>NC_090437.1:798275077-798900077 GCF_031143425.1 Pleurodeles waltl | reverse complement strand
GGGAATCAGTACTAGCGGAGCTCACTGATGTACTAAATCTCGAGATTAGACCCTCCCCGTTATTGATCCTGTTGGGAGTAATGGAAGGTGTTTCGGAGACCTGCACTGATTGGGCGTTGCTGGGGTGGCAAAACGTGACATTACGGCCCATTGGAAGGCCTTCCAGCTACTGACGATATCACAATGGAGACATGGAGTGAACTGGTGTGCACAGCAAGAGAAATTAGTGTACAAAGCCAGGGGTCGCCTGAATAAACACAAAAAAAATGCAGTGAGGGTGTGGTTTCAAAGTTCATGTTGTCGCTATGCTGTATTGCTGCTCCATAAGTAAGTTGTATTCTGAGCCTCGACAAGGCTTATTGTCGGACATCAGTGTATATTGTTGTTATAAACCAATGAAAATAACAAAATTTGTTTAAACAAAAAACAATATAGACAATGGCTGAATTGCCAGGGCGAAAAGGAGCAGTGAGAGGGAACATCCCCCCCATCCCCACCGACTATGCTTCAAAGATGTCACCTCCTATCCTCATACGAACCACGGGGTTTGTGTACAATAGCTGCACCCAGCCACAAAAGACAGGCCCAAAACCCATCCTTCCCAGCACTGCCATCAAGTAAGCCCATTCCACGGTATCAAAAGCCTTCTCTAGATCGAGGGAGACCAGGGCTACTTCATACTCATCGTCCATGGTTTCATGCATCACACGGGTGAGCCTTCGTAAGCTGAGTGTTGTGCTATGGGCTGCCATAAAGCCATACTGGTTCTTGTGTACCAATTCCCATATCACCCCTTCCAGTCTGGTCGCTAAGAGTTTACACAGTATTTTTACATCGTAGTTTAACATAGTAAGGGGCCTGTATAAGTAAAGGTCCGCCACTTCACCCACAGGTTTGAGCATAAGACATATGATTCCTTCCCTCATAGTAGGCAGAAGAGTTCCACTCTTCTGCGTCTCACAAAGGACTTCCAGAAACTTCACTCTAAGTGTAGCGGAGTAGGTTTGATAAAACTCCAAGGGTAACCTATCCCAGGAGCCTTGGATCTATTAAAGGCTCCCACAACCACACCCAGTTCTTTAACAGTGATCTCACTCTCCAAGTCCCATGCAGTGTCTGGTGACAGGGCAGGCAACCCTATGCCCATCAAAAATTCCTCCATCATACTGGCCACAAACGCCACAACCCTTACCCCGTGCACGGTACACCCCCTGAAAGTGCTCTACAAAAACACTCAGGATATCTGGAGGACTAGTCACTGGGGCACCACTAGGCTCATGAACATGGCGTATAGAGGACATCTCCTGCTCGCGCTGCAGGATCCAAGCGAGCAGCCTACCAGCTTTATCTTCTTCCCTGTGTAAAAGCTGTCAGTATGTCCAGAGGGTGCATTTATCTAAGGTGGCCCAGGTGTTATGTGCCTCCCGGCGGGCCTGAAGGACCTCAGCCCGTGCTTCCACAGTGGAGGCCTCTGAATCCAAGAGGTGCGCCAAACAGCGCTCCTGCACCAAGAGCTCTACTGATGTTGTACACCACAACTGGTTACAGTGCATGCTTACCTCATGACTTCCTTGAGGGCTTCCCAATCTGTAGTCCTAGGGTGTGCAGTTCCCCATTTGGTAGCTAACTAGCCAGTGAGAAACGTTGCCAGTGCATATCGGCACATTTCATCTGTCAGGAGGTCCGGAGGCATGCACCAGTTACGTACCCGGTGTCTAACACTGCCCCATTGCATACAAAGCAGCACTGGTGCAAGGTCGGAGAGGAACATCCCCAAGTGTATCACCCCAACCTAACTCTGCAAGTTCACCTCAGCTAATATTATGTGATCCAGACGGCTATAAGGATTGTGAGTTAGAAAACGACAAGTGTATTCCAGACCCTCAGGATGAAGCCAATTGTCACTGAATCCCAAATTGCGCATAACCGTGCTAAGGAAGGAGGTCATCACAGGCTTGGTACCCTGCTTAGGTGGACAGTGATCCCGTTCACCTTCAATGACACAATTATCATCCCCTAACCAAATCATTGTATTGTATTGTAATAGTATTTATATAGCGCTTACTACCCCTGACAAGGCGTCGAAGCGCTTTTCGATGAGTAGCACGCTACTCCGGAACCCAACAAGAATTAGTGATGGATTAGTATCGTTAAATAATGAGTACAGTTTTAGTATTATTATGAGTTAATTTGAGCCGCGGATATGAGAGTTTGTTAGTTAGATTGACTGGAGTAATGGAGGGGTGGAGGAGGAAAGAAATCCAGAAGTGTTAATTGGGAGTATATCCTTCATTTACTCAACCCAAAGGCTTGGGATGAGTAAAGGGGGGCGGAGGGGGAAGAGTATGTGGAAGGGTTAGGGAGAGCATAGTAGCAGGATGAGATGAATGCAGGAGAATTTAGTAGGGTTGTGTGGGAGGTCACAGAGGTAGAGTGAGGTTTGGTGAGTTAGATGTGGAGGTGGAGGGAAGAGCTTAGGCAGAGATATTTAGGAGATGAAAGTGGTAGAAGGGATTTGGGATGAGTCAGAGTGAGAATGGAGGATAGTTTGATAGAGACATGACATTAGAGTGATGAGTAGATAAGTGTGATAAGATGAGGGCAGGAATTCATAGATATCTAGTGTAACAAACCCACTAGGAGCCATGCAATGATCCATGAACATGCCAAGCACAGAAACAACATATACACATACAGACATATATATATATATATATATATATATATATATATATATATATATATATATATATATATATATATATATATATATATATACAGGGAGTGCAGAATTATTAGGCAAGTTGTATTTTTGAGGATTAATTTTATTATTGAACAACAACCATGTTCTCAATGAACCCAAAAAACTCATTAATATCAAAACTGAATATTTTTAGAAGTAGTTTTTAGTTTTTTTTAGTTTTAGCTATGTTAGGGGGATATCTGTGTGTGCAGGTGACTATCACTGTGCATAATTATTAGGCAACTTAACAAAAAAAAATATATACCCATTTCAATTATTTATCATTACCAGTGAAACCAATATAACATCTCAACATTCACAAATATACATTTCTGACATTCAAAAACAAAACAAAAACAAATCAGTGACCAATATAGCCACCTTTCTTTGCAAGGACACTCAAAAGCCTGCCATCCATGGATTCTGTCAGTGTTTTGATCTGTTCACCATCAACATTGCGTGCAGCAGCAACCACAGCCTCCCAGACACTGTTCAGAGAGGTGTACTGTTTTCCCTCCTTGTAAATCTCACATTTGATGATGGACCACAGGTTCTCAATGGGGTTCAGATCAGGTGAACAAGGAGGCCATGTCATTAGATTTCCTTCTTTTATACCCTTTCTTGCCAGCCACGCTGTGGAGTACTTGGACGCGTGTGATGGAGCATTGTCCTGCATGAAAATCATGTTTTTCTTGAAGGATGCAGACTTCTTCCTGTACCACTGCTTGAAGAAGGTGTCTTCCAGGAACTGGCAGTAGGACTGGGAGTTGAGCTTGACTCCATCCTCAACCCGAAAAGGCCCCACAAGCTCATCTTTGATGATACCAGCCCAAACCAGTACTCCACCTCCACCTTGCTGGCATCTGAGTCGGACTGGAGCTCTCTGCCCTTTACCAATCCAGCCACGGGCCCATCCATCTGGCCCATCAAGACTCACTCTCATTTCATCAGTCCATAAAACCTTAGAAAAATCAGTCTTGAGATATTTCTTGGCCCAGTCTTGACGTTTCAGCTTGTGTGTCTTGTTCAGTGGTGGTCGTCTTTCAGCCTTTCTTACCTTGGCCATGTCTCTGAGTATTGCACACCTTGTGCTTTTGGGCACTCCAGTCATGTTGCAGCTCTGAAATATGGCCAAACTGGTGGCAAGTGGCATCGTGGCAGCTGCACGCTTGACTTTTCTCAGTTCATGGGCAGTTATTTTGAGCCTTGGTTTTTCCACACGCTTCTTGCGACCCTGTTGACTATTTTGAATGAAACGCTTGATTGTTCGATGATCACGCTTCAGAAGCTTTGCAATTTTAAGAGTGCTGCATCCCTCTGCAAGATAACTCACTATTTTTGACTTTTCTGAGCCTGTCAAGTCCTTCTTTTGACCCATTTTGCCAAAGGAAAGGAAGTTGCCTAATAATTATGCACACCTGATATAGGGTGTTGATGTCATTAGACCACACCCCTTCTCATTACAGAGATGCACATCACCTAATATGCTTAATTGGTAGTAGGCTTTCGAGCCTATACAGCTTGGAGTAAGACAACATGCATAAAGAGGATGATGTGGTCAAAATACTCATTTGCCTAATAATTCTGCACTCCCTGTATATATACACACACACACACACACACACATGAATACACACACACATTGGTGCTCCCACACTGCCCTCCAAGAGACCCTGCATTCATTCAAAGAAATGTCTGTCGTCAACATTGGGGATATACACGTTCAATATTGTAATATCCTTGCCATCTAGTGTACCCTGGAGCAAGAGATAATGGCCCTCAATATCCGCTTTAAAATAGATGTGCCTAAATGGGACCTAAGGCGAAATCCAGATGGCCACCCCTATGGCATATGAGGAGTAGGTGGCCAAGAACAATTGACCTCTCCACTTCTTTCCCAGCTTCTGTGACTCTCCCAATAATAAGTGAGTCTCTTACAGGCACTCTATGTGTACCTTGTGATGTGTGAGGAAAGAATGGACCTTCTATCTTTTAGAGTAGCTCCTGAGGCCCCTGACATTCCAAATTAAGATAGATGTACAGTCAGCCATGCAGTGTTACAACTCCCTCCCTTAGTGGTCGATCGCATTCTTACCCCCAATTGGGTGGCACCTTAGAGGATCCCAACCATTGCACCTGCACTGTAAATAACAACATGCACTTCATAGCCAGAAGTGCAACATTCCCCCACCCCGCTGGATAAACAGTAAAACAACATGAACTCATACTGCAAATCTAACAGTATCCACGCTGTCAGGACCCACAGCCCAACCCCATATCTCACAACCGTGGCCTATGACAATTTGTGGGAAAAGTGTTCCCAACCCCACCCATAATGTAAACCCACATCAGGTATCAAAGAGAAATCAGTTCAACGTATGATTCACCTTAGAGAATGTGGTGTCTCAACATCACACAGCTGAAGAGGGCCCCCACTTAAGCAACGGAACCATCCACGTTCATAGCAGGCACTGGAGCCTGTGAATCCCCTTTGGCAACAGATACAGCATCCTGAGGCACCACAGCCATGATACCATCCCCTTGGATCTCAACTCTCATCGGGCTCTCTCCTCCTGGGGACCAGGATCGACCCATTATGGACTCCTGCTGCTTGTTTCTCCCCTCGAGGAGAGATCAGGGGTGTCCAACTGGCCCTCTGCCTTTACACACATGCCACCAGCTTCACTTTTGCTTGGATACCACAGAAAGCACCTCTCTGTTCAGTCTCCACAGCAGCGCCCGGGGTTGATCCCCCATGCAACCCCCATGCCAGAAGGGATTCCTAGATGCAGCCGCTAAGCAGACAGTGAATACTGGTAGTTGCACCGTGCTCCCCTGGCCAGATGACGAAACCTCCACGCCTCCTGTATGCACCGTGTTCCAGGAGCTAGAGAAGCAGAGACGTATGACTGATTGCTGCTGTAGGAAAGTAGGATCTTTCTGACATGGTTGTCCCCACTTTTTTCCTGATGTCACTGTGTTTTGGCTGTAGTACACTGGGATACTCTTAACCAGGACCCCAGTGTCAATGTTCTCTCCCCTAAATTTGGTAAGTACTTTTTACACCCCACAATTGGTATACTGGTGTACTCCTCTAAGTCCTTAGTATATGGGACTTGGGTACCCAGGGAATTGCCTAAATATGCACCTCCCCAGCGTACTGACTTCAGTTCCTGATTGTTTTTCTGCACCTGAAGCATGGAGCCACGCCAAGGGGAAATGACTGGTGTGCCAAAGTGAGGCTCTGAAGGATCTCTTGGATTGTAAATGTGAATGAGGAAGATGGAAGGGTCAGTAAGGAATCTGCAGCTTGATAGTTTGTACCAGATAAAACATTACCAAAGGTAAGTAACTTGTTCATCTGATAGAGACTTCTAGCCTCAGATTCCTTACCTTAGAATAAATACCAAAGCAACTTCTTCCCGGAGGTAGGTCTGCAGATTGAACTGGTGAAATGCCCATCAGACCTAGGCAGACATCTACAGTGGTGGCCATGTGGCTGCCTGTCTGATATCCAGAACTGGAACCTCTCTCGCCAACGCAGCTGTTATAGGTGTAGCTGTGGTAGAATGTGCTCTTAAGCCCCCAGAGGGTTGCTTTTTAGCCATTGCGTAGCAGATTTTAATGCCTAGGATATTCCATCTGGAGTTCTTTTTTGTACTGCTTTGCCTTTATTCACACACATCCACCCATAATTATTTGTGCAATCAGTATTAAAAAAGACAGTTCTCTTTTTGGGTCCAGACATTGCAGTCTCTCTTCTTCCTTGGTGGGATTGGGTGGGGGTGGGGTGTGGAGGGAAAGTCGGCAGCTTGATATTCTGCTGACGTGAAAAGGAAAAAAATGAAGCTCGGTGTGAGGAAATGGGGCTAGCATATGGTGTGGTTGAGCGACCCCATCATGTAATACACTTACCAACCCCTTTAGGACCAGTAGGTTTCATTTGTTAAATTCACTAGCTCAACCCTGGGTAGCTGTGGCCATGAGCAGCAAAGCTTACAGAAAGAAACAGGTGTAAAACATTTGTACAGTGCCAAAACAATTAAAGAAATGAGTGAAATACTCAAGAAAGCTGACACCAATTTATCGAAATAGTCTGTATGTTTATGTATTTTTAGACACCACAATGAAAAAGATCCACTGGAGTGTTCTGGAGATATGGAATTTACAAGGTAAACAATACATTTCACTCAACCTCAAACAAGCATTGGCAATTTCAACAAGTTTGACACATAAAATCTTCTTGAGTAAAAACTTTTGTTAGTTTTGTAGTCGTTGGAGTTTGGGCGACGAGCTCCAACACTGAGCCAGTCAGGAGGATTAGCAAGGCCTACAGACACAGCTACCTCAACAGGTAAAGCAAGCTTAGTCAGTTCCAGGCATCTTTATCCTTCGCTCTATTTCCCTATGGAAGTAGCCCTGATGCAAGGGATGAAGGTTGCTAAAGGTATTCCAGGATGCTGTGGCTGCAATGTGGTCGATGGGGTTCTTGCTGCAACTACTCCTCGGTCCAGAAAGGGGGTGATTCGGTTCTGGTCACAGGATCGACGTCCCTAAAAGATCTCTCCGTCCTGGTAGAAGTACAGTTGCCACTGGGCTACCAGTTACCTAGTATCACAGTCACAGCCAAATCCTTCCCTAGGCAATATCTTGTCTTCTGGCTGACCAAGCTGCACTCTGATGGCTCTCCAGGGCTCAGTGAACTTGGGTACAACTTTGAGCATCAGGTCATGGTGTTTTGTGCTGTACATCAGCAGTTGGCAGCGCTGTGAAGATTCTGGGTTACCAACTTGCCCCCGCAGGCTTCTCAGCTGATGTGGCCTTTGCTGTGGATAGGAGGTCCGGCAACTGACCCTTGGACTCTTTTTGCTTCAGCTAGGCTCTGGAGACTACTTCTTCAGAAGCAGGATACAACAGGCACAGTTCCTTTTCTTTGCTAGCCACCAGGCTCACCAGGTACAGTCTACTCCAGTTCGGCCTTTCTTTGCTGGTTCTCCCATGCAACAGCGGAGTCCTCCTTCCAGTCCGGTCGAAATCTGAGTTCTGGGTGTCAGGGGTACCATATTTATGCTCAGAAATAGCCCTCAGCATAGCCAATGGGTTACTAGGTTCCCTCCCTCGTGATGACCACTTCCTGGGAAGTGTGGCAGCTGGCTATCCCAAAATGCACCATTCTACCTACTCCCAGCATGCCAGAACCCCCCTTGTCTGCATCCATAGCTCCCTAGCCCAACCCAGTGGTGTTGCTACCAAAGGGTCTTCACACCCCTGGAAAACCGGTTTGGGAATTGGTTTCGCCTTTCCTGCCCCTAGTGCCCACCTGTCTACCTAGACAATGGGGCATCCCCTGTCCCAGGTGTCAAGTGTTATACTTTTACTGTTTGAAAGAGAGCTTCTCCTTCAAAGCTCACCTTTTCGGTCAACACCTGTGTGGTTTCCTGCGGGACAGAGATAACATCTCTCCAGTACAGACTTCTTTTGTCTCCTTTACTGGGAGTCATTAGCATGTCTCGCGAAGAGGGCAGAAAGGTGTCTTCGGGACAGACTCCTTGTGCAATCGTTCAAGGCACAGGAGACTGAAGGCAGCAAAGTGACAACTTAGTAAAAGTTGCACACAGCAACATGTTACATTAATTTTGATTTGAAGCATCAAGTCCGGCTTACTTTAGCAAGTAGTTTGATACCTTGGAGTATGAACTTTGGTCGCACTGTTCAGAAGTTAACACAGCCGAGGCAGTCCGTGTGTAACCCTGTACTTACCAATGGGACAGCCAAATCTCTCCACATTGAAAACAGTAGGTTTTAAGGTATGTGTTGCTCTAAATAGACATGCTTTGCATACTCCTGTCATCTAGTGTTTGGTCTGTATGTGTGCAAGTTGTTTTCCTTTGAAGTCCTGAGGTAGAGTAGACTCCTCCTCTTGGTGATATTGCGAATGGGCATCGACTTGCAAAGCACCCCTGTACTGACCAACACTTGGTCTGTAACCTGTGTTTGTTACCTGAACATAGGGAAACAAATTGTGATGCCAGCAAATCCTTCCGATTGAAGCAAACGCTTTGGGACTATCAAGCTTGTTGCCTGAAAATGTTGTGCAGAACCTTCAACACTCCACACATCTTCAGTCAAAAAAAACACCAAAGAAGAGGAAAGCCGCCCTCAACCTTCGTCTGTGAAGGAAGAGAAGTTTTCCATCGAGAGCAGTTCTGGCCTGACCTCAGAGTCGATTTGGAAATAGAGGACGTTACTCCGTCTCAGCAGCCCATGTGTGCAATATCCCCTGCCCCCTACATCCTATGGATCCCTCCAAGAGACATTCAGCGCTTCTGGATCTACACTTAGAGGTCCTCTATCCACCACTTCCTTCGAGCAATGGTTGGCACTGAGCAACTGGTTTGGACACCCCGCCCTCCGAAACCTCCATCTAAGCCATCGGCATCGAGTACTTTGGCCGTGGAACAACAGCTGCCGTCTACTCGACCTTCGGTACTGAGCCGACCATTGCCATCAATGTTGACCACCTCGACACAGAGCTTTGTTTCCTAAGCTGCAATCTTCTTGAGCGCCGAAACCTTTAAAGCCAAGCTCAAAGTCCAATTCCAGTTCCCACACAATCCTTTATAAACATCTAAAAACAGAACAGCTGAATGTTAAACAAAAATAGATCCACATCGTGTCCCACACAGAGATGAGGGGGAGGAGGCTAACTTTTAAAGAGGCTCTGGACATACATGTTCCTCCCAAACAGCAGAAGAGAGAGGACAGGGCCACCAGCCTTTTGCCCCTTCCACCAGCCTCGCCACCTCCACCACCAGCAGCTTCACCTTCGCCACCACACTCTATAGAAGATCCATTGGACAGCTCACCTCAAGGGTCTCCTTAATCAGATACTGCTAGGTATGGTGGGGCACAAGATGACCCGTGGGATGCCTATGATGCTGATCTCCCAGCAGACACAGATCTCAGCTTATTTCCTGCCCGCCCCTCTCCTTCTGATGATGCTACCTCTTATCAGGAGGTGATAGCAAGAGCTGCTGTGTTCAACAAGGTGGAATTATATAAAGAGCTTCTGGAGGAGGATTTTTTGTTCAATACACTCTCAAGCACACATAGGACTTCAGTATGTCCCCCTATGTAAAAGGCATGGTACGACACACAGCAGATACATATTAAAGGATCCTATTAGGGCTAGGGTTATAATGCCTAGAGTTGTTAACAGATTCAAGCCCTGCGTATCTGATCCCATATACATTAGGGGCCCGTTACCACCAGACTCCCTTGTCACTACCACTGCTTGCAAACGCTCCACCTCACAGGCAAGCAGGGATATCCCACCTCCTGATAAGGAAAGTAAGTGTATCGATGCTGCGGGGAAGAGAGTTGTGGCGCAAGCAGCTAATCATTGGACCATCGCCAACTTTCAGAGCCTTATGGCGCATTATGACCACGCCCACTGGGATGAAATGGAGGATCACCTCCAATATCTCCCAGATGAGCACAAGAAATGTGGGCAAGAACTTGTTGCAGAGGGCAAACCCCTATCCAACACCTTTATACTCTGTGCATAGATGCTGCTGACACCACAGATAGGAGATTAATACCAACATCTAACTCAGCCATGCATAGCTTAGAATGTCTGTTTTTAACCCAGAAGTACATCAACAGGTACTTAATATGCCCTTTGACAAGGCACATCTCTTTGGTCTTCAAGTAGATGCCACATTAGAGAAGATCAAAAAAGATATGGAGATGGCAAAAGCAATGGGGGCTCTTCAGACCCCTACTCCTTGGGCACATTTCACCGTCCTGTTTATCGTGGGCCCTCAGAGGTGACATTCCCGGATTCCTCCTCCTTCTGTCAACGGCTGCTGGGCAAAGTACATCCTCAAGAAGCTGCTAACATGATTCCTACAGAGGCAACAGTGCCAAAGGTAGAGATAAGGGTACCTCCCCTCCTTCAAACAGTGTCTTCCTTCCCTACTGCCCGATCATATAACACTTGTCGGGCCGATTACAGGATTTTCTACCCATATGGGAAGTAATTACATCAGACCAGTCGGTGTTAGCCATTACCCAACATGGCTGTTGTCTGGAGCTCACTACCACACCTCCCAACATTCCACCTCACACTCACAGGTTATCACCGTAACATGATACATTGCTCAAACAAGACATTCAAGCTCTTCTTATCATAGGATCTATAGCATCTATCCCTGTTCAACACCAGGGCTCTGGAGTATACTCTCTATACTTCCTAATTCCCCCCCCCCCCCCCCCCCCCCCAAAAGACTGGTCTTTTTGGCCAATCCTTGATCTCAGACCACTAAACGAGTGCATCCTGTCAGAGCACTTCCAAATGGTCACCTTGCAAGATGTGATTACACTTCAACAAGGTGACTTTATGGTTAAACCAGACCTAAAGGACGCCTACTTTCACATACCGATACACCCTGATCATGGCAAATATCTGAGGTTTGTCATGGGTTGCAAACATTATCAGTTCAAAGTCCTTCCTTTTGGGATGACTGCTGCAACCCGAGTATTTAGCAGGTGTCTAGCACTGGTAGCAGCCTATCTATGTAGGCAAAAAGTCTACATGCTTCCATATGTGGACGGATGGCTTATCAAAGCCATCACTCACCAACAGTGTCAACAACAAACTCTGCTTACAATAGATCTGCTCCACCACATAGGATTCACCATCAATGTTCCCGAGTGTCACCTTCATCCTCCACAGATTCAGCAATATCTAGTGTCTATTCTAAACACATAAGTAGGATTAGCCAATGCCAGTTCTGCAAGAGTCCTTAATTTTCAGACACTTATCTCAATTTCTAGCAAATCAACAGCTCACAGTAGGGACGGTCATACGTCTCGTACGGATGATGGTCTCCTGAGTTGCCATAGTACCCCATGCCCAACTACACATGCATACATTACAGGATATGTTTAGCTCAACAGTGGTCTCAGCCACAGGGTCATTTAGAGGATCTAGTGTTGATGGACTGCCAAACTTATCACTCTCTGCAATGGTGGAATACTAAAAACCTGTTCAAAGGGTGACCTTTTCTCGACCCTGTTCTCCACATCACTGTCATGATGGACGCATTGCTTGTGAGATGGAGTGCACATTTGAAGGATCTCACGGTACAGGGCCTCAGGGATGCCAAGCACAGGGGTCTCCACATCATCTACCTAGAGCTTCAAGCTGTACATCTAGTGTTGAATGCATTCCTAGCTCATCTCTCATTCACAAGGTTGTCCTAGTCTAGACGGACAATATGACAACCATTTACTATCTAAAAAAGCTGGGGGGACACGGTCTCCACAATTATCTCATCCATTTGGAGATGGGTTCTACATCACAACGTTCACCTGTTAGCGGAATACCTCCCGGGCGCAGACAGCGATTTTGCAGTCTTCCTCAACTGAATACAGCAACAAGTCCATGAGTGGGAACTCCACCCATAAGTCCTCCTCTCATACTCCGACAGATGGGGAACCTTCAAATAGACTTTTTCGCAACTGCAGAAAATGCAAAATGCCCAAACTTCACCTCCGGATTCCTACATCCACTACCCAAAGGCAATGCATTTTGAATCAGTTGGTCAGGGATATTTGCCTACACTTTTCCTCCTCTCCCTCTCCTATTTCTGGCTTGGAAGCTCAGGCAAACATCTCTCACTATGATATTGGTAGCTCCCACCTGGGCCTGTCAGCCCTGGTTGACAACCTTACTGGATCGCGCTGTAGTTCCCCCTCAAAAAGCTCCCCAACCAGCTGGACCTTTTCACTTAGAACCATACGGAATTCAGGCACCTAGATCCCAAAGCGCTCATCTTAGCTATCTGGCTCCTGAGGTCATAGAGTAAGGTTACCTCAGGCTACCACCTGAATGTATGACCATTCTTAAAGAAGCCCGTAGGCCTACCACCCAAGCATGCTACGTGGCAAAATGGAAAAGGTTTGTCTGTTATTGTCATTCAAAATGTATTGATCCTTTCAAAACCAATGTACAAGGCTGTTGGAAATGGCCCTTTTTGCAGGGTTACCCCCAAACTTTTTGCCTCTGACTTCTTGTTTTTGACTATGTGCTGCATTTTGTTTTTGCCGGCTTTAGGACTGTTGGCACTTTATCACTGCTGACCAGTGCTAAAGTGCAAATGCTCTCTGTCTAAAATGTAATGGTGATTGGTTTATTCATGATTGGCATATTTGATTTACTGTTAAACTAGTAAAGTGCACTATGTGTGCCCAGGGCCTGTAAATCAAATTCTACCGTTTGGCCTGCACCACTGATTGTGCCATCCACATGAGAAGCCTCTCATAGGGTAACATGGGGATTGCCTTGAAATATATTTTAAGTGTAATTTCACATTGGGAGCAGAGCGAGATGTAGAGTTTGGGGTCTCTGAACTCACAATTTAAAAATACAACTTTTGGTGAAGTTGCTTTTTGAATTTTGGGTTTGAAAATGCCACTTTTAGAAAAGTGGGCATTTTCTTGCTTAAGCATTCTGTGCCCTCTGCCTGTCTGTGGACTACACGTCTGGGTCAGGATGTCCCCAACCCCCAGGGGTTTGCCTGGAGCCAGGTCTGGGAAAGGCAGGATCTTGTGCACTACAAAGACTTTGCTTTGAAGTTTGCCTACTTCAAAGACAGAAATGGGTATAAGTACTGAACCTCTGACCTCATTCTGCCAGGAAGAAGAGCTGGATGCTGAAGGAGTGACTGCAACTCTGCCTGTTGCTTTGTTGTACTAGCCTGCCGCTTGCTGCTTCTGTCTTGGGAGTTGAAGGACTGGACTTTGCTTTCTACATCCTGCTTTCCAATGTTCTCCCAGGGCTTGAACTGAGCTTTTGCTTTCTGTTAAAAAGGTTTAGGGACATCAAAGACTTCATGTGCCTGGGCTCTTCTGCTGAGAGTCTTGGCTTGCCATATGGTGCCAACTCCAATCCCTGGGCCCCTGGAAGTGTAAGCTGGTGAACTGAAGGAGAAAATCCATGCACAGATGCGCCGAACAATTGATGCACCGCTTGCGGAATCGGCGCAGCGCCTACCTCGCGGTTGGAAAATCAATGCTGCACCTGCAGAACCGACACAGCGCCAGTTTCACCGCAGTTCCATCATCACAGCGCGTTTGGATTTTTCATGCATCGTCCCTGGGTGACAATTTCTCATCATCCCACGCCAGTAAGGAACCAAGGCTGCATGTCTGGAAATCAATGCATCGCCTTTCCTGTGAGGAAAAAAATCAATGCATCACCTCCCCTACTAGTAAGGATCTGAGGCATCACCTCACCTACAAAGAAAGAATGCATCACCTCCCCTGTGCAGTAAGGAAACATCGGATTGCTTTGCTTTTTGACGTCTCCCAAGTAATTTGTGCTAAAAAGGTACAGCCATCGATTCCTATGGATTAAGACTCGTTTAAACCTTTAAAAGGTGATAGCTTTACTTGTGTATGTTGGATTTTTGTTGTTCTGGTCTTGTTTTTCCTCAGATAAAGATTGGCTATTTTTCTAAACTGGTGTGAAGTACTTTTGTGGTGTTACTCCATGTGTGTGCACAAATACTTTACACATTGCCTCTCAAATAAGCCAGACTTCTCGTGAGCAGGGGTTATCTTAGCTGTGTGACTCCCTTGCCCTGATTAAAGTGAGGGTCCCTACTTGAATGGGGCGCAATCCACTGCCAACTAGAGGCCCCATTTCCAACAAAGGCATTGTCTGCTACTTGCTTCATTTACAAAAAGCTTGTTTGACATTAACATCCATAAGATTACATCTTGCTGCAATGGCTGCCTATTTACAGAATAGACAACACATCTCTTTATTCAAAATACCAGTCATTAAAGCCATCATGGAGGGGCTTAAAAGAGTTATTTCACCGTGGATTCCCCCTGCACGCTCATGGAACAGTAACATTGTTCTTACATGAATTCTGTGCCCTCCATTTGAGCCCCTACATACATACCCTCTTCAGTACCTCTCTTGGAAGGTGGCATTTTTAATTGCTATTACCTCACTCAGATATATTAGTGTGCTCCAGGCTTTAACCTTGGAAGAACTTTCTTCCAACTCCAAATTCCTCACTAAAGTTGTCACTGATTTTCACCTCAACCATCAATTGTGTTGCCAATTGTTTTCCCACAATTAGAGTCAGTTGCGGAGAGGGCTCTCCACACACTATACTCTAAAGGGCCATTATGTCCTATATTGATGAAACTAAAGCTCTAAGGAAAACTAAACAATTATTTGTTGCTTTTTTTCCACCCCATAAAGAAAAGCCTATATCCAAATCAGGTACAGCAGGATAGATGGCTAAGTGCATTCAAATATGTTAAGACAATGCCAAAGGAATGCTTCCTACACCTCCTAGAGCATCGTGTACTAGGAAAAAAGAAGCATTCATGGCTTTCCTAGGCTAGGAAATATTCCAATAGCTGCTACATGGTCTAAACCACACACCTTCACTAAACATTATTCTGTGGATGTTCTAGCACACCAACAAGCCAATGTAGGTCCGGCTGTCCTAAGTACACTTTGTCAGACAACTGCAACACCCACAGGTTAGCCACTGCTTTTGAGGAGGAGTGCTTTACAGTCTATGCAAATCATGTGTATCTACAAACATGCAGGCCTTGAACGGATTATGTTACTTACCCTGTCAGCCTCTGTTCGTGGCATGTAGTGCTGTAGATTAACATGCGGCCACCCTACTCCCTGGATACCTGTGGCCCTTGCAGTTTTCCACTTTATATTCAAATGGACATCTCATTATTTACACTTACTCTGCACTCCATTCTCACCCAACTGCAGTAAAACAATCTAACAATCGCATCAGGTGCCCATGTGCGTTATCACCAAGAGTAGGAGTCACTTCTTCTTCAAAGAAAAATAACTTGCACACATCCAGACCCATCACTAGATGGTAGGAGTATGCAAAGCATGTAAATCTACAGCACTACATGCCCCAAACGGATGCTTACAGGGTAAGGAACATACTATTTTGCATTTTTTACTACCAGTTCATGTAAAAAAATATTTTCTGCACATGAAAATATGCTGCACCCTGCCTTACGACTCGGTAGGCCTGCGATAGGTGTTACTTAAACATATTGCAGAGGGAGTTTTGGTTTTGTCATTGTTTAAAATGGCAAAGTCAGACTAGCCTTTTTTTTTTTTTTTAGAATCTTTTTATTATTATTTTTTATACATGCATCACATGAAACTCGATTTTAACAGTCCTATAAACAACATTTAAACAGTTAAGATCACAGCTATACATGCAATTGTTTGACATGAGATTTACATTTCAATCCCACATAATTTAACCATTTATATAATGCAGTTATCATGCATATGTCTGTTGGCATTTATTCTCCTCCCTTTTTGTGACAATACTAGTTTTACCCCTTGTCTGCATTTATCTCTCATCGTATGTTAAGTCGTCTGATAAGTGGCTTTCTTCTTCCTTGAATTTAGTTAATAATGTTCCCTGTAGGTCTTCCTCTAATTAATCGTCCCTCTAAATTTATGAACATTTTCCACCACCGCCCATTCCACTACGTCCCTCTTCCAGTGTTCCACATTTGGTCCCGTGTGTCCCATCCAAGTTATAGCCCTCTTGCATTTTTCTTATAAGACCGTCAATTGAGTAAATTTATACTCCATCTTTCTCCCCGTCTGTGGTTTTATATCTTCCAGTAAGCCAACCGTGGGGTCCTGCTCCATATGTATCTCACAAGCAGCCCCTTGATGTTGTACCGCATTCTCCCAGACTGTCCTAACTGGTGGGCAATACCAGGCTAGGTGTATGAATGTTGCTGTACGTTCTGGGCAGCGGTGGCATTCCTTCCGCTTTGTGAGATCTATCCTACGGAGCAGTACCGGCGTAATGTAAGTACGATGCAGATAGTTGAAGTGGGCCAGTTTAAATCTCGCATTCCAAGACATTGTACGCACCAGTGAGCACATCCTATTATAGCGTGGCTCTTTAATCTGCACCCGTAAGTCTGCTTCCATGCAGTTTTAGTCAGGAAGTGGGTCCTTTGTCTGTCGGCTAGTGTAGCCTTTTATAAATGCAAGATTAAATGTCTTGCCCCTCACCCCTCTAAACTCCAGCAGCGCCCAAAATAACAGTGAGGATTGAGGGGCAGCCGGTTAGCAAGGCCACAGTTCCTTAGCTATGTTAGCTATATTAGCATATACTAGAAACTGACCCTTCCCCAAGGCAAATGTTTCTTGTGTGGCCTCAAAGGGAATAAAGTAGTCAGTAGGGTAAAGGTCCCCCAATGTATCGCATCCTCCTTCCCTCCATGCTATTGTGTCTACTGCTTCAGCTAGAGTACGAAAAGCAGTCCCAAAAAATTAAACTCTCTGGCGAATGGGGTCCTCTCCAACATCACCTTTACATAGCACTCCCATAGGGTTGCAGTATGTGTAATGAGGTACAACACTTTCTGTGGCCCAGCCACCAAAGTGTAAGAGATGCAGCGGTGGTGTGGCCCTCCCCATGTCTACTAATAGTGACTTTCTTCAGTTCTTCCCCTATGTAAGCCAGTGTTCAGCATGTTGAAGTTGGGATACAAGATAATACATCTCTATATTTGGTACACTGCGAATCCTCCCTCCAGTGTTGGCAGGTGATCCTGAGCCACTTTACATCTTCCACCCTTCCAGATAAATGTAGGGAGCAGTGAATGCAAGCGTTGAAATGCCGCTCGGGTGAGAGTGTCAAAGGAGTGCTGCGGTCTGTAGAGAGAGCGGGGTAGAATTTTCATCTTTGCCACTACCACTAGCCCAATCATCAACAGTGGGAGAGTATTCCAGAATTGTATTGAAGCTCGAAGGCCCTCTGTCACTTTATATGTATTATATTGTGTTCGCTTCTGCTGAGAAGATAGCGAAACTTATCTGTCTCTCATCGCAACGGAAGGGGTAGCAAAGTTGGATCCGCCCTTGCCAGTCTCCCTAGCGGGAACACCAGAGATTTATCCTGATTGATTCGAAGGCCTGTAATGTCCCCAAAAGTCTCTAAATAATAGAGTAATAAAGGTAACGACTCCCTAGGAGATCTAAGGTAGAAAAGTGTGTTGTCTGCATATAGGGGCACAAGGTGAGTCGTATCTCCCACCTGCCCCCACCCCCCCATCTCACCAGCTGCTGCCTAATTTGGATCGCCAGGGGTTTCAGAGCCAGTGCCAAGAGCAATGGCAACAGCAGGCATTTCTGCCATGTCCCTCTGCCCACTGTCCATGGAGTCATACACAGACGGCCAAACCTGACCCTGGCAATAGGTTCAGTATATAACAGTTGGATCCGTGATCAACCTCTGAAGTCCAAATCCTATTGCCTTCAGTACACTCATGAGGTATTGCCAATCTATAGTGTCATACGCCTTAGCTATAGCTATGGGTGCTACCACCAGCTCTTCCTGAGAGTCTGCTGTTTCATGCATTACATGCAATAACCATCTCAAATTCATGGTTGTCTTCCTACCAAGTATGAACCCACATAGGTACACATGTGCCAACCTCGAGATCACCGGTCGTAGCCAGAGTGTCAGTAATTTACAAAGGAAATTTGTATCTCTGTTAATCATTATAAGATGTCGGTATGAAGATGGGTCTGAGTGATTAGCACCCAGCTTCAGTATCATTGTGATAAATCCTTCTCTCATGGATAGAGGCAGGACCCCGCTTTCCCTAGCCTCTCAATAAACCTCCAGTAAGTAATGGGTAAAATCCACCATCTAGGCGTGATTAAACTTTGCCGGGAAGACGTCACCGCCGGGCGTCTTACCCCCTGGCAGGGTGTAGGAGGCTGGACTGGCTTGTAGTGAGTACCAAGGGGTACTTGCACCTTGCACCAGGCCCAGTTATCCCTTATTAGTGTATAGGGTGTCTAGCAGCTTAGGCTGATAGATAATGGTAGCTTAGCAGAGCAGCTTATGCTGAACTAGGAGACGTGTGAAGCTACTACAGTACCACTTAGTGTCATATGCACAATATCATAAGAAAACACAATACAGTTATACTAAAAATAAAGGTACTTTATTTTTATGACAATATGCCAAAGTATCTCAGAGTGTACCCTCAGTGAGAGGATAGGAAATATACACAAGATATATATACACAATAGCAAAAATATGCAGTATAGTCTTAGAAAACAGTGCAAACAATGTATAGTTACAATAGGATGCAATGGGGACACATAGGGATAGGGGCAACACAAACCATATACTCCAAAAGTGGAATGCGAACCACGAATGGACCCCAAACCTATGTGACCTTGTAGAGGGTCGCTGGGACTATTAGAAAATAGTTAGAGTTAGAAAAATAACCCTCCCCAAGACCCTGAAAAGTGAGTGCAAAGTGCACTAAAGTTCCCCTAAGGATAAAGAAGTCGTGTTAGAGGAATAATGCAGGAAAGACACAAACCAACAATGCAACAACAATGGATTTCCAATCTAGGGTACCTGTGGAACAAGGGGACCAAGTCCAAAAGTCACAAGCAAGTCGGAGATGGGCATATGCCCAGGAAATGCCAGCTGTGGATGCAAAGAAGCTTCTACTGGACAGAAGAAGCTGAGGTTTCTGCAGGAACGAAAAGGGCTAGAGACTTCCCCTTTGGTGGACGGATCCCTCTCGCCGTGGAGAGTCGTGCAGAAGTGTTTTCCCGCCTAAAGAACGCCAACAAGCCTTGCTAGCTGCAAATCGTGTGGTTAGCGTTTTTAGACGCTGCTGTGGCCCAGGAGGGACCAGGAGGTCGCAAATTGGACCAGGAGGTAGAGGGGACGTCGAGCAAGACAAGGAGCCCTCTTAGCAGCAGGTAGCACCCGGAGAAGTGCCAGGAACAGGCACTACGAGGATGCGTGAAACGGTGCTCACCCGAAGTTACACAAAGGAGTCCCACATCGCTGGAGACCAACTTAGAAAGTCGTGCAATGCAGGTTAGAGTGCCGTGGATCCAGGCTTGGCTGTGCACAAAGGATTTCCGCCGGAAGTGCACAGGGGCCGGAGTAGCTGCAAAAGTCGCGGTTCCCAGCAATGCAGTCTAGCGAGGTGAGGCAAGGACTTACCTCCACCAAACTTGGACTGAAGAGTCACTGGACTGTGGGGGTCACTTGGACAGAGTTGCTGGATTCGAGGGACCTCGCTCGTCGTGCTGAGAGGAGACCCAAGGGACCGGTAATGCAGCTTTTTGGTGCCTGCGGTTGCAGGGGGAAGATTCCGTCGACCCACGGGAGATTTCTTCGGAGCTTCTAGTGCAGAGAGGAGGCAGACTACCCCCACAGCATGCACCACCAGGAAAACAGTCGAGAAGGCGGCAGGATCAGCGTTACAGAGTTGCAGTAGTCGTCTTTGCTACTTTGTTGCAGTGTTGCAGGCTTCCAGCGCGGTCAGCAGTCGATTCCTTGGCAGAAGGTGAAGAGAGAGATGCAGAGGAACTCGGATGAGCTCTTGCATTCGTTATCTGAAGTTTCCCCAGAGACAGAGACCCTAAATAGCCAGAAAAGAGGGTTTGGCTACCTAGGAGAGAGGATAGGCTAGCAACACCTGAAGGAGCCTATCAGAAGGAGTCTCTGACGTCACCTGGTGGCACTGGCCACTCAGAGCAGTCCAGTGTGCCAGCAGCACCTCTGTTTCCAAGATGGCAGAGGTCTGGAGCACACTGGAGGAGCTCTGGACACCTCCCAGGGGAGGTGCAGGTCAGGGGAGTGGTCACTCCCCTTTCCTTTGTCCAGTTTCGCGCCAGAGCAGGGCTAAGGGGTCCCCTGAACCGGTGTAGACTGGCTTATGCAGAATTGGGCACATCTGTGCCCAAGAAAGCATTTCCAGAGGCTGGGGGAGGCTACTCCTCCCCTGCCTTCACACCATTTTCCAAAGGGAGAGGGTGTAACACCCTCTCTCAGAGGAAGTCCTTTGTTCTGCCATCCTGGGCCAGGCCTGGCTGGACCCCAGGAGGGCAGCAGCCTGTCTGAGGGGTTGGCAGCAGCAGCAGCTGCAGTGAAACCCCAGGAAAGGTAGTTTGGCAGTACCAGGGTCTGTGCTACAGACCACTGGGATCATGGGATTGTGCCAACTATGCCAGGATGGTATAGAGGGGGCAATTCCATGATCATAGACATGTTACATGGCCATATTCAGAGTTACCATTGTGAAGCTACATATAGGTAGTGACCTATATGTAGTGCACGCGTGTAATGGTGTCCCCGCACTCACAAAGTCCGGGGAATTGGCCCTGAACAATGTGGGGGCACCTTGGCTAGTGCCAGGGTGCCCTCACACTAAGTAACTTTGCACCTAACCTTTACCAGGTAAAGGTTAGACATATAGGTGACTTATAAGTTACTTAAGTGCAGTGTAAAATGGATGTGAAATAACGTGGACGTTATTTCACTCAGGCTGCAGTGGCAGGCCTGTGTAAGAATTGTCAGAGCTCCCTATGGGTGGCAAAAGAAATGCTGCAGCCCATAGGGATCTCCTGGAACCCCAATACCCTGGGTACCTCAGTACCATATACTAGGGAATTATAAGGGTGTTCCAGTAAGCCAATGTAAATTGGTAAAATTGGTCACTAGCCTGTTAGTGACAATTTGGAAAGAAATGAGAGAGCATAACCACTGAGGCTCTGATTAGCAGAGCCTCAGTGAGACAGTTAGTCACTACACAGGTAACACATTCAGGCACACTTATGAGCACTGGGGCCCTGGAGAACAGGGTCCCAATGACACATACAACTAAAACAACATATATACAGTGAAAAATGGGGTAACATGCCAGGCAAGATGGTACTTTCCTACACAACCCCCCCCCCCAAACGAAGGACAATAAGACTAGCCATGACCTGATGAGTCTTCATTGTCTAAGTGGAAATATCTGGAGAGTCCATCTGCATTGGAGTGGCTACTCCCAGGTCTATGTTCCACTGTATAGTCCATTCCCTGTAGGGATATGGACCACCTCAACAATTTAGGATTTTCACCTTTCATTTGTTTTAGCCAAAGTAGAGGTTTGTGGTCTGTCTGAACAATGAAGTGAGTGCCAAACAGGCATGGCCTCAACTTCTTCAGAGCCCAGACCACAGCAAAGGCCTCCCTCTCTATGGCAGACCAACGCTTTTCTCTAGGGGTCAACCTCCTACTAATAAAAGCAACAGGTTGATCCTGGCCCTCAGAATTAAGTTGTGATAGGACTGCCCCTACTCCTAATTCAGATGCATCAGTTTGGACATAGAATTTTTTAGAGTAACAAGGGCTTTTCAGGACAGGTGCAGAGCACATGGCCTGCTTCAGCTCCTCAAAAGCTTTCTGACAGTTTGCTGTCCATAATACCTTTTTAGGCATTTTCTTGGATGTGAGGTCATTAAGAGGGGCTGCAATGGAGCCATAGTTCTTAATTAACCTCCTGTAATACCCAGTGAGGCCTAGGAAGGCTCTCACCTGAGTCTGAGTGGTAGGGGGAACCCAATCTATAATTGTTTGGATTTTCCCCTGAAGTGGTGCAATCTGTTCCCCACCAACAAGGTGTCCCAGATAAACCACCTTACCCTGCCCTATCTGGCACTTTGAAGCCTTGATAGTGAGGCCTGCCTTTTGCAGGGCCTCCAAAACTTTCCATAGGTGGACCAGGTGATCATCCCAGCTGGAGCTAAAGACAGCTATATCGTCCAAATATGCTGCACTGAAAGCTTCCAGCCCTTGCAGGACTGTGTTCACCAACCTCTGAAAAGTGGCAGGTGCATTTTTCAATCCAAAAGGCATTACAGTAAACTGGTAATGGCCTCCAATGGTTGAAAATGCAGTTTTAGGTTTAGCATCTTCTGACAATTTGATCTGCCAATACCCTGCAGTCAAATCAAAAGTGCTTAGATACTTGGCAGATGCCAGTGTATCTATGAGCTCATCTGCCCTGGGTATAGGGTGAGCATCAGTTTTGGTTACCAGGTTGAGACCTCTATAGTCTACACAAAACCGCATTTCCTTCTTTCCATCTTTGGAATGGGGTTTTGGTACAAGTACCACAGGAGAAGCCCATGGACTTTCAGAGTGCTCAACCACTCCTAGTTCTAACATTTTCTGCAACTCTTGCTTTATGCAGTCACTGACATGGTCAGGCTGCCTATAGATCTTACTTTTGACAGGTAAACTGTCTCCAGTATCTATAGTGTGCTCACACCAAGAAGTGGTACCTGGCACAGTAGAGAAGAGTTCAGAGAATTGATCTAGGAGATTTATGCAATGGTCTTTCTGCTCAGCAGTAAGACAATCAGCCAAAACTACACCTTCGACAAGAGCATCTTGTTCTGTGGAAGAGAAGAGATCAGGTAGAGGATCACTGTCTTCTTCCTGTCCCTCATCAGTTGCCATGAGCAGGGTGAGATCAGCCCTGTCATAGTAGGGTTTTAGGCGGTTGACATGGAGCACCCTAAGGGGACTCCTGGCAGTGCCTAAGTCAACTAAATAGGTGACTTCTCCCTTCTTTTCAACAATTGTGTGGGGTCCACTCCATTTATCTTGGAGTGCTCTTGGGGCCACAGGCTCCAAGACCCACACTTTCTGCCCTGGTTGGTACTGAACCAAAACAGCCTTTTGATCATGCCATTGCTTCTGGAGCTCTTGGCTGGCCTTTTTTATGCACTCAGCCATCCTTGATCTGAGGCCAAGTACATAATCCACAATATCCTGCTTAGGAGCTTTTAATGGTTGTTCCCAACCCTCCTTTACAAGTGTGAGTGGACCCCTAACAGGGTGACCAAAAAGAAGTTCAAAGGGGCTGAAGCCCACTCCTTTTTGGGGTACCTCCCTGTAGGCAAAAAGGAGGCATGGTAACAGGATATCCCATCTCCTGCGGAGTTTTTCAGGGAGACCCATAATCATGCCTTTGAGAGTTTTATTAAATCTCTCCACCAGTTCATTTGTTTGTGGATGATAGGGTGTTGTGAACTTGTAAGTTACACCACACTCCTTCCACATGGCCTTTAAGTATGCAGACATGAAATTGCTTCCCCTGTCTGATACTACTTCCTTTGGGAAGCCCACCCTTGAAAATATTCCTAGGAGGGCCTTTGCCACTGCAGGTGCTGTAGTGGTCCTTAAAGGAATTGCTTCAGGATATCTTGTGGCATGGTCCACTACCACCAAGATAAATCTATTGCCTGAAGCAGTAGGAGGGTCAAGGGGGCCAACTATGTCAACCCCTACCCTTTCAAAGGGAACCCCAACCACAGGCAGTGGAATAAGGGGTGCCTTTGGAGTGCCACCTGTCTTGCCACTGGCTTGACAGGTTTCACAGGACTTACAAAAATCTTTTGTGTCCTCAGACATTCTAGGCCAATGAAACAAGGGAACAAGTCTGTCCCAAGTTTTCATTTGTCCCAGATGCCCAACTAGGGGAATGTCGTGGGCTAGAGTTAGGAGGAACTTTCTGTACTCCTGAGGAATCACTAATCTCCTGGCAGCTCCAGGTTTAGGATCCCTATGCTCAGTGTACAAGAGGTTGTCCTCCCAGTAAACTCTGTGAGAGTCACTGACATCCCCATTAGCCTGTTTGACAGCTTGCTGTCTTAGACCCTCTAGTGTGGGACAGGTTTGCTGTGCCACACTCAGCTCCTCCCTGGCAGGCCCCCCTTCACCCAAAAGCTCAGCAGTGTCTGCTTCAAGCTCCTCTGGTGTAGGTTCTGCACAGGGAGGGAATTCTTCTTCCTCAGAAGTTGAATCCACTGTAGAGGGAGGGATAGTAGGAAGTGGGTTGCTTCTACTAGCCCTAGCTTTAGGGAGCACTTGGTCCATTGTTCCAGGATCCAAGCTTCCCTGTCCTTTTTGCTTTTTGGCCTGAGCCCTGGTTAAAGCAAAAATATGCCCTGGGATGCCCAGCATTGCTGCATTGGCCTCCAACTCCACATCTGGCCAAGCTGATGTCTCCAAATCATTTCCTAGTAGACAGTCTACAGGTAAATCTGTGGCTACCACAACTTTCTTTGGACCAGTAACCCCCCCCCCCCCCCCAGTTGAGATTTACAACAGCCATGGGGTGGCTAAGTGTGTTGTTGTGAGCATCGGTTACTTGGTACTGGTGACCAAGTAGGTGTTGTTCAGGGTGGACCAGTTTCTCTATGACCATAGTCACACTGGCTCCAGTGTCCCTGTAGGCCTGAACCTCAACACCATTTATTAGGGGTAGCTGCTTGTACTTATCCATATTAAGGGGACAAGCAACTAAGGTGGCTAAATCAATAGCCCCCTCAGAGACTAACACAGCCTCTGTGGCCTCCCTAACAAGGCCAACCCCAACTAAGTTACCAATAGTGAGCCCAGCTACTCCCTTGGATTGGCTATTAGTAGGTTTGCTCCCACCACCACTGCTATTAGTAGGGACACTAGGTGTCGCAGTAGGGGTTGTAGTGGTAGGAGGCTTGGTGCTTTTCTTTGGACAACTGGGATCTGTTGTCCAATGGCCTTTTACTTTACATAAATAGCACCATGGTTTCTTTTCTTTGTTTTGATTAAAGGAGGATTTGGACCCACCACCCCCACCAGAGTGTTTTTGTGGGCCTGATGAAGACTCATTTTTAGATTTGTCCCCACCCTTGTCAGAAGACTTACCATCCTTCTTTTTGTTGCCATCTTTGTCACCCCCTGTATGAACTTTTCTGTTCACCCTTGTTCTGAGCCATTTGTCTGCCTTCTTTCCCAATTCTTGGGGAGAGGTCAGATCAGAGTCCACCAAGTACTGGTGCAACAAATCAGACACACAATTATTAAGAATATGCTCTCTCAGGATCAAGTTATACAGGCTGTCATAATCAGTAACTTTACTGCCATGTAACCACCCCTCCAAGGCCTTCACTGAATGGTCAATGAAATCAACCCAGTCTTGTGAAGACTCCTTTTTGGTCTCCATGAACTTTATCCTGTATTGTTCAGTGGTTAAGCCATAACCATCCAGGAGTGCATTCTTAAGAACTGTAAAATTATTGGCATCACTTTCTTTCACAGTAAGGAGCCTATCCCTACCTTTTCCACTAAATGATAGCCATAGGATAGAAGCCCACTGCCTTTGAGGGACATCCTGTACAACACAGGCCCTCTCAAGTGCAGCAAACCACTTGTTAATGTCATCCCCATCCTTATAAGGAGGAACTATCTTATGCAGATTCCTGGAATCATGCTCTTTTGCAGGATGACTATGGGGAATACTGCTGCTGCCACCATGGGTTTCTAAACCCAGTTTCTGTCTCTCCTTCTCTACTTCTAAAGTCTGTCTATCCAAATCCAGCTGTTGCTTCTTGAGCTTCAGTCTGGTTTGTTCCACTCTCAATCTATTGAGCTCCCTTTCTAACAATCTGTCATCAGGGTGGGTGGGAGGGACATGCCTTGAAACAGAAGTATGGTGAGAATGGACAGAAGGAGACCTGTCCCTTACAGAGGGCACCCTAACAGCTTGGCTAACAGAAACATCAGTACCAATGTGGTGTGAATAAATGCTTTTGCTATGATGTGAGACAACACTATTTGTATGGTGTGGCTCTTCATCATTACCAACTATGCTAGACTGTCTAGTAATGGGCAGGCTAGGAAGTTTCTTTCCTGAATCTTTTCCTGGGGGAGTCCCTGGATCAGATTGGGAACCATTAGCTACTTTTTCAACAGATGGGGCACTTCTTGCCTTATCTTGTTCTCTAAGCATGTTAAGTAACAATTCCAAGGAAGGATTCTTCCCTACACTCAAACCTCTCTCTATGCAGAGACTCCTTGCTCCTTTCCAGCTAAGGTGATCATATGCAAGTTTGGACAGATCAACATTTTGGCCTGTGCCAGACATTTTTAGAGAGAGTTAAAGTGATAGAAAAAGAGAAAAAAGTTTGTCAGAGCTTTTAGAAAGACAGAGAAAAAAACTTTTTAAACTTTTTAGAACTTTTTAGAAAGTTAGAAGTACTTTTCAGCACTTTAGAAAAGAGTGAAAAGAGGAAATGCAAAACTTTTGGCTATGTGTATATACACTGAACTTGTTTTGTATATTTTTCTCTTATGAAAAGTACAATGACAAGAGTGGTAAGTAGTCTCAAAGCACTTATCCCACCGCTGCCACCAATGTAGGAGGCTGGACTGGCTTGTAGTGAGTACCAAGGGGTACTTGCACCTTGCACCAGGCCCAGTTATCCCTTATTAGTGTATAGGGTGTCTAGCAGCTTAGGCTGATAGATAATGGTAGCTTAGCAGAGCAGTTTAGGCTGAACTAGGAGACGTGTGAAGCTACTACAGTACCACTTAGTGTCATATGCACAATATCATAAGAAAACACAATACACAGTTATACTAAAAATAAAGGTACTTTATTTTTATGACAATATGCCAAAGTATCTCAGAGTGTACCCTCAGTGAGAGGATAGGAAATATACACAAGATATATATACACAATAGCAAAAATATGCAGTATAGTCTTAGAAAACAGTGCAAACAATGTATAGTTACAATAGGATGCAATGGGGACGGATAGGGGCAACACAAACCATATACTCCAAAAGTGGAATGCGAACCACGAATGGACCCCAAACCTATGTGACCTTGTAGAGGGTCGCTGGGACTATTAGAAAATAGTGAGAGTTAGAAAAATAACCCTCCCTAAGACCCTGAAAAGTGAGTGCAAAGTGCACTAAAGTTCCCCTAAGGATAAAGAAGTCGTGTTAGAGGAATAATGCAGGAAAGACACAAACCAACAATGCAACAACGATGGATTTCCAATCTAGGGTACCTGTGGAACAAGGGGACCAAGTCCAAAAGTCACAAGCAAGTCGGAGATGGGCATATGCCCAGGAAATGCCAGCTGTGGATGCAAAGAAGCTTCTACTGGACAGAAGAAGCTGAGGTTTCTGCAGGAACGAAAAGGGCTAGAGACTTCCCCTTTGGTGGACGGATCCCTCTCGCCGTGGAGAGTCGTGCAGAAGTGTTTTCCCGCCTAAAGAACGCCAACAAGCCTTGCTAGCTGCAAATTGTGCGGTTAGCGTTTTTGGACGCTGCTGTGGCCCAGGAGGGACCAGGAGGTCGCAAATTGGACCAGGAGGTAGAGGGGACGTCGAGCAAGACAAGGAGCCCTCTTAGCAGCAGGTAGCACCCGGAGAAGTGCCAGGAACAGGCACTATGAGGATGCGTGAAACGGTGCTCACCCGAAGTTACACAAAGGAGTCCCACGTCGCTGGAGACCAACTTAGAAAGTCGTGCAATGCAGGTTAGAGTGCCGTGGACCCAGGCTTGGCTGTGCACAAAGGATTTCCGCCGGAAGTGAACAGGGGCCGGAGTAGCTGCAAAAGTCGCGGTTCCCAGCAATGCAGTCTAGCGAGGTGAGGCAAGGACTTACCTCCACCAAACTTGGACTGAAGAGTCACTGGACTGTGGGGGTCACTTGGACAGAGTTGCTGGATTCGAGGGACCTCGCTCGTCGTGCTGAGAGGAGACCCAAGGGACCGGTAATGCAGCTTTTTGGTGCCTGCGGTTGCAGGGGGAAGATTCCGTCGACCCATGGGAGATTTCTTCGGAGCTTCTAGTGCAGAGAGGAGGCAGACTACCCCCACAGCATGCACCACCAGGAAAACAGTCGAGAAGGCGGCAGGATCAGCGTTACAGAGTTGCAGTAGTCGTCTTTGCTACTTTGTTGCAGTGTTGCAGGCTTCCAGCGCGGTCAGCAGTCGATTCCTTGGCAGAAGGTGAAGAGAGAGATGCAGAGGAACTCGGATGAGCTCTTGCATTCGTTATCTAAAGTTTCCCCAGAGACAGAGACCCTAAATAGCCAGAAAAGAGGGTTTGGCTACCTAGGAGAGAGGATAGGCTAGCAACATCTGAAGGAGCCTATCAGAAGGAGTCTCTGACGTCACCTGGTGGCACTGGCCACTCAGAGCAGTCCAGTGTGCCAGCAGCACCTCTGTTTCCAAGATGGCAGAGGTCTGGAGCACACTGGAGGAGCTCTGGACACCTCCCAGGGGAGGTGCAGGTCAGGGGAGTGGTCACTCCCCTTTCCTTTGTCCAGTTTCGCGCCAGAGCAGGGCTAAGGGGTCCCCTGAACCGGTGTAGACTGGCTTATGCAGAATTGGGCACATCTGTGCCCAAGAAAGCATTTCCAGAGGCTGGGGGAGGCTACTCCTCCCCTGCCTTCACACCATTTTCCAAAGGGAGAGGGTGTAACACCCTCTCTCAGAGGAAGTCCTTTGTTCTGCCATCCTGGGCCAGGCCTGGCTGGACCCCAGGAGGGCAGCAGCCTGTCTGAGGGGTTGGCAGCAGCAGCAGCTGCAGTGAAACCCCAGGAAAGGTAGTTTGGCAGTACCAGGGTCTGTGCTACAGACCACTGGGATCATGGGATTGTGCCAACTATGCCAGGATGGTATAGAGGGGGCAATTCCATGATGATAGACATGTTACATGGCCATATTCGGAGTTACCATTGTGAAGCTACATATAGGTAGTGACCTATATGTAGTGCACGCGTGTAATGGTGTCCCCGCACTCACAAAGTCCGGGGAATTGGCCCTGAACAATGTGGGGGCACCTTGGCTAGTGCCAGGGTGCCCTCACACTAAGTAACTTTGCACCTAACCTTTACCAGGTAAAGGTTAGACATATAGGTGACTTATAAGTTACTTAAGTGCAGTGTAAAATGGCTGTGAAATAACGTGGACGTTATTTCACTCAGGCTGCAGTGGCAGGCCTGTGTAAGAATTGTCAGAGCTCCCTATGGGTGGCAAAAGAAATGCTGCAGCCCATAGGGATCTCCTGGAACCCCAATACCCTGGGTACCTCAGTACCATATACTAGGGAATTATAAGGGTGTTCCAGTAAGCCAATGTAAATTGGTAAAATTGGTCACTAGCCTGTTAGTGACAATTTGGAAAGAAATGAGAGAGCATAACCACTGAGGCTCTGATTAGCAGAGCCTCAGTGAGACAGTTAGTCACTACACAGGTAACACATTCAGGCACACTTATGAGCAGTGGGGCCCTGGAGAACAGGGTCCCAGTGACACATACAACTAAAACAACATATATACAGTGAAAAATGGGGGTAACATGCCAGGTAAGATGGTACTTTCCTACACAGGGCCAATCTGATCTCCTCTATTGTAAGAACCGCATCTAGTTCTTGTGCAGCCAGCTCCCCCACTTGTGGGGTGATGAGACTCGTTATAAACTCGGTCACCAGTTCCGGGTCTTGTTCGTATGGCCTTGTCGCAAGTGGTTTCTAAGCGTGTGTAGTATGGTGGTTTGCGTACATGCGTCAGCCCCAAATAGGGGGGCGTGGCATCTCTTGACACAATATCCAGGGAAGTAAGCGCCCCGAACTGTCTCCCTCCCTATGTAGTAATTGGAGTTATGACTTAGTGTGTAGTGCTCAAGCTGATCCCTCACCTCCATCACCTGCCACTGTAGTGTGATCTCCTCGCTCCTCCCCCATTTCTCCGGCGGCAGCCTCTGTACAGCCGCTAGAGTTTCCTCCTTATGTAGGAGTTGAAACTGAAGGCCTTTGCGCACTCCACATGAAAGGACCACATATCAACCCCTGAGGACCACCTTCATTGCCTCCCACTCGGTAGCGCGACTTTGCGTTCCCTGCCAATTTTCTGCAAAGTAATTTTTTTAGTGCTTCTGCCAGCGTTTCCCGTCCATATGTATTTTCTGTGTCGGTATGGAATCGCCATGTACTGGGCGACCTAGTGCCCACCCCACATACAAATGAACATACCTCTGGAATGTAGACTGATAAGTAGTGTGAAAGATGTTCCACCTTGAGAATCCTTGGGCCATATATGTCTAATAATAGTATCTGATCCAATCTACTAAATGTACCATGTGTTCCTTTATGACGTGTATTCTCCTTGTGCAAGATGCGTCTCCCTCCATACATCTCACAACCCCAAATGTGTCATAACCTCTCATAACTGTGCCACCATGCTCGGTTTAGTGTTCTGTCTCAGAAGATATTGATCCAATCCCCCATCAGTCAACACAATTAAAGTCTTCCATCCAAAATAGGCTAGTATCTGCCATAGCTGACACCACATCTTCTATTTTGCCTTAGAACTGGCCGTCATCAACGTTCAGCCCAAATGAGTTCACAAAGACCACGTCTACCCCATCTAATCTACCTTGTAGGAACAAGTATCTGCCCTCCACGTCTGCTTCCATGTATTTCAGTGTAAACAGTGCACCTGGGGCGAACCAGACCATAACCACTCGGGAACAGGAAGAATAGTGGGCATAGTATACTTGCTCCCTCTATTTCTTAGCGCGGTTGATTGCTTCTTCATGAGTGATATGAATCTCCTGCAAGCACGCAATACCTATTCCATGCCTCTTAGGCAGGGATAACACTCTGTGTCGTTTTTGCTAGGGCCCCATCCCCTGCACATACAAGGAGAGGAGTTTCAGCTTATTTGGTATGGCCATTATCTATTAGTATCAGTTGGTTGCTATGGATAAAACTCACCATAGTAGTATAGCAGTGACCCCCAAAACAATAACAGAAAGACATCCCAACAAAAATTCCACGCCTGCTGTCCCACCCTGGACAAGAAACAGCTAAACAGTATTGCTACCTTGCCTACAATACCTGATGTGCCAGGACTTGAACCATCAAGCCCCTCCCCCCCCACCTAAACCTTTGCAACAAAATGCACTTGTAGGCTTTTTGTCCTGTGCAGCCTATGATGAAAGTCCCCATTTTCCCGACTCACCAAGCGTTATCATATCAAATAACTAAGTGTCAATTCAGGGTATGAGTTAAGTCCTGCTAAGGCAATTGCGTTTGGTCAAATGTTCTGGAAGAATTAGTCCACTTCTGAAAAATGCACCTTCTTCCGCTGAGCGTTAGTGGATCAAATGCTCATCACACTCCCACTCTTCTCAAATCTTACATGGTTAACAGTGCAACACTTTATTAAGGTTTGAGAATGTTTTACCTCTCACGCTTACATCCCCTTCTCAGTTTTAGATACTCTGTTCTCACCAAACATACTGTATCACCTCCCTCTAGGCTCTTGGCTCATCACACGTATCCTCACGCATCCTCAGCAGTCAGCTGCACATACATCCTCTCCCTTACAGTTGGAGTCTCTCTGTACCAGTTTAAGTTTCTGGGTAGGATTCTAATCATAGCGTTCTATAACATAGAGCTTGAGTCAGAATCACTGTTTGTATCTTGATCCTCCATGTAGGGACTCCGGGTTCACTCAAGGCTCCAACCTCCATCTCCGGGATAACATCCTCCTGACTAGGGATGAGAGAGAGTTTTCAATCTCCTCTGAGAAGGCCTCTCCCTGAATCTCTGTAGTGTTCAGACGATCCTCGGTTGTGGTGGCCATTGTACCATGCTCGTGAATCACCATATGGATCGAGCCCCCCTCAGCAGATCATGACCGCACCAGTGTGCTCCCCACCGCCCACCTCTTGAGTGACGTGCTTACTTCTGCACTACAGAGCGTCCTTGAATCGCATCATTCATGTCCAGCCAGGACCACACATCATCTGGTTGTTCAAAGAAGTGCGATTTACCTGTATGTATGATTTTTAGCTTGACTGGGTAGAGGAGCATGTAGTATATGTTCATGGTTCAGAGACGTTTTTTCGCCTCAAGAAAGGTTTTGTGGCACTCTCGTACTTTGCAGATGTAATCTGGGTAAATCACAATATTCCATCCCTCAAATTGTGGAGTAGGGCTTTCTCTAGGTGTCCCGAGAATGACATCTCTGTCTTTATAGTTTAGGAGTCGAGCTATGAGGGCCGGTGGAGCAGCACCAAGGGGATGCCTCAGTGTAAGTGCACTTTGTGCTTGTTCTATCATGAAGTGTTGAGACAGTCCAGTTGATTTCAACTCTGTCCGTACCACCAATTTTTCAAGGTACTGTTTCATTGTCTGTCCTTCTGTCCCCTCTGAGAATCCCAGGAGGTGGAGATTATTCCTCTTTGAGCACCTCTCCGTGTCCTCTGCTCTATCTTCAATTGCAGTGGTGATCGTAGTCATGCGTGCCATCTGTTGCTTGAGTTGGCGCTCTTCAGTTTGTAGCGTTATGTTTGCTTCTACTTCAGACACCGTGTCCGCCTCCGCCGCCCTGTGCAGATCCGCCATTTGGAAATTGACCTCCACCGACAGTCCGGCAATCTGCCCCTCCAGTGCCACCTTTGAACCTTGAATGACCTATAGCAGGGCTGCCCGCAAAGGTTCTTCCTGTCGCTCAGGGGACTGCTTTGGTGAGTCCCGGGCCTGCCTGGTGAGCCTCTGCATTGCCTGCCATGGGTCAGTGTACTGTTGTGATGTTACCCTGTGCCTGACGTTGCAACAGATCTTTCCCCAGAATGCAGCCCAGACCATGTGTAGCACTGAATCCACCGTAGTGCATGTTCGTTGGGCCAGTAACCCGCAGCAGCACGTTGTCGTGTATCACTGTAGACCCACAGTAGAGCGTCTGCGGTCCACGGAGGCACCCAGCATTCAAGCTAGGTCTAATAGTCTTCCCGCCAAGCAGTTGCTTTTTTGTAATACGCATGTGCTGTTTGGCCGCTCAAGTCAGGGGCCCACTGTGTCAGCAGGATTCCTTTCTTCTTTTGGACTACGTAACATGTAATTCTCCACTGCAGCTCGAGTGTTTGCAGCAGCTCATCTCCGCAGTCCGCTAGGCAATGAGCCGCTGTGCATTGGCGCTACCCTTTGGTCTCCCAGTATCACTGTATAATTATATGTCTCCAGTTGGATTCCAGGCCTTGTCTTTAGCCCATTTTGCCTTCTGTTGGGTGCACCACTTCAATTAGTTTATTGAGAACAGCCCTGGGGGCCCTCACAGTCACCCAGGCGCTAGTTCACCTCACCCCTCAGCTAAGGGCAAGATAGTAGTCAGTTTGGCACTCCATCTAGTGAAGGGCCCTAGGTGACAATTTTATTCCTGGGTTAGTGTGGGCCCCCACCTCTTGTGTCCCTGCTTGTCTTCAGGGGCCTACAAGTCCTGCCCCTCAGTATCCCAAAGGTCCCCCTTGCAGCCAGCCTTGTTGCATCAGGCCTCCTCACCAACCTTTGGGCCTCCTGCTATTCACAGTGTTAGAGGGCCCATCCAGGCACCACCCTCTCACCTTGATTCAGCACGCCAGGGGTCTCCACTCAGTCCAGGGCCCCAGGGCTCGCACGTAAGTTCTGAGAAGCCCATCCCCCCGGCACTTCAGTGGTTCGCCACGAACTCTGGGCAAGAGCGGTGCCTGCGGAAGCCAGACAGTCTACAGGCCTGCACTGCCTAAACGTTCAGATGGCAGTCACCGCCCGTTGTTCAGTGCAGCGTACAGAGAGTGCAGTCATCATCCAGGCATGCACCCACAAGCAGCCACTGCTGCGCTGGCTCCACACAGTGTCTCCTCACAGTATTGTCAGGACACCAACACCTCCCTGTGTCCACACCTCGCTGCTCAGTCTGCAACGCAGGCTGCCCAACTAGACACCCTCCACGTGGCTCTGCTCTAGGCTGCTACAGCCTCCGCCGCATGGTCACCTCACTATGGCAGGATTCCGCATGTTTCTCTCTTGGTGTCTCTGCAGTGGCTATAATGATGATTCAGAATCACTCTCCGTGTATGCGGATTGCTTTTGAGTGCAGGATGCCGCAGGATTCGGTGGTCGGTTGACGGCGCTCCATAGGAGAGAGTCCTGTCAGCCATATTGCTGACCAGGCCCCCTGGACTAGCAGTTTAAAACTGCTCTTCCAGTTTGCATTGGAGGACTAGGAGACTCCCAGTGTCACTCCCAGGTTGGCATAACCAATGCTGCAATTCATTGGTGACTCTCTAACTTACCCTGGGTACCATATACTACAGACTTACAGGTAAGTTAGCCCAAGCTAATTGGTTATAGCCAATGTAACATACACATTTTGTTGTCTTGGCACTGAAGTCTGGTTAGCAGGAGAGTCGAAAAACCATCAGCATCAGACCAAAAGCGTAGGGTTGATCATACAACACCAGGCATTTCCTTACACTCTGGTCCTAAGAACCAGCTTGTCTTGGAAGAAAGACGTATTCCGAGGGTTAATGGAAAGTGCTTGCAATTTGTTTACCCTCCTGGCAGATGTGATCGCCACAGGGAATACAGTTTTGATGGTCAGCAGTTTTAGAGGGCAGCTGTGCATCGGCTCAAAAACAGCATGTGGAAGATGAGGACTAAATTAATTTCCCATTGGGGCATAATGAAGGGCGTGGTAGGAAACGTGTTGTAACTTTTAAGTAAACGAGTCACAACAGTTGCCTTGAACAGGAAAGGTTGAGCAGGCAACCGATGGGAATGGCAGAAAAGTACTCCTTAACCGTGACCAAAGAAAAGTGTTGTGAGGTAGGGATGGAACAATTTTCAAAACTTCAGACAAGGGTACGGACAAAGGATCAACAGATTTGGATAGATGCCAAGCCACAAATGTCTCCCATTGCTAATCGTAAATTGTTTTCGTGGAGAGACATCTGGCTGCTACGATGACATCACATACTTCGAGAGGAAGGTTGAACACTCTCAACTGTTGCCTCTCAGTCTCCTTGCATTTACGTGGAGAAGTGGACATGTTTGAGTGCAGAACCCTGCCGTACTTCTGTGACAGGAGAGCCTCCTAAAGAGGCAGCCTGATTGGAGGACAGATGCTCATGCTCAGTGGTTCAGGATACCAGACTGTCAGAACACCTTTCAGAGGGCCATGGAGCATGCAGGGGATACTGAGCCCAACCATGGTGTTTGAGGCCTTTTACTCTTGACGTCCCGGGGCCTGGCCTACTTTGGGTCCTGACCAACTGGGCCAAGTACCCTTTCTGCACTTGACTGTCAGTGGTAGCTGAAGTCAAGCACTTCAGGCTCCCTTGGAGGGGATGAAGACACAAGTCAGTGAACAGGTCAGTGAACATGGCATCACTCGAAGTGCAAACAGCACTAACAATAAGTCAGTGTCCAGCAAAATACTTGCTTTTCTAAGGAAAAATAGTATTTTAGTTCTAGCTCCACACATGCAAAGAAATTCAGCATTCAAATACAACAACCCAATCCCCCTTAAGGTCGGTGCTCCAACCTGCGAGTCGTATCATCAGTCTTTCTTTCAGCAGCATCCTGAATCCCTTTGGAATGTTGGTACTGGCAGCCCCGCCTGGAGTACGAGGTTGCCGTGGTATGTGGTTATAGAAGCACAACCTCAGTATCCTGGCCCAGACAGTCAGAAGTCTTTGCATGCTTTGCAGTGGTACTTTACCGGTGGCACTGCAGAGCAGCAGAATGGGTGTAGCACGGTGCTCAGCACATGGCTCATTCTACGGCGGCCCTCTCCTGGATATGGGGGTCTCTGAAAACAGTCTTGCACATCTGCATTGTCGCGATATCCACAGAGCCAAATCCTCACACCTTGCACGTGGAGTTCTCACTCCATTTTTACCTCACTCCCTCTTCCTTACAGAGCACACGGGTCTTGGCAAGCCGGCGAGTGCTGGTGGTCCAAGCTTTCAGGCGGACTTGGTTTCCCTTGGGTGATGTCCACTCACCCAGCAGGGAGACTAGCAGGCCTTGTCCTCCATTCACAGGCGGAGCTTCCCCGTCTAACAAAGCCCATTTGGCTGCTTGGCATATGACAAATGTTTGGGTATTCAACCTCCCCATCTTACAGTACTTTTCCAGACACCAAATGTGATTTAGGGTCTGGGACTTAGAAGTTTTATGTTTGGGTTCTGCTTCTTTTGGTGTGGGCACTACAGCAGGCATGACTCAGGTTGTCAGTCACAGTGATACGTGCATGAAAGGGTTAACTCCAGGCCCAGCTCTACTTTTTATGATCTCTTATCAGCTCTTACTCCCTTCCTAAGATGTGTCCAGGCCCCTTCTTTGTGATCTATCACTAAATCAAAGAGCAGTCTTTTGAAATGTTAAGAGAGTCTCTTCCTTTTCCCTCCAGTGTGACCCTACCCAGTTCACAGGAATGCAGCAATACACATCTATCTGGGGGGGGGCTCCTCCTCTCCTCATATCTTCATGAGACAGGTATGGGCTTCCTCAAATGGAACCAAGGGCCCTCCATGTAATGTACCATTGTAGGCACCCTTACTCAGTGTACATTCATAGCACACTTTGTGTTAAGCGGTGTAAGCTCTCTAATTTGTACACTTCCATGTACATGTGAAGTCAGTACAAACTTGGCATGTGTGCACTATTTAGCACTGAAGCTTTCCTATCTTTAACCAGGTTATGTTCTTTACACACACACACTCACTACCTGCATGCACACTCACTGTGTGCACCTTGCACAACACATCACCCTGCATGTATTGTACTCCATGCAAGCACTGCACATTACTACATCTTTCATGTCAAATGTTTCCCACAGGCATACATTTGCTTGCGACATGCACCAATCTCATGTACTACACAATACTGGCCTATCCCTATATGTATCTTCCCAGGCACACATACAACCACACAGTCACTACTGCATCTATGCAGCACTCCACATCTTACCTGATGTAGGCCAAGGGTGAGTTAAGCACACAGCAGCTGAACTTTTGAAAAGATAAGTGAACCTATAGGTTGCACTACTGTGACTCCGGTGGAAAAAGGTCCTTTTCACTATTACTGATCATTATGCTGTATCCTGCCACCACATTGCTCGTACTGCTTAGCTCCTGATGAAGGCGGTAGCCTTCCGCCACTAGCAGGGTAGTGCTTTGGGCACCCCTCTCGGTCAAACAAGCTCGCAGTCAGTGAGACAGGCCTTTGTCATGGCACACATGCATGATCCGTGTTTGTTTATAACAAAAAAAATTATGAATTAGGGATTCAGACAACAGTACAGTTGGGCACTCAATTCAGGTGTACACATCATTACCATGCAGAGGACTTTTCAGTTCCAACACACACACTTTTCCCAATCTGGAGCCACTAACATGATTTGACCCTGGGTGTTTTTGATTTTCCTGACAACCCTGGATACGAGTGGTATTGGCAGAAAGGTGTATAGGAGTACTCTGGATGAGATGCGTCTCTGAGCTAGAGCCGCCTTGCAAACTCCAGTGTGCAGAAGTGCTGAGGTTGCATGTTGTTGGCTGTAGCACATAGATCTAACAAAGGTTCTCTCTAATCTCTTACTAGACCTTGCAGAACCCCTGCATGGAGACTATATTCAAATACACAAGGCATTGACAGCGAAGTGTTTCTACTTTGGCATTCAGAGAGCCTGACAGATGTTGAACCACCAGGAAAATGTTCAGATGTTCCAGCCATGTGTAGAGACGAGGGCCTTTTGGCACAGGGGCCACAGCCCCCCTATCCTGTTCTACTTGCTGCAATACCACATTTGGTGGTGTTGTCTGTGAACACCTGAACTAGCCTTCCCTTGATAGAAGGAAGAAAGACTTTCAACACCAGTTGGATTACTTTCAGTTCCTGTAGGTTGATGTGGACCTGAGACTCCGCCAGAGATCAGAGTCCTCTGATCTCCTCATCTCTCAGTTGGCCACCCCAACCTAGAAGTGATACATCTGTCACCACTATGAGCTCCGGGTGGTGAAGGGAGAGAGGTCTGCCACTGACCCAGTCATGGTTTTCAAGCCACCAGTGCAGAGCTTTTGCAGTCCAACTTGAAATCTGGACCTGATTTTTTAGATTCCCCTGGTGTTGTGCACAATGGGTCTTCATATCCCACTTCAGTGGCCGCATATGCCAACGGGCATGTTTTACCAACAGGATGCAAGAGGCGATGAAGCCCAGCAGCCTCAAAGTCAGTCTTACCAAGATCAGGATAGAGGCTGAAACATTAGACTCATAGCCTGAATATCCTGGACTCGCTCTTATGGAGGATAAGCCGGAAACTGCACTTTATCCAGAACCACTCCAATGAAAGGGAGCACCAGAAAGCAGTCAGGTGTGACTTTGGCACATTGATAGTGAACCCTAACAAATGCAGAAGGTTCGCCATAGTTGTGAGGTGGAAGACGATTGCTTGGGGGAGATCCTGCTTTCAACAGCCAGTCATCGTGGTATGGAAAGACTGGAATCCTGACCACTTCAGATGAGCTGCAACCATCCGCATCACCTTGCTGAACATCAGAGGAGCACTTTTAAGGTCAAAGTGGAGCACAGTGAACCGATAATGCTAATCCTGTGAACTGCAGGTAATGCCTGTGGGTAGGTGGGGCTGGGATATGGAATTAAACATCCTGCAAGTCCAATGGTACCATCTAGTCTCCAGGGTCTAGAGCAGATCAGACCTGAGCCAAGGTAAGCATCTTGAATTTTTCCCTCTTTAGGAAGAAGTTGAGAGGGCGTAGGTCTAGTATGGGGCTGAGGAGACACTCCTGTTTAGGTACCGGAAAGTACTGGGAATAGCAAGAATAACCTTCTGATGCCAGTACCCTCTCAATGGCTCCTATGGCCAGAAGAGCCAATACTTCCTGTTACAAAAGTAGGAGGTAATCCTCCCCCCACCCCCATCAGCTAGTCAGAGGATGGTGGCAAGCTTGGTGGCGTCTCTTGTATTGGGAGAGCACAGCCCCTCGAGACAATTTGAAGCATCCCTTTTTCTGAACTTATGCCCCGCTATTGGTGAATGTGGTACCAAATCTGCCACCAACCGGGTGCCCATGTTCGAATGAGGACAAACTAAAGAGGCTTCTGTGTTGTGATTGCCAGAAGCGTTGTTCCCTCCCATTGACTGAAGAGTGGGAGCAATGCGGAGAATTCGAACAGCGCGTCAACTTCTTTGACATATTCTTTTGTGATTTACAAGAGGTAGCCCTGGAGCGCGACAGTGTTCAGCACAACAAACTCTGGCAGCTATGCTGTGACCTTCTTTGCGAATGGGACCTGGAGAGGGGTTGCATGGCAAGCAGCAAAGAGCTTCATTGCTTTTTCAAGGAGAGCTTTGGGGGTTCATGGTGTGGCACTCTGCACAAGACGTGGAGTCATGGCCCCACTCAAAGCAACACAGATGCACCAAGTTGTTGTCCGTCATCGACATTGCTCAATGATAGGCTCCACAAGGCTTCAACCTAGCAGGTTTCTTCTGAGACATCTTCAGAAAAATAAGTTGAAAAAAAGCAAATTAGACTTAGACAAAACATTGAAAAAAACAGTCAAAAAAATGACTGAAAGGAGCTCACCCAAATCTGCGTTGAAAGTAAGGAAAAGAAGGAACTGAGGTCAGCTTGCTGGGGTGGTGCCTAAATAGGCATTGTGCACCTAACGTCCGGTGTGGACAATGATGCTACGTAGAGCTGAACGACGCTACACACCGGCTCTCAAAGAGATCCCTTGAACATGTCCGGTTCCAGCTTCATTCCTGGGGAATATTCTAAAGTAAGGAATTTACAGCTAGAAGTCTCCATCAGATGAGATTTTTCTGTGATTATTGCACCTCAGTTACTTGTGCACAATAGAGTGGGGGAACGTTCAGTCCCATTTATATAGGAGAAGAGGCTGCCTCAGAGGATAAGTCCTTCAGTAGTGTTTCTCTGACCTGGCAAGTGGCAGAAAGGTGATAGCTTTGAGTTAGACGAGCTTTGAAGAATCTACTTCTATCCACAGCCACTGGCCCAGCAGGAAACACACCCCTCCGTGACATAATAGTACTGAACCAGTTTGTGGTTTTCACTAAGAAACTATCCATGTTAAATATTGCAGCTTAATCCTCAATCATATGTGATACATTTAATCAGTGTACCAACATCTGACATATTTAAATTTGTTCTTTCTCTGACTACAGTTTGAGGCTGGAAACATGAAGAACTTGGTGCTAAAGATCATCCGTGGATCCTTCCCTCCTGTTTCTCTGCACTATTCCTATGATCTGCGGAACTTGATTTCACAGTTGTTTAAAAGAAATCCCAGGGATCGACCATCAGTTAACTCCATATTGGAGAAACCTTTTATAATTAAACGCATAGAAAAATTCCTCACACCCCAGGTAAGGAAACAAGATGAAACCTAGGTTATGTGATTAATTTATAGAAGTTTCATCAATATTATTGAAGTGCTGCAGTAAATCATTGTAGGCAGTGCTGTGTGATGCAATGCAAAGGGAAATGTAACTGGCCTTGGGTAGCATTTTAATAAATGGACATACATAGAAATAGGTTGCTGAGTGGAAGGACTGCCACAGAACTCTTTGGGTCAGGTATACAGAGCCCATTTGAGGTCACAACCCCTGTGATTCGCAAAAAAGAGGGCTTGTGACTACATAAGTCCTTTTGACAACGCACAAAAGATTTCTGACTTGTAGAAGGGCTTTTGGCACCCTTTCTGACTCACAAATAGGAGGATCATGAAAGGGATATCCTCTTCTGTTGGCATTTTGGAAAGGGATGTATCATTTGGCAGTTGCGTTTACAAAGCAATAATCAGTTAGTAACCCCAAGTTGAGGTGGTATCTCACTTGCAAAATGTGCGGCCTGGGGTAACGGTCTGGATGGAGGAGCAGGCAGTGAACTACTGTCTGCTCACCCCAGGGTTGTTCTCTAATAGTAAAAATAACTTTATTAAGCTGCATCTGTCCCCTTAATGATGACAGGCTTCTTCTAAAGGAAACTGTTTCCTGTTTGGGAACACAAATGCAGAGATCAAGGTCTGCTGTCTTTGGCATTACCCCATTTCTGCATTCAGAGCCATTCACAGTGGGTTGCAAATTTTGAGCTACCTAATTAACGTTCATTAGGTAGGTCATACTGCGAATAGACAGTTTGCGATGTGATCTATTAATATACAAGCTGCATTGCAGATGGCATTCCTATTCACAACCCACTCGTGCAAATAGCAGATCCTTGGTTTGCAAACTGGGTCTTAGTTTCAAGGTGATAAAATATGTTGAACTTATCCATATAAACATCAGACATGTGGTGTCATGCCCAGAGCCACTGTGATTAATAGACAATATCTCATTTATCAATAACACGATCCATTAACTGATTCTATTCAATCTTTTAATTTAATTTGTTTATAGGATATTGGGAACAGATTATTCAGAACTTGATTTGTAACGTGTAGGATGTTTTAAGAAACATACCTTTGTCCCTCATATACTTCCTATGTTTCTCATTGTGAAGAATAGCTGAAGGTATATTTAAGTTTTAGATCTGTAGTCAACCGGAAGTCTGACAGTTTCCCTTACCCTTCCATGTTGCAGTTCTCCTAATTGTTCAACAGCTCTTTCTGATGGAACATCACCCTCATCCACCTTCTTGACTGCATTAGTTTGGAACTTACCTTTCAGTGGCTCACTTGGTTCTAGTGAGGCTCTTCCTATCCAGCTCTGCTTTACGGTGAATGACCAGAATATTGCATGACATGAATATGGTGTCACACATGAATATGGTGTCAAAAATATGGTGACTACCAAGATATTTTGGAACAGAATATTTAATGTAGGAATTTATATTTTGGAATATAATATTAGACTATCATTTTTAAGAATATCATAGTATTTACTGTAATTAACTTTAATATAGTTGTAACAAATATTGTTTTAGTAATGTAATATATTAGATTATTCATTTTAACTGCTAACATTAATATAATTATTTTTTAAAATATGGTTTGTAATTTTAAATGTGTAGGTTTTTGTGATTTAATTAGTAATTTATAACATAGTAGGGGTTGTTTCCTTTGAAGCAGAATAGTGTGTCAAGCTAATTCAATTATAATTTAATTGTAATGGTATTTATTGTTAAATATTTAATAGAATAGTAATCATGTAAATTGTTTAATTCTTTATTTAAGTTTATTTTATTTTTTTAATTTATGTTAGTCATTTATATCTTAATATAGCTTAGTAGTGGGTTGTTGGGTTCGTAGGTAACATGCTGGGAAGTATATATATAATACTGTGTGGTCAAGGTTAATCCGCGGTGCACTCCACTATCAGTGCTGGTGATGGGGGCAGACCATCCCCCTGAGAAGCTGCAGAAATCACTGCACACAAATCTTTCCAACAATTAACACAATTTTATTCCACGTTGAACAAACACCAATGCGTTTCAACCCACAATGGTCTTGTTCACGATGAGTGAGTCCCTTTACAGTTTCAGTATTGTTGCCCATCCTACCTATTACGAGGCACTCTGGGTCATGCAGTTCAGTGTTCATAAAAAGCGCTTTGAAAGCAATCATGGTTGTTTTGGTAATTGTTAATGTGATATAACAGGCAAAAAAGTGTGGAAGTGTCTATTAATGTGATGTACATCTTAAATGTCTAAATTTAATGACTGCATAACAAATCCACTTAAATTCTATTTGTCACTTTGGGAAGTTCTCTTGGTAAATGACAGTCCCAACAAGCGTACCAAATGCAAGCGCCAGTGTGTATTGCAGTATATTAGCTGTGTGCCTACGAGTTTCGATATAGTGGCTAAGTGCCCAGTTGTTGTACTGATCATCATTATGCCTAACAGGTTTACCAATCAAGATTTATGCAATTCATCTTCATACCTAGTTGCCCAGATATACACATTAGATAGAATTCTCGTCCATATTCAGTCTATGCTGGATCTTAATTTGTAACCTTATAATATATCTACTCTCCAGCCTACGGAGTTGTAGTGTCCTGTCACCACCCCTATCATTCAATGAAATATGGTCTATCCCATATTAGCTTATGGATCTTCAATTCTCATTGTGTGCGAGAGCATAATGTTCAGCAACTGCAAAGCTCTTGTCCTTATGCTATACTGCACATATGTGTTCTAGTATTCTTTTTTTCAAGGGACATATTGTGCTGCCAATATATTTTAGACCACACACGCACTCAATGACAAACTACAAAGTTTGTGTTGCATGTAATTCGGTGTTCAATGTGTATTCGTCTCCCGTTAGGATCAGATATTGTGTTGCCATTTTTGCCTATCCTGCAGACTTTACAACTATTTCACTTTACAAATCCTTTATTCTGCTTCTTCAATCAGTTATCAGGTCAGAGATCTACGAATTGACTTCTTAACAATCTATCTTTTCTGGAATATACTTCTCTGTATATGAATTGAGGTCTTGGTCCCACAGCCCTACAGATGTCATTATCACTCAGTAGAATATTCCAGTGTCTCTGGAAGTTTTTTCTGATTTCCTCACTTTCCTTGCTATCAGTAGTGTTATCCTTAGGTTCCCATTACTCTCTTCCAATTGATATTGCTTTTTCATCAGAATCTGATCTTGTGTTTGAATATTGGCTTTCTTTGCCCCTTGCTCAATAAATGAAGACTGGTTTCCTCTTCGATAGAACCTCCTCTTCACCTTGTTGAATTGAATCACTCTGTCATCCTCCCTACATCTGGTGCGAATAGGCTCTCTATACGGAATGCTTTTTAGCAACAATCTGTGGTGGAAACTTGTCCGCATGTAAGACGCTATTCGTTGCAGTCGGTTACCCAAGAAATCAATTTCTTATCAGTATTGTGGGTGAACCTCAGACCACATTCATTGTTGTTGATTTCTTGGAAGTACTCCTCAAATTGTTGTTGTGTCCCATTCCAAACTATAAATAAGTCGTCGACATATCTCAACCAGATAACTACGGGGCTTGTGTATGCCGGCGAACAAGATGGCCACACAGCGTTAAAGCTCCTGCTGGACTGGACTCTACACTCCGCGGAGCCCCACGATCCAGGCCAGAGAATACTCATCTACTAGACTCTCCCGGTGGCGGACCTCTTGGGGGTGGCGATTTCACCAACAAAGCACCTGTGGTGCCTGGGCGCAGCATGGATGGTTTGCGACCTGCATGCTGGTCCTATGCCTCAGAAGCCCTGCAGCAACAGGGGCTGTGGGTGGGCTTGAGGCGCAGGCCGACTGGATCACCTAGGGACCGGCGCCCTGACCGGCTGGCGTTCCACTCTGCCTGCCGGTGGTATTGGAAGGGAGCTGGCTGAGAGATGCGCCTGGACCCAGGCCTAGGCCGTGGGCTTGGCAGCTTACATCGGTACAACATCACTGGGCAGGGTGCGCTCACACTACACCATGGAGCAGCCCGGCCCTGGCGTGACACCCCCGCAAGTTATGAACTTTGAGCCTGAGCATTCATGAACTGAGCTGTCTCAGTGCTTGCTGTGACCCAGCCACCTTTTCGGAGTCATATAGCTGTGGCAATCTTGACCACGCTCTTTACACACTGCGCAAATGCTGTAGACTAAGATTTACACAACTCCCCTGCTCCGTGGCTGGTCATCTCATGGATAGAGTGGAGATTGTGGTCTAGACCTCTCCTGGCCCAGGGGGACTTACCTGCCTATCGACCGCATCCCGTTTGGCTGGGCGCGGTGCCCCAGGCCAAGACTGCATACTACACTGTGCCCTAGCAATCACTGAAGAACTGCGCAAAAGTCAGGGCCTTCATAACTTCTTCATCCACACCTCATACATTCCCAAGGACCGTTCCTTGCTTGACGGATAACGGGGAAAAGGGACCCCAGGCAGCGCAAGATTTGCCAAGCAAAAGCAAATACAGCAACAGGGGGCATTCACAATGGCAGACCCGAAGACACAGGGTGGGAAGCTGAGCTGTCTGTTAATGCCACCACGATCTCGTGTTGGCTCCAGATTCGACACCATAGAGGGTTGCCGCGATCACATGGGCGAGCGTCTTGATCGACAGGATAAATGGCTTGATCGTTCAGAGGATTTGATATCCAAAGTGGAGGACAATGCCTATAACATTACCAAAAGAGTGGAGGTCTTGGAATTCTGATTGCGCACAGTGGTAATCAGAAATGAAGACCTCAAGGCGAGAAGTCACCACAACATCCGTATTCTGGGTGCGCCAGAAACAACAAATACAGGGCATATGGACCTCTTCGTTGAACACCTGCTAACTGACATGTTTGATCACTCTAACTTCACTTCCACTTTCGTGGAAGAACGCGCCCACAGATCACTCATGGCACGCCCTGTACCTGGTGTCCCCCCACACCCAATCGTTGCCCACCTTCTAAATTTTAGAGACTGCGACACAGCACTTTGCCTGGCTTGTAAAAAGGCTTCCCTGCAACGTCAGGGTGCCACAGTTTCCATCTACCCCGTACACACCACTGCAGCACAGGAGGCCAGACAGAAATTCCAGGATGCCAAGGCAGACCTCAGGATGCAGGGACTCTGTTATGCATGGCTTAACCTGCCAGACTCTGCGTTGATGTTCTTGGGAAAACACGTATCTTAGACAAACCTGCTGAGGTGATGGAATTTTGCAAGAAATACTCCAAGGAATCCCCGTGTCTGGCCCAATCGCCAGGTTGCTCCCCTAGACGCAACTCCGGTGCCCCAAGTTGTCCCCTACACACGACTCCAGGCCCCCCACCAAGAACTTTTCTCCATGACCTGAATGCGGACCAGGGCTGCAGTCTATGTCCGGCCAGTGTCCCCTCCCATCTCTAAAAAACTGGGGCCAATACCCGATGCATGACTTTCGGCCATGCTCTGGAGAGTGCTTGCACTCTAAGTTAGAAGGTCAGGCCTACGCAGACGCACCTCAACAACGATCACACTACTTTATACATGTGTCTACGACAAGGGGTCCATCCACTGTAGCATTGCCACCCCTTCATGGTTGACACCATGTTACATGACGTTCTGGTTTTCCTTGTTTAGTTCTGTTTAGGGTACAACCTGTTCTTTTCCCGACAGGTATGGGTGGGTGGCACAGGATTTTCTTACTAACTCATACGTACACACAACACTCATGTCACTTGCTTCCAAATAGATGCCTGATGAACAGTTGACTTCTCTACCGACACTATAGGTAACACTCCGCTCCTGGAATATCAGAGGCCTCAATAACCTGCATAAGGAAGAAACAGGGATTTGCAATACCTGAATCAGCATAGCACACAAATTGTCTTCCTATAGAAGTCCCACATGCCACCTACTTCCAACTGCACTTTTGTCAAACAATTGGGGCCTCACTGCTACTACTCTAATTACAACTCCTATTCTTGCTGGGTTTGCACCCTGGTCCATAAAAACCTACCTTTCCATCCTCCACACACCATAACACAGACAGCAGATATCTCCTGGTGAGGGATGTCCTGGCTGGCGGTTATATCTTGTTTCTCAACACATACGCACCCAACATTGACTCTCCTGAATTCTTTCACTCAATTCAGTCCCACATAGACAGGGAACCAGCTGACTACCTGATACTTAGACTGGACGTTAACTTACTTCAAGATGCCTGACTCAGTACCACATCCCCCACCCTGCCACAAAACTACAATCCCTGCAGATATTCCAGGATATGTGCAAAACTCACGCCCTATGCGACCCCTGGCGTTATCATATGCATTCCACTCTGCCCCACAAAACACGTGGTCATGGATCGATTTCTGGCGCATGTCGCCCAAGACTATACCCTGAAATGGCTTGACATGACGACGCCTTCCAATCTCTGATTGGCCATCTCAGAATACTTTGCTACTAACTCACCCACAGCACCCTCCAAGGTGACGCTATGGGAGGCTTTTAAGACCTATATAGGAGGGATTGTCATATCTAAACATTAAGGGGTTTTATGCTCCATTTAGGAAAAATGTAGACCAGGTTGAGGAAGCCTTGACTGAGCTGGACTGAAGCAACACTGTGGAGACTGGTGGTGCATCTCTCCGGGCACAGTCCCGTCTCATGGATGAATTCCATAAACTTGCGGAGCGCAAGACCAAGTTCATGGGCAAATTCACTAGTGAACGTCGTTTTAGTGAGGGCGATAGGCCAAGTTGCACACTAGCTTGCCTTCTCTGACCACCTCCCTCCCCATTCACTCTCCTACATCTTGAAGATTCGGTTGCTCAATGGCTCCACAGCCTCAAATACTGCTGACATACAGATGCACCTCCTTACTTACTATACCCATCTTTACACAACTTGGGCCACGTTCTGCTCCCCTGAGCTGTTGCAATATCTTGAGGAGGTGGCCATGGTATGGCTGAGCTCAGCGCAACAGCAATACCTTAGTGAACCCGTTCTAAAGGAAGAAATCTTGCTCGCCATCGATGCTTTGGATGGCTCCAAGTTGCCCGCGTCGGACGGCTTCACCAGCGTTTTTTTTTTTTTTAGAAAACCTACAAAAGCCTCTAGGCCACTCACCTCCTTGGTATATATTTGGAGGCCATGGAGAGAGGGATGCTCCCATATACGCTTAGGGAGGCAGTAGTCACACTACTGTTGAACCTGGGTAAGGACCCCACCCTGTGCAGCTCCTATAAGCTTCTATCATTATTAAAATTTGATAATAAGATTTGGGCATAATTGCTCGGCAACTGCCTATTGCTGTTCTTAGATCAGATTATTTTGACATCCCAATTGGGTTTCGTGCCCCACAGATCCACATCCATCAATCTGTGCACGGTTCTTGCAACGCTTCATGGAGTGTTGCCTAAGGTTCCTGCGGCAGTCACCCTATTAGATACTGAGAAAGCCTTTGATACTCTGGAATGGCTTCTCCTGGAGGCCACACTCCAGAAATTGGGTATGCCTTGTGGCTTTACCTCTTTGATAATGTTACTGTACTGATCCCTGACTGCGCGGCTCCGTATCAATGGTACGTTGACACCAGTCATCCCCATTACTAGAGGAATGAGTCAGGGTTGCCCCCTCCCCTCATCTCTTCATATTTGTCATGAACCCACTTGTCCGGCACTTACGGGAGAGGCACCTACATAGAGGACTGCAATTCAAGACTGATTCCTTGCTGTTCTTTTTTATGCAGATGACAGCCTCCTATTTTTTCCGACACCCTACTGCCAACTTGGTCTGAGTTCTTCAGGAAATAGCCCGATTTGGAATGTTTTCGGGGCTCAGGATAAACTAGAACAATTCAGAATTATGCCCCCTCACGTAGGCCACTGTTCCCGTAACCTGTACATTTCCACTCTCCAGGTGTGAAGACCAGGTCAAATACCTAGGTATTTTCATACATAGAGATCGTGAACAAATATTCTGCCTCAGCTATGGCCCGGCAATGAATACATTTAATACCCCGATTGTAAAGTGGATTTGTCTTCCACTGTCCATGGCGGGTCGAATCGCCTTGATCAAAATGGTGGTTCTCCCATGATTTTTGTATCTGTTTGTTAATATACTGATCCCCCTTACTAACTAATTTTTCCAATCACTTCGGAGCTCCCTGACATGATTCGATCTGGGCCTGCGGGTACCCTCGCGTGGACTGGGAGATATAGACCCTCCTGTACGGGCGCAGGGGCTTTGGTGTTCCTCATTTTCAATTATACTATTTACCTGCTTAGTGCCACTACACATACTATTGATGCCACCTGATGCTCGGTTGCCTTACCTCATTCCAGAAAGAGACCTGGTGTCCCCCACCCATTTGCCATCCCTACTCCCGTCTGGTGTCCCATTGGACCCCACGGTTGTCGAGCCCCTGGTCACAACTTGCTGGGCATGGTGCTGATTAGCACGCCTTCTGGCGCAAATCTTGCTATATTCACCAGTCCTCCCCCTGAGAGACAACCCATGGCTCCCTCTCACACAAGAAAAACTGGTGCATCTCACCCTATGCTCCCATAACCTTATCACTATGGGTGACCTCTTCCCAGGAGGCCATATATTTTTGCAGACTGAAGATGCTCACTTTCGCGCCACAACCATTATGGATCACTTTGTGCTTAGCAGGCTGTAGAGTACACTGCGCACACTAATACCCATTTACTTGCTAGCACCCGCTGATTTTGCACACCTTACCTTGCTCATCACTGCCGACTCCAGCCACAACTTAATCTCTAAGCTGTATTATACTTACCTTGCCCACCTCCTGATCCAAGATGGGGGTGTATGGGAAACGTGGAAGATGGAGTTGGGGCGCCAAATATCTGACAAAGTGTGGTACGCATGTTGTTCCAAGACACGCACGGTATCTCTTAATCACAGACACACGCTTATTCACTACAAATTTCTTTGCAGAATATACCTGGCACTTCGATCGCATTTGATCCTCCACTTGTGTGAAGTGTGCTGCGGAAAATGCTGACTTTGTGCATTTGATGTGGACATGTGGCCGGGTGTCTGAGTACTGGCGGGATGTCTTTGTCACACTTTCAGCTATGCTGGAAACCTCTGTGGCCCCTGATCCTTTCATAGCTCTCATGGGCTATGTGGAGACTATTGCTAAACCACTACTGAGATTCACAGCCATAGCCATCCTACTGGCCAAGTGCGAAGTAGAACCTTCAATGGGGCTCCAAACCAGGCAGGCATAGTTTCGTAGCCTCATGTACTGTGATTCCACAAGCGAGATCTGTGCCTCCCTACAACCACCCACATTGCACCCGAAAGATGTCTGTCAGCCGCTCCATGTCTGTCTGTCAATACTCAGGGCCTCATTACAAGTTTCTTCAGGTTTGAAGACCGCCAGTTCAGTCTTCCGCCCGCTGGCCCTATTATGAGTTTCCGGCTGGGCCAGCAGGCAGAAACAGAGTTTCCACCTGCTGGCCCAGTGGGAAACTACCCAGAACAATGACGCCGGCTCGTAATCGAGCCGGCAGCAATGTTTTGGTGCATCGGGTGCTAAAGTGCTTCTGCTCTCTCCCTAAAACATGATTTGAGTGGCATACACATGATTGGAATATTTAATTTACATGCAAGTCCCTTGTAGCGTGGTATATCATACACCCAGGGCCTGTAAATGTAATGCTACCTGTGGGACTGCATCACTTATTGTGCCACCCACTTATGTAGCACCTTAAAACCTGTCCCAGGCCTCCCATTGCAGCCTGAAGGCAGTGACCCACTGCCATGTCGACTTGGCATTTAAAACCCCTTACCAAGCCTTAAGCTCCCATTTTATTACGTATGTCACCCCTAAGGTGGGCCCTAGGCAGCCCCTAGGGCAGGGTGCTGTGCAACTCAAAGGTAGGACATGTACTTTTTAGTTGTACATTTCCTAGTAGTGAAAAACTCCCAAATTTGTTTTCTCACTACTGAGAGGCATACCCCTCCCATAGGATAACATTGCGGGGGATTCCTTATTAAAATCAATAAGTTGTAATTCCTAAACTGGAGGTAGTAGGTAAGTCATGTTTTGTATCTATGAACTTGTAATGATAAACACTATTTAACGGTAAAGTCGGATTTATCTTTAGAAGTTTGAAAACACCACTTTCAGAAAGTTAGCATTATCCTGCCCTTAGGCCTCTCCGCCTGCAGCCTGAATTAGGTCACATGACTGGGTATAACAGACAGTTGAAATTTTGTGAATTCACCCCAGTCTGTCACGCAATAGTGGGATTATTAGAGCCTGAATGTGCTGTTAACTGACTTTTGGGATGTGGGGTGGAGTTAAGCACAGGCCCACTTAACGACTCTGTATTGTCAGTGCAGCCAGCTAGGAGCCAGGGCATGGGAGGCAGGAAACTCCTGGAACTTCAGAGGACCCTTCTGGAAATTTCTCTCACCTTCTAAAAGCAGGGCACCAGGGTATAAAAATAGAGCTCTCAGACCTGCTCCTCAGTTCACTACAGGACCTGCGGAAGGACACTAGGAGGACTGCCTGCTGCTGTGACCTGCTGTGCATTCTACCAGACTGCTGCTATACCTGGAAGGACTGCTTTGCTGCCTGGAGCCTGATTTGAACCTTCAGAGACTACCCTGCTGTGGAGCTCTGTATCTTCAGCTGCACCCAGCACTCGAGAAGTGACTCCAAGGGCTAGTTTAGCTGGCCCCCTGTTCCGAGCCACAGAGACATAACAGGCACCATCTTGAACCTGTACCTGGACCCAGCCTGAGTGAGTCTTGAACCCCCAATAGGTCTCCTTCTGCTCCTGGACCCTTAGGTGTGGGCTAAAGGTGCGAAGATGGCCATTTTCTAAAACTGTGGAATTGCTATTTTGATCCTTAAACTTAAAAATGTCATAACTCTGGTTCCACTAATTGGTTTTGGTGTCAAATATTTTATTAAACTTTTCTCTTTTGTACTAAATTTTGATTTTGTCGTGTTTTCACTATATTGATGTTTGTGTGCTGCATAAGTACTTAACACATTGCCTCCAAGTTTAGCCTGACTGCTTTTTCTGCCAAGCTACCCAGGGTTAAGCACATATTAAATTAGTGATTTGTGGTTCATCCTGCAAGTGTTTGTGGCTGTTGCTTGACCAGGGTTCACACCCGAGTCAACCAACAACCCAATTTCTCACAGTGTGTCTCTAGATAAACATGCTCTGCGTACTCCTATCTAGTGCTGGGATCAGATTGTTGCAACTTGTTTATCTTTGAAGAAGTATTTTGAGTATCAAGGTTTTGATGATTCCTACTTTAGTTGTGAACATACATAGGAACCAACTCCATTGTTAGATTTTTTTTTTCCACCGTAGGGTTTGGATGTGTATCAAGGTTGCTACTAGTCTCAACGCTTTCAGTGCTGAACATTTGTGGTCCCTGGACCCTTTGCTTCTATTTCTGTTGCTGAGAAGATTCCTACTTTGATGGTCATTCTATTTCTTTCTCTCTCAACGCGCTCCGGACACCATTGCTGAAAAGCAGGCCTCCCAACAATCTGGGCACCCACATGGTGGTCCTCCTTTCTTTTCTAATTTTGTTTTTGCTGGCCCTAGGTCTCTGCACACGTTACTCTTGCTAAGTCTGCTTTATCCCTAAAACATGGTAACATTGACTTCTACCCAAATGGCATATTTATTTTACTGGTAAGTCCCTAGTAAAGTGGTACTACCTGTATCTGGGGTCTGTCAATTAAATGCTGCTAGTGGGCTTTGGCTACTTATTGTGCTACCCACTTGAGTAACCTTTTAAACATATTCCAGGCCTGCCATTGCAGCCTGGGGTGCAGCTTTAAATGCATCCCTTCCTTTTCTAATACATATAGTCGCATAGCCGCTCCTAGCGCATGCACTAAATAGCCTGGATAGCAGGTTGCAGTGTATTTAAAAAGTTGGACATGTACTTTTAAGTTTTACATGTCCTGATAGTGAAAAACTCTTAAATTTGTTTTTATCTTTTATTACATTTAACAAGTGATACCCTTCATTTGGGAGCAGGTAGGAGAAGGAGTTTGGTGTCTAAAGAATTATATTTAAAAAAACTCTCTTTAACTGTAACGTTTAATTTTTAAGTCACAATCTTGAAAATGCCACTTTTAGAAAGTTGGCATTTTCTTGTCTTAACCATTTGGTACCTGCAGCTTGATCCTGTGTCACATGACTAGGTGTAGCTGGCAGTTTGCCTTTGTATATTGTTCCCAGATGGTGAGACAAAGGGGGGGATAGGTGTTGGAAGGACAGGCCTTCTCTGACTTGATGAGCGGCAGAAGCTGTCACCTGCCACATTTACATGGGTTTGATGCTAGTTTTTTTGTGACCCCAGACAAGATGGTGTTATGTCAAGGAGAAAGGAAATGCCAGACACCTTTGGGGGGGGGGTGGAAATCTCCTGGACCTTCCCTTAAATCAAAGTGGGCATCAGATTAGACCTTCAGACTCAACTCTTCAGTACACTGCTGGACCCGTGGAAGACTCAGAAGGACTGCGGGCTGCTGTGCTAGAAGGACTGCCACTTTGCTGCCCTGATTATTTTTTTAAACATATTTTATTGAACTTTAGTAGTAACAGACACTTTCAGAGCTCTACAGTGATGATCTTGTTTAAGCATTATTCAGATAGTATCAATATCAATCATAATGTTTGCATCTCAGTATAGTAGAACAATGTGATTATTGACGTGTGGGATGTGTGTCAACAGTTATGAAGGACAATTCATTCCATAGTTCCCTGTGACCCCCTCCTTTTCAGATCATCGTGTTTTCATTTGCTTCAGTTATATTGCACTTCAGCTCAGGTGCCTATTCCCATCTTCTCCCTCCCTACCCTGTGTTCTCTGCCACCCCAATTCTCCTGTATACCCGTTATGTCCAATTTTCCACATTTCTCAGGATTCCCCCGTGTGTGCCACTCCTAATTTCCTGTCTGACCCCTCAAGGTATATTCCTCATGATACTGTTATGTACCCTCTATTTTGACTAGGTTATACATTGTATTATATTTATCAAGGGAATAATGCATCGTCATTTGGTGTAGTATCCGAATTTTCCAAGAGACATATTAAAGCTCTTCAGGACCGGGCTCTCTCAATCAACCCCTGACCTCGTTTAACCTCTCGGTCCCTCACCATCTCTTCAGCCTTTGCCCACTTTACTACTTCCCTTTTCCAGGTCGTGCACTGGGGGCCTTGTGCCTGTTTCCAATTTCTAGTTATCTCTCTTTTTGCTAACAATAGCACTGGGTCCTGAAATTGGTTGGTCACCTCCTGCCGGGCTGTGTGTGGGTATCCATTAAGTAAACAATATTTGGGATCATATGGGACCTCCCTCTGAATGACTTATGCTAGTTTACTGATCACTGAGTGACAGAAACCTCCCAAAACTGGACAGGCCCAGAACATATGAGAAAACTCTACTGCCGCCTCCTCCCCACACCTTGGACTTGTCGCTTCCATAATCTTAAAATGTCGTTGCAGCTGTCCTGGAGTCAAATATGCCCTCTGTAGAACATATAGGTTAATGAGCCTAAATTTGGCATTCCTGGATACTTTGGGGACCCAAGTCAATATGTTCTCCCACTCAACCTGTGTGATCTCTGTGCCCATGTCCTCTTCCCACTTCTATTTAAGGCTTGCGAGGGGCTGACAAAAGGTCGCTCTCATTCTCCCATATAATAAATTCACAGCCTTATATGTATCTGCACTACTAGTCAAATATTGACAGATGCTGTCGAGGGAAGGTTCTGTTTGTCCTGTGCTCCCATGTTTAGTGATTGCCTCTGTGATCGCTCTGTGGAGCAAAAAGTGTCCCTGTGGTAAATCATATTGAGTCCTGAACTCTTCAAATGGTAAGAAAGCGTGTGCCTCATAGAACGTTCCTATTGATGTTGCTCCTGCCTTTACCCAGCTAATCAGTCCATTCCAATCACCTCCATGGTGTAAAACTGACAACAATTGCATGGGGATCTCCGGGGCGAAAGGCCTAGTCTTACCTGATCTGCAGAGATGCCACAGCCAGCAGGTACATAGCACCCTCAGTTCCACTGGTAATGCCGCGGTTAGAGGGCCGAGCCAGAGGATCACCCTGACCAGAGTTGGGAGGTCCAGAGTAAAGTGTGTCATCACTTTGTCCGGCTGCATATGGCTGGCTATCCATTGGGTCAACCATTGCAGTTGGCCTGCTAGTTAATAGGTCTCAAAGTCTGGTACTGCCAGTCCCCCATCTCCTGTTGGACTCTGAAGGTGTTCAAGTGCAAGTCGTCGCCTACCCGTTCCCCACAGAAATCCAATTACTAGTGAATTCAGAACCTTAAAAAAGGTTTGGGGTATCCTTAGTGGTAGTGTAACAAAAAGATAGAGTAACTGTGGTAGGGTGATCATTTTCAATAAAGCAGCTCTGCCTGCTACCGATAAAGGCAGCTATTCCCGGAATGTCAGATTGCTGCGCAGTCCCCTTAGCGCTCTCCCTGTGTTACCTTCAAAAAAGTCAATTTTGTTATGATAGACATATACTCTCAGATACGTTAAACAACGCGGCTCCCATTATAGGCCTCTCAGGCCCTGAGGGGCTGCTCAGTTGGGAAGCATGGGAAATAGATTAGACTTCCCCCAGTTAACCCGTAGACCCGATAGTGAGCCAAAACGGTCTAGTAGTTGCCTCGCTCCTTGAAGTGCATCATCTATATTTGCAAAAAATAGCAACAGATCATCGGCTTATAGGGCCATGTAATGGGTGTCATTCCCCACTCGTAAGCCTCTATAGGCAATACCTTCCCTTGCTAGGCTTGCAAGATGCTCTATGGCCAGGGCAAAGAGGAGAGGGAAGAGCAGGCATCCCTGTCTAGGGCTTCGTTCCACTTGATAGTCCCCTGAAATAGTGCTGCCTGTGCAGACTCTCACCCATGGTAGGGTATAGAGTAATCGTGTCCATGCTATACAATTCTCGCCTAGCCCAAATTTGCATAGCACTTCATATAGGTATGGCCACTCTAGTCTGTCAAATGCCTTCTCGAAGTCTACAGCAAAGACCACTGCACTGTCTTTATCATAAGAGCAGACATCAAGTAATGAGAATAGTCGGCATATGTTCATGGCCGTACATCATCCAGGGATAAATCCCACCTGGTCCCCATGAATCAATCTGGGCATATATGGTAGGAGGCATGTCACCAGTATTTTACCAAGGATTTTGTAATCTACCAATAGCATTGACAGAGGTCGGTGGGTGGCTTCCTAGGTTTCAATAAGGGGAGGATAAGGGCTTCTTGCGCTGATGGAGGGAGAATCCTATCTTGGCTTCTTCATACATGCTAACTAATCGGGGCCCCAGTGTAGCCATATAGGAGGAATAGAACTCAACTGGCAGGCCATCCAGTCCCGGGGTTTTGTTTCGCGCCATGCTAGTAACAGTGGCCCGCACTTCTGACAATTCAGTTGCCTGTCCTAGTGTCTCAGATTCCTGCTCTGAAATTGTCGGGAGGTTAAGGTGGGATAAGTACTCTTGGATGTCTGTCAGTGATGACTGGACTTTGCTCCTGTAGAGATCCGAGTAATAACTATAAAATTCCTGATTAATTACAGCCTGTCTATAGGCCGTCTTGCCTAGGGGTGTTTCTAATTCAACTATACTTGACCCCCCTCTTTGCCAGATTCGCCAACCATGCCAAAAGCGAGCTCGCTTGGTCTCCTTCAGCATCAGTTCTTGCCAGGTAGGCTTTATAGTCATAACACCAGAGCCTTTCGACCCCGGTTGCTACCCGCTCTCGGGTGTCTATGACTGATGTTTGGAGTGCTGGTTCCCCAGGGCGTTTCTGCTCTAGCTCCCGCAGCTCTTGCTCTGCCGTCTCAATGTCCTGTATTATCGTATGTCTGACACCCTTGGCATTGGAAATGCATCTCCCCCTTATTACTGCCTTAATGGTGTCCCATTCCAGGAGTCGTGAGTCTGTGGAACCCTCATTATTGCCGAAGAAAGCAATTATGTCTGAAGCAATGTTGTTTCTAAATGCCTGGTCTTCTAACAATTCTGGCCTGAGACGCCCTGTGGGCACCGAGAGTCGGGGGTGTACCCAACAAAGTCCTAACAATAAAGGAATATGGTCCGAGATTGTTCTCCTCAAATATTCTGTCAAGCATGTCAACTCGTGGATGTCTGGGGAACATAGGAAGGTGTCTAACCTTACGTGCAGGTCATAAACCGGGGAGTAGAAGGAATAATCTCTGTCTCTCTGGAGTTGAGTGCACAAGGCGTCATCCAGCCACCGTTCCTGTTGCCACTCCTGAAATGCCTTAGCGGTGCGCCTAATCAGGGATTCCTGCAAGCAGTGGGGGGGGGGGGAGTAGGGGGGGGTGCAATCTATCTAGGTTCGTATCAGATATACAGTTAAAGTCCCCACCTAATAGTACGGAGCCTATGAAGTGGGAGGCCGCATTCTGAAAGGCTCTTCAAAAAGCCCAGTTGATCAGCATTAGGCCCATAAAAACTCCCTATCGCTATGTCTCGCCCATCCAGCCTTCCTGTTATCATGACATACCACCCCAAGGGGTCTATGACAGATTCTATGTGTTGAAAAGGTACTCCAGGTTTGATCCAGATAAGGACTCCCCTTGTGTAAGCAGAATATGTGGTACAATAAACCTGCCCTCTCCATCTACGTTGTAGGGCCCTTCCCTCTTTGGCATCTAGATGCGTCTCTTGTAACAGGGCTATATGAATCCCTTGTCTAGTGAGGTATGAAAGTACCCATCAAGTACATTCCCCTAATATTCCATGTGAGAACTTTAAGAGCTAGGGGGTCAGCCATTAAATATATAAGTGGTGGCGTGTGGGCACCAAGGACGGCCCGTTCTCTTGTCCATCTGTGGTTTCTCCCACAATGACATAGGTGATATTAGGTATGTGCGGCAGCAGACCACCCCCTTTTTAACTGATTTAAACATTTCCCAACTCCCAGGCCCCAGGGCAAACAGTGTGGTCCGTTCACCCAAACAGTCGACCAAAAAGTAGTTAAACATGTTTGTGCTCTCTAACGCTCGGGCTACGATCTGCATGGGGTTGTAGCTCTCTATATTCATGGTCTCAGGCTCCGGGCTTCTCAGGTACCCACCCAAGTCCTAATACTGCACATCTTGAGAGAAACAGCATAAGCCGTGTCACAAGGAACTTCTTTTGGTTGCAGTAGGATCTAATTTGTAGCTATTTAGGTATTGTCCTTTCTGGTTGGTGCAGGCTAGCCCCCACCTCAGTGATAGGGTTAGGCCTAAGTAATCTCATCTGCTGTCCCCGGGATGACCACAGGTAGGATCTTGCTGGAGCCTATTGAGGCTAATGAGTCTCTATCTGAGTCTGTTCCGTCTTCACTCGCCTCCCTGAGTGGTGATCCAGGGTCTGGCAATGATCCACCCAAGGATGCCGCCGCAGCCACTGATTCCTGTCGTCCTTTTTGTGCTTCCTGCGCCGTGGGCGATCCAGTCACTGTTGTCCGTTCCCATTGTCGCGAACGAGGGCAGCGCTTTCTCTTCTGTGATAGAGGTGGTCCGCTCGTGCCTGGGGTGGGCTGCCCCTCCGCCCAGTCCGAAGCCTCTTGGGGTGTAGCAATTTTTTTTATTCCTGTGGGTGTTACAACTCTGAGTCGTGCGGGAAACTTCATGGAGTATATTATTCCTGCCCCTCTCAATCGTTTCTTCACGGCAGTAAAGGCAGCCCTCTGGCGCTGTACTTCTCTGGAAAAGTCAGGAAAAATTGAAACTATTGTTTTCCACTACGAGGTCGCCGCCCGTTCAAGCGCACTGTTAAATGCGGTCTCTATCCTTGAAGTGGAGCAACCTTGCCACAACAGGCCGAGGGGGCGCCCCTGGGGGATGCTTAAGAGATGGTTCTCCATGTGCCCACTCCAGAGTGAAAAAGGGAGAGAGTCCCTCCGGGGCTACTTCCTTCTTGATCCATTCCTCCAGATAACGCAATATGTTGGAGTCCTCAACTTTCTCGGGGAGTCCAACCACTCTAATGTTGTTACGGTGTGCTTTATTTTCCACATCCTCTGCTCTATTCTCAAGTGCACGCAACCTAGATGCCACAGTCCATTCATCCCCCCTACTGCCACCATCGTAGGTATCGTCTCAGAGTTTTCCTTTTAGCCGCAGTGACTCTCTCAAAAAATCTCCTTTGGTCTTCTCGCAAGAGCCCTAGATCAATACTAAGCCTGTCGATTTTTACCTCTAGGGCCTCTCTCAATGCCGCTATCACCTGCAATACATCTTGAAGTATAGGGGTGGAGGGTGTTGTCTCCGAGGACTCTGTTAACATTTGCTCTGATTTTCTGCCAGCTGGCTCCAGGCACTGAGATCCCTCTAGTTCTCCATCTCTCTCTTTTTAGAGCCTTACCCATGGCTCCTTCTTATGGCGCAGATCTTGTATATTATTGTTCTTCCGCTCTCCATTCCTTTCACTACCTTGCGGGAGTGTCCTCGTTCAGGATACTATATGCAGCTTCTGGCACCGCTTTCCGTCTGCCTCCCTCTCATGGTTATGCAGTCTATGGCTGTCTTTCGCACCTTGCTCGCGGCCAGATCAGTTGCCTTCATAACATTCCATATAAAAATGATTGATTTCACTACCATCCTCGTTCAGAATCCCACAACTGGGTAATTCACCCTGCACCAGGTGCGACACAGCGCGGATGGGAGCCTGCATTTTGAGCTATTAATACATTCAGAGGGGTCCCTAGGGCCCAACCCCGGTCTCTTTCGCTGCTCGCCTTTGTCGATTGTCCAGTAGGGTCTAGCTACGTCCGTTCACCCCATTGCAGCATTCTCTCTCCCAAAAAGCAGCTGCCGGGCCTCACCTCTTGTTCTGGTGTTCACATTTGCCAGATGGGGCCTTCTCCTCCATGTCTCCGGGCTGTGTCCCCTCCATGCTTACTCACAATCTTGTTTGACCTCCATTGCCAGAGCCCCCAGCCAGCAAACGTGTTGTTCAGGCTGGGATATCACAGGGCTCCACCTTGCCGGCTCAGCTCACGTTGTCTGGCCCCTGTTGAGTGCTTGCTTTGGGAACACCCTTGAGTCAGGGCGGTGCCGGTCTATGCTAGCTGGCCTCTCTAGGTTCTTGTTCCCAATACTGTGGCAAGGGGTGGTGCAGGTGACACAGTTTATGCAAATCCTCTGAATGGTCCCAGTGTGGCGCTTGCCATATACTCCACCGGCACTCTCAGCGCACCCTCTCGCCTCTGCACTTCCTCAGGAACTCATATCTGTCAATTCCCCCGTGGCCTCGGCGGCAGGCTGAGGGTCGGGTCTCTGCAGCTTTCTCAGAACCACTGCTGCATGGCGCTTCCTCTCCCCAGGACTTCGCTTTGCAAGTCCCTCAACCATGACATCCTCATTGCAACCCCACAGCTTCCTCAGAACTTCCACTGTGCGTCACAGCCTCCATGCAGGATCTCGCAATGCTCCGCAAACCAGGATTTAAAGTACTTTGTTCTACAGGCCTAACTGGATCCCTGAATCCTGCCTGCACAGCATTACAGTTGGCCTGAACTTGTGATTTTGTCACGGTCCAGTATGACCAGATTAATACAGGTGACGCATTATACTTCTAAGCACTGGTTCTCATTAAAACCTTTAAAATTGTATAACTCCGGTTCTACTGATTGGATTTTTGTCATTTGGTGTCAAGTAATTTATTACATTTTAATTTATTTGTGCTAAATTGGTGGGGAATTTTTTTTTAGTTGTGTTTACACTTTGACTGTTTGAAGTTCTGCATAAATGCTTTACCAAGTTCCAAGTTACCAGAGGGTTATGGACACATTATTGTGGGGTTTGCTTGTGTTTCACCCTGACAGAGATTGTGGTTGCTGCTGAAGTAGGATTTTACCTCCTCAAACAGTAACCCAATTTCCTACACCACCCATTCCAGAGAATTAGGAGGTGCAGAAAGATGCCCTCAGTACCACTCAAAGTATACCTGGGCTGACCTCCACACTGTTGGCAACCTATGCCTCTCCCTAGAGCACATCATCCTCTGTGACTTTTGCTCATCCTTCAGGAACAAGAAGACTCTTCAGAAGCAAATAGACAGGTGCTGCACCCACAAAAAGATGTGTTCGTTGTCGTTCAATACGCCAGACATCTTTGGCGAGCAGAATCTGCTTGGTGCTAAAGATGAAGAATATGGCGAGCCTTCTGGCATATCAGCCCAGCCTAGAGGTCACTGGCTTCGATTCTTCAGGACCAGACGTCAAAGAGGAAGAAAAGGTGTGTGGAAAACGCTCCGAATCCCTCAGTCAACATCGGACCTCATATTAAGTCCTTGCGAGCTGTCAGAGCACGGTCGGCTCCCAACCCCCCAAGACAAACAAGCTGGTCTGCCGCCACTCAAGGGCTCCTATCGGCACCAGGGAAAGGCAGCACAGCAGTTACGGGGCCCTGCTTGGAGCCTTGACTCCCACTTCCCCCCACTGGCCTTTGAGCCTAAAAACACACCTAAGCGCTGTCAAGTTGAAGCAGAAAGCTTCGCAGATGCAGAAATCAGCATCTGCTTGGAGATCGTCCACTGCCTTCTTCGAAGAGATGCCCATTGTTGAGAAGCTCCAACAAGAGCTTGATGACTGACAACAGCGCATCATTATTCACCCCAGCATCTGCAAAATCCTGCCACCTCTGGAAAGAGTTTGATTAAAAAGCAAAGACTCTCCTTCGAGGACACTCCACAACCAGACGCTCCTCTACAACCTGCGTGTCCATAATGGCTATAGGACAAGGCTGCTAGCCTTTCACCTCCTCCTGCTTCATCTTCACCATGTCTGCCACCACCAGCTCATTCTCCCTCGCCTCATACAACTGTCCCACACTGGAACCCTACCTCATATGGCTCTAGTCCCTACTCTCCAACAGACTATTTTGGGGCCATCATCTACCATCATCCCACAGACGATCCATGAGAGGACTATAATGTAAAGCCCGCAGGGGACTCTGACCTCAAGCAAGTTCCTGTTAGGGCTTCCCCACCAGACAACACCACTTCCTACCACGGTGTCATTCAGCATGCAGCTGTGTGTCACAAAGTAGACATGCACATTACACCAGAGGATGCAATTTCCTAGTGGAGACGCTGTCAAGAGCTGAACGCTCCCTTCAGTTTCTCCCTATGCTAGAGGCCATGGTCAGGTTTGTGCCAGTAATTTTCAGGGAGCCTGTAAAATCCAAGGCTGTATCACCAAAGACTGGGGGGGAAAAGTTCAAGTCTGCATCATCCGATCTCTGCTATACATCAAAGTGGCTGCCAAAAGGGTGGCAGTTGACGCTGCCACTCACTGGCGCATTGCCAATTCTGTGGATCTGTTGTTGCTATACAACCTGGCTCGGTTGGAGAAAATTGAAGCCCTACTGCAACATCTCCCTAATCAGTAGAGGAAGATAGGGAAGGAGACTGTAGAGGAGAGTAAAGCTGTCTCTAGTGCCATATATGGTGTGTGTTAAACTCAGCTGACATGACTGCCAGATATGTAAGCACCTCCGTCTTCCTGTGCTGCATTCCTGGCTGCATATTTCTAGCTTTAAGCCAAAGGTAGAACAACTCCTCATCGACCTGCCCTTTGAAGGAGAGCACTTCTTTTGTCTGCGGGTTGAAGAGATGGTGAAAAAATAAAGGAGACAGATACTAAGGCAATGGATGCCCTTCAAGTCCTTTCAAACCAGCAGAAAGGGGCGGTTCAAAAGTTACCTCCCCTAACCCAAAGCAGTCTTGACAACAACAGCAGCAGGCTCACTAACGGGGAGGTAGGGTTTACCCATGGGGCACTTTCCAGGATAATAATTCCAAGATCCAAGGCAGAGGCACCCCCTCGAAGAGAGCCTCTACCTCTAAATGCTAACTTGACTTGTGTCCCCCTAATCACACCACACATTTCAGGGGGAGGTTCCAATGATTTTTTTCCTTGCTGGTAGGAAATCACTACAGACCATTGTGTTCTTTCTATTACCCAGTACTGCTACAGCCTCGATCTCAGCTAGCCCCACCAAACATACCGAGATGCACAAACTCCCTCAGCTCAGAATACTTTTCCCTGTTCCAGGAAGAGGTCCAGGCGCTCATTATCAAAAGGGGTATAGAGCTAGTGCCCCCCAACAATGGAGCAACAATGTCTATTCCCTGTACTTCCACAAGGAAGACTGTTCTCCCTGGACAGTCCTCAATCTCAGGCCTCTCAACAGATAGATGCTCAGAGTATTTACATATAGTTGCCCTACAGGATGCCATCTTCCTGCTGAAGCAAGGCAACTTTATGGACACACTACACCTGAATGATGCCTGCTTCCATATACGCAGTCATCCTGCTCACCGGTGCTACTTCCTCTTCAAGTGGCCAGTGCTAGTAGTTCAAATTGTTGTCCATTGGTGTCACCACAGCCCCAAGTTTCTTCACCAAACGCTTAGCATTGGTAACCGCCCATTTCAGATGGGGGAGAACTCACGTTTTCCCCTAGCTAGATCACTGTCTGGTCAGGAGTGCAAGCAAACAGGACCTCCTGGCCCACACCCAAGCCACTATTGTCCAGTTCCACAACCTGGGTTTCAGACCAAAATTCACCAAGTCCCACCACCAGCCCCTTCAGATCGAAACCTTTCTGGGATCTTTATTAAACACAGATACTGCCATAGCCTACTCAAGCGATCAAAAGATTGTGCTTTCCAGCAAATACTACTTCTTTTTCAGCCATGCTGTCATCTCGTATTTCAAACAGTGATGGTACTCTGTATGATGACCTCCTGTATAGCCATAGTCTCTCATGCAAGGCTCTGTATGTATCCACTCCAAGAGTGCCTCTCGGCACAGTGGTCACTGGCAGAGGATCACTGGAAAGATCTAGTGTTAAGGGCCGACTCCCATCTCTCTCTGCATTGGTGGTACTGGAACATCATGCTGCGGGGCAGGCCCTTCACAGTCCCAATTCCTCAGGTGACCATCACCAAGGGCACATCTAGGGAACATGAGAGCTCAGGGTCTCTGGTGGGCCACTTAGTCTTGGTCTCCGCATAAACCATCTGGAGTTTTTGGCCATACAGATGGCTCTCAAAGCTTTTCTTCAAGATATTCAAGGCAAAGTAGTCCTGCAAATGGATTTGGCATTGTTCGGTCCATCACCAAGTTCACCTCCCATCAGAGTATCTCCAGGGGGTGGGCAACGATTTCTGCTCAGCAGGAGGCAGCAACAAGTCTGAGTGGGAACTCCACCCACAAGTCCTACTCATGTACTTTCGTCACTGGGATGCCCCATACATAGAATGCTTTGCCGTATGCAAAAAAGCAAAATGCCTTAATCTTGCCTTCAGGTTTCCACACTTCCAGTCCTTGGGCAATGGCATTTGCTGCAGTTTCCTCATTATGTAGGGCAGTAGTGGGAGAGGAGGAATAGTGTATGCAAAAATCCCTATAGTTCATCCAAACATCCCTCATCCTAGTGGCTTCCATGTTGGCCAGACAACTATGGTTATCAACTATTCTACTGATGTCGATTGCGCCACATAAGAAGCTCCCCAACAGGCTCTAGTTTCTCACACAGGACCAAGGAAAAGTTGCCTGGACCCCAGGCATCTCATCCTAGTGATGTGGCTCATGAGGTCCTAGAGTTTGGCTATATTCACCTATCTCAAGAGTGCATGAACATACTGAAAGAGGCCCACAAGTCCACCACAAGCACCTGTTATGCTGCTGAGTGGAAGAGATTTGTCCACAACTGTGCCTCAGACTTATTGGACCATCTAATGCCAACGATCCAAGACATATTTTGCTACCACTTACAGTTACAGAAGTTGCGAATAGCCTACTCCTCCATGTGGGGACATCTAGCAGCCATTGCTGCATATAAGCAGAACAGGGAACACTCCTCACTTTTCAAGATCCCAGTCACTATAGCCTTCATGGAAGGCCTTAAACACATCATCCCAACCAGGTGCCACTGCCCCAGTCTGGAACTTATTGCCCTTGCTATGCTCATGGGCCCTCCTTTCAAAATACTACTCTCTTACCCTTTACATTTTCTCTACTTGATAGGCACCTTCCTAGTTGCCATTACATCCTTTAGGCATATTAGTGATTTACAGGTTTTTATACTACAAAAAGCCTTCCTTCGTGGTCCACAATGACTGGATTGATTTAACCTAAATTGCTACTTAAGGTTATTTCCCCCTTTCACCTTAACCAAACCGTAGAGCTCCTGGTCTTTTTCCCTTCACCTAACTCTGTAGCTGTGAGAGTGCTCTCACGCTTGACATTAAGCACTAACGTATACTACACAGGGCCAAGCCCTTCCATAAAACACAACAGCTTTTAATTGCCTTTGCACAAGCTTACAAAGGTCATTCTATATCATAGGCAGGTATAGCCGGGCGAATTGTCAGATGCATCCAAACCTGCTATCTCAAAGACAAGATACCCCTACCTGACACCCACTGCCCACCCACCCAAGACCTCACTCTGCCTGCAAACAGTGTGCCGTTATGGCTTTCACTGGGAACATACCCACTGTTGACATTTTAAAGCTGCAACATGGTGAACCCCACACACCACCACAAAATATTATTGTGTGATTATTCTTGCAAGGCAACAAGCTAGAGTTGAACAAACTGTCTTAAAACTTTGTTTCACACCTCTGCACTGTCCACGGGATAGTCACTGCATTGGATAGTACTGCTTTCCAGTTGATACATCGCATATGTATCTACAGCCACAAATGATGTGAATTAATTATGTTACTTACCCTGTAAGCACCTGCTTGTCACATGTAGTGCTGTCGATTCACATGCCCCATCTCACCTCCCCAGACGACAGTATTTGCTACAGATATCTTCAACCTTTAAAATTCTGTCATATCTGCATAACATGATTGTTCACTATACTGTCATACTCACTACACTATGGGGGTTATTCCAACTTTGGAGGAGGTGTTAATCCGTCCCAAAAGTGACGGAAAAGTGACGGATTTACCACCAGCCGTATTACGAGTCCATTATATCCTATGGAACTCGTAATACGGCTGGTGGTATATCCGTCACTTTACCGTCACTTTTGGGACGGATTAACACTCCTCCAAAGTTGGAATAACCCCCTATATCTCCTCGCTCCTGCTTTGCGGAAAACAAACAGTGGAGTCTTTACCCTTGCTCGTTCACACCTAGAGTCACTGGTACCTTATGAATCAAAAGACTTATTTAAAGCAAAACATGTTGCAACAGTCCAAGGCTAACAGTAGATGGCAGGAGTATGCAGATCATGTGAATCTACAGCAACACATGTGATGAGCAGATGTAATCCATTTGTAGCACCCGTTGCGGTAGATAAACATTCTCTGTTGTCCCTTAATTGTGATTGCAGCAAAAAATGCTGCAGATGTTACATTGTAAATTACTAATGATCATTAAAATGAACACCTGTGAAATTCAAATGTCTGGCTTAACAGTAAAGATGTAATTGTGGTTGGAAAGAAAAAATACTTGCCCTTCCCTTTTTTGTTTTTTTTGCATTTCTTTAGTTTTATTGATTGTGTGTGACATGATCTTGTCTTTCTGTGAGCTTCGCTTTCAATTACTCTTGTAACACACAGCGCTACACATTAGTTACACAAACAAAAGCCAGTTAAAGGAAAGTTAAGCAAATCTTGCCTTTTCTCTTTTTCCTCAGCTTATTGCCGAAGAATTTGGTCATGCAGCACTTCTCAATCAACCCAAGGTTGCAAGTCCTGTGTCAGGTAAACGAATACATATTTAGTTCGGACCTACAACCTCTATATCGAGTGCATAATTTGAGCCGGTGGTTGACTATTGAGGTGGAGGAGGCGGGTGGGTGATGGGGGGGGGGGGGGAGCCGGCACTAATTGTTTCGGGACTGACACTTATTTTTTGTCATCAGTCATTTACCGAGAGCAAGAGCACAAAAACACGAATGGGAAAGAAGTAGGTACCGTAAGAAAGGAAAAATGTTTCAAAGGGAGAAAGCAGGAGTCTGCATGAGTCAGATAAAGAGGCATGGAGTGTCCTGTAGTGAATGGAAAAGACATGACGCCGATTGAAGATTATCAGCCTTGGTATTTGGTGCGCCGATGTCCAGAAGCACCGACCATGGTTTTCTGAGCAGAGCTTTGGGCATCGGCACTTATTCTATTAAAAATTAAGCACTGTTTATACTATGACATCCTATTTAATCTAAATAATTTGGTAGCTACTTTGGTGTCGTATCCTTGCGTTAGGCTTCATGACCGCATTCCCTCAGTCTGTCCAGTTGAGAATGTACGTATTTACAAATATCGAAATACATCTGCCACTTTAAATGGCCACCTGGAGCGAACCTTTCACCTTAATTGTGCGTTTCGTAAGTAATTTCGATTTTTGTTTATTTTTCAGAATCTTCAGTGTTACTGCAAACTACATTTTATTTAATTTCCCTTCTACATGTACGGATCACTTGCATATGAAAACCTATTTTTGAACCATTTTCAGTTTGTTACTATGCTCTCACAAATGTTCTATGTCTGCAGTTGTATCGATACAATTATAAGATAGTGTATTTATGACATTGTATTGAACATATAATCTATTCTTTGTCAGCATGTCCAGTTTTACTTCCATAGTTAATCGTATACAAGTGTTAAGAATAGAGTAACCGCATACGCACAGTAACTCAATAGTTTACTATTTTTTTAAATCTTAGCTAATATGCATGTACTAAACCCTAATTAGATCCCATCCTTGGCAGCTATAAAATAGATTAACAGATTTTTCTGTGCTGTAGCAAAATATTGGGCTCATCTCTCTTCCATAACCCAGATTACTCTGACAGTTTTCATTGTTTCTCAGCTGCTGTTGAAGTGAAACTCCCCCAGCTCGCAATGCCCAAAGTAAAATAATCTCTCATCTTTCGTGTCACGTGACTCTCGAGTATGTAGAACCATGTGAGGCACCTGGTGATTTGATTTACACCTAACTGATTTTTTTGTTTTTGTCCTGAATAGCAAAACGACCAGCTCAGGGACAAGTTTTGGCTTCTGCTGCTCCTGCTCAGAAAATCACAAAACCAGCTGCAAAATATGGAGTGCCTTTAACTTTGAAGAAATCAAGCGATGCTGCTAAAAAGCTGCATGATAAGAAGCCATTAATAAAACACAGACAGGTAAGGAAACGATGGCAACACGTTACTTTATCCTGGAAATGTATCTGGGAATGCAGTTCTCAAAAAAGTGCTTTCTTTCTATCGCTGTTAATCTCATTGTAAAGCAATTCGTTTTCGTTGGGCACATTTTTCTTTCTTTAATTCATATGTGTAGGGCTATTAAACGTATTCAAATCTAACTTTTGAGAATGTAGAGTTAGACTGGATCCGCAGTGGACCTAAGTTGTCTTCACTGGCCAGAGAGAATGCTGACCTCAGCAAGTTTTGATTGAAGAATATGGTCCCTGCTCATATTCACTGTTGTGCTGGGATAAGATCTTCTAGGCTGCATTGGTTTTACTCAGTCACACATACTTGCTGAAGTTTGAAGGTGGTGTAGATGTGCCTTTGAGAGCTAGGCTGAGGTGTTCTGAAGAGTCAGTGAGAGAACTTTGGCATACCAGAACTGCTGGTGAGTGTTTAGTAGGGGTGGCACAAATTATCAATCATTCGCAATGCAATGGGTCTCGTGTTTACTCGAGTTAAAGCTATTAGTGTTGTAAACTCCTAGCCGGACTTTTCTTGCCACATAAACTGAAAAGTAAAACAGTTTCTCATAAGCGAGCCAACGGCCGCCTAAGCGCAAAGCAAACACACAAAAGAAACAGAAATTCGTTCACAGTGAAACGTATCGGCAAAAGTGCAATTATCCATGTAACCAGCAAAAGTGCAAATATCCATGTAACAGGGTCGATGTCATGCAAAATGCTCTACTACTGCCCATGGAGATCGCGCTGCCCACGAAATATAGAGTAAAACAGTGCAGAAACCATACGTAAAACATGGAGCCTCGTATGTTTTCAGTAGTTGGACGGTGCGCTTAAGGCGGGCTAACCACCGGAAAAGGTATGGCGTATGCATGCCTTTCACTAATTAAATCAAGCTAATTTTAAAAGGCAAGCCCACAAACCAAGCAAACTGATAGGCTTGACATGGCCCTGGTTAAAACCCCACAGAGAGATTACACCAGGGACAGAGCGCTTTGCGCTTGACCCTAAAAAGGGGAGCAATATGGACAAAGTGCTAAATAAGGCAAATGTAAATTAAATGGCGCAGACTGCCAACACTTGATAGCCTGCTTGAAAATAAAACACAAAAGATAGTCAAGTGCAATAAGTACATAGACAAAAAAGATTAATCTTTATCAAACTTTAAGTTGTAAATGAGGAGAAGCTCTTTTGCAGTGTGAACCTGTTATAGATTTACAAAATGTGCGTTATTCCATCATCTGGCAGTTGGGTCTGAAATAACATAGGCAAAGTCTGCATGACTCTTGATGACATTGACTGAAAGCCCACAATGCCCCACCACCTGTCTATTATCTTCAGATTTCTATTTTCAGCCGCTATGCCCAGAAGCATGAGTGTTTGGGTTCTGAAAATAGTTTGGAGACTATTGGAAAACTTTGATTCCATTACTGAAGAGCAGTATGCAGCTTGGAGTATGTTTTCCTGCAACAGCATTATTGAAGAAGCACTGAAGACGTGGACATCTAACAGGATTTCTTTCCATGACACTTAGACTATTAAGGGTCTACAGTTCATATGGAATGTTTGGTGCTAGATATTATTTTCTCTTTGCATTTTCTTGACATTTTCATGTTTTACTTATGTACTGGACCACTGGCCAGGGAGACCTTTGGTTGCACTTGGATTATATCTGCCGTTTATGTAGTCCCAGGGGTGTGTGTGCACTTTTTCTTCTGTAAATGTACCAAGTGATGTGTGGGTGATGCACTGCTCTGTGACTTTGGGTCATGCTTAGTATCTTTTCCTCTTTGGTGAGACTACTGGAGCTCCAGTGGCCCTAGGTGCACTTCAGTCAGCCTTGTGTCCTGCTCTTCCTCAGCCATCTCCTTCGCCAGAATTGGAGTTAACACTGTCTTATATTTAACATTTCCCTTCTTGTTGGACCAAGTTATCTGGTAGTCCTTCAGTTTTATGGGTACTGCTACCTTAGTCTTAGCAACAAGATACTCAACATTTGGATTTCCTGAGGGGCAAGATTACTTCCTCATTTCATGATGTTGTGTCACTGGGGGAAAATATGACTAGATTGGGTAGGCGGTTCAGGGGAACCCACAAGGAGACGTTGTCAACCTCCTAGCACAGACTGTGCCCCAACCTTTCTGAACATCCACACTTTTTTAAACTTGTAATCTTTGGAATTGTTATTGCTTAGTCTTATTCTTATCTGTGATCACTCACATTTGTAATAGAACTCTGTTATGTGGTGTTCTGGCTTTGGAACCTCCCTTTTTATAATATTCATATTATACTTCTCATATTATACTACCACATACGTTTCAAGCACATTTCCCTTCATACAATAATGTTTTCTGCTTTTTTATTCATGCAATACTCACTCACTGTTCTGCCTGATTGCAGGCTTATCATTATCTTCTGCTTAGTCTACCTCTACTACAGTGTTTCATGTGATCCCAAAATGTAATTTCTTGAAACCATTATTTTTGGGTTCCTGTATTTGTTGCTCACACCTACATGATATCAAATAAATGATATGGAATTACCTTTTTCCTCTCTAATTAACACCATACATTCCCAAATCTGCTAATGTCGCTAGTAGAATCCATTAAATATAGCCATCCCCCCTTATCTTCTAATCATTGGTGGCTGCTCTTCTCCCTAACAATATGTGAGGCACCCATTGCAACCACCAGTTGCAGCAGCATTACTTGGGTTGCCTGGGAGAAGATAACAATGAAACTGGGGTACCTGTACTAATGTCTATGATTCTTGGTGACAACCACTGCATAGCAGTGCTTACAAAAATAATAACTACGCTTCTAAAAGATTTAATGTCACCAGCATGTTTTGAAGGCAGTGTTTAATATTTTTTAGAACAGAGAAGAGGAAATACATGTCACATGTTTATACTTCAAAGGAATAATTATAGTTATTTAACAGACTGTCAACCTAGATGTTCTGCCTTAGGCTACAGCTTATATGAAATTAAAAACAAAAGTACTATTTATTTAAACATATTCATACTTGATACTCCTAATTGTGTTTTCGAGTTATCCCGTCTACTCCCTTGAGAGGACTGGGGCTAAGAGGCACTGATTTGCCCTACTGTGTGGAAAGTAAAAAAAACGGTGTGCTATTTAATTCTAATGTGTAGTTTCACTTTTTGTCCAGGCCCAACCTGTCCCAGTGAAGAAAAAGAATGCTGTGGATGAGAGGAGGAGAATGTCTGAGGTATAATGGCATCCACACCCACCTCCTATCTGCTTATGTTCGGGGTATACCCATGCCCTACCCAATGTTTAAAAAGGCTATCTTTCCTTCTTATTTTCTTCTAATAACACCCTCTAACTTTTTTCTTCCCTTGGCATCCCTTTGCAGATGGAATACTAACCTGCCAAAGCTGTTAATGAGGGTAAAAAACAATTAGAAGTTGTTTGTTTTTCAGGAAGCTGCAAAAAAGAAGAGATTAGATTTACTGGAGAAAGAAAAGAAACAGCGGGAACAGGTACATGGAAATCCATTTTTTCTTCTTGCAACTAGCACATTTAAAAAGTATCTATTGTTTAATCTGTACTATAAAGGTAGTTGGATGACTAAAGTGTTAATACACAGTCTGATTTTGTTGCACAGGCTAATTTGATGAAAGCAGAGCAGATGAGGAGATTGGAGAAAGAGAGGGTAAGCTACGTTTTACATTTTCCTAGCAATATAGGTTGAACAAATCTGCCAGTGTTTCAGGATTAAAATTTAATGATAAGGTGAAGAGATTTTCAGTTAATCTTGGTATACAGGTTTAAGTAAACTCATAGGGTTCACTACCTAAAATTGATGCATGATATTGTTGTAAAATATCCAAATCGTTGGGTTGTCCTAACTCACAGTTTGGATTTACAAAGGGCTTCCCTGCTTTAGAGAGAAGATTGGTTGTTAGTTGAACTTTAAACTACTTTCTGGAAAACAGTGGTGTGGTGCGTTTGTGGTTCTAGATGCCTCTACTTCATGGAGGCCCCTGTGGCAAATTCAACCTATGCTTTCTGGTTCCTTTTCTGATAGAGCACTTGACTAGGGATGGGGGATAATCCAAGCCTGCTGTGGTCCACTGTAGTGTGATACCTGAGATGTTGGGACCTAGGAAGGTGCATTTTTCAGCTATTACTAGAGCAAGTCAAGACTAATACCTGTTTTTAAGAGCTTCGGTCTCAAGGGAAGGGTTTCGTTGTTTGACTTTGGGGATACATTAGATTAGGTCCTTCTCTTCGAAATGTTGGAAGTGAAATTTTTGTTGCTGGCCCTAAAAGCCTTCATCAGTTGGTCGTGTCCAGAATGCAGTAGTCCACACCCCGGTTCTGTTCTTCATTCAGAATCTAAGAAAGTTACATTCACTCCCTCAAGTTCTGCTGTCTGTAAGGAAAAATGCCTGACTAAACATATGTTTGATAGTATTCCTTATCGCTGGGGCTGACAACCAGAAACCGAACTGCCTCATCAGATATATCCACTCCTCCAGTGAGTGAGAAATCCATTAAGAAGCTCTTAAGTGATTATATGTTGTGTCTATTGGTGTTCTAACACCTTGGGTATTTGTGCAATGCTCAAACGTTTCAGAGGATTTCACTCTCCGGGGCTATGATGGTTGTTGTCGGCACGTAATCTTAATGGTGGTTAAGGATTCAGTTACAGTGTGAAACAATCAAATAATACTTAACAGAGGTCATTGAACAAAAGGAGCTGGAGTTTGGAAAACATAGGTTATAGGTTATGCAGATTCAGATTACTATTCAGATTACTATATAGAGTAAACCAACCTGAAAGTGATAGTGATAAAATGTTCAAAGTAAATATAGGAATCATTCTCTCCACAGTGTCCCAAGCACAGGGTTTACTGAAATAGTTTATAACTCATAATACAATATGATGTTTGTAAGCACCCCACTCCTCGGTAATAAGCATTTCTTTGCTAGTTTGGACCTGAGCAATCTCATCATTTTTTTAAATACTAGGGCTAGGTGATATTTTAATTACGCCAGGGTAATCGGAGTATTCTGAAATTTCTTCTTACCCTTGTGACATGAAAATACTGAAAATTCAGGGATTATGACCGCTTGTGTGATTTAAAGTAATTTGGGACAAAAAACCTACCATAAGGACACAGGAACAGAGTGTGAATGGCAGCTAGTTGCTGCTGTTTATTTTCTGTTACATTTGGCGCTATTGTCTTAGTACAAAATGCATCCTCGTTCCATTTTGGACAGGAGAGTGCATTTTGTGCTAAGAAAATAGAACTAAATGCAGAGTTTTACTCCAACGTAATTTTGCTGTGGTTTCCTCTAATTATACTGTAGCAAATTTGGCAAATTACTCCCATCGGTAAAAAGTACCTAAATGTACCATTATATAAATTCCTAATAATCTTTGGGCTACATCATTATTGGTGTAATTATCACAACAATATTAATTTATTTGGTTTAATTTCTAGATTACTTCATCATAACAGTATGCAAACTCCTATGGGCCCATGGTCATTGCATTACATAGTGTACTTCTTGTTTTACCCACCACCAAAGAATGATATGGGTATGTGCTCTTTTATTCATATGGTGGCCTTGAGTCTGTTTTTCATTGTTCTATTGATTTTACTATGGTGACCCATCCAAGTAGCTTTGTGTGTCTGTTCAAATGAGGCTCCCATCATAAATCTGATAGTAGAAATCGCAACTCCGAAGCTCCTTTTTTCACAGACTACATAATGTAACATTGTATTATTATTATAGTATATAACTGTTGTTCCATAGCTATAAAATTGGGGTGCTAATCCATTGTTTATCTTCACCCCAACTACCAATTTACTGGTTATAACCCCGTACTGCACTTTTTGTCCCTCATATACTAATTCTACCTATGCAATTTTTTCTGATATTTAACTAAGGGGACTCTAAGATTACTAAATGAGGTCTTCCTATATACTCCTAGGGCTCCTGACACATCATTAAATCACATACTGAGATTTTTGAGACAGCAGGAATTTGATGAATAAAAATAAGTAACTCCATTGGGAACCTTGTCTTTTTGTTTGTTTGGGATCCATTTCCCATATAGGATACCAGTTTATCTGTGTCCTCCTTTATTTATTGTATAATAATAAACCAGCCACTCAGAAAGATCCACTGCGCAAAAGTAACCTCATCTCAAAAGTCTGTACTTAATAGCATCTCTTCTAATGTTGAGAAAATGTAGGTCCACTTATTTGAAAAATTGGCAGTAACTAATGAGGTTTGGGTGTCCGGGGAAGAGTTTCCATGGTGTTCCTTTGTCGTAGATGGATAAGGGCTATGACTCAAGTAAGTGTGAGGGCTTCCATTTGAACAAGGGATGTAGAAGAGGTTCAGGAGGGAATCCTGGGACTGAGGAAATCCAGTGTACATGCAGACAGAGCGGGAGAAAAGCAGGAGAGTTGACTCAAAAGCAGGCATTGTCCTCTAATTCCTCTTCCATAGTTTTGACTATGACCAATTTTCTTGTGGTCCTGGGACAAGGGGCTGCCTCCTGCGTGGTTTCTTTATTTGCCACAATACCATAGGGCCACCAAAGCAATCACCTAATGTTGTTCACTTGAGTGTCCAAGGCTCCAGAATGTGAGCAGGCAAGGCTTTACTCTAGGAAATGGTATGGTTTAGAAACTCAGATAAGCAGAAAGCCATAAGGAGCTAGCATGTTATACGGTCTACATAGGAATTGAAATCGTTTATAGTGTTTACCAGCTATGGGCTAAAGTTTCTGATAACTTAGACTTCTGTGGCCAGTAACATCATGTGTGCAGTGCTTATGAGTGCTCAGATATTTTTGGCAACTTTTAGGTTTACTATAGTTTTTGTAAACAAAATTCTCCTTCAGGGAATCTCCACTGATAATCATTACTATTGAATAGTCCCTTGCATGTGTGTGAATCTGCAGCACTTGGCAACTAATGGGTTTACTCTAGTTTTTGTAAACAAAATTCCCCTTCAGGTGATCTGCAACACTTAGTTTTAAAATATACAAAATTAATACTTTTCTCCAGAAAGCCAATTTTCAAAAACCATCCTGAATATCAAAAAGGGTCAGTGACAGTTGGGGCTATGAGCACTCACTGCTCCCAGTGGCTTTGTCAACCCCAACTGGCATCTTCTCTTTTAGAGTGTTCAGTTTACAGTGACTTAAGAACTGTAGCAGCTAGGGAATGGGTTCATCCAGTAGTGATGTTGCCCCGTATAGTGAGGACCCCCTGTCCCATTCAGAGTTGTATGGTGCTTATATGGGGACTCCTAAAGGGAGTGGACGCTTGCTACAGGTTGTAAAGCACAAGAGTGTCTCAGTGGCTGTAGAGCCCAGTTTTTAATCATACTTTGGTGTTGGTCTTTATCTAGGCCAGCTAGACTGCAATGATCCTCTTGTTCTTCATGTACTGATCTATTTAGGCATTCACCACACAGATTTGTTTATATTCTGAGCCTTATGCAGAACTTCAAGGCAGTCAGGGGTTTTGTGGTGGTCAGTGGTTTCTTCTTCATCTTGTAGGAAATGCCAGGGTTTTGCCTTTTTTAATTTCCAGCAAAGGAAGCCAATTATGAGTACATTTGTGTCCTCAGTTCTGATTTACTGTTATCATGTTTATTTGGATATGCAAAGTAATTGAGGAAATTGCAGATTGTTCAAAATGCTGTTGCCAGAATGATTTTTCAATATAAAGAAATTTAAATACAGTTTGTGTGCTTTGGAGAATATACACAGGATGTCGGTCAGTGAGAGCATAAAATGAAAATCTCTATGTGTAGTGCGCAAAACAGTCTACGATCATACCCCAAATCTTTTTGTCCAACAGATGCTCATTTTAGGGTCCAAGATGCTCTTTAATATTAGAGAAGGCCTTCTGACTTAAAAGTCCAACTTTTCACAGAGGCATTCTAGATGACAGAGCCTTTTCTGTAGTTTCAGCAAAGCTGTGGAATAGTGTTCCACTTGAACCTTTATTGTTAAAGTTCTGGAAGAAGTTAAAAACCTGACTTTTTCCAGCGTGCTAAAGCTTATGCCTCAAATTAATGTCTGAAAATGTCCGATATCTGAAAGGTGAGGAGATTGGTGTGCTCAGCGTCAAGGGGCCTACTGGTGTTAGAGGCACTCAATAAATGTTTTTAAATTAAAAAAAAATAACTCTTCTCCCAGTTTGGTGTCAGCAGTAAGGTCAAAAACCTGTTCCAAACAAATCTCAGTGTGGTTCTAAATTCATAATCTTCCTCTTTTCCTGGGCACGTGCATCTTTTGCAGAGAGTAGTCAAGCCTTATCAAATTCCTCAAGGTTATGTTAGAAGTGGCAGCCAGTAAGGTAGGAATGTACATAAGAATCTACTTGACACATCCCCTTTTCCACCTGTAGTTCATTTTCAAGGTGTGCCATGAGCAAAAAGGTTGCACAGGTTGTTAAGTCTACTGTGGACCAAGGACACTCTGCGGGAAACCCAAACCACTAGCCGTTTATGCTGTGTTCATACACACTGCTGCCATCCTTGTTGAACAAGGTGCATATGAAAAAATGTGTATCCCTGAGGCATAATTCATCTTTTGGTACCGCTAGTCGTCTCATAATCATGTGTAAAGATACTGTTGGGTGCATCATCAAACATCAGAGCTAAGCTCCAAATATTGAATGACAATATTAACCTCTTAGTTGCTGAACCCCCCACTCCCTGTGCTTAGCCCTTTTTTAGATATTTCGGTTAGTTAATGCTTAGGGCTTCATCATGTTTTTTTCCACATAGGTGTCCATGCCAAATATGCATCCTTTTGTTCCAACATCTTGAGGATTCCAAAGCTACCAGGATTTGTGGATTCCCCTGGAGAGGACCGAGAAAATAGGCAAAATATAGCAACATTTTTTTTTTTTTTTTTTTAGAAAAATAGGGGAAAAGTTCTCCAGATAAGTGTCTCATTTTGTCCATAAAAATGGCATCCATGAAATGCTTGCCCTGTTAAAGTCACCATCTTCCCAGCTTCCAGGAGCATGCAGAGCTGAATCCCAAAGCCTAATTCTGTTCAGTTTTGGCATTTTTCTAAGAGGCCTATTTTCCCTATTTTTGTGCTCTCAACCTACTTCCAGTTTGTGGTGGAAACCATTATGAAACCCATGGGTGAATCAGAAAAGCTATTGATTTCTGAAAAGTAGGCTAACTTCCGAATTCAGCAAGGGATCATATGTTTAGATCCCTCAAGGTTTTCTCAAGGAAAATAACGAAATACTGAAAATGAGTAGGAAAAATGGGCATTGGTGACATTTTCATCTGTATTTTTTGTCTCAATGGCCGATTGACAAAAGCAATACACCGTTACGTCCGCTAGACTCTTCTGGTTGCAGGGATATATAGGGTTTGTAGGTTCTCCAAGAACCAAAGGTACCTAGAGCCAACAACTGTGCTGCACTGCACAAGGTTTTTCATTGAGTACCGAGTATAGATCAATTCTTATAGCGAAATAGGCAGAGAGAAAAACTGGTATCAAGGAAACCTACGTATTTCAAAATTGGGCACAAGATATGGAGTTTAGGAGCAGTGGTTATTTCTACATCTCTGAACTTGCAGGTACCCATACTAGTATAAGATTTAGAGGGTATTTTTCAAAATCTCATCTTTCTTATTCATTGGCTTACATTTGAAAGGTACAAACACAGTAAAATCCAATTGATTATAACAAATGTTCTACTATTCTATGCCCCCACATGTCTCCTGATAAAAATGGTACCTCGCTTGTAGAGAAATTGAATTTTTTTGCTGAAACCTGACTCTTTTTCCCAATGTGGGTAGCTCGACATTTTTGGGTCTTAGCTCAGCCGGCATCTAGGGAAACCTAGCCAACCTGTACATTTTAAAAAACTACACACCTAGGGGTATGCAGGTTAGGCTGACTTGCATGGCTCTCACCACGTTTCTTTTTTTTTTACCAAGAATCCCTTGCAAACCTGAAACTTTGACTGAAAAACACATTTTCCTCACATTCCTGTGATGGAAAGATCTGGAAGTTGTGGGGAGCCACAAACTTCTTTCCACCTGCCGCTCCCCCAGGTCTCCCAATAAAAAAAATGGTACCTCACTTGTGTGTGAAGACCTAGTGCCTGACACAAGGAATGGGTCAAAACGCAACATGGACACAGCACATTTTTCCACCGAAAACTGACCCACACAAGGGGGGGTTGCATTTTTATCGGGCCAAGTGGGGAAACGCTGGGTGGTAGGAATTTTGTGGATCCCTGAACATTCCTGTATTTTACGTCACAGAAATGCAAGGAAAAATTATGTTTTTAATCAAGGTTTCACATTTGCAGGGTATTCTGGATAAGAAAATTCTGGGGGATCCACGTAAACCACACCTCCCTGGACTCCCTCGGGTGTCCAGTTTTCAGAAGTATCTGGGTTTGGTAGGTTTTCCTAGATGACCGACGAGCCTGGAACCACAAACACAGGTCTCCCCCTTGCAAAACAGGGCCTTTTGTGTTAGATAATTTTGATTTCTCCACATTACGTTTTGGGTCCTTCCCTGTCACGGGAACTGGGCCCACCCACACAAGTGAGGCATTGTTTCTCTCAGGAGACTTGGCGGGATACTGGGTGGTAGGAAATTTGTAGCAGCCTATAGATTCCAGGACATGTTCTCACAGAAATGCAAGGCTAATGTGATTTTTAAGGCAAAGTTAGAGCTTTCCAGGAGATTCTGGGTAAAAACAACTAGTGAGAGCCACGCCAGTCATGCACCGCCAGGACTCCTCTGGTTGTCTAGTTTAAAAAAATATGCAGGTGGGCTGAACTAGGGCCCAAAATCCACAGCTACCCGCAAAGACAACTCCTCCCCCACCCAAAAAAAGCAAGGGCCATCTTGCCGCAACAGATATAAATCTGGTATTAAATTGTTAACGTTAATCCACCACTTGCACTGGTTGGTTTTATCATCTCCAGAAATGATGGCTTCAAAACACAAACACTTATCAAAGTATCTTTATATTGAAACCAAGACTTTTGAAGGTGAGCCTTAAAGCCACATCAAGGCACCAACCGCTTTATGGTCCATTTTCACACCATTCATGCACCACAAACAAGACTTTCATACTGCCGGCCAAAGGCCCCATCTAACCAATCAGTGCACTCACATCAACTTACTGCCGCTATGCAAGGGGCCATCACATTCATACACCACAGGACGAAATAGGTTTGACTGCATTTTAGCACCTGTCAGGTTACCTCTTTTCTGAACATTATCGAACATATTCCTAGTGAACCTTTACTAATGGCTCCTGTAGATAAGCCCCCCCCCCCCCCCCCTTTTTGTTTTACATCGTCAAATGTAGGAGGCTGACCTGGCTTATAGTGGGGTACCTTGTGGTACTTACACCCTGTGCCAGGTCCAGTTATCCCTTATTAGTAGAATAGAGGTGTTTCTAGCAGCTTAGGCTGATAGAAGGTAGCTGTGGCAAAGCAGCTTAGGCTGAACTAGGAGACTTATATCATATAGCACAATAAAACACAATATTCAACTTTATTTTAGTGACAATATGCCAAAAGTATCTCAGAGGATACCTTCACATAGGAGGTAAGTAATATACACAAATTATATGTACACAAACCCAAAACAGGTAAGTAACAGTAAGAAACGTAGTGCAAACAATGTAGAATCACAATAGGAAGCAATAGGTAGACATAGGCCTAGGGGCAACACAAACGATATACTCCAAAAGTGGAATGCGAATCACAAATGGACCCCAGCCCTATGGGAGGTTGTAGAGGGTCGCTGGGTCTGTAAGCAAACAGTAAGGGTGTCCAAGATACCCCACCCCAAGACCCTGAAAAGTAGGAGTAAAGTTACCCTACTACCCCAGAAAGACAGAATAGTCGTGATAGGGGATTCTGCAAGAACCACAAGCACCGTCAAAACACTGAAGACGGATTCCTGGACCTGAGGACCTGTAAAGGAAGGGGACCAAGTCCAAGAGTCACGAAAGTGTCCAGGGGGGGCAGGAGCCCACAAAACCCCGGATGAAGGTGCAAAAGGGCTGCCTACAGGTGGAAGCAGCAGAAAGATTCTGCAACAACGAAGAGAGCTAGGAACTTCTCCTTTGGATGGAAGATGTCCCACGGCGTGCTGGAGGTTGCAGAAGTGTTTCCAGGCAGAAATACCGCAAACAAGCCTTGCTAGATGCAAGAGTCGCGGTTGAGGATTCTGGGTGATGCTGGAGACCAGGAAGGACCAGGATGTCACCCCTTGGAGGAGACAGAGGGGGCGCTCAGCAACTCAGAGAGCCCCCGCAGAAGCAGGCAGCACCCGCAGAAGTACCAGAGCAGGCACTTAGAAGATCTGTGAACTCAGAGTCACAAAAGGAGGGTCCCACGACGTCGGAGTCCAACTCAGAGGGTTGAGCACTGCAGGACGGAGTGCTGGGTACCCAGGCTAGGCTGTGCACAAAGGAATCCTTGGAAAAGTGCACAGAAGCCGGAGAAGCTGCAAATCACGCAGTACACAGGTTTGCTGTCTGGCATGGGGAGGCAAGGACTTACCTCCACCAAATTTGGACAGAAGGGCCACTGGACTGTGGGAGACACTTGGACCCAGCTCCTGTGTTCCAGGGACCACGCTCGTCAGGATGAGAGGGGACCCAGAGGACCAGTGATGCAGAAGTTTGGTGCCTGTGTTAGCAGGGGGAAGATCCCGTCGACACACAGGAGATTTCTTCTTGGCTTCCAGTGCAGGGTGAAAGCAGACAGCCCTCAAAGCATGCACCACCAGGAAACAGCTGAGAAAGCCGGCAGGATGAGGCGCTACAATGTTGCTGGTAGTCGTCTTGCTACTTTGCTGCGGTTTTGCAGGCATCCTGGAGCAGTCAGCGGTCGACCCTTGGCATAAGTCGAAGAGGGAAGTGCACAGGGACTCTGGTGAGCTCTTGCATTCGTTATCTGAGGAATAGCCCAGAGGAGAGACCCTAAATAGTCAGAAAAGGAGGTTTGGCTACTAAGAAAGAAGGCTTGGCTACTGAAAGAGGTAAGCACCTATCAGGAGGGGTCTCTGACGTCACCTGCTGGCACTGGCCACACAGAGCAGTCCATTGTGCCCCAACACCTCTGAATCCGAGATGGCAGAGGTCTGGGACACACTGGCGGGGCTCTGGGTACCTCCCCTGGGAGGTACTGGTCATGGGAGTGGTCACTCCCCTTTCCTTTGTCCAGTTTGGCACCAGAGCAGGGCTGGGGGATCCGGTGTAGACTGGCTTATGCAGAGATGGGCACCATCTGTGCCCATCAAAGCATTTCCAGAGGCTGGGGGAGGCTACTCCTCCCCAGCCCTTCACACCTATTTCCAAAAGGGAGAGGGTGTAACACCCTCTCTCAGAGGAAATCCTTTGTTCTGCCTTCCTGGGACTGGGCTGCCCAGATCCCAGGGGGGCAGAAACCTGTCTGAGGGGTTGGCAGCCGCAGCAGCTGCAGTGGAAACCCCGGAAAGGCAGTATGGCATTACCCGGGTTCTGTGCTAGAGACCCCGGGGGATCATGGAATCGTCACCCCAATACCAGAATGGTATTGGGGTGACGATTCCATGATCTTAGACATGTTACATGGCCATGTTCGGAGTTACCATTGTGACGCTACACATAGGTAGTGACCTATGTGTAGTGCACGCGTGTAATGGTGTTCCTGCACTCACAAAGTCTGGGGATTTTGCCCTGAATAATGTGGGGACACCTTGACTAGTGCCAGGGTGCCCACACACTAAGTAACTTTGCACCTAACATTCACCAAGTGAGGGTTAGACATATAGGTGACTTATAAGTTACTTATGTGCAGTGAAAAATGGCTGTGAAATAACGTGGATGTTATTTCACTCAGGCTGCAGTGGCAGTCCTGTGTAAGAATTGTCTGAGCTCCCTATGGGTGGCAAAAGAAATGCTGCAGCCCATGGAGATCTCCTGGAACCCCAATACCCTGGGTACCTAGGTACCATATACAAGGGAATTATATGGGTGTTCCAGTGTGCCAATGAGAATTGGTAAAATTAGTCACTAGCCTGCAGTGACAATTTTAGAAAGCAGAGAGAGCATAAACACTGAGGTTCTGGTTAGCAGAGCCTCAATGATACAGTTAGGCACCACACAGGGAACACACATAGGCCACAAACCTATGAGCACTGGGGTCCTGGCTAGCAGGATCCCAGTGACACATATCAAACACACTGACAACATAGGGTTTTCACTATGAGCACTGGGCCCTGGCTAGCAGGATCCCAGTGAGACAGTAAAACACCCTGACATATACTCACAAACAGGCCAAAAGTGGGGGTTACAAGGCTAGAAAGAGGCTACCTTCCTACAGTCACCCCCACTGTTTGCCTTGTAAATGATGCATTTTTGATTGTAAGTGCACTAGGTTCCTGCTAACCAGGTCCCCAGTGCCCAATCTATTTCTGTAAAACTGTGCAATTGTTCCTCAGTTGGCAATACCTTTGGCACCCCTGTAAGTCCCTAGTAAATGGTACCCCTGATACCTAGGGCATGGGTACCAAAGAGGGCCACCAAGGGCTGCAGCATGTATTGTGCCACCCTCCCCTAGCTCATGCAGACAGCCATTGCAGGCTGCGTTCCTTGTTGCAGCTAAAAATGAAAACGCAACATGGCACACAGCCTGTGTGTCCTGTCCCCTAACACTGTGTGCAGTATATGTAAGTCACCCCTACAGCTGGATTTACAGCCCTAAGGCAGGGCGCATTATATTACTTCTGAGGGCATAGCTTCAAGACCCGGTATGCCCCTGCTATGTCTTTGTCGAGTCTTAGACATAGTGAGTGAACAGGGAAGCCGTTTCAATTACATGTGCTGCACACTGGTCAAGATGAGTTCCTTAGCTGCATGATTGCTTCACTTAAAATAGGGATGGATGCTATCAAACATCTCATATTATTAAACCCCTATTGATACCAGTGATGGATGTATTAATAAATGCACCCAGAGGGCACCTTAGAGGTGTCCCCTGAAAACCTACCAACTACCAGTATGCAGATTTACTATTTTTAGCCAGCCTGCCAACACCAGGCATGATTCTGACTCCCAAGGGGTGAGAGCCTTTGCTCTTAGGTGGTCAGAAGCAAAGCCTGCTCTGGGAGAGGTGTTTACACACCCCACCCAACAGGATGACCTGCAAATCTGCATTCGAAGGCAGGGGACTTCCCTTGATATGCAGATATGGCTTAGCTCAAAGGAGAGATGCCGAACCCCCCTGCCCCAGGGCCCATATGGGTCCAGACAGTCGGGAAATTTAATATTCAAGGAGGTGTTTCCTCCCCTCAGGTCAGTCCCACCCCTAACGTGAGATGCCTGATGTGGACACCACATTTAGAAATCTGCCATTTTGGTGTTGGCAGAAGTAGAAACTCTGGGACAGGATTATGCCCACATCCCACAGGAATATAGGAGGCGTAGTGACCCCAGGGTTAAGTAGCCCATTGGCTCCTACCCTCCCCTCCCCTAATGCCCCATAATTCAGTATTTAGTGTTACATGGCCATATTCGGAGTTACCATTGTGAAGCTACATATAGGTATTGACCTATATGTAGTGCATGCGTGTAATGGTGTCCCCGCACTCAAAAAGTCTGGGGAAATTGCCCTGAACAATGTAGGGGCACCTTTGCTAGTGCCAGGGTGCCCTCACACTTAGTAACTTTGCACCTAACCTTCACCAAGTGAGGGCTAGACATATAGGTGACTTATAAGTTACTTAAGTGCAGTGTAAAATGGCTGTGAAATAACGTGGACGTTATTTCACTCAGGCTGCAGTGGCAGTCCTGTGTAAGAATTGTCTGAGCTCCCTATGGGTGGCAAAAGAAATGCTGCAGCCCATAGGGATCTCCTGGAACCCCAATACCCTGGGTACCTAGGTACCATATACTAGGGAATTATAAGGGTGTTCGAGCGTGCCAATCAGAATTGGTGAAAATGGTCACTAGCCTGCAGTGACAATTTTAAAGACAGAGAGAGCATAAGCACTGAGGTTCTGGTTAGCAAAGCCTCAGTGACACAGTTTGGCACCACACAGGGAACACATTTAGGCCACAGACTATGAGCACTGGGGTCCTGGCTAGCAGGATCCCAGTGAAACAGGCAAAAAGAAACTGACACACAAGTAAAAATGGGGGTAACATGCCAGGCAAGATGGTACTTTGCTACAGCCTCCAAAAGCTTGGGAGTGCTGTCTGCCCTCAGTAAAGACACAGGAACTCCTGTGTAGCAGTGGAGCTGCTTTCCTGCATCTTGCAGGCTCCCCTAGAGACCTGAGAGGACTCTGCAAAAATCTGACACCGGAAAGCACCACTGCACCCTTGCCACCTTGTCCGAGTCGAAGTGGGTCAACGGTGCCAACATGGTCTCCCAGCCCTCCAGAAATAGAGCCCACCTTGGATTTGCCCACGGTGGACTCCCCCACGCCGCTTGTAGCCTCTGCTCGCAAGCCCCTTCAACCGCGAGTGTTCCCAGTGGAGAAAACCCGCTGCCTCAGCACACCTCTGCACCCATTGCTCCTAGACCGTGGAGAAGAGGACCTAAGGTGTCCACACGTCCCGGGTAGCTCAAGACTTGAACCCACCTGTTGGTTCTCCTTGTCTGGACTACCTGTTCAAACCTACAGCCGCTTTTCAACTGGACCGATGCGCTTTGGCTAACATTGGGCACCTGAAGCTGTACTACACCTCTGCACCCGGCCACCCAGTGTGACCTGTTGGTGTGGTCCTGACCCTTGCCCAGCACTTACCTTAAGTCCAGGAGATTGGTCCCATAAGTTGCTGTACTATACCTGTTTGACATATTTGTTTTTCCTCCGTAGGATAACATTGCAGCTTCCAATAATTGTAGTGTTGACTTTTTAGATGGCTCAAATTCAGGCAATTCACATAATTTTTGGCACATTATTTCTTTTGGGTACACCGTGTGCACTTTGATAATCTGCACGTCGTATGCATGTTTACACTAATTTTCTTGTTGCACTTCACCGTGGTCTTCCGATCTTTGAAGTTTTTTTAGTATGTTCACTATACCTTTCGTTTTATGATGGGTTCTAACTATATTTCACCGGGATTCTCTACTTCTGTTGTATGGGTGTACTCTGCATGTTTTGTTTACTGTAAATCGTGCTGCACCCAATATCCAGAGTGCGTTGTTTTTTTTTTAAGCATATTGTTGTGACTTAACTTTAGTGTAGAGGTAGCGCTTCAGCGCCCTAATTTTTCTTATTTATACCACTTACAGGATGTTTTCCCCTCATGAAGGGGTTTGTCTGAAATGCATTGGGCTGTTGTTTTGAACGACTTGAAACACATTTAAAGTTTTAAGTTCAAGGAAGCTCATCTTTGATGAAGACAAGTATTGGAGGTTAAATGTTTGATGGTGTTTTCCATTACTGCACGAACTACACAATTCTAAGAAGACTTATTTTTGTTTTTGGAATAAATGACTTAATTCACCAACACTGTTTGAAGCTTGAAAACTGTGTCTTTGAGTGCATTAGGAGGACACTCCAAATTGGAGGGTTGCATGGTAGGTCAGTTTAAATCATTACGCCTATTGATCAGAAGGCGATACCCTTGATTGGCACCTACTACATGAATTACCTGCGGCTTTTTGAGGATAACTGTGGGAAAGTGCCCTTTTTGGCATGGTTACTCCCCTTTTTGCCTAATATCGATGCTAGCTTGACTGAGTGTGTGCTGGGATCCTGCTAACCAGGTCCCAGCACCAGTGTTCTTTGCCTAAAAATGTACTATTGTTTACACAGTTGGCACTCCCCTGGCACACAGTTAAGTCCCTTGTAGAAGGTACCCATGGTACCAAGGGTCCTGTGGCCAGGGAAGGTCCTCAATGGTGTGCATATGCTTGGTGGGGGACCCCTCACCAAGCATATGCACGCTATTGTTGCGTCTTGTGTGTGCTGATGGGGAGAAAAAGACAAAGTCGACATGGCACCCTTCTCAGGGTGGCATGCCCACAAACCACTGCCTGTGGCATAGGTAAGTCACCCCTTACAACCCTAAGGCAGGATGAACTCACTATACCACAGGTGAGGGCATAGTTGCATGAGCAATATGCCACTACAGTGTCTAAGTCCATCCTTAGACATTGTAAGTGTAGTGTGGCCATACTGAGTATATGGACTGGGAGTTTACCATTACGAACTCCACAGCTCCATAATGTCTTCACTGAAGTCTGGGAAGTTTGATATCAAACTTCTCAGCACAATAAACCCACACTGATGCCAGTGTTGGATTTATGAAACAATGCACCCAGAGGACATCTTAGAGATGCCCCCTGCATTGTAGCCAAACTTCTAATGCATGACTGACTGGTCTGTGCCAGCCTGCCACTTCCAGACGAGTTTCTGACCACATGGGGTGAGAGCCTTTGTGTTTTCTGTGGCCAGAAGCAAAGCCTGCACTGGGTGAAGGTGAGTCTCAAAGGCTCAGGCCTCTTTTTACAGTACCCCAGAGGAGTTGCCGCCCCCTGGCCAAAGCCCCATTTTTGGTGGCAAGTCCGGCAGAAAATTCGAGAAAACAAGGAGGAGTGACCAGTTCAGCTAGGACCACCCCTAAGATGTCCAGAGCTGAAGTGACTCCCTCCTTGCAAAATTCTCCATCTTGGTTTGGAGGACAGGGACCAATAGGGTTGGGTCTGTGTCCCCCTCCCCAAAGGGAGTGGACAGCGGAAGGGTGTAGTCACCCTCAGGGATAGTAGTTATTGGCTACTGCCCTCTGACCCTGTTCCCCTGAACAAAGCTCGTCAGATTCCTGGCGACCTCAAGAAGCCAACAAGAAGAAAGAAGAAGGACTGCTGACCTGATCCCCAGCAGAGAAGACTGAAGACACCAACTGACTTTGCCCCAGCCCTACAGGCCTGTCCCCAGCTTCTGAAGCCCTGCCACAAAAAGGAGACGCGTCCTGCAGGACCAGTGACCTCTTAAAAGCCTCAAGAGGACTGCCTGCATCCCAGAGAATGAAGACCACCCGTGGACAGTGGCCCTGTCCAGAATGAAACTCCAACAAAGGACCCCAGAACCACCCCGGATTCACGAGCCCTGCCTACTCTGCACCCGATGCCCAGGGCCCGTGCCCAGGTGGCCCAACTGACTAAAGCTGGTCCTGAAGGCGATTCTAGTGTCCACCCTAGCATGACCCCACCTGTCTAACATGATGAAGCCTGCAGCCTAAATCCAGAGGTCCCCCCTAATCGCAAGAGAACTGGATGAAGATCCAGAAACCTAAAGGTACCCCTACACCCGCAGCCCCCTGGCATTGGGGAATCTGACCACTGGTCCAGCAACGTTCAGCAGGCGGCCCTCCTTGTTGTCCAGCCTGTGGTTTTTCAGAACTGACCCCCTGAACCCAGCCTACAGCATCTTTGTGACCCCTGGGGTCCCCCTTTTGAAAAGCATTGGGATCCCGATGCTGTGTTTGCACCCTGCAACTGGCCATCCCTGTGCAGCGGAGGGTGTGTGTTATGTGCCGACCTGTGGCCCCCGTGCTCACCTAAACCCCCAATATCCACCATCTGAAGATGCGGGTACTTAACTGCAAGCAAGCCTGATTCTGAGTGCCCCAAGTCTCCATAGGAGCCCATTTTAAATCTACTTCAACTTTGACCTCTGCACCGGCCGGCCCTGTGTTGCTGGTGGTGGGTGTTTGGAGTGAACTTGAATCCCAACCTGTAGACATCCTAACCCTTGGAGACTAACTGTAAGCCTTACCTCATACCACTGTACTATTCGTCCCCCCTAGAACTGTTTCTGAAAATTGCACTGTCAACTTTTAAAACAGATATTTGCTATTTTCATGAAAACCATTCAACTTGCCAAATTGAAAGAAAGTGGTATTGATAAATGAAGGAAGTTGGATCTGTATTTACTATCTCAAAGTGAGAGATAGCGTGCACAGAGTCCAAGGGTTCCCCTTAGAGGTTGATAGTGGCAAAATTAGATAATACTAATGCTCTATTTTGTGGTAGTGTGGTTGAGCAGTAGGCTTATCAGAGGGTAGTGTTAAGCATTTGTTGTACACACACAGGCAATAAATGAGGAACACACACTCAGACTTAACTCCAGGCCAATAGTTTTTATATAGAAAAATATCTTCTTAATTTATTTTAGAACCACAAGATTCAAGATTTGAGGTAAGTACATAAAATGCAAGGTACTTCACACAGGTAAGTATAGAACTTTGATTCAAAGCAGTAGTACACACAGTTTTAGCTAAAATGGCAATAAGCTATTTAAAAAGTGGACACAGTGCAAAAATCAACAGTTCCTGGGGGAGGTAAGTTTGGTTAGGATTTTCAGGTAAGTAAAGCACTTACAAGTTCAGTCTCCTGGACATAGGCAGCTCACCGTTGGGGGTTCAAGGCAACCCCAAAGTCAGCGCACCAGGCGCCTATGGAGAACAGGGGTGCTCCGGTTCTGGTCTGCTGGCAGGTAAGTACCTGTGTCCTTGGGTAGCAGACCAGGGGGTTTTTGTAGAGCACTAGGGAGGACACCACCAGGCACACAAAACACATCCTCAGCGGCACAGAGGTGGTCGGGTGCAGTGTGCAAAGTAGGTGTCGGGTTTGCTATAGAAAGCAATGGAGTGACCCAGGGGGCACTTAGGCGATGCAGGCAGGGCACAGGGGGGCTTCTCTGGCCAGCCAACAACTGGGCTAGGAAGAGGGCCACCTGCTGGTCACTCCTGCACTGGAAGGTGGTTCCTCTCGGTCCTTGGGGCTGCGGGTGCAGTGCTTGGTCCAGGCGTCGGGTTCCTTGTTACCAGGCAGTCGCGGTCAGTGGGAGCCTCTGGATCCTCTCTGCAGACATCGCTGTGGGGTTGCAGGGGGGTCGACTCGGGTTACTCATGTCGTCGTAGTCGCCTGGGAGTACTCTCTGCGGTGTTAGTTCTCTGGAGCTCGAGCCGGAGGCGTCAGGTGCAGAGTGAGAAGTCTCACGCTTATGGCGGGAAGGGAGAGTTCTTTAAAAGTTGCTAAAAAGTTGTTGCTGTTTTTGAACAGTGCCACTGTTCTCTGGAGTTTCTTGGTCCTTCGGGTTCAGGGCAGTCCTCAGAGGTCACTGGTTCCTGTCGGATGCGTCACTGTGCAGGTTCTTTAAGTCTGGAGACAGGCTGGTAGGGCAGGGCCCAGTCAGTTGTCGCCTCCGTCGTCTCTGCAGGGTTTTCATGTCAGCAGTCCTTCTTCTTGTAAGTTGCAGGAATCTGATTTCCTGGGTTCAGAGTCACCCCTAAATACTACATTTAGGGGTGTGTTTAGGTCAGGGGGGCAGTAGCCAATGGCTACTGTCCTGGAGGGTGGCTACACCCTCTTTGTGCCTCCTTCCTGTGGGGAGGGGGCCACATCCCTATTCCTATTGGGGGAATCCTCCAAACTCAAGATGGAGGATTTATAAAGGCAGGGGTCACCTCAGCTCAGGACACCTTAGGGGCTGTCCTGACTGGTGGGTGACTCCTCCTTGTTTTTTCTCATATCCTCTGCCAAAGGTGGGGGCAGTGGCCAGAGGGGCAGGCATCTCCACTAGCTGGGATGCTCTGGGGTGCTGTAACAAAAGGCATGAGCCTTTGAGGCTCACCGCCAGGTGTTAGAGTTCCTGCAGGGGAAGGTGACAAGCACCTCCACCCAGTACAGTCTTTGTTCCTGGTCACAGAGTGACAAAGGCACTCTCCCCATGTGTCCAGAAACTCATCTGGCTGTGGCAGGCTGGATGAAACTGGTCAACCTAGCACTAGGAGTCAGACTGGTATTCACGGGACATTTCTAAGATGCCCTCTGGGCGAATTTTACAATAAATCCCACACTGGCATCAGTGTGGATTTATTGTGCTGAGAAGTTTGATACCAAACTTCCCAGATTTCAGTGTAGCCATTATGGAACTGTGGAGTTCGTATTTGAGAAACCCCCAGACCATATACTCTTTATGGCTGCCCTGCACTTACAATGTCTAAGGTTTTTCTTAGACACTGTAGGGACATAGTGCTCATGCACTTATGCCCTCACCTGTGGTATATTGCACCCTGCCTTAGGGCTGTAAGGCCTGCTAGAGGGGTGACTTACCTATGCCACAGGCAGTGTGAGGAGGGCATGGCACTCAGAGGGAGTGCCATGTCGACTTAGTCATTTTCTCCCCACCAGCACACACAAGCTATGAGGCAGTGTGCATGTGCTGAGTGAGGGGTCCTCAGGGTGGCATAAGACATGCTGCAGCCCTTAGAGACCTTCTCTGGCAACAGGGCCCTTGGTACCAGGGGTACCATTACAAGGGGCTTATCTGTGTGCCAGGGCTGTGCCAATTGTGGGAACAAAGGTACAGATTAGGGAAAGAACACTGGTGCTGGGGCCTGGTTGGCAGGGTCCCAGCACACTTTCAATTATAACTGGCATCAACAAAAGGCAAAAAGTCAGGGGGTAACCATGCCAAGGAAGGCATTTCCTTACAATACACGTTTGATACTTGCAAATGTACTTACCTGCAACTTGAATCTTGTGATTCTAGAAATAAAGTAACAAAATATATTTTTGCTATATAAAAAACAATTGGCCTGGAGTTAGTCTTTGAGTGTTTTCTGCATTTATTGCCTCTTTGTGTACAACAAGTGCATTGCACTACCCTCTAATAAGCCTAACTGCTCAACCACACTACTACAAAAGAGAGCATTAGTATTAACCTTTTTAGCCTCTATTGAGCCTCTGGGGTACCCCTGGACTCTGAGCACACTATATCTCACTTTCATATAGTATATACAGAGCCAGCTTACTTCAATAACTTTTGAAGCATTTCATCATTAATTTAGAGTGCGGGATCTTTTGATTTTTGGTTATTCTCTTGTCTACCCCACAAGTATTATACTGTCATTTTACTTTTGAGGTTTCCTTCCCTAGGGCTGCAGAAGTCGATATAGATTGCCTAGATATGCTGCTTCCTCTCTGTTTTCTATGCAGTGGAATCTACCCACTGGTTGAAAATGGGAAAGGGAGATCGTGGGAGGAGGGTCAAGTTATGTTTATAGTGACTGCTTATTTTTGTTGATATGGTCTTCATTGTCAGAATACTCCGTTCAGCCCTTCAACCATAAAATAGCACCTACATACATGGTGTTGATGTGCAAAGCTTTATTGAATGGCTATGGAAGCTGTTTCTAATCACGACTCCGAAAGATGCCAGCACACCAAATACTGAAGTTACCATAAACATGACTAACCTTTAATGTCCTTATAGATCAGTAAACCTATAAGATTGTTTGTTCACACATCTTCCCCACCGTAAACATCAGTTCAGAACACCAATGTAAGCCTCCACTTTATATGTAGTTTAAGTGTTCGATTTAGCAATGACTAAAGTTTGATAAAGTTTGATTTAGCAATGAAGTTGATGGTACTGCAAAAATGTCTAAATACTGGTTTTAAATATTTTCTTATTTTCTTATTTTTCTTAGATGGAACGAATCAACAGGGCCAGAGAACAAGGATGGAGAAATGTTATAGGCACAGGTGGCAGCGGTGAACTTAAGGTAAGTTGTTACTTTTGTAAGTAATGTTTATGCACTCAGCCTTGTCCACTGTCTTCCTTTATCATGGGTATTGATAATAGTTTGCTTCATACACAGACGCAGCCTCAGAAAGGCAGACAAGGAATTAAGGGATGTATAAATCAAGGGTAATTAAATAATCCAATCAAAGGTCTTCTCTAGAGACTACCACCAAAACTTCTGCTTTGACATTATATTGTTGGGGTATGTGGCTAAGAGCTATTGGAGTAGATTGAGAGCTGTGTCGCGCCCGGCCGAACTCCACCATTTGGGGCCATTCAACACTGAAATTGCCCGGGATCGCCCTAATATTCAAAGGCACACTGGTGCCCTCACTGTATTTGGCTCCGGATCACCTTTATGGCCATGCTGAAGGGCGTATAACCCGTGACAGTGAAGAAGACCGCAGGACCTTGCTACAAAATGGCAGTGTAATCTGGGGGTTGAGGGAGGAGTAGGGGGGGTTTGGGGCTGGCGGCGGTGGCCGGTGCAGCTGCAAGGCTGGGACACCCAAAGTGAAGGGGAGCCTGCGCTGATTACAGAGGATGCCTTTTCAGCCCTCGATCACTGCCTGCTGAGTTGGTCCCAACTGAGGACGGTGAGACCATGGAGTGACAGCCACGACTTGTGGGGGAGAGAGGTGGAGGGGGAAGGGTTATGGAGATAAGGATGCCAGGTGGTACCAGTGGGGCCAAACGAGTGAGCAGTGCTCTGGCTGCTCAGGGAGAATAGCGACAATGGAGCCACTGGGCCCCTCTTCCTGTGATGTGACCATGAACTGCAGCCTGAACTGAGAGGGTCACTGTGGGCTGTGGCTTCAGGGGTAGGTCCCTCGGACTGCAGACATTCACCAGGCAGATCTGGAAATGCTGTGAGGGCAGAAAGCAGCCAGAGACAGGGCACTGATTGGCCAAGTCAAATATAGTCCGCAGGAGAGGCCGGTGCGGACGTACAGCACAGAGCAGGGCCCAACCAACTCCTAAACTGCACATTTCCTGCAGAGATCGCTGGCCCCACCGCCCATGTGAGGTAGGCCTGGGGAAATTTCAGTGCCTTCCCTTCACCCACTTGTCAGGGGTCCTCCCACTTGGACTGTCGCCTGTGTCTGTTGGGGAGTGAAGACCCCTGGTGCTCTGACCCTCCTCTCCCTCTCTTCCACTGGCAGTGTGCTATGCTGTGTGGGGCAGTGGCCTTTGTGACCCTGGGAAGAACGCTCTAGGAGATTGTCTGAGAGTGCCTGGGGACGGGCCGGCTGCAGATGGTAATAGTACTGGCTGAGCGGCACCTGTGCCCTGAGGTGAGAAAGGCGAAGCATTTGTGTGGGGCTACTGCCGTATGTGCACCACATTAGGTGCTATGTCCTCCGAGCCGCTCAAGGACCGCCAGTTGTGCCATTACCTTGCCACCGTGGATTCCTGTGTGGGCTGTGGTCGCTATTTAGTGAACCAGGGGATCTAGTGGCTGTTGGAGGCCCTTTGTGACTTGAACGAGCAGCTGCTGTTGTAGGAGGCTGGCTCAGTTTCTGGTGTACAGCTATGGTGTGGCATCCTATACTGAGTCCTGGCAACCCTTGGTGATAATGTTTTAGTGCTTAGATAACCAAAGCTCTATAGGGGTATCTGTGGAGAACCGCTCAGGCTTATTTTGGAGGATTGTAAAGCACTTAAAATACCACAGTAGTCAGTCATTAACTGTTGCACAAGAATGAACCACACCAAGGGGGTCATACCGACCCTGGCGGTCATAGACCGCCAGGGCCGGGGACCGCGGATGCACCGCCAACAGGCTGGTGGTGCATCCAGGCCAATTCTGACCACGGCAGTAAAGCCGCGGTCAGAAAAGGGAAACCGGCGGTTTCCCGCCGGTTTTCCCCTGGCCTGAGGAATCCTCCATGGCGGCGCTGCAGGCAGCGTCACCATGGGGATTCCGACCCCCTTCCCGCCAGCCTGGTTCTGGCGGTTTTGACCGCCAGAACCTTGCTGGCGGGAACGGGTGTTGTGGGGCCCCTGGGGGCCCCTGCAGTGCCCATGCCAATGGCATGGGCACTGCAGGGGCCCCCTAACAGGGCCCCACAAAGATTTTCAGTGTCTGCATAGCAGACACTGAAAATCGCGACAGGTGCAACTGCACCCGTCGCACCCTTTCCACTCCGCCGGCTCCATTCGGAGCCGGCATCCTCGTGGAAGGGGGTTTCCTGCTGGGCGGGCGGGCGGCCTTCTGGCGGTCGCCCGCCGGCCCAGCGGGAAACTCAGAATTACCGCGGCGGTCTTTTGACCGCGCTGCGGTATTCTGTCGGGGGAACTTTGGCGGGCGGCCTCCGCCGCCCGCCGAAGTCAGAATGACCCCCCCAAGTGTTGCAAAAATAAAGATTCTTTATTACAGCACTAAGACTGTACTAACTTTGGTATATCTCCACACAAAATATGCAATTAGTAACAAGCATGAAAATCATAGAAATAAATGGAATCCTATAGGGAGGCCAAACCATATACTAAGAAAGTGGTATAACAATGGAGGTGCGCAACCAAGGTAAGAGTGTTAGAATACAAGGGGTAGGTGAGTAAGCAATTACCAGAAGTCCCACAGGCGTCCAGGTGCAGAGTGGTTATTGAGCCGAGTGTCCCATAGGCTAACACAAGACCATTGGGGTCGGATTTTTATGGATTCAGGATCCCAGGTGCGTAGGGGTGAAGTGACGTCGGAAACCTTCGTTGGAGTCAGTGGAAGCCTCGATTGTCCAGCTGCTGGCGCGACTTGTGGACCAGGTCGGTGGAACCCAAGGGTGGATTCCAGACATGAATAACCTGAAGAAGAATGGGAACAGTGTCCAGATCACTCGGAGATGTCCAGGCGTCTGCAGGTAGGCAATGCCCACCCTCTTGGAGGGGATGTTCCTGCAGGACAGTGAAGGAAGAAGTCCAGCTTTTGGAGTCCAGGGGATGTAGGAGATCCTTGGAGTTGCCACGAGCTGTCCCATGTCGATCGCCGGATTGCAGGAAAGCCATTAGCCAACAGGGCCACCAACAAGCCTTGGCAAACACAAACAGATGTTGCAAGGAATATTGTAGGTTTTTGAGGACCTGCAAGGTCTAGTGGCTCGACCCTTAGAAAAGAGTCAGGGCAGGCCTTCAGCAGAGAGAGAAGACAGCCACACTGAGAGGAATCCCTACGAGTGACCCAGTGGCAGGAGGCAAATGGATTCACAAGGAGGCCTCAGCAGCACAAAAAACAGGAGTCCCACGTCCCAGGAGCTGTAGAGTGGAAGCTGATCTTTGAGTTGCAGAGTGCCTGAGCTTGCAGCTTCTTGGAGCCTGAAAATCTCCTAGAGGAAGAGTCAACAAGTCTTGGCCAGAGTAACAGTTGCAGTGTACAGGGTTCCGTTCCAGTGGCTGCAGCATGCATCAGTATGCCAGTTGTGGGGTGTACAAGTTTACCAGCAACCAAATTTAGAGATGAGAGCACAGACACGGGGGTCCTGATTAGCAGGATCCCAGTGTACTGCAGTCTAAACACACTGACACCAGGCAAAAAGTGGGGGTAACCATGTCAGAAAGATGCTACTTTCCTTCAGCTGTGATAGGCTGGAGTAGCACATGGACTGCAGGGGTACCATGCAGACTTAGTCCCCGCAGTGCTGAACAATTGCCATATCTCCCTGATGAGGACGCTGCAGCTAAATGGAGACTGGGGGTTGATGGTGCTGGGTACACGCCGTCAGTGACCCTCAAAACACCCTGGAGGGGAGTTCTTGTCACATAACAAACACTATAGCGGCTTGGGACCTCGCTTCTGGTGACCCGCGGAGGACCTTTGTGGGTGAAGAGAGACATACATAAGTACTGCTCTGTTGGTGCCTTCCTTGGGGGCACAAGAGCCACAACAGCGTCCCAGCGGACCCTGGTCCTGGGAGATGGGCTTGGTGCTTGAAGGGGAAACAAAGGACGCCCCCACTCCCTCCGTCACCCCTCCCCCCAAAGCACTGGTGATTGACACCACCAGTGCAGTGTCACAACAGGGGATCCCTGGAGACATTCGCCCTAACTGCTGTGCTGGTGCAAGCTGGCACCTGCACCCCCCATTGCCAGAGTCTTTGTACAGTGCATCCTTGAAGGCACCTGGCTCAGAATTGATCATTTCCGTGACCAAGAGGAACTTGCTACCTCTCCCAGCTTCTCCCCCTTGCGTTGCCTTAAGGTTACATATGGGCCCGCGAACAGTGGTGCTACCATATTGGAATGTGACTGGTGCTGGAGAACTAAGGCTTAAGCTGGGGGCGTGCCCTGAGCCTACCCGTTGGCAGGACCCTAGCAACTGGACACCAACATTCCCTGACTGTTGTAATCTGTGTATTGTTTCCCCCTTCCACAATACATATGGGGCGGTGCCGGAGGGAAAGAATGGGTAAATACTCTAGGACAAAAAAAAGCACCTGACCCTGGCTTTTCTCACGAACTGATTGCAGCTATTGTGGCATAAACAACTTCAAGGGCAGGACCACCGCCATGGGACAACAGAGGACCACCCTGGACACTGGCCTGCATGCCATTGCCACCTCCAGAGAGGCACTTGAACTCAAAATCGACACAGTGGCCACAGACACACAGACATTGGGCTTTTAAGAGACGACGATCACCGATTAGCTGAGATGGTCACGGCTACTGAGCGCACCCTGGAGAATATCACACCGAAACAGTGTCTGTGAGGGATCAGATGACGCAAGTGGAGCATTAAGTTAAAGTTCTTGAGGCTAGAGCTGAAAATGCCAAAAACAGGACCAGAAGAAACAACCTTTGCTTTGCCTGAGCACATTGAGGGCCCGCCAGGAAAAATGGTCAATTTTCTAGAAAACTGGATCAGATACAAAGTGGCCCCAGAGGGTTTATCCCCATTCTATGCTTTTGAAAGTGCCCTCTGTGTTCCGTCATGACAGCCGCCACCGAGTGCAACCTCCAGTGGCCGAACTGCTACATTAGAGGGATCCGCAGCCACATCCTTGGACAGGCCCGACTACAAGAAGAAATAGTGGTGGAAAACCACAGGGTGCTGTTCTTGGACTTCACTAGAGGTTCAAAGACAGCGGCATCATTCTTGGACGCCAAGAAACTCCTCCAAGAACTGGGTACAGCATATGTCATGTTGTTCCTAGCAAGGCTGCGAGTGACTCATGAGGATGAAGTGCATTTTTTGCCTCCCCCTCAGAGCTCTGGGACTGGATCGACCACCTTCTTAATGCGGAAAGGGTATCGCTAAATGGCAGCTGGGGGACGCTCCACAGGACCCCTAGGAAGAAGGCAAGGAAAGGTGCCCAAATTGCTCCGTCCAGATCTCAGGCACTGCATGAAGAGTGGAAAGCAGTGGCAGTAGTGGTGGTGGCAATCAGTGGTGCCGACTCAGCTCTGCGATGGAAGACGATGACCTGACGGACACTGACTTTCACTACACATTGATCTCCACATACAGTTCCAGAGTCTCACTGCCGCTGGCTGCCCTGGCACCTCAGATGAGATCATCTAACTTTTTCTATGCTATCTCTGTGACTCACTCTCAAGAGTGTGCTTTTGAGTGCCTGTACACCATGTTTGCTCTATCTCTGCCTGACTGCTGGGCTGATTGTGGGCATGATCACTCTCTAGTACCTGGATGGTGTGATGTGATGCCGGGAGGCTTCATGGCTGGTGCACTCCCCCGTATTGAAGTGTGCAAGTGATGGTTGCACGCAAGTTGAATGTTTGTTGGATGTTTGGATGGGGAGTCGTTCTCTTCTTGTCCTGCGGTTGGGGAGTTGGGTTTTTATGTTATGGATGTAGCAATCGACATTGGAAAAAGCCTTTGATAGCCTCCGGTGGGTCTTCCCCTATCAGATGATGCTGAAGATGAGCATTGGACAAGGGTTTGTGCAATGGACCAAGTTGCTATATTCAGTACCCAGTGCCCGAGACTGGACCGATAAATGTATCTCCGACTTCTCTGTCATAGGAAGGAGACATTTTCTAGGAGGGCGTGATCTGGCGTCTCATTACGGGGATTGCAGGTTGCTATGCCGACTAAATGCTCTTATTTCTGCGATGCATGGATGAGGACCTGCCAAGAGCGATAGCACTACTGGAATGGTTTGTAAGTGTCTCTTGTTTTTGTATCAACTGGCAAAAATCTCACCTCTTCCCTTTGTGTTGGGATGTGCCTCAACCCCTGGACCTCCATGGTCTTGCCTGGAATGGGTCTTGTCTGAAGTATGTAGGAGTCAAGATATGCCCGACCCACTTGATCTCCTAGAGGGCAATATTGGTGTGTCCCTTAGAGGACTTTGTGCCTCTGTGGACTTTTGGAAGATCCTGCCACTGTCATTGTTGGAAGAATAGTGGTGGCAAAGATGGTGGCACGCCTAAGACTGTTGTAGTCCTTCTATACGATGTTCCTCGTTATACCCCATCGGATCTTCTGAGACCTGAATTCATTATTGATCAAACTTATATGGGGATCAGGCAGACGTAGGGTAAACACCGACCAAACTGCAATGTCAGATGACTGTTGGGGGCTTAGCAGCACCGGACTCTGAAGTGTATTATTTTGCAGCACAGCTCAAGTGGTTCAACCAGTGGATTGACACCAGATTGCAACCCCAATCTTCTTTGTATTACCACAGATTCTCCTGAGCTCCGTGTGACCACTACGAAGCGGTGATAGAGCCTTGCAGGTTGCCTGCCACTGTTGACTGGGCTCCCTCCAATGTTTCCGAGTCAGTAAACCCTACTCACCAGGTTCAGAGCTATGGGGACTTGTGGACTAGTCCCAATACTGGGGTCACACGGGTGGGGGATCTCTACCAGGGTGGGGAACTTATGACGTTTGCAGAATTTTCAATTGCATTTGAGATACCGGAGGGACAATTTCTTCTACATCGTGCTGTGATGGAGACACTGCCTGCCCACTGGTGCGCTGGTTTAGCCAAACTACCACCCCACAGAGGTTGCCATATCTTGTGTACCATAAGGGGCCATTTCAAAGTAGTAACCTGCTGTATCAAGCCATGCGAGCTTGAGGGACTTGCGAGAGACATAGGAGGAATATATTGCACTACCAATATATGACGCGGACTGTGCCATAATACTCACTAATGTTTACATGGTCTTAGGGAATGATGGTTTCAAACAGATTAATTTTTATTTCTTGCATAGAGTGTAAGATTGTTCGCTTCTTCCGGGCAGCCACTACGACCTGCCCCAGATGCAATGAACAAGAGGCAAAGTGCTTCACATGGTGTGGTATTGCCCTGAATTGACAGATTTTGGGTAGAGGTAGTCGCATGCATTAACAAGGTCACCCAGATATCCATATTGCGCACTTCATTGACATGCCTGCTGGGAAGATTCAATCAGTGACTAGACCGAAACAGCTCCACAAAGTCAGAAAAAAGCCAGAGAGCGAGTGGTGTGGCCCAGTAGACAAGAGCAAGGGAGCCAATGGTTTGGTAAAATAGTGGAAGGAGTTGCTCAAAGAGAGTTCTTAAATTGTGTGAGCGTTCTTCATAACCTCTATTCTTCATACTCAGATGTAGATGTAGCTTACCAGGGAGGAGTTTTTGGTGGAGCTACCTATTCCCATGCTTCTCAAGGAAAACAAGAATTATTTTAAAGACCATTAACCTGATACATTGTGGGAAAGTCTCTGGGCAAGGTTTTGTGACTGAATTTTATATGCTATTGGCAAGTAAACTTACAACTCATCTGCTACTTATGTTTAAAGAGGTTCAAAAGTATAGTTGTTTTGATCTTCACATTTCCACAGTTGTTTTCAGGCACAAAACTAGAAAATGGTTAAGCGAGAGTTGCTGTAAAGACCCATGTGACTACTTCATTTGAGAGGAAGAATATTAGAAAGATATTTGAAAACTGGCTATATAGGCTGATAGGGAAATGATTCTGACTAGGTGGGCTGTATGTCACATAGGATTACAAGGCTGAATCTCAAATGACTGTATGTATTTTGTGTAAACTGTCACTGAACGAAGGCAAGTTTTCTCCTTAGTTAACAACCAAAGCCTTTGACTTGGTTGAGTGTTTGCTGTATTGACTAAGATGTGAGTGAGCACAAATTTTCTATCCTGGATTAGGCTGCTGTGTATGGAACCAGTGAAGGATAAAAGCGAATGGAGTTTATTCACAGTCGTACTTCCTGGTAGGTACACGAGATAGGGTTCTCCCTTTCTCCGAAGCCCTGTGCCCTAATCGTGGAACTGTTGCCCTGTTGGAGTAGAAACAGTGTCCTGATCAGTGGCTTCACGCGAGATGGCTCGTGGAATAAAAAATGTATCTTTGCGTGGACGATATACTTTGCTATATCTCTAATCCTGAAGTTTCCATATATAGACTCCTGTATACTATCGAAATATTTAGAAAATATCCTGCCCTCATTATTAACTCAGAAAAATTAGTTGGGTTCCAGTTTACAACCTAGTACCCACACAAACACTGCCCTCTGCGCCCTCAGGAAAGAAAGGTGGTGTTATAATATGTGGCTATGCGTGAAGCACAAGAGAAAACAGAATAATTTTTGATCTGCAATTTATTTGGGCCGGCACTGGAGGAAATCTACTGCTTTCACTCCCAGGATGGGATACATCTATAAGATAATACTACCATAAACGCCTGGTCTCTGGAGGAGTGGTTTGAAGGCATTGCTAGGGTGCTGCACACACATTTGTGGAACAGAGGCCCCACTAGGACTATACTGGATTTTTGGATTTTCTTTTGTGGCCGTTGTATTGCTGGACACAATGCAAGTATTACTGAGTGTTACAGTTAGTTTCATTCAATTGATCTTTTTCATCAAAACAGCAGTCCTTATCTAGAGTGGTTAGGCATGCTCTGGCAAAACTGAGTTGCATGGCAGTCCTGTACGGAGGTACGGAAACACTGACATTACCTGAGAAGACCAGATCAGTAGTGAAAGCATGACATGTTGCAAATGCAAGTCTGGAATTTTAAAAGGAGAGGAATTCAGCTGTGTGTGTGAGCAGACGTTTGAAAGAATTGAAGCAGCACCTGATATGAATTTGGCAAATGGTACTTAGTAGGCATATATATGTGTGACGTATTGTAGGAAGTTGGCTCTGTATGTGCTATTTCAAAGTAAGGAATAGCATGCACAGAGTCCAAGGGTTCCCCTTAGAGGTAAAATAGTGGTAAAAAGAGATAATACTAATGCTCTATTTTGTGGTAGTGTGGTCGAGCAGTAGGCTTATCCAAGGAGTAGTGTTAAGCATTTGTTGTACATACACATAGACAATAAATGAGGTACACACACTCAGAGACAAATCCAGCCAATAGGTTTTTATATAGAAAAATATCTTTTCTTAGTTTATTTTAAGAACCACAGGTTCAAATTCTACATGTAATATCTCATTCGAAAGGTATTGCAGGTAAGTACTTTAGGAACTTCAAATCATCAAAATTGCATGTATACTTTTCAAGTTATTCACAAATAGCTGTTTTAAAAGTGGACACTTAGTGCAATTTTCACAGTTCCTAGGGGAGGTAAGTATTTGTTAGGTTAACCAGGTAAGTAAGACACTTACAGGGCTTAGTTCTTGGTCCAAGGTAGCCCACCGTTGGGGGTTCAGAGCAACCCCAAAGTTACCACACCAGCAGCTCAGGGCCGGTCAGGTGCAGAGTTCAAAGTGGTGCCCAAAACACATAGGCTAGAATGGAGAGAAGGGGGTGCCCCGGTTCCGGTCTGCTTGCAGGTAAGTACCCGCGTCTTCGGAGGGCAGACCAGGGGGGTTTTGTAGGGCACCGGGGGGGACACAAGTCCACACAGAAATTTCACCCTCAGCGGCGCGGGGGCGGCCGGGTGCAGTGTAGAAACAAGCGTCGGGTTTGTAATGGAAGTCAATGGGAGATCTAGGGATCTCTTCAGCGCTGCAGGCAGGCAAGGGGGGGGTTCCTCGGGGAAACCTCCACTTGGTCAAGGGAGAGGGACTCCTGGGGGTCACTCCTCCAGTGAAAGTCCGGTCCTTCAGGTCCTGGGGGCTGCGGGTGCAGGGTCTCTCCCAGGTGTCGGGACTTTGGATTCAAGGAGTCGCGGTCAGGGGAAGCCTCGGGATTCCCTCTGCAGGCGGCGCTGTGGGGGCTCAGGGGGGACAGGTTTTGGTACTCACAGTATCAGAGTAGTCCTGGGGTCCCTCCTGAGGCGTCGGATCTCCACCAGCCGAGTCGGGGTCGCCGGGTGCAGTGTTGCAAGTCTCACGCTTCTTGCGGGGAGCTTGCAGGGTTCTTTAAAGCTGCTGGAAACAAAGTTGCAGCTTTTCTTGGAGCAGGTCCGCTGTCCTCGGGAGTTTCTTGTCTTTTCGAAGCAGGGGCAGTCCTCAGAGGATGTCGAGGTCGCTGGTCCCTTCGGAAGGCGTCGCTGGAGCAGGATCTTTGGAAGGCAGGAGACAGGCCGGTGAGTTTCTGGAGCCAAGGCAGTTGTCGTCTTCTGGTCTTCCTCTGCAGGGGTTTTTCAGCTAGGCAGTCCTTCTTCTTGTAGTTGCAGGAATCTAATTTTCTAGGGTTCAGGGTAGCCCTTAAATACTAAATTTAAGGGCGTGTTTAGGTCTGGGGGGTTAGTAGCCAATGGCTACTAGCCCTGAGGGTGGGTACACCCTCTTTGTGCCTCCTCCCAAGGGGAGGGGGTCACAATCCTAACCCTATTGGGGGAATCCTCCATCTGCAAGATGGAGGATTTCTAAAAGTTAGAGTCACCTCAGCTCAGGACACCTTAGGGGCTGTCCTGACTGGCCAGTGACTCCTCCTTGTTATTCTCATTATTTTCTCCGGCCTTGCCGCCAAAAGTGGGGCCTGGCCGGAGGGGGCGGGCAACTCCACTAGCTGGAGTGTCCTGCTGGGTTGGCACAAAGGAGGTGAGCCTTTGAGGCTCACCGCCAGGTGTGACAATTCCTGCCTGGGAGAGGTGTTAGCATCTCCACCCAGTGCAGGCTTTGTTACTGGCCTCAGAGTGACAAAGGCACTCTCCCCATGGGGCCAGCAACATGTCTCGGTTTGTGGCAGGCTGCTAAAACTAGTCAGCCTACACAGATAGTCGGTTAAGTTTCCGGGGGCACCTCTAAGGTGCCCTCTGGGGTGTATTTTACAATAAAATGTACACTGGCATCAGTGTGCATTTATTGTGCTGAGAAGTTTGATACCAAACTTCCCAGTTTTCAGTGTAGCCATTATGGTGCTGTGGAGTTCGTGTTTGACAGGCTCCCAGACCATATACTCTTATGGCTACCCTGCACTTACAATGTCTAAGGTTTTGGTTAGACACTGTAGGGGTACCATGCTCATGCACTGGTACCCTCACCTGTGGTATAGTGCACCCTGCCTTAGGGCTGTAAGGCCTGCTAGAGGGGTGTCTTACCTATACTGCATAGGCAGTGAGAGGCTGGCATGGCACCCTGAGGGGAGTGCCATGTCGACTTACTCGTTTTGTCCTCACTAGCACACACAAGCTGGCAAGCAGTGTGTCTGTGCTGAGTGAGAGGTCTCCAGGGTGGCATAAGACATGCTGCAGCCCTTAGAGACCTTCCTTGGCATCAGGGCCCTTGGTACTAGAAGTACCAGTTACAAGGGACTTATCTGGATGCCAGGGTCTGCCAATTGTGGATACAAAAGTACAGGTTAGGGAAAGAACACTGGTGCTGGGGCCTGGTTAGCAGGCCTCAGCACACTTTCAATTGTAAACATAGCATCAGCAAAGGCAAAAAGTCAGGGGGCAACCATGCCAAGGAGGCATTTCCTTACACAACCCCCCCCCAAACGAAAGAGGATGAGACTAACCTTTCCCAAGAGAGTCTTCATTTTCTAAGTGGAAGAACCTGGAAAGGCCATCTGCATTGGCATGGGCAGTCCCAGGTCTGTGTTCCACTATAAAGTCCATTCCCTGTAGGGAGATGGACCACCTCAACAGTTTAGGATTTTCACCTTTCATTTGCATCAGCCATTTGAGAGGTCTGTGGTCAGTTTGAACTAGGAAGTGAGTCCCAAAGAGGTATGGTCTCAGCTTCTTCAGGGACCAAACCACAGCAAAGGCCTCCCTCTCAATGGCACTCCAACGCTGCTCCCTGGGGAGTAACCTCCTGCTAATGAAAGCAACAGGCTGGTCAAGGCCATCATCATTTGTTTGGGACAAAACTGCCCCTATCCCATGTTCAGAGGCATCAGTCTGCACAATGAACTGCTTAGAATAATCTGGAGCTTTGAGAACTGGTGCTGAGCACATTGCCTGTTTCAGGGTGTCAAAGGCCTGTTGGCAGTCCACAGTCCAGTTCACTTTCTTGGGCATTTTCTTGGAGGTGAGCTCAGTGAGGGCTGTCACAATGGATCCATATCCCTTCACAAACCTCCTGTAGTACCCAGTCAAGCCAAGGAATGCCCTGACTTGAGTCTGGGTTTTTGGAGCTACCCAGTCCAGAATAGTCTGGATCTTGGGTTGGAGTGGCTGAACTTGGCCTCCACCTACAAGGTGTCCCAAGTAAACCACAGTTCCCTGCCCTATCTGGCATTTGGATGCCTTGATAGAGAGGCCTGCAGACTGCAGAGCCTTCAAAACCTTCCTCAGGTGGACCAGGTGATCCTGCCAGGTGGAGCTAAAGACAGCAATATCATCAAGATAAGCTGTGCTAAAGGACTCCAAGCCAGCAAGGACTTGATTCACCAACCTTTGGAAGGTGGCAGGGGCATTCTTTAAACCAAAGGGCATAACAGTAAACTGATAATGCCCATCAGGTGTGGAGAATGCTGTCTTTTCTTTTGCTCCAGGTGCCATTTTTATTTGCCAGTACCCTGCTGTCAAGTCAAAGGTACTTAGAAATTTGGCAGCACCTAATTTATCAATGAGCTCATCAGCTCTTGGAATTGGATGAGCATCTGTCTTGGTGACAGAATTGAGCCCTCTGTAGTCCACACAAAACCTCATCTCTTTCTTTCCATCTGTGGTGTGAGGTTTGGGGACTAAGACCACTGGGCTAGCCCAGGGGCTGTCAGAGCGCTCAATGACTCCCAATCCCAGCATCTTGTGGACTTCCACCTTGATGCTTTCCTTAACATGGTCAGACTGTCTAAAGATTTTGTTCTTGACAGGCATGCTGTCTCCTGTGTCCACATCATGGGTACACAGGTGTGTCTGACCAGGGGTTAAGGAGAAGAGTTCAGGAAACTGTTGTAGGACTCTCCTACAATCAGCTTGCTGTTGGCCAGAGAGGGTGTCTGAGTAGATCACTCCATCTACTGTACCATCTTTTGGGTCTGATGACAGAAGATCAGGGAGAGGTTCACTCTCTGCCTCCTGATCCTCATCTGTTACCATCAACAGATTCACATCAGCCCTGTCATGGAAGAGCTTAAGGCGGTTCACATGGATTACCCTCTTGGGGCTCCTGCTTGTGCCCAGGTCCACCAAGTAGGTGACCTGACTCTTCCTCTCTAGTACTGGGTAAGGGCCACTCCATTTGTCCTGGAGTGCCCTGGGAGCCACAGGCTCCAGAACCCAGACTTTCTGCCCTGGTTGGAACTCAACCAGTGCAGCCTTTTGGTCATACCAAAACTTCTGGAGCTGTTGGCTGGCCTCAAGGTTTTTGGTTGCCTTTTCCATGTACTCTGCCATTCTAGAGCGAAGGCCAAGTACATAGTCCACTATGTCCTGTTTAGGCTCATGGAGAGGTCTCTCCCAGCCTTCTTTAACAAGGGCAAGTGGTCCCCTTACAGGATGACCAAACAGAAGTTCAAAGGGTGAGAACCCTACTCCCTTCTGTGGTACTTCCCTGTAAGCGAAAAGCAGACATGGCAGGAGGACATCCCATCTCCTTTTGAGTTTTTCTGGGAGCCCCATGATCATGCCCTTTAATGTCTTGTTGAATCTCTCAACCAAGCCATTAGTTTGTGGATGGTATGGTGTAGTGAATTTATAAGTCACTCCACACTCATTCCACATGTGCTTTAGGTATGCTGACATGAAGTTGGTACCTCTGTCAGACACCACCTCCTTAGGGAAACCCACTCTGGTAAAGATACCAATGAGGGCCTTGGCTACTGCAGGGGCAGTAGTCGACCTAAGGGGAATAGCTTCAGGATACCTGGTAGCATGATCCACTACTACCAGGATATACATATTTCCTGAGGCTGTGGGAGGTTCCAGTGGACCAACTATGTCCACACCCACTCTTTCAAAGGGCACCCCCACCACTGGAAGTGGAATGAGGGGGGCCTTTGGATGTCCACCTGTCTTACCACTGGCTTGACAGGTGGGGCAGGAGAGGCAAAACTCCTTAACCATGTTGGACATATTGGGCCAGTAGAAGTGGTTGACTAACCTCTCCCACGTCTTGGTTTGTCCCAAATGTCCAGCAAGGGGAATGTCATGGGCCAATGTTAGGATGAACTCTCTGAACAGCTGAGGCACTACCACTCTCCTAGTGGCACCAGGTTTGGGGTCTCTGGCCTCAGTGTACAGGAGCCCATCTTCCCAATAGACCCTATGTGTTCCATTTTTCTTGCCTTTGGACTCTTCAGCAGCTTGCTGCCTAAGGCCTTCAAGAGAGGGACAGGTTTCTTGTCCCTTACACAGCTCTTCCCTTGAGGGTCCCCCTGGGCCTAAGAGCTCAACCTGATAAGGTTCAAGCTCCAAAGGCTCAGTTCCCTCAGAGGGCAGAACTTCTTCCTGAGAAGAGAGGTTCCCTTTCTTTGGCTGTGTTGCAGTTGGTTTCCCAACTGACTTTCCTGTTCTCTTGGTAGGCTGGGCCATTTTTCCAGACTCCAGCTCTACTTTTTCACCCTGTGCCTTGCATTGTGCTCTTGTTTTCACACACACCAGTTCAGGGATACCCAGCATTGCTGCATGGGTTTTTAGCTCTACCTCAGCCCATGCTGAGGACTCCAGGTCATTTCCAAGCAGACAGTCCACTGGGATATTTGAGGAGACCACCACCTGTTTCAGGCCATTGACCCCTCCCCATTCTAAAGTAACCATTGCCATGGGATGTACTTTTCTCTGATTGTCAGCGTTGGTGACTGTGTAAGTTTTTCCAGTCAGGTATTGGCCAGGGGAAACCAGTTTCTCTGTCACCATGGTGACACTGGCACCTGTATCCCTCAGGCCCTCTATTCTAGTCCCATTAATTAAGAGTTGCTGTCTGTATTTTTGCATGTTAGGCGGCCAGACAGCTAGTGTGGCTAAATCCACCCCACCCTCAGAAACTAGAGTAGCTTCAGTGTGGACCCTGATTTGCTCTGGGCACACTGTTGATCCCACTTGGAGACTAGCCATACCAGTGTTACCTGGATGGGAGTTTGGAGTGGAACCTTTCTTGGGACAGGCCTTGTCTCCAGTTTGGTGTCCATGCTGTTTACAGCTATGACACCAGGCCTTTTTGGGATCAAAGTTTTTACCCTTGTACCCATTGTTTTGTGAAGAGGCTCTGGGCCCACCCTCCTGTGCAGGTTTTTGGGGGCCTGTAGAAGACTCTTTACTATTTTTAGTTTTGGTTGTCTCATCACCCTTCTGCTGGGGAGTCTTTGTGACCCCTTTCTTTTGGTCACCCCCTGTTGAAGTCTTGGACACCCTTGTCTTGACCCAATGGTCCGCCTTCTTTCCCAATTCTTGGGGAGAAATTGGTCCTAGGTCTACCAGATGCTGATGCAGTTTATCATTGAAACAATTACTTAACAGGTGTTCTTTCACAAATAAATTGTACAGCCCATCATAATTACTTACACCACTGCCTTGAATCCAACCATCTAGTGTTTTCACTGAGTAGTCAACAAAGTCAACCCAGGTCTGGCTCGAGGATTTTTGAGCCCCCCTGAACCTAATCCTGTACTCCTCAGTGGAGAATCCAAAGCCCTCAATCAGGGTACCCTTCATGAGGTCATAAGATTCTGCATCTTGTCCAGAGAGTGTGAGGAGTCTATCCCTACACTTTCCTGTGAACATTTCCCAAAGGAGAGCACCCCAGTGAGATCTGTTCACTTTTCTGGTTACACAAGCCCTCTCAAAAGCTGTGAACCATTTGGTGATGTCATCACCATCTTCATATTTAGTTACAATCCCTTTGGGGATTTTCAACATGTCAGGAGAATCTCTGACCCTATTTATGTTGCTGCCACCATTGATGGGTCCTAGGCCCATCTCTTGTCTTTCCCTCTCTATGGCTAGGATCTGTCTTTCCAAAGCCAATCTTTTGGCCATCCTGGCTAACTGGATGTCCTCTTCACTGGAGTTATCCTCAGTGATTTCAGAGTTGTTGGTCCCTCCTGTGAGGGAACCAGCATCTCTGACTATTATTTGTGGAGTCAGGGCTTGAGAAGCCCTGCTCTCCCTAAGTAGGACTGGAGGGGGGGAATTTCCCTCCAAGTCACTATCTTCATCCTCTGAGTTGCCATCCTCAGAGGGGTTGGCCTTTTCAAACTCTGCCAAAAGCTCCTGGAGCTGTACTTTGGTAGGTTTGGGGCCCATTGCTATTTTCTTTAGTTTACAGAGTGACCTTAGCTCTCTCATCTGTAGATGGAGGTAAGGTGTGGTGTCGAGTTCCACCACATTCACATCTGTGCTAGACATTATGCTTCTAAAAGTTGGAATACTTTTTAAGAAACTAAAACTGGTTCTAGAATCTAATTCAAACTTTTAACAAACTTTTAAACTCTAAAAGAAATGCTAAACAGGATCTAACACAAGGCCCTAGCAGGTCTTTTAAGAATTTAGAAAACTTTTCAAATTGCAAAAATCAATTTCTAATGACAATTTTGGAATTTGTCGTGTGATCAGGTATTGGCTGAGTAGTCCAGCAAATGCAAAGTCTTGTACCCCACCGCTGATCCACCAATGTAGGAAGTTGGCTCTGTATGTGCTATTTCAAAGTAAGGAATAGCATGCACAGAGTCCAAGGGTTCCCCTTAGAGGTAAAATAGTGGTAAAAAGAGATAATACTAATGCTCTATTTTGTGGTAGTGTGGTCGAGCAGTAGGCTTATCCAAGGAGTAGTGTTAAGCATTTGTTGTACATACACATAGACAATAAATGAGGTACACACACTCAGAGACAAATCCAGCCAATAGGTTTTTATATAGAAAAATATATTTTCTTAGTTTATTTTAAGAACCACAGGTTCAAATTCTACATGTAATATCTCATTCGAAAGGTATTGCAGGTAAGTACTTTAGGAACTTCAAATCATCAAAATTGCATGTATACTTTTCAAGTTATTCACAAATAGCTGTTTTAAAAGTGGACACTTAGTGCAATTTTCACAGTTCCTAGGGGAGGTAAGTATTTGTTAGGTTAACCAGGTAAGTAAGACACTTACAGGGCTTAGTTCTTGGTCCAAGGTAGCCCACCGTTGGGGGTTCAGAGCAACCCCAAAGTTACCACACCAGCAGCTCAGGGCCGGTCAGGTGCAGAGTTCAAAGTGGTGCCCAAAACACATAGGCTAGAATGGAGAGAAGGGGGTGCCCCGGTTCCGGTCTGCTTGCAGGTAAGTACCCGCGTCTTCGGAGGGCAGACCAGGGGGGTTTTGTAGGGCACCGGGGGGGACACAAGTCCACACAGAAATTTCACCCTCAGCGGCGCGGGGGCGGCCGGGTGCAGTGTAGAAACAAGCGTCGGGTTTGTAATGGAAGTCAATGGGAGATCTAGGGATCTCTTCAGCGCTGCAGGCAGGCAAGGGGGGGGTTCCTCGGGGAAACCTCCACTTGGTCAAGGGAGAGGGACTCCTGGGGGTCACTCCTCCAGTGAAAGTCCGGTCCTTCAGGTCCTGGGGGCTGCGGGTGCAGGGTCTCTCCCAGGTGTCGGGACTTTGGATTCAAGGAGTCGCGGTCAGGGGAAGCCTCGGGATTCCCTCTGCAGGCGGCGCTGTGGGGGCTCAGGGGGGACAGGTTTTGGTACTCACAGTATCAGAGTAGTCCTGGGGTCCCTCCTGAGGCGTCGGATCTCCACCAGCCGAGTCGGGGTCGCCGGGTGCAGTGTTGCAAGTCTCACGCTTCTTGCGGGGAGCTTGCAGGGTTCTTTAAAGCTGCTGGAAACAAAGTTGCAGCTTTTCTTGGAGCAGGTCCGCTGTCCTCGGGAGTTTCTTGTCTTTTCGAAGCAGGGGCAGTCCTCAGAGGATGTCGAGGTCGCTGGTCCCTTCGGAAGGCGTCGCTGGAGCAGGATCTTTGGAAGGCAGGAGACAGGCCGGTGAGTTTCTGGAGCCAAGGCAGTTGTCGTCTTCTGGTCTTCCTCTGCAGGGGTTTTTCAGCTAGGCAGTCCTTCTTCTTGTAGTTGCAGGAATCTAATTTTCTAGGGTTCAGGGTAGCCCTTAAATACTAAATTTAAGGGCGTGTTTAGGTCTGGGGGGTTAGTAGCCAATGGCTACTAGCCCTGAGGGTGGGTACACCCTCTTTGTGCCTCCTCCCAAGGGGAGGGGGTCACAATCCTAACCCTATTGGGGGAATCCTCCATCTGCAAGATGGAGGATTTCTAAAAGTTAGAGTCACCTCAGCTCAGGACACCTTAGGGGCTGTCCTGACTGGCCAGTGACTCCTCCTTGTTATTCTCATTATTTTCTCCGGCCTTGCCGCCAAAAGTGGGGCCTGGCCGGAGGGGGCGGGCAACTCCACTAGCTGGAGTGTCCTGCTGGGTTGGCACAAAGGAGGTGAGCCTTTGAGGCTCACCGCCAGGTGTGACAATTCCTGCCTGGGAGAGGTGTTAGCATCTCCACCCAGTGCAGGCTTTGTTACTGGCCTCAGAGTGACAAAGGCACTCTCCCCATGGGGCCAGCAACATGTCTCGGTTTGTGGCAGGCTGCTAAAACTAGTCAGCCTACACAGATAGTCGGTTAAGTTTCCGGGGGCACCTCTAAGGTGCCCTCTGGGGTGTATTTTACAATAAAATGTACACTGGCATCAGTGTGCATTTATTGTGCTGAGAAGTTTGATACCAAACTTCCCAGTTTTCAGTGTAGCCATTATGGTGCTGTGGAGTTCGTGTTTGACAGGCTCCCAGACCATATACTCTTATGGCTACCCTGCACTTACAATGTCTAAGGTTTTGGTTAGACACTGTAGGGGTACCATGCTCATGCACTGGTACCCTCACCTGTGGTATAGTGCACCCTGCCTTAGGGCTGTAAGGCCTGCTAGAGGGGTGTCTTACCTATACTGCATAGGCAGTGAGAGGCTGGCATGGCACCCTGAGGGGAGTGCCATGTCGACTTACTCGTTTTGTCCTCACTAGCACACACAAGCTGGCAAGCAGTGTGTCTGTGCTGAGTGAGAGGTCTCCAGGGTGGCATAAGACATGCTGCAGCCCTTAGAGACCTTCCTTGGCATCAGGGCCCTTGGTACTAGAAGTACCAGTTACAAGGGACTTATCTGGATGCCAGGGTCTGCCAATTGTGGATACAAAAGTACAGGTTAGGGAAAGAACACTGGTGCTGGGGCCTGGTTAGCAGGCCTCAGCACACTTTCAATTGTAAACATAGCATCAGCAAAGGCAAAAAGTCAGGGGGCAACCATGCCAAGGAGGCATTTCCTTACACGTATGTAACCAAAATGGGCCGAAATTCTTTGTGCAGTTTGAAACTGAATACATGATGGCTAATACTAAAATGTTCTGACAGTTACAACACTGTCATACTTTGGCCACCTACATTGCACTGGAGTCCCTAATCAAGACATTTTTCTGATGGAGGAAAGTGTACTCCCACAATCACGGAGAAAGAAAGCGGTCTCTCTAATATTTAAGATACTGGTTAAAAGTGCACCAGATTCATTAAACTGTCGGAAAAGCTAGATGACACAATGACCTGTGTGGATTTGATGATATGCAATGGGGACCAGGCCCTGCATTACCCACTGATTGTAGCAATGAGAATGGAATTCAAACCAGTGTACATCAAAATACGTCACCAAATGTATTATACACGTGGAGCTACTGAAATTCGAATGGCTGGATAATGATCTATGCATCAGAGGTGTGGGCAAGTGAGGGATTTCCTGCTTACTATGTTGTTGTGTTTTAAATTATGACTGTTGTTGTAGGGAGGGAGAATGGAAATATCTGGCCAGTATAGCCATTGTCCTCACTTGTATATGTCAAAATGTTCAGTGACCGGGTAGTAATGGTTGTACTCCTAGATATCACTTAGATGAGGAACGAACACTGGGCCGGTGTTAATCCAGTAAGGACTTGTGCTTGACCACAGAGAAGTAGTCTATGAAGACAGAGGATGCCATATGAAATTTTAAAAACTGGTGCCCTTGGGTGAGGTTATGTGGTCATTCAGGAAATGGATATACCCATTTTGTGTCTCCCTCTATGTCCAGTGTATTGTGGGAATAAGCGTGGCATGTCAGCTTGATTTTCTATATAGCCTCAGTTTTCACAATGCCTGACTTCTATGTTACCACTGTGTGTGTATGTTAGTTGGTTGTATTGATGCTTTGGAAAATAAAAAAACTATTCTCGGCCAACAAATGTGCAAATCCTAAGCACTAGCTGATAATGGTAAGCATTTCTAGAAAAAAATACATCAACCTCATAACGCAATCCTTAAATTCTAAGAAAGTTTGCTTCTCCAAAGTTAGCGCCTTCTCACCTTCCAGACATCACCATCTTGGCACAAGCATGTTATGTGCAAGGGATGTGTAGGGTCTAATGACTTTTTGTTGTTGATTGAGTTCAGTATTTTCAAAAGATGTAGTATTGCTTATTGTTGTTGACCTGCGATGAAACCTTTCCATGGGTGGTTGGTGGATTAGGCAAAGAGTCTTAAGGGTCATGCTAAAATATGCCTGAACAAATGCATCTGACCATTAATGTAAAGGCAAAGACTATTGAGAGCCTTTGTGCCCTAAGTGACCCCTTGATTTTGTAATATTTTAAGTATACACACAAACGTTTAGACATTAACTTTATATTTAAGTAAGCACAACACTTAGATGGTAAGCTGCAATTATGTTATTGTGTGTATGTATACATGTGTGTACATATATATGTTTTGTAACTTAGCAGCTATAACAGTCTTTACACTTTGCAAAGTTTCAGTAGCATGACAAACAAACATAATTATGGCTACATTACTTTCAGGGGACATTCTTGTTGTGTACGCATACTTTTATGTTGTGCCTGTGTGGGTCAAGTGTATATATCAGGTTTCTGTTCCATGATTTCCAAGCATCCAAAGCTTCCTGCGGTTTTGTATCAGTTCTAGTGAGTTTTATTTTAATTTTTATCTGCCATTCCATTCAACTATATCTTTGATCCAGTTTTAAGGCATAAGTGTTTTAGGATGTAGCCAGTTAATTGCAGACAGTCTTTTGGTCAGCAACAGAGTAAATTGGGCAATCCTTCTTTTAATTTAACTTTCTGATGTACTAGCATCTATGCCTAGCAGGCATGCTAATAATATGCATAAAAAACTCTGTTTATTTCTTCTTGTGTTATGGGTGTTGCCTTGAACATCTGTAATAGCAGTAATACTAGTTGGCACTATTTCTGCCAAAATTACCTGTTTTTAAATAGTGCCTTCTCCAATGTAATTTCTAGTATCTCAGACCTGAGTCCCTCAAGCATCGTTTTGTGTAGTATATTCATTTCTGGTAGTTTGTTTTGCAATCATGCTAGTGAGAAGAGTTGCATCTATTTGTTCGATCAGTAATTTTATTTGAGAAATTGCCGTACCTTTCATTACCACTTTCAAGGCTTCCCACTCTGTACCACTTTTGCTGGCAGTATCAACATTCAAATTAGAGAGGTTCTTGTTTCTTATATGGCTTTGGAAACATTGGCCAAGGTAGGTACCGTCACCTTCTGTGATACTGCACCCAGGGCCTCCAGCAGTTTATGATACTTGTCCATGTTGGTCAGAGTTACAAGTGCTTTGGTAACTTTATCCTTCACCATCTTGAAGGTATGTAGTAGGTGCTCCACTCTCTGCTTCCTCCAGCCAACAATGGTTACAGCACCTCTATGCTAATGCACAATTTTACTAGTTCTTCAGGCAGGTCACCAGGGCCATTGATTTGACACAATCCAGGCACCATTACACCCACTCAGTGAGCTGCAATGCCCTAGTTTGTAGCATGCTTTAAACCCAGTGGCTTATCTTGTACCGACCTTCACGTCAGTCTTCTCCCCACAGTGCATCACCAGTTTACATCCACATTGCTCTGATTTTGATTTTTTCCAATTTAGTGGTTTTGATTTGTATTTCGTGAGGCGCCCAGTGGCCCCAAAAGATTGTCTTGCACTTTATCATTTTGATGGAAATTGGAAAGTGACTTTAAAGAGTTCAGGAGGGCTAATCTGTTGGTATCGAGTCTATCCCAGCCCGCTGCCCCCTCAACGCAACACTGAAACAACTGGAACAAGTCATGCTCTAGGTCCTGCTACCCTGGTCCACTCATTGCCTGACTCTCGCTCCTCCTTGCTGCCATCTTTTGTAATGGGGTCTCATAGTGCCCCTCCACCGCAACTCACAGCTCCAGCCCAGCAGGTAGGCTTCACTGCTGTGCACCAGGAGTTTCACAGGCAGCTGTCACAGGTTTCCTTCATCAGCTTCATGCCCCTACCTTGAGCAAGCGTCAACCTGCTGCAGCACTTTAGTGTCTCTGGCTTTATATTACAGGTGCATGGCATCACCATCTTGACTTGCTATGTTCTATGCTCTGCCAGGCATGAGAGAGTTGAGGGGATTCTTGCAAATGCAGATTACTCACAGCTTGTGTGTTTACATAGATCATCCTTTATCATTATTTGTAGGGGTGCTTCCAATCTTTATTTACGTTCCAAATGGCCATTTTGAAGACTGATATTGTCAGAAATTGTAGCCATGCTGCAAGGAGCTGGGAGAAAGTGTGTCCTCACTGCATCATCACTACGCCATGCCCCATCATGTTATGCTACTATTCATAAACGTTTGAGGATTTGTCTTTGTCATTACCAATAAGAGCCTGACTACTTTCGACAATGTCCTTAAATGATCACTTGTGTAGATTGGACTGATACAGTGATGACAAAGTGCAAAGTCCTATTGTACTGTGATTTACCAATGTACAATGCAGATGACAGAATGCCATGGCTTAATTTGTGTGTAAACTGATAAAAATTCTCACCACACTCAATATGACTACTCAGCTGCCACCACTGAGTACTTAGTAAGACACCCTTTTAAATGTACACAAATGTTGACCAGGGTAACTACTGTAGTAGCCCCCAACCTGCTTCCTCTTCAACTGTCGTCACCCCTTCTTGAATGGTGGAGCACGTCTGACCTGTCATCCCTAAAAACATTTTTCCTTTTCCCCCCGAACTTTATCACTTTTTTGACAACAGAAGCAACACAATCAGTACATAAGCGAAGAAAGGATAATGTAAAACTGTCAACACAAGTGTACAACAATAGAAGCAATAGTCACCTATAGTGGGGAAGAATTGAGAGATTATGGATCTCTACCAGGGTCGAGAAATGATCACGCCACCAATGGATGGTCTGACCCAGCAGTGCCCAAGTCCAAAGAGCCAGACATTCTGTGGGTACAGCTTTTAACTTTTCCTCACCAGGTTGGGCACATGATGAGCTGCCCTCCAGCATCCAGTCCTGGTTTTGATATAAATCTTAAATGGTCACCATATGTTTTCAAATTTGGTCATTCTATCCGTGATCAGTGCTGGTAATTTCTTTATTATGTGAGTATGCCAAATTCTTCTCCACCAAAGGCCTAGTGGAGGGGGTGTTGCCTATTTCCAATGATGTGCAAGCATTACTCGTCCTTCAAGCAAGAATTGTATGATAAGATGGCTCACCAGGCAATAGACAGGCTATGTTCTGTTCTCCCCTGGAAGACCTATTAGCAACAGTCTCCAATGGAGGACCAACTCCTGTGATGTCTTTGATTAATCTTGGGAGGGCGACCCAATATGACTGAGCTAATGGACAGGGCCACCATATATGGACCATTGTACCCTGTTCCTGACACTCCCTCCGATTGCTGTTGGAGGTCACAGACATGGCTCCTAATCTGGCGGGAGTGAAATACCATCTAGTGAGGACCTTGTAAGTACCTTCTTTGTATTTAGTGCAAATGGAAGATGTTGCAGTTCTAGCCCACCTTCAATTTCTCTTTATCTAGTCCAGTAGACAGTTCCATCTTCCATTTGTCCATTTAAGTGTAATGTACAGGGTCAGTGTTTAGATCTAGGGCCTGATTTAAACATGATATTGCCCTCCGGCTTGAGGATTGATCAGTATCATTTCAAACATCATCAGGTCTTTCAATCTTCCATCCATGTGTTCCCCTGAACCTACCCACGACCAGAGCCTACCTTTAGCAAAATAATTCTATAGCCATGCTGCCCTGTACCTTTCCTCTTCGAAATAAGGGGTCATTGTGGCCTGGTGGGAAATTGGGATTATTAGAAAGTAAGGTGAGTGGGGACAGGAAAGAAGTGAGCTTCGCTGAATGTGTCAAGTTACCCCAGTGTTTTAGCATTATAAGCGAAGGGTAGGCAAGTGCATTATGGCGTGGGTGGAGCCAGAGCAAATTCTGTAATGGTGTCTGTACGAGTGACCGCTCTAGCCATAGCCAAGGGGTTATTTTCTCCAGCTGAATACATTCAGTAGATGTAGCTGACTCAAAACACTTAACAAATGTGGCATGTTTTCATTGTGTCAGTAGCAGAGCTTTGAGCTGGGCTGCATAGACCTTTCTATTCCGTGGCCGACAATGTTTCACTGTTGAAGTTGGATGTACCATGGTGCTGTTTATGAAACAGGGTACAGTACTCCTTATGATTTCTGCTACAGGTCAGAGGCTGCACTGGATCTATGATTAATAAATGAATACATTATTTAATAAATTAGCTTTCTCCCATAGTTACTTTAATAAGATGCACTGGAATGCCTTGTTAGTTCAGATTTGATAGAGTTATCAACATCTTCCTTATGCAGGTTCCATCTTTTGGTGTAGGTGGAGGAGCTTCACCAAGCCCAGCTCCCATCCGGGGACCTTATGAGCACTACTTCAATATTTTTGATCAGATGCAGCAGCAAAAAGAAAATATTCAAGCAGCAGAGGATAGAGCAGCCCGGTTGAGAGCAGAGATCCAGTACAGAGAGCCTGAGAATAGGTATGGTGCATGAATATATTAAAGTAGAGTTGTCTGTAATTGACAAGCAGTGGAAATACTGAAAAATGCTGTGTTTCTACATTTGCAGAATAAGTCCCAATCCGCCTGCATTTCATCATCATTTTCCTGATGCCGATGCAGTGAAAAAAGAATTGAAAAGACTGGAGGAGGTATCTCAGCAAGCCAATATAGACAGGTTTGACTAATTATCCGTTTTGCATATTTTAGCACTAAGGCTGTTTTTAAACCAAAACACTTGTTAACATAGGTAATTCATATAGTCAGACACAGTGTGCCCATTGTATTGTGACAACATCGTATTGAGTTGTAGTTTGTCATTGCTGGTCATAAACTTGATGTGTCTTTGTGAGCGTTGTACTCTAGCTTAAAGAATAAACCACAACTTTAAACCAGAAATTGTGCAGGTAGGGGAATGTGCGAAGTCTGTGGTTGCTACACAGACATTATTTTATAAATGTGCAGAAATGGTGCAAATGTTGCATTGCTGGTGACGAAAACTATCTGTTACTAGTGTGAGAGAGGGCATGGCCTATGTTGAGCAGCAATTTTCTTTAAAATTCGATGTTAGGTGCCCTACCTTAAGAGCTTATGAAAAACGAGTCAGGCCACCACACGAAATGTTCCAGATGGTAGATTTCTCAATTATTCCGTTGGGTGCATTGGTGGGAATGTATCATCAGTTACAAGTGTATTTTCAAGTATTTTCTCAAATACAACATACTAGAAAGCTACAAAAGAAATTAAAATAAAGTACAATATGAAATTGACATTTTATACTGTATCTTATATACTGCCATTCACAAAATGCCATAAAAAAGTCTTATGCTTCGGAGTCAGTGTTGTTTCTCATCATTTGCCTTTTGCAACACCATACTCAGAGACATTCCACCAGATGAAGGCTCAGTAGCAACACTTCATAGAACTTTTGCAACAGGATAGTGCAAATGGGATTGAGCAGAACAGAGCCTCAGCATCTGATAGCTGTGGTAGTTTGTCAACTGGGGTATGAAATTTGAAGCTTGCAAGAAAGAGATCTAGGGCTCGCGGATAGATGAGTCTGTATGATTGTTGAATGGTAAGATGAGGGACACCAGCAATATCTCCAATTTCTTTTTGTGTCCTTTTCTCTGCTGATGCTATTTACGATTCGCATTCCCATTTTGCGAGTCGATATCGACTCGCAAAATGGGAATGTGCATTGCGATGCGCGTTTTGCATGGCGCAAACTGCGAATTTCGCAGTTTGCGCCATGCAAAACGTTACCTACATCTGGCCGAAGTAACCAGTCTGCCAGAATCTAAATCAGGCCCTACGTGATTAGTCAGGAGCAAGCCTTTTTGAAAGCAATTCTGGGCTAGACCTAACAGCCAAGATTGCCCTTTTCCAATTTTGGTAAGTACTCAGGTTGCAGCAGACCCTGCCCCCATAGCAGGTGTCTTTCAGTGAGTGACCCCAGAGCCAGTGACTCACCCATTGTCGCTGAGCCTCTAGGCAGTAGTGCTCAAAGTTGGGGACCCGAGCCATCCCTTGCTCTATTAAGGATACTTAATATGTGTTTGGTACTTTAGTTTCGCAGTGAGAGAATGTTAAAACACAAAGCACTTTTTCATTTTGTTTTTCAAATCGTCATCTGGAACATTTGAGAGAATTTTCATAACAAATACACCCTTTTGGAGCCAGATATGGTTAATGTTTACATGGGATTGGCTGCACAGCTCAGACATCCTTGTAAAACAGTGACAGTATGAGACACAAAACAGCATTACAACTCAAGGTTCAACCATTATATTCCCATCACCAGGTTATGCAGTGATAACTACAGTTTTACAATAATGAGTCTTGAAACAATTACACAGTCAACTACAGAACTACATTTAGTTGCAGGTGTTACAATGGAATCCTCATTACTCCAGCTAAGAGTAAAATTGGTGTTACCATGAGTTCAGGAATGGTCCATCCCTAAGGTAGCTTTTCCACCACCTGTCCAAAAGGCCTTTAGTCCAAGACTGTAGAAAAGCAGATTCATTAGACTAGCTTTGTTGGTACCGGATTTCACAGAACACAAAAATCACATAGACCTCAGTAAGCAAAAGAGAGACAGTCATTCTCTCTCTACAGCTCTGAGTTAGAACAGAAGAATACCGCTGATATTTTGACACTGATTCCGCAGAATGGAATCCCAGCATTGTGGTTTCATGTGTCCTCAGCATGGTAGTTGTTCATAAGTGGTAAAGTCTGTTCAGAATGCCTCATTTAAGCTCATTACTGCTTTCATTGTCAGCCACAGTTTCTCTGAGCTTCTTTCCACATTTTCCAATGTTCAGAAAAATTTCCATACCCATGAATTTTCAGGACTGCTTGTATTTTGACAAGCTGGCTGTTCAAGAGTGACAGCGGGCTGCCTTTTGTTATTATTCATCTGAGCCCCTAAATTGTGGCATAGAAGGTTTTGCTCCTCTATCCACAACCGATTGAGTGGTTGCTAAATTTTCCTGTTCTCCAATTCTTCTCCTTCAAACACATGTTCTGAAAGTTCTAGGACACTGGCTCCACTGTCCTACTCTTCTGCTGCATCAACCATGGACACTGCAGTGTTCCTTAAACTAAAATATTGCTTGCTTCATTCATTTGTCTACACAACTTACCAATGTGAAAATTGTGTAATTAACTTTCATTTTCTCTTTCAAAACAAATATATTCCATCATGCTGAATCCCTCTAGTTGTGGAACATCTCTCTTTTAAGCTGACATAACGTCATGTCAGTCTGTAAGTGACAGCCTTTTACTGTCAAGTTCATTTGTAAATCTTTTGTATGATTTCTCTTATTCTCATGTTAATGTTATTTTTTTTCTGTATAAAACACCAATATGTGTTTTTATCTCCTAACAAATACACTGTTAACATTATGTATGGTTATTTGTTTCATCTCAAAAACGTATTGTAAATGCATAACTTAAGCCACCTTGGCATTTACTGTTTATAATAGGTACTTCCACTCCAAAACTATGACTGATTAGTTTCCCATCAGGTTTATGGATTTTTCTTAATAACACTACTTGTCCAAGGGGCAAACTGCTACTGAAATGCACTTGTTTCTTAAAGAAATCAACTTGCTCACCTACTACCTATAGGAAGCTGGCTCTGTGTATACTATAGCAAAGAAAGGTATAGTTTGCACAAAGTCCAGTGGATCCCCGGAGGCTTTATAGAGGCCAAAGTAGATAATACTAGTGCTCTCTTTTGTGGTAGTGTGTGTAGGAACGCAGCCTCTTTTTGGCATGGTTACCAGTGGCTGTGCTCTCTCCCTTTAAATTTGGTTGTTCCTGACTTAGTACACCCCACAATTGGCATTCTGGTGCCCCCCTGTAATTCCCAAGTATATGGTACCTAGGTACCCAGGGCATAGGGGCACCAAGGGTTTCCCATGGGCTGCAGCATGTATTATGCCACTCATGGAAGCCCCTGCAAAATGTGTCTACAGGCCTGCCATTGCAGCCTGCGTGAAAAGGTGCAGGCACCCTTTCACCACAGGTCACTGCAAGTCATCCCTATGACATGCCCTCCTAGCCCAGAGGGCAGGGTGCAAGTACCTGTGTGTGAGGATGTTGTGTAGCCATTTTAGTTATAGCTTCATGCACGTTAGTTTAATACACTAGGCCACTGTGCACTTTGACCTGGATATATTTTATTCAGCTTCGCATTGTTATTTTTACAATAACCAATTTTACGGTCTTGTTTTTTATTTCTTCTATCTAACTGTTTTACTTAGCCCAGCACTGTGTTCTCAAACACATGCTTGATCACTTTGGGCTTCAGTCAAGGCTACAGTTTGGTGCATTGTCAGTGAACGTGGTAGAAGTTTAGTCTCCAACATTAATAGAAAATACACATCTTTGCGTAGGGACATTTTCTTAGAACATTAGCTGTGTTATTATAAAAACACTTCCTAGTCCCATTACACGTTAAGAGGAAGATTCCAGCCAGGGAACCACAACTGTATGCCGAATGCTTCACTGCAGATGCTAACGCAGACTACAGGCCTTTGCTCAGGTATGAGGGCTGATGTCCTCCCGGGGGAACATGAAAGGCAGGATTAGAGCTTAACATGCTGTGCTCAAATTATGATTCAGTTAGAAAATAGTCCATTGACTTTAGTGGCTATATGATAGCATTATTCTTATGCTTCACTCTCATCGTCACCATTTTAATATTGCCATGTTGTGTCCTTCTGGTTATTGCAGCTCACGCTTTGCTATCTAAAATGCAGTCATTTTATTAAACCAGTCTTTAAAACTTATACTGCTTTCATTGTCATTTATATATGAGACCGAATTGTGAATGAGAGAACCGGATACGAGATGAGTGACCACGACTTCCCTGAAAAGTATATGTCATGCGCTCGGCTGCCCAATTGTCTCTACCTTTCGGGAGAGATGAGGCACTGCTAGTTAGCCGGAGCAAAACCCGGATTTGGAGCGACAGGTGTCACCCACCGTGGGTCAGACTCAGTCTCCCACACTGTGGACGATCTTGCGGCTCAAAATCCAGTAGTCTCATTAGAATAATGAGCCTACGCGACAAGGGCACCCCGCATCAGCAGAGGTGTTCCTACAAACTTCAGCTCCACTACCCTGCAATTCGTACGTGTGGGGAAACCATTTTACTTGTGTACTGGACACAGGTCACTCAATACCTGTGTCCAGCTACAGAATGGTAACTCTGAACCTGGGCATGTTTGGTATCAAACATGTCAGAATCATACCCGAATACTGTTGCCAGTATTGGTTGTATGATTCATTGCACTCTGGGGGCTCCTTAGAGGACCCACTGCATTGCTCCTACTAGTCTTCTGTGGTTTTCTGGGCATCCCATGCTGCTGCCACCCCTCTGACAGGTTTCTGCTTTCCTGCTGCTTGACCAGCTCTGGCAGAGGAAAGCAGGATAAAGGATTTTCTGTGGGAGAGGGAGGTAACACCCTCTCTCTTGGAAATAGGTGTCACATGGCTTGGGATGGGTAGTCTCCCCAAGCCACTTGTATGCTTCGACGGGCACATTTGGTGCCCTCCTTGCAGAAACCAGTTTGAACCAGCCCAGGGACCTCCAGTCCCTGCTCTGGCGCAAAACTGGACAATGGAAAGGGGAGTAACCACTCCCCTATCTATCACCACCGCAGCGGTGGTTCCCAGAGCTCCTCCAGGTGGCGACTTGATTCTCCCCTCTTGAGTGGGTCCTCAGATTCGACCTGCAAGATTCCAGCAGGACTCCTCTGCATTGTGTACTTCACCTTCTGGCCACTGGAACTGCAACTGGACCCTCCAGGAACCAACAATCTGCAACTACAGCAATGACTCTGCTCTATAGCATTGTTTCTCCGGCTTCTTCTAGCAACAGCAACATTTCCCCGGCTGAGCATCCTCTGAGGGCGACTAGTCTTCAGTCTGCACAAGAAGGAAGAAGGAATCTCCCTTGGAGTGAAGGAGTCACTCACCTGCATCCACAGGCACCAACTGCAACGACGAGTGGCTGCATGGGTCCTCTATCCTGCAACTCTGCGAGCATTCTGCAACACAGGTGGTGGTCTGGAGTGGTCCCCTTGATCCTCTCTACTAGCTGTCCAACTTGGGAGATGGTAACCCCTTGCCTCTCCACGCAGGACAGTACCCCTGCACTGCGTTTCTTGCAGCTACCAAGGCTTGTAATCATACTCTCCAAGGGATCTTCAGGTTTTGTGTAGCCCCAGCCATCAGCACTCTTCCCTGCAATGAATAGCCCTCTGCGTGCTTCTCCAGTGACGTGGGACTCCTTTCCAGGTGTGCTGTGTGGGCCTCACCACAACTCCTGGGCTTGCTGCCTGTGGATCGCCTGTGGATGCTGCCTTTTCTTCCTGAGACTCTCCTCACTGCTGAGGGTCACCCGGGACTCCGCTCCGTGGGTTGAGTTCCCTTGGACCTTGCTGGTCCCTGGCAGCCTTGCATCTCTTCACCCACGACTCTTACCTTTGCCAAGGCTTGTTGGTGGTTGTTTCACACCACTGACCAACTGCAACTCTCCTTCCGACGTGGGACATCGACTGCATCACTTCAGGAACTCTTGTGCTGCTCAAGTGCTGCACTGCTGACCATCTTCGTCCACCGTCGACCTGGTCCTGCATCCACAGACGGGTTGGTAGTGGCTCCTGCCACAACTGGACACTCCAACGGAAACTGGACTTGGTCCCCTTTCTTTACCGGTCTTCCTCTACCACGATCCCCTGTTGGTTTCTTGCAGTTTTGTCTGGGTCTTGCATAATCCTCTTCAGAAGTCCTTTTGGTGGGTTTGGGGAGAACCAGATACCTCTTTTCTCCTGGTCGCTGGGAGGCACTCTGGTACTTACCTTTTGGGGTTCCTAGTTCCTCCAGCTCCCCTCTACTGTTTCCACTTCCTTGGATTGGGGCCCAACTTACTACTGTTTTTACTGTTTTCTGTTGCCTTTTATGCTAATCACTGACTCCTAATGTGTACATTATAGTGTGTTTACTCACCTCCTAGTGGAGTATTGCCTATACAGTATTATAGTATTTGTGTTACCATACTAAAGTTCATTTATGTTTGTAACACTGTGTGGTTCTTTCATGTGTGTAAGTGCTGTAGTGGTATTGCATAAGCTTTGCATGTCTCCTAGATAAGTCTTGGCTGCTCATCCACAGCTACCTCTAGAGAACCCTGGCTTCCTAGACACTTCCTGTACCTCACTAATAGGGGATACCCGGACCTGGTATAAGGTGATAACACCATAGGTGCTTATCACATACCATGCCAGCTTCCTACTTTGTGGGTTAGCTGTTAGGCTTATCAGAGGATAGTGCTAAGCATTGGTTGTACACACACAGTCAAGAAATGAGGCGCACGCTTAGTGACTAACTCCAGTCCAATGATTATGTGTAAAAAAATATATATACGTTGTTACTTTTATTCTAAAGCCAAAAGGATCTTTGTTGCAGACAAGTACAGTTTCAAGAATGTATCACTTTCAAGTATCAAAATCACTTTGATTGTAAATCGACAGTGAAAAAATGTTTAGTTAAGCAATACTAAGAGGAGAACCCAGACAGATGACCACGACTGTATGCTGACTGCTGAGTGCTTTGCTGCAGCTGCTTATGTAGACTACAGGCCTCTTGCTTAGGTATGAGGGATGATGTCTTCCTAGGGGAACCTGAAGGGCAGAATTAAAGCTTCACATGCTCTGCTCTAACATAGCCTAGGTAGGAGCTATTTTCAACGATTCTAGTGACAATATGGTACCGTTATTTTTATGTTTCACTCTCCTTGTCACAATTTTAATCTTGTCATGCTTCATCGTCCTAGTTATTGCAGTGCACGCTTTATTATCTAAGATGCAGTTATTTCAATAAAATCTTATTGAACTCTATTCTGTCTCTGATTGTCCTTGTATATGTGAGACTAATGTAACTGAGAGAAACGGATGAGATCTGAGTGACCACGATTTGCCTGAGGAGTCATTTGTGTCATGCGTTCAGTTGCCCAATCATCCCTGCTTTTGGATGGAGATGAGGCAAGGCTAGTTAGCCGGAACAAAACCTGGATTAGGCTGACAGGTATCACCTGTAGTGGGTTCAGACTCAAGCCCCCCACAGTGCAAGTATTTCTGCCGGGGAGGATAAACACAAGCATAGTTCACAGGTAAGTACTCGACTTACTGCCCCAGTCTTCGGGGGTTTAGGTGTCCACGTGGCAAGGTTTAAGGGGACCCCAAGAATGGACCACCAGCAACTCGGGCCAGCCAGGCGCGCAGAGGTCAAAGTTGGTGTTGGCCACCTGATGGAAACCAATGGAGCTTGGAGCACTTAGCAAGAAATGGTTTGCAGGTAAGTGCCTGCGGCTTTAGGGCACAGGCCCCTGGGGTTTAGCACAGCACTGGGGGGGCACAGGTCAGCACCAACCATACACCCTCAGCAGCACAGGGTGGCCTGGTGCAGGGTGCACACAGAGTCTGACACCCAATGCAATTCAATGAGGATTTACAGTTTCACAAAAGAGGCTGCAGGCGTGGTCCAGGGAGTTTTGTTTTAAAATCTGTTTTATTAAATTCAACATATATTACTGGTCACAATTGCGTAACTGAATAAGTCACACCACATTCCAGCAAATCTGGTCTCTTAGGAAAGCATTAGGTCATTCATTTGATTCTGAGCAATGCTAACATGGAATAACATCTTGTTCTCACTGCAATGCCACACAGTGGAAACTCTATTATAATGCCTGTTTTACACATTATCCAGTTTCCCACCATTATGTCCAATAGTACAATGCAAGTCTGGCAAAGAAGCACTGCAACCCCCACGTGTGCACCCCTGCCCTACTTTCTAGACCCGGACAGGCCCAATGGGTTACTATTGCTTGTGATATTCCCATGAGTATATTGTTGGGTGATAGTCTAATCATTATGGCATTCCATTACCGGCGTTACTCCACTAATACTGTATTTAATTAGGAAACTGTTTATCATCAGTTCAATACAAAGAACATAGGAAGGCTAATACCTGTACGAATCCTCTGTTCACCGCTTGAGGAATCACGGCGGGTGCTCATCATTCTTAGCCTCCATTTTGCCCACCAATGTTTCCCAGGTGTCATAGCCTGTAAATACCTGCCCCCTGTCCTGCAGAGCCCGCAAGACACGCATCTCCACACGTGCCCATTTCAATGTCATGGCACGCCAGCTAGATAATTCCAGAGGTCGAGAGGCCTTCCACGCCATAGCAATCATTCGCTTCTACATAATAAACGCTAGATCAGCAAATTTATGAATATGTTTATGCTGCTGAGCTCTAGGACATATACCCAAAAGACAGGACTCCGGAGTGGGTGCAAATGTATGTCCAGTTATATCCGTGATGTCTGCTAGAATGTTCAGCCAGACCCTCTGCAATGAGCACACTCCCACACCATGTGATAAAGCTAGCTGCATGAAGCCCACAACGGGGAAATGCTGGAGTCGCCGTTGGGTACATTCATTGGATACGACATGGAGACAGGTACATTTGATAGACATAATTAAATTGTGTATATCTGAATCTGGGGTTTCGGGACACTCTCTGCACCTGTTGGAGGGCCTCAGTCCACTTCATTACAGATAGGGGAATCGGTAGAGCCGGGTCCATCTATGGAAAGCTGCCTCTTGCTGTGTAATGGTCACGCTAGTCAGTGCTCTGTACAAATGAATGATGACCTTTTTGGAACCATTATCTGAGAGCAAAGCATGTAGGGCAGGGGAGGTCGGAGGCTCCCGATCTCCATGAGCCCATGCTGTCTTAATCAAGTGACAGATAACATGGTATGTAAGAAAGTGTCCCGGTCCCAGCGAGGCAAGATCCATAATTGCCTCGAAAGACATTAGTGTGCCGTTATCGAAACAGTCTCCCACCGTGTCCATCTCCGCTTCCGTCCATGAGGTCGTGGAGTGAGTGCGGAATAACATTGTGCCTTCTGGTATTTGACCCAATGAGATAAGGGGTGAGTATGGGGGGGGTCAGATTTTCCATCCTGTATATATCTACGCCAGCTAGTATATGCTGCTGCCTACAATGGATTGTCGCCAACGCGTCGTGATGCATGCTCAGATAACCATGTGTAAAGGGGAGTATCACCTATCTGTGTATGTACCCATACGGCTTCAAGTGAGTCAGGACCCCTCAACCAGCACAATGGCCACTACAGTTGTGCTGCTGCATAATAATATTTGAAGTTCGGGGCTCCCAGCCCCCCCAATCGCAACGGACGCTGCAGGGTGGTGAGTGCGACCCGGTGCCTGTTTTGCCCCCAGATGAGTTCTAGTAACACACTTTTAAGTTTGCGGAAGAAGCTCCTGGGGACTGCTATGGGCAACGCTGCGAAATAGTATAGGAGCCTTGGCAGGATTAACATGTTCGCTATAGCCACCCTGCCCAATGGGAAAAGAGGCAGCGAGCACCAAAATGGGAGAGAGCTTCTCATGGAACGGAGAGTGCGGGCCAGGTCACCATCTCTTAGGTCATCCATCCTGCGGTATATTTGTATGCCCAGGTACTTCAAGGTATCAAAGCACCATTTCAGTCTACTCGGAGGGAACGCCTCCCCCACCTCTGTGGGAAGTTCAACCAAAGGAAACAAGCAGGATTTGGACCAGTTCCATTGCAATGGCAAACAACAAGGGTGACAGTGAGCATCCCTGCTTAGTCCCTCTCCAAATGGGTAAACTATGAGATATCACTCCTCCCGTCTTCAGCCTAGCAGTAGGATTAGCGTAAAGTGTCTGCACCCACCCCACAAAACCCCAGCCAAAACCCATACAACAGAGAGTGGCAAACAAGAAGTCCCAACCTAGGGTATCAAATGCCTTCTCTATATCTAAAGAGACGGCCACATTATCATGAGCACCGGCTGGAGTGTCGCTAATGATGCCAAGAAGCCTACGTATATTCAGGAATGTGTTACGGGTGGGTATAAAACCATTTTGATCTTCATGTGTTAGGGTGTGTATAACAGGGGCGAGTCTATTTGCCAGCACTTTACCTAAAATCTTACAATCTAAATTGAGAAGGGACAATGGCCTAGAAGACCTCACATCCGTGGGATCCCGGTCAGGTTTGGGAAGTACCACAATCAGCCCCTCCCATTGAGATACCGGGAGCATGCCACGAGTCCATGCTTCCTCAAACACAGACAGCAAGGGGTGGGATAAATGTTACGAGTAAGTAGCATAATATTCTATCGGCAGACCGTCTGTGCCTGGGGTTTTGCTGCGGGCTATTTGTGCTATTGCCACAATAAGTTCCTCCAGCCTTAAGGGCTCATCAAATGCCACTTTATTACTGGCCGATAACTTTGCAAACGGTGTCTCGGATAAAAAAAAGGCCTAGCTTCTGATTGTCGGATATCTCCCGCCTGGTACAGTTCCGTGTAATAATCCCTGAAGGCATTGTTAATGGCCTCCTGTGTGGACACGGTTGTCTCGTTTGCTAAGCAGGTGGCCCATATGGGGGGATGCTGCCGCTCCTCTCGGAGCACCCACGCCAAGAGCCACCCCAAACGGTCGCCCTCCTCGTGCAATCGCATTAGGTGATAATTATAATTGTCGGTGGAGTCGTCGATCCGCTTCTCCATATAACTGTCGTTTATCGCAGAGGAGTGTAAAGGGTGCCCTGCGTTGAGCGACTGCTATTTCCAGCGCGCGTACATCCTTTTCTAGGGAGATTACCTCCTGATGCAGCGAGCGACACGCTCCCCATGAGGCCGAGAGACAGTGACCCCTCACCCCGGCTTTGTGTGCATACCATTCTATAGCCCCCCAGGCAGTGGACTCAGTGTTCAGCTCCCAGTACTGTTTAATACAAGTGGCCAGCTCTTCTCTGAATGGGGTGTCCAGTAACGCCTCGCTCTGTAGGCGCCAAGTGGGTATAGTGGAGCGCATTTGTCCCCACCTAATGTTAGCAACAATGGGGAGTGGTCCGAGATCGTCCTTGCACGATAGTTTGAAAAAGTTATCATAGCACACACTGCAGGGGTTCCCTAAATCAAATCTATCCTAGTGCGTATGTCATGCACAGGGGAGTTGAATGAGTACTCTCTATGCTGCGGATGACCCATACGCCACATATCGTGTATCCCATTATCCCTGGCCCATTCTGCCAAGAGGTTGGAATTCCACCTGCTGTTTGCTCCTTCCGCGGGCAGGGACGAGTGGTCCAGTAACACATAGGGGACAAAATTAAAATCCCCTCCCCAGATAGTGGGCGCTATGGGATCTGACAATAGTGCAGGAGTGAGAGTCTGAAAGAAGTCTCCCTGCGCGCCATTGGGAGCGTACACTCCTACTATAGTAACCAGTCTACCATCCAGCCGACCTTCCAACACAACATGTCTACCCCCGTGTCCGCTCTCTGTCTATGGTGTACGAAAGGCACCGCAGGCGCCACCCATATCAAAACCCCTTGTGCGTATGCAGATGAAGATGTGACCCCTCCATCGTTTTTTTAGTGACTGTAAATGATTATCCAGTAGGTGCGTTTCATGTAATATTGCAAAGTGTACCCTCTGTCGTTTAAGGAAAGTGTAAATGCGATGTTGTTTGACAGGCATAGCCATTCCACGAACGTTCCACATTAGACTGTTCTAAACTTGAAAAGTTTGCGATTTACGTGAACCCAAGATGCAAAAAGTAGTACAGTGTCCTGCGCCATGTCGTGTGCCCGATCCCAATAAGGATTGTGTGTCTCAAGATCAGGGAATATATCTGCTTGACCATTACATTGAAATGCGGTGCGACCCACCAAAACATGCTGAAAACATCCCCCCCACCCCTCCATCATAATCATAAACCCCCAAATCTGGTGACAAGAGGCGCACCTGTGAGCACCCCTAACAATAACAATATGACATACAGGGAGTGCAGAATTATTAGGCAAGTTGTATTTTTGAGGATTAATTTTATTATTGAACAACAACCATGTTCTCAATGAACCCAAAAAACTCATTAATATCAAAACTGAATATTTTTGGAAGTAGTTTTTAGTTTGTTTTTAGTTTTAGCTATGTTAGGGGGATATCTGTGTGTGCAGGTGACTATCACTGTGCATAATTATTAGGCAACTTAACAAAAAAAAATATATACCCATTTCAATTATTTATCATTACCAGTGAAACCAATATAACATCTCAACATTCACAAATATACATTTCTGACATTCAAAAACAAAACAAAAACAAATCAGTGACCAATATAGCCACCTTTCTTTGCAAGGACACTCAAAAGCCTGCCATCCATGGATTCTGTCAGTGTTTTGATCTGTTCACCATCAACATTGCGTGCAGCAGCAACCACAGCCTCCCAGACACTGTTCAGAGAGGTGTACTGTTTTCCCTCCTTGTAAATCTCACATTTGATGATGGACCACAGGTTCTCAATGGGGTTCAGATCAGGTGAACAAGGAGGCCATGTCATTAGATTTCCTTCTTTTATACCCTTTCTTGCCAGCCATGCTGTGGAGTACTTGGACGCGTGTGATGGAGCATTGTCCTGCATGAAAATCATGTTTTTCTTGAAGGATGCAGACTTCTTCCTGTACCACTGCTTGAAGAAGGTGTCTTCCAGGAACTGGCAGTAGGACTGGGAGTTGAGCTTGACTCCATCCTCAACCCGAAAAGGCCCCACAAGCTCATCTTTGATGATACCAGCCCAAACCAGTACTCCGCCTCCACCTTGCTGGCGTCTGAGTCGGACTGGAGCTCTCTGCCCTTTACCAATCCATCCACGGGCCCATCCATCTGGCCCATCAAGACTCACTCTCATTTCATCAGTCCATAAAACCTTAGAAAAATCAGTCTTGAGATATTTCTTGGCCCAGTCTTGACGTTTCAGCTTGTGTGTCTTGTTCAGTGGTGGTCGTCTTTCACCCTTTCTTACCTTGGCCATGTCTCTGAGTATTGCACACCTTGTGCTTTTGGGCACTCCAGTGATGTTGCAGCTCTGAAATATGGCCAAACTGGTGGCAAGTGGCATCGTGGCAGCTGCACGCTTGACTTTTCTCAGTTCATGGGCAGTTATTTTGCGCCTTGGTTTTTCCACACGCTTCTTGCGACCCTGTTGACTATTTTGAATGAAACGCTTGATTGTTCGATGATCACGCTTCAGAAGCTTTGCAATTTTAAGAGTGCTGCATCCCTCTGCAAGATATCTCACTATTTTTGACTTTTCTGAGCCTGTCAAGTCCTTCTTTTGACCCATTTTGCCAAAGGAAAGGAAGTTGCCTAATAATTATGCACACCTGATATAGGGTGTTGATGTCATTAGACCACACCCCTTCTCATTACAGAGATGCACATCACCTAATATGCTTAATTCGTAGTAGGCTTTCGAGCCTATACAGCTTGGAGTAAGACAACATGCATAAAGAGGATGATGTGGTCAAAATACTAATTTGCCTAATAATTCTGCACTCCCTGTATATAGAATAATCACACGTAAGGGCTGTCCATGTGGAAACCAACCAGGGGGTGTGGTAACTATCATGGGGAAACTATAAAGCAGCCCCTAAAGCAAAAAGGATGACTGGCAGCCATCACAACGCCATCCACAGCCACATCTGTGACAGAAAACAGTTATTAATGTGACATAAGAAACACTATATTTATGGCTGAACTCAAGCATTAAGTCATTTCTTGCAGGTCTCGACCAACGGGGCCCACCGTCCACCAATGCCGTGCAGTTCCCTAATCCCACGTTCTCCACGGTATACCCCTGACCACAGCAGCAGTAGTAGATGTGTTATCCCAGATTCCAATGCACCTGGGCGGCATGCGCTAGAGGCCATTTGCCATCTGGGGAGTGACATCCGGGCCCCTAAGCACGTCTGTGATTGTTGAATCAGTACTACCCGAGTCCGAGTCCATGTGCATCATCGTATTACTTGGGAGCAGCGTAAAGGAGTTCTATGTGTGGATCAACGTGTCTTTCAGCACTTTCGCTCGTTCTGCAGCCGCCTGCGTTCTCGTGGGTTGTGCCTTACACCTCCTCTGAGGCTTCCGATGAGCAGTCGATGTGAGCCACTCCCCCGCCCCACCGTCCTTCTCCGCCATACTGCCGATGCCCTTTGCATGCATCCACGTCAAGGCATCAGCAGGTGTGGAGAAGATATGAGTGCGGTCGTCCGTGATCACCCGAAGTTTGGCCGGAAACATCAAGGCATATTTAATGTTGTGGTCTCTGAGGCGCTGCTTGATCTTCACATAGGAATATCATTGGCGCTGCACTTCCACCGTAAAGTATGGGTAAGCCGTTACTGAGGCATCTTCGCAGCGTTCTGGGCCATTGTTTCGGAAGTGTTGTAGGGTCATGTCCCATTCCCTGTAGTTAAGAAAGTGCGCTAGGAGCGTGCGAGGTGGCTGTCCAGGAGCCGGCGACTTGCCTGGTATCCGGTGCGCCCGTTCCACAGAAAAAAACGTTGGTATTGCCCCTTTCAACACCTCTGCTATGAGTCAATTCTCCAAGAATAGTTCTGCGCTGTGGCCCGCTACGTTTTCCGGGAATCCTATGAACCTTACGTTATTGCGGAAGGATCTGCCCTTGGCATCCTCTGTGTGCTGCTGGAGTACTTTCACTTCCAGATCCAGTTTTTGCACGTGTTTCTGCAGATCCAGTACAGCAGGGTCCATGGCTGGCAAGCCGGTCTCTGTCACCCTGTCTGCCAGCCTTCGGTGATCGGCTCTGAGCAGATTAAGATCCTGAGAGACAGTGTCTATTCTGGTCTCAAGTGACTGCTTAGTGTCCATGATAGCCTGCAATACCCTTTCAAATTGTCCCAAATGGGCTTGGAGGGTAGACTCCAAGGTTTGCAGATTGAACGCTCCCAGCGACACCTCAGAAGGAGCTGTTGTCTCGCACTGCGATAGTGATTGGCGGATTTCGTTTTCCCCATCATTCTAGTTGTGCAAGCCAATTGCTCGGGGTAGTATACTTCTCACAGGTTATACCACCTGTCTTGGATGTCATATGGATGACTTGTCATGCAGGCAGGGCACAAATAAGAGGTCGGGGGGAGCCCCTCCCCACAGCAGCACAAGTCCACACTCCAAGCCGCGATGATCCCGCAGCCGCCAGCGGCTCACCTCAGTCCACAATCTTCGCACAAGGAGGGGGAGGCAGTAGGGCCAAAGTCGCACCACAGGAAATCAGCAGGACCCAGTGTCCCCTCAGGATCCCCAATAAAGACAGTGCACCATGCGGCGACGCAACCATTTATTTGCAGGGCCACAATTTTCAGATCCCAGGGTAGCCTGTCTCTATGGCACCTTTCTCAAGCGCGGCATCCCGAGTGAGAGGGGCATATCACTACTGCAGGCTGGGGTGCAGGAGGCCAGAGCGCGGCGTGTAGATTAGATTATTCCTGCAGTGGAGCCATGGCTCCATGGCTCCTCACGCCATGTTACGCCGCTCCTGCGACGCGTCTGGCAGTAATCTCTGTTTGCCAGCCACACGTCCTGGTATACGCTTGCGTGGACCGGCTTTGCTACAGCGCTCACCTCGGGCCCCCTTCCGTGCCAGGCCCCAAGACCTCCACAGCTCCAGCGGTGCACCACACAATCAGGGATCTGCTCACGCGTCTCAATCCTCAGGGAGTCACGAGCCGATAGGCAAGGGCCCGGGGCTCCACAGGGCGCGCCTCTGTCCGTCCTTCCAGTTCGGCGGCTCCCGGCGCCAAACTCCAGCCTCGGGCGACGCAGGGCCCTTCCCCAAGTGCCCCCATCACTTGCAGTAGTGAGTGGCTGGGGGGACGATGGCGATGCCTAGCAGGATATTTTCTTTGGCCCGAAACGGAGCTGTGTTCTACACTTCCGTCTCGGCCGCGATCTTGGCCACGCCCCCTTGGTCCAGGGAGTTTGATGAAGTGGGCCAGTGGTTGGGCACGTAAGTTGAGATGCCACTGGATGTTAAATGACCGTCGGCTGGGTTCCCCAAAGCCAGGGAGCTGCAGGTGCAGAGGTACCTTTCAGCGTCGGTTAAGCTTCACCAGAGCCAGTTGCAGTCTGGGGGGTTCTCTGGGTTAAGGCTGCAGGCGTTGTCGTGTTGGTCAGGAGGGGTCAACCCGTGATGGATTTGAGGTCGGGATCACCAGGGGACCTTCTATGGAAAGGGTGGCCACCAGGACTCGAGCTGTGGGCATCGTGTGCAGTGTGCGCAGGACCAGCGGTTCTGGGCGGCACTGGAGCCCTTGTTAGAGTTTTCTTTGTGGGCAGGGCTACTGTCCTCAGGAGTTTCTGGTCTTTAGGGAAGGCAGGCAGTCCTCTGATGGTTTGGAGAGGTCGCTAGGCCTGCAGGATGAGTTGTCTTTTGTAGCAGTAGTCTTGAAGCTGCAGAAAGGCCGGTAGGGCTGAGACCAAGTCGGTTGTCATCTGCAGTCTTCACTGCTGGTGCGGCTCTTCAGCCCTTTTTCTTTAGGTTGCCAGAAATCTGAAGAGCAAGGTTCAGAGGAGCCCAAATACTAAATTCAGGGGTGTTGCAAAGGACATAGGGCATTAGCCAATGGCTACTGAGGGTGGCTACACTCTTCCTCTGCCTGTTCCCTTTGGTCGCTTTCTGTAAATAGGTCTTTAAGTTTTGTTCTTATCTTATCACATTTGCTGTGCATTCAAAGACAGAGTTCAAATGTCAGGCTTGATCTTCTGAAGGAGCGTGGTGTTTACTTTCCTTTGTTTGGCTTCAAAGTAAGAGGATTTTACTGACCATCTGGGGGGGTGTGAAAGAAAGTTCTTTTTTCTAGACCACAACTAATTATAATGTCTGTAAATAAACTGTGCAAATATCTTACAAAATTATTAGTTTTAAAAGGTTTAATAAATGACACAAGAATGCTGTGAAATGGAGAGACAAGTGCTGCAATGGTAATCTACCAGAGAGGCTAATGGTCTATCCTACAAGGAAAGTACCCAGCGAAAGAAAAGGAGGGTTCCACATAGGCGGTAAACGAGGCACTGAGTACGTGGACGCCCATCGCTGAATGGAAACAGCAGAATTAAGCCACTTAGTTTAAATCTGTGCAAAAAAACAAAACAAAAAAAAGCTCTCTCTCTCTCTCTCTCTCTCTCTCTCTCTCTCTCTCTCTCTCTCTCTCTCTCTCTCTCTCTCCCTCTCTCCCTCTCTCCCTCTCTCCCTCTCTCCCTCTCTCCCTCTCTCTCTCCCTCCCTCTCTCTCCCTCTCTCTCCCTCCCTGCCCCCCCTCAAAAGCACCCTTAACCATGCAGAACAAAAGGGAACCAGGGTAGGCAAACTTGTCAGCCATGAACATTTATAAGCTGAAGCCATCTGGAGGATGGAAACCATCTGACGCTTTGGGTGAGTTAGGAGCACAGGGCGGTGGCACAGGGGACCGGGATGAGAGGACTGGACTTGCAAATATGTAGGTAGGAGCTTGTGGGACATACAATGTGGAGCCTTGAGCCAGGGGATGGGTGTGATGAGCAAACATATGAGATTCAGAAAGGAGAAAAAAGCTTGGAGCATGAGCTGGATGTGACGGGCCCTCTTACTTTCCTGCCAAGAGCTTCTTACCAAACACTGAGGGGAAGTTGCAATGCCCCTCTCTCTCTCAATTGCTGCGTTTAAATTGCTCTCAGAGTTCAGTGTGTGTGTGTATTGCAACTTCCTTCTGGATGAGTGCTGTCTCTACACACACTCAATTTTCCCAACCAGTGGCAGTACAGAACCTGCCCTTGAGGCCACACTCAAGCTGTTTTCAAGCAGAAAAGAAACACTTTTTTGTGGGATGGCTTATGGCATCAAAAGTCCACTCCTACATTCACAGGCATCTACAAATTTTCCCTAGCGATGGAATTCGGGAAAGCCATCTTGATTAGTTGTGAGCACCAGACTGCTACAGTGCAGTCCTTTGTTACGTAATTTAAGGTCTAGTTATCCTTTGAACAAATTAGACATTAAGACGTCTTGTCCCAAATAGAAGTCCATTTGGCTCTGAGTTAAACTTTCTTGACCCCCATTGCCAAACCTTAATGGGAGCGCAAATGGAACCATGCAACTTACCATGAAACGCAATGGCTTAGATGGACAGTCCACCCAAACAATAGCAAAGCGTGAAAAACAAATGAAAGCCAATGTCTAAAGGGGGAAGACCCAAATTCCAGTATCTCACTCTTTCTTTACCTATATTTTTTTTTTAAACCTTTTGCTTGGGTTTTTTGTAAAAAAGTACATAAGCACGTGCATCCAAGCATAGGTAACAACTGGTTTCTAAATTGCTCTAAGGTCTCATTGAGCTGCTATAACAATGTGCTTCATTATCGCTGTTTTCTAGTATCTACATGTACATTGTTAGTTCCCCGTAGATATTTTCCTGCCACTGTACTACGTATTTTTTTATTTTAATGAACACATTTTATTGAATTTTATGAATAAGGGCAGCATCAGCACAATTAATCTCATAACATCACATTTGAGTAAGCATAGACCAATTCCTCTAACATATAATAAGTAGGTAACAATACAGTGGTTTCATAGGATTCAGGGTCTCGTAAAATGTTCAGGGAATTTGTCCCAGCCATTTTCCTCATGCATGCTCCTACTTATGAGGGCAGCCCTAGGCCTCATAAACTGTTCGCTCCTATCTCGCATACCGGTCCACTCTTCAAGGCCATCTCGAGACTTTTGGAGGCACGGGCGACCTCCAGTTGGCCACATTGTCTCTGTTGGCCACCATCAGGGCCGTTCCCAAGAAAGTCCGCTCCGCTTGCGTGCCCCCAACCTCATCCGTCACTCCTAACGGGACCATCAGGGAGGACAGTGGGACCACCCAACCCAGTATTTCATTGAGGTCGCTCACTACCACAGACCTAAACCTCTGAATCAGAGGGCATACCAAGGCCATGTGATAAAAATCAGCAACGGTCCCTGAACATCGTGGACATGCAGGATCTTGGAGGAGTCCTGCATGGTAACGCCTAGCTGGTGAGAAATATGCCGTTTGTACCAGTCGTAGGTGAAAGGACATAGTTATGGTTCTTGGCACCATTGGGGCATTGCATCAATCGACTTCCTTGAAGGTCCCACCCATTGTTCCTATCGATCTTTAATGTGGGTCAGGTCACCAGGTATGTTGATCACCAGCTTACTATAAATTTGGGAAACTCCTCCTTTTCCTAATGCCCCATAAGAAGGTTGGCCTCAAGTGGGTTGTACTCTGGAAGCGAGTCTGCATGTGGAAGGTGTGAGTGAGGAGCATGTTGAAGTTGAAAATATTTATAAAATTGGGTGTGGGAAAGCTGATAATCCGTAGGGAGATCCTGGAAGGACCGCATATGTGATCCAGCCCACACATCTCCAAGATGGGTTATACCCACAAATCCCATTTGTCAAACCCTCGCAGTGTTGCTACTTCACGCAGCCATGTGCATGCCAAAGGGGTTTATGTTGTGTAAGAATGTTAACTCATCTAGTGTGTCATAAAGCCGCTCTCCAGGCCAGGAAAACCATTTTGGTCACCAACACCATGTCATTAGAGACCAGGGAGCCATAAAGCTGATCCATAATCCGGGGGAAAGTAAATTGGGAAAGCTCAATCTGATAAACCAAGGTCTGACCACCCCGGATTAAACCAGTTGTGTACAACAAGGAATTGGGATGCCAGGTAGTAAAGGTGTATGTTGGACATGCTCAACCTTCCATTGTATGGGCTGCGCTGACAGTCCTGAATCGCAATCCGATGCCGGCCCATGACAGAGGAACTTTGAAGCTGTTCTGTCCAAGGCAAGGAACCAGGTGCACGGTAGGTGGATTGGCACATTCTGGAAAATGTATAAGAATCTCGGTAGAATCATCATTTTATACAGAGGTTTATGGCCCAAGATGTTTAGAGGGATGGTCTTCCACCTTTTTTGATCAGCATTGGTTTGTCTGTATCAACGGCGTGAGGTTCAAGGATCAGGCGAGGAGTGTCACCCAAATGCCCAGATACTTAAAGCTCAACTGACGAATAGGCACCACCTCTTGCCAGTCAAAGCATTCCCGGGACGTTGTCCGAGGCACCAAAACCAACATGGCTGGGTTCATGCGGAGACCAGAAGCCGCTTCAAAATATCAGAGGAGATGAAAACAGAGGGGCCGCTTAAGGTTGGATTTGCCAGGTAGAGGAGAATGTCATCTGCAAAGAAGACTGTGATCTTCCTGCCCTCAATCCATCCACTAAGGAGAGGATCTGCTCTAATCAGTTGTGCTAATGGCTCAATTTCCAAAGCGAAGAGAAGGGGGGATAGGGGACAACCCCAGCGGGTACCTAGGCAAATGGGGAAGGCATGCAAAAAAGTGCCATTTATCTGAACGCAGGCTGTAGGGTTAGTATACAAGGCTTGGATCAACCTGCAGAATCAGGGGCCCCATTCCATCCCGTTGTAGCAACAACTGTAGATATTCCCAATCCACTGTGTCGAATGCCTTCTCAAAATCAATAAAGAACAGTGCTAAGTCTGAAGGTAATCGATGACCATGGGCCAGGGCCACGTAAAGACGAAGAATACAGTGTCTTGTACCGCAATTTGGCATGAACTTGCACGGGTCAGGAAGAATTAAGTTATGAAGCACTCTCTTAAGTCGGGTCGCCAATATTGTTGCATAGATCTTCATGTCTCCGGTAATGAGGGATATTGGTCGGTATTCAGAGCACTGTGGAAATGGGGCGAGGGGATTTTGGGATAACCACTGAGTGGCCATATCAAATTCCAGCGGAAAGGTGACCAGACGGTCAGCCTCCCCAAAAACGGTCAGGAGCCGATGGGTCAGAGTATCTCAAAATGTTGCATAGTACTCAGGTGGAAAGCCATCAGGGCTGGTAGTCTTTCCGGAGACCATGGTGGAGATCGCCAACATTATTTTTGCCAGTGTGATAGGTTCATCTGACATCTGGATCTCTGAAGGGAATACTCGAGGAAGAGGCATATCCTCTGGAAATTGAGCGGAGTAAGTGTACTTGACTGCAGAGGAGGTTGAATAAAGTGTTGGGTAATAGTGGGCGAAGGCCTCAGCCACTGCAGAGAGCTTGGTCAATTTCATGCCTCCTACATCAATTACCTCGGGATAATTCTGGAGACTTGTGGGTGTGAAATCAGCCAATAAAGGACCTTTCGATTTTTGTCGCCCTAGCCATAAATGCGTGGGCATGCCTGAGGCTCCACATTAGGGCATCCTCAAGCCGGAGGGCTTGTGCTTCAAGCCAAGTAATATGTGAGCGAGCCCATTCTTGGGATCGAATATAACCTTTGACGAGACCCTGCGTCCCTGCTGTGCTGGCTCCTCATATGGTGCCTACCAAGGAGACGGAGCCATCATTAATGGCCAGGTAGTGCTGGAGCTCTGTCTGCAGGAACTGGGTACAAGCCTTGTCTTGTAAGAACCACGTATTAAGTTGCCACATGGGTTGCATACCTGTATCACGGGGCCTGCCCTAAGGAGTAGAGGAGCATGGTCGCAGATGCTGGAAATCTATGCAGGATTAAGTGTGGTGTGCCTCCGAAGTTTGAGTGAATTGTCGGCGCCTCTGGTGCCAAGTTTGCCACACATCAGACCCCCAGGGAGGCAAGCCAGTCTGAGAGGTGATGAGCTTCAGTACATCGGGGGGGGACGCAACAGAGATATGTAATTCAGGATCAGGGACTGCGTTGAAGTCTCTTCCTAATAATGTTAGATCTTGTGGAAGATTTAGTACATATTTGGAGAGGTCTCCTAGAAAGGATCGGAAGGCCACTGGAGGAGCATAGATGCTCAGGAGCATGCCAGTATGGGCCAAAAACCAACCCACCGATTCTTCACCTCCCGGTCAACTGTCATTGGAAAGGGACGTCACAAAAGTATAGCCATCCTCATAGACCCTCGTCATATCATTTGGGTGCTAAAAAGGGGCAGCAATCACCGAGGAGATGGGTCTCCTGGAGCAGAAGAATCTCAAGGTGAAATTGTTAAGCAAATGTTAGTACCGCTTTTGCTTTATTCTGTTCAAGAGCCCACTAAAATTCCAGGACAGAGCCAGTATAGATGCTGCCATCAGATTCATTAGGTATATCTAGATATCTAGGCATGATAAAGAGAGAACCCTCCCCTGGGCCCCTCTGTGCAGTGTCAGGCTGATAAGAATTGGAAACGTCACAGTAAAGAAGTGTGCCATGTGTATCCCTTGAGGGTCCATGCCCGTACCTGCAAAAAAACTCACGAGTTAAGGTGAAAACATACATCGAAACCAGCAATAATGTTAAATCAAAAACAATAGAACCACCCAGTCCCCCAAGTTCATTCCCTCCCCATACTTCCTCCCAGAAGCATCTGTCACCTTTATGAAACACACGTAATCTAAACAACATAAGCCAGAAAATAATGGATCGTGGTGGACCACTCCATTATGTAGGATGCCACATACCCATCAGATAATAAGTATATTCAAGTGCATGCCTTTCCAGGGCCTGGACCCGGACAGAGGAAGATCGTCAAAGCGCAGGACTCCGGGAAAGGTTTGTGTAGCTATGCATCTCGATCCGACCAGTAGATGCCCCGTCTTGAATTGTTCAATGTGTGGGGTCAGAAGCGTCTCTCTTGTCCACCTGCTCAGCAGTTGTCAGTGGCGAAGTGTGACTGCGGATCTGGGGTGACGGTAAAACAGTACGTCGAATGCGTTAACGTTTTTGCGACTGGGTACGTTTCCGTTGTGCCCACGGCTAAGAGAGTCCATACTGGTTGGGCGTGGTCAATGCGGAGAGGCCTGTCAGGGGATAGTAAGTGGATGTTCCTCTGTGAGCCTCTGCCAAGACCGATGCCGGTCTATCAAAGTAGTTAGATTTGTTAGCATGAATGACCTGGAGCCTGAATGGGAACAGGAGACAGTACTGTAGCCCCCATTGCTCTAAGTTTCTGTTTAACTTCTAGGTATGAGCGACACAGTTGCTGGACCTCTCTGATGTAGTCCGGAAAAAGTTGAACCTTGCCTTCCCGCAACGGAGGTCAGTTTGAGCTCGGGCTTCTTGTAGCACAGCATCTCTATCGCATTAGTTGCGAAATCAGGCAATCATTGGTCTGGGCGAAGAGTCGGAAGGCGATCTAGGGGTCAGGGCCCGGTGAGCCTACTAAGTTGCAAACCAAGATGAGAGACGAGTAGATGGCATCCAGGACCTGATCCAGTTCTCAAGGAGATCTACCATGGATTGTGGCTCTTCATTCTCAGGGATGCTAATTATGCGCACATTATTGCACCAAGAGTGATTTTCGACATCTTTGGCATGACAGCATATCTCTGGGGTGCGTTTGAGGAGACTCGATACTTGGGATTTAAGTGTCTTTACTTCATCCTCTACAGTTGACAACTGTGTTTCAACTTCAGAGATTCTAGTCATGGCTTTGCAGAGACCTTGGTGCAGCAGTGCCACGTCAACCTGTACTGTACCGATTTTAGCCTCCACGGCTGTCTGGGAGGAATGTATCACCTGGACTGTTGTGACAAGGTCTCCTGATAGTGGGATCACTTTTCTGGCACCAGGGTCTCCGGTCAGACCAGCGATCAGTCCAGTGGTGTATTGTTCCATACGTATTTGAGCGGTGGAGGATCAAGAGGACTTGTCTTTACCCATGGTCGCACTTGTGCCACCCGGCGTCTGTCTAGTCCCAAGGCTCTGCCCGCTTACCACAATAGGTAGTAGCACAAGCAGCCGAGGTGGAAAAACAAAGGCACCACTTTGGCCCTGGGAAGCGAAGATAGGAAGTCCTGGAGCTGTGGTGTCAGGTTCGCAGGCTCCAAAGGTGTTCTCCAGAGGTCAGCCAGCGGCACAGCAAATCACTGGTCCCGACAAGGGAAAAGGATTTTTTCCTCCTGCACTCATCCCGTCAGTGAGAAGGAGGTCAGCAAGTGCACCAAAAGTTCATTGTTATGCAAATTGCGGATTAGCCGTGGGAGTCTGTAAGCCTGGGCCCCAAGGCTCTTCCGACCCCCTCCTCCACACCCCTGATCTGGCAACTGGACAGACAGCAAGTTCCTATGGTGCACGGTCACAGAGGTTTGCAACCGTTTGTGAGGTGTAGCTACGTATTAGATATGGATAAATATGATGGCGCTGCTCCGGGGCAAGCCAGTTGGAGGGTGGCACAGGAAACGGTAGGGGTGTAGCAGCGTTTTAGATATGGATAAATATGATGGCGCTGCTCAGGGGCAAGCCAGTTGGAGGGTGCCACAGTTGACGGTTCCTCAATCCCACCAGCGCCAAAATAGTTCAGTTAAGATATTGTCATACCTTAGGGTGGTGCTTTGCAATCACCACATTGTTTTATTATAGCATAAAGAGATAAAAAGTTAACGTAAAAAAAATAGAATGGAAAAAAAATCAGTGGTGGCCCAGCGCCACGACCCCTGGCTCCCAGCACTCCCAAACCCCGCAGCGCCGCTACGACCCCACCTCCCTCCACGCACTCAACCCAGGACGCTCTAGAACCTGCTTCCAAGCCAACCCGAAACGCACTCATGGACCCTTCGAATGCCTTACCTGCAAGCATACCTTCCACCGCGACTGCACCCCACCCGCCAGCCCACGCGCCAATAACCACCTCAAATGAATCCTCATCAACGCACGCTCCGTCCACAAGCACGCCATTGAACTATGGGACCTCCTGGACTCCACCGCACCAGACGTCGCCTTCATCACTGAGACCTGGATGAACGCCTCCTCGGCCCCTAACATGGCCATAGCCATCCCCGACGGCTATAAGATCACCAGGAGAGATCGCTCCAACCAAGTCGGAGGAGGAATCGCCATCATATTCAAGGACTCCATCAACGTCACCACCTCCACCGAAGATACCCCCCTCGCCGCCGAACACATGCACTTCCAGATCCACACCGACCCCAGGACCACCCTCAGAGGAACTCTCATCTACAGACCCCCTGGACCACGCGCCCTCTTCAGCGAATCCATCGCCGACTTCATCTTCCGCACGCCCTAGCCTCGCCGGACTACATCCTCCTCGGAGATCTCAACTTCCACCTAGAGCAGAACAACGACACCAACACCACCACCCTGCTCACCAACCTCGCCAACCTCGGTCTCCAGCAACTGGTGAACACCCCCACCCACATCGCCGGACACACGCTCGACCCCATCTTCTCCGCCAGCAACCACGTATCCTTCAGCCACTCCTCCGTAATACACTGGACCGACCACAGATGTCTCCACTTCACCTTCAGACGCAAGACTCTCCACCTCCACACACAACCCATCCTACGCAGACATTGGAAAAAAATCTCCATGGAACAGCTACTCTCCACCCTCAGCCACAACCAACCTACCGTCACCACCGACACCAACAACGCAGCCCTCAGCCTCACACAATGGTTTACCAACTGCGCTGACAACCTCGCACCCCTCAGACGCCTCCCTAGACAGACCAACGCCAGGAAACTTCAATGGTTCACAGACGCCATCAAGGACTCCAAAAAAACCTGCCGCACCCTCGAGAAAACCTGGCGCAAAGACCACACTGTAGAAAACATGACTGCCCTCAAAAACGCCACCCGCGAACACCATCAGCTAATCCGCGCCACCAAAAGAACATCCTTCAAAGACAGACTGGAGAAGAACACTCACAACAGCAAAGTACTCTTCAACATCGTCAAAGAGCTCTCCAATCCTAACGCCAACTCCAACTCCATCACGCCCTCGCAAGAACTCTGCAACTCCCTCGCTACCTTCTTCCATCGAAAGATCACCGACCTACACGACAGCTTCGGTCCTCAGACCCAGCCTACCACCTCAGAGCCCACAGCCCCAGCCATCACCCTCAACGCCTGGGCACACATCAGCACAGAAGAGACTAAAACTACCATGAACAACATCCACTCCGGTGCCCCCTCGGACCCCTGCCCCCACTTCATCTTCAACAAAGCCGACGACATCATCGCCCCCCATCTCCAGACCATCATCAACAGCTCGTTTGAATCTGCCACCTTTCCCGAGAGCTGGAAACACGCGTAAGTTAACGCTCTCCTGAAGAAACCTATGGTGGACCCCAGCGACCTGAAGAACTTCCGCCCCATCTTGCTCCTCCCCTTCTCTGCCAAAGTCATCGAAAAGACCGTCAACAAGCAACTGACCAAATTTCTTGAAGACAACAACCTACTCGACCCCTCCCAGTCCGGATTCCGAGCCAACCACAGCACGGAAACCGCCCTCATCGCAGTCACCGATGACATCAGAACTCTGCTGGACAACGGAGAAACAGCCGCCCTCATCCTCCTCGACCTCTCAGCTGCCTTCGACACTGTCTGCCACCGCACCCTAACATCCCGCCTCCGCTCCACCGGTATCCAAGGACAGGCCCTAAACTGGATCACCTCTTTCCTCTCTAACCGCTCCCAAAGAGTCTACCTCCCACTGTTCCACTCGGACCCCACCGAGATCATCTGCGGCGTCCCACAGGGCTCCTCGCTCAGCCCGACTCTCTTCAATGTCTACATGAGCCCCCTCGCCGACATCGCACGCAAACACAACATCAACATCATCTCCTACGCCGACGACACCCAGCTGATACTTTCCCTCACCAAGGACCCTACAATCGCCAAGACCAACCTTCAGGATGGAATGAAAGACGTCGCAGAATGGATGAAACTCAGCCGCCTGAAGCTGAACTCGGGCAAAACGGAAGTCCTCATCCTCGGAAACTCCCCATCCGCCTGGGACAATTCTTGGTGGCCATTGGCCCTGGGCACCGCACCAACCCCCTCAGACCACGCACGCAACCTCGGATTCATCCTGGACCCGCTTCTCACCATGACAAAACAAGTCAACGCCGTCTCGTCTTCCTGCTTCCTCACTCTCCGCATGCTCCAAAAGATCTTCCGCTGGATCCCCGCCGACACGAGAAAAACTGTGACCCACGCCCTCGTCACAAGCCGCTTTGAATACGGAAACACCCTTTACGCAGGAACCACCGAAAAACTCCAGAAACGTCTTCAGCAAATACAAAACGCCTCTGCACGCCTCATCCTCGACTTACCCTGCCACAGCCACATCTCCGCCCACCTGAGACACCTGCACTGGCTTCCCGTCAACAAAAGGATCACCTTCAGGCTCCTCACCCACGCACACAAAGCCCTCCACAATAAGGGACCCGAATACCTCAACCGTCGCCTCAGTTTCTACACGCCCACCCGTCAACTTCGCTCCGCCAGCCTCGCACTCGCCACCGTCCCTCGCATCCGCCGCACCACGGCAGGTGGGAAATCCTTCTCCTACCTGGCGGCCAAGACATGGAACTCCCTCCCCGCCAACCTCAGGACCACCCAGGACCACCTCGCATTCCGGAGGCAGCTCAAGACCTGGCTCTTCGAGCAGCAGTAACCCCATCCCCCCAGCGCCTTGAGACCCTCACGGGTGAGTAGCGCACTTTATAAATATTATTGATTGATTGATTTATATTTTGTGTGTTTCTATTGCTTATAAATCAGAGGTTTGGTGGTGTTTTTACCAATTTTTAAAATGGGCTGCAAAGCATCATCCTATTGTTGTGCTATTGGGTGTTTTCTGGGTCATTTTTTCTCCTCTCTGTGAACCACCTGACTTTCTGTAGTGGCTCATTGCAGCATCATGTTCCACCATTTAGTGACTGGGGAAGGCCTAGCATTTTGTGGCATGCTTGTTCCCTAGATGTAAAAAAAAAAGAACCCTGTTGCTTGAGGAGACCTGCCAAGGGGAGCTCCAACTCATAGGCCATGATGTTTTGTATCATTGTGAACATTGTTAGGTCTGCACCCACATCCATTAAATAAATAAAAAAATTATCTGCATGTAGTGACACATAGTAGACCCGTTAGATTTTTCTTCCCTGCCCCTCAGCTCGCAGTTTAGCTGCAAAGGGTTCCATTGTTAAGGCTTGAAAGATGGGTAAGAACCTGACCGCATTCCCCTAGTTACCTAATAAAAGAACTTTGATAAAGCCATTAGTGCATACCATACCCTAGCTGTTGGCCTTTCCTGTATAATTATCAGACACATTTGATCATGTTCCCCCAAAGAAACATTTTTGAGAACCTGAAACATTTTGACAGGTCAAAGTTTTGAAAGCCTTTTCTGGGTCAAGGGCCAACAGAGTCGAAAGAGGCCATACTGGATGTGCCTTCTCGAGTACTCCGAAATGCCAGTTGGTAAGCAAATGTTCAATAAAATTCCATTGGGAGCCCACCTGATTATGCCGTCTTCCCAGACAGGTCCAGATGAACCCCTTTGATCTAGGTGATTGTGATAGGCTCATCCATCTCCTAGTTGTAGGCAGACACCAATTACATAAGGGTCAACCTCTCCAGATAGTCCCCTGTATCAGTGGAGGTGTCTCTTTCATTTCCCTTTTTTAACCTACACTAATAGCCATAGACGACCCTATTAATATCCTCCAGAATGTGAAGGGTAGTATCAGAATTGTCTCTAACTGGCATTATAGGGGAGCCCTTATTTTTTGTTGAAATGAGCCATGCCAGAAGTCTGCTTGCCTCATACCCTTCTGTATGCAGTATAGATCTGATAGAGACTTCTACTTGCAGATTCCTTACCAAAGTGTCAGGCTGGATCTCGTGATTTTTCTCCGAGCAGTACCCTTACGCGCTCTCAGGTGACGTCGGTCGTCTGTTGTTGGCGTCATGGTCGCTGTAGTAAAGTACCATCTTTCTAGCATAGTTACACCTACTTTTTGATTGATGTCAGTATGTTTTGACTGTAGTCCACTGGGATCTTGCTAATCAGGACCCGAGTGGCTGTCGTCTCTCCCCTAAATTTGGTTGCTTGATAACTTTTTACACCCACAATTGGCATACTGGTGCACTCATGTAAGTCCCTAGTATATGGTACTTAGGTAGCCAGGACATTGGTACACCAGGGGTCTCCCATGGGCTGCAGCATGTATTGTACCATACAGGAGGGCCCTTGCAAACTGTGTCTTGCGGTCTACCATTGCAGCCTGCGTGATAATGGTGCATGCACCTTTTCACCACAGATATAAGGCTTGCCTTATATCCTGGTCACTACACTTAGACACTATAAGTCACCCCTCTGGTAGGCCCTTCAGCCCAAGGGTAGGGCGCATGTCCCTAAGTATGAGGGTACCCCTGCATGAGAAGTGTGCCCAAACATACCTCAGGCTCCATTTCCTGGACTCTGTAAGTGATAGGAAGCCATCTTAAGGTATGTAGTGGACATTTGATTGGTCAACATGAGTGGTCCAACTACATAATGTCTTCTCCGAACCTAGGCATGTTGCGTATCAAACATGTTGGAGTCATGCAACTACACCGATTCCAGTGCTAGTTGCATGATACTATGTACTCGGGTGTTCCTTAGAGGATCCTGCAGTTCTGCTTGTGCAGCCTTACGGGGTCTAGCTTCCAGCCCATGCTGCTGCTGACCCGAGGCGCTGTTGTGCCCTCCTGCTGATGAGCCTGGCTCAGGCTAGAGAGGCAGAAAAAAGGATTTCCTGCAAGGGAGAGGTGTGACCACCACTCTCTGTGTATTAGGTGTCTAAGGACTCTGATGGGGGTACCCTCTTAGCGCCACCAGTCTGCTTTGAAGGGCACATATGGTGCCCTCCTTGAAAATCAGGTTTGCACCAGTTCAGGAATACCCAGTTTCCGCTCTGGTGCAAAACTGCACAAAGGACAGGGGAACGACCACTCCCCTGTCCAGCTCCTCCCCTAGGGAGGTGCACAGAGCTCTGCTGGGTGGCCGGAGGATTCTGCCATCTTGGTATCCTGGCCCCTGGGAGCATCAGACTGGTTAGGTCAGGTAGATGACGTCCCTGACCCCTCTGATATGTGGGTCACTTAAAGAGAGTGGCCAACCCCCTTTTGGGGTTACTTGAGGGCTCCCTAGAGGGTGGGTCCTCAGATTCGTCGTGCAAGACTCTACAAGACAACTTCTGCTCCTGGCCTCTGGAACCGCCGCTGGTCTGCTTTGGAACTGAAACAAGTCTGCTTCTGGTGGGAAGGCTCCCATTGTAACATTGTTTCTCCGGTTCCTGCAAGAATTCTGCAACATCCAAGGCTGCGCATCCTTCAGGGTCACAAGGACTCTGTTTGCACCTGGAAGCACAAAGGAATCTCCCTTGGAGTGAAGGAATCACTGCCCTGCATCCAGAGGCACCTCACGACAGTGCTGACCGGCTGGTGGGGTCTGATGTCTTATGGACATCGAAAGGCTCTGCATCACAGGTGGTGGGTCTGTGGCCTCCTCTGGGTCCTGTTTGTCTTCTGACCAACTTGGGAGACGGTGGCCCCCTCCTCCTGCCACTAGACTGGAACCCCTGTCTACCTTGACTGTTGCTCTTGCCAAGGCTTGTTGACACTTCCTCTGTAAGATCTCCCGGCTCCAAGAAGCACCAGCCTCCAGCACTCTGCAGCTCTCCTGCAATTTCTGCGACATGGGACTTCTGTTTTGTTGTACTGCTGAGGCCTCCTTGTGTCTCCCTGTGCCCATCGCCTGTGGGTCACTCGTGGGGCAAGCCCTGACTCTGCCTCAAGGGTAGAGTCTCCTGGACCTTGCTGCTCCCCAAAACTTAGCAAATAAATCTACTGCTCCTGCTGCATTTGCCAGTACTTGCTGGTGGCCTTGCTTGTCACTGACCCTCCTGCAACCGCAACCGTCGAGGGACAGCTCTTAGGCGACTCCTACGATCTTCTGCCGTTCCTAGACTCCATCTTTCACCGACCTGCAGGAACTTCACCTCTAGGAGGGTAGGCACTGCCACCTGCATCACCCGGGCACCTCCAAGGGTGCTGGACTCTGACCCCTTCCTTTTCAGGTCTTCCACAGTCAGAATCTGCCCCTGGGATCCACCAACCAGGTCCACAAGTCGCAACAGCAGCTGGAAAATCCAAGGTTTCCATTGACGTCCGTGAGGGTTTCTGATGTCCTTTCATCCCTATACATTCGGGTCCCCTGGTGTAGGTACTCCTGTCTTCTGGGTATCCTTGAGTGGGGGCACTCTCCAACCTTCCGCTTGTCTGTTGGTTTCCTCAGGGTCCACTGGGAAGGGTCCTGAAACACACGAACACCAACCACTACTTCCCTGAGGTAGTCTGTGGGACGACTGGGTAGGTAACCACACTGTACCTGGGGGCAGTTACCGTACTTACTTCTGGTGCTTTCACCTAACCCCAGCCCTTAGGTAACTACCACACATGCAGGACATCTTGGGCAAAGCAAGACTTGGGACAGACTTGTCCCACACTTTCACTGGTCCCACATATCTGAAGACACAAAGGAGTTTTGTTGCTCCTGTGTCCCCTGCACAGCCAGTGGCAAGTCAGGTGGCACTACAAAGGCCCCCTTAATTTCACTACCAGTGGTTGGGGTACCCTTTGAGAGGGTTGGGATTGATATTGCTGGTCCCTTTGACCGCCCTACAGCATCTGGGAACAGGTTTATACTCGTGATGGTGTACCATGCCACCAGATACCCAGAGGCCATTCTCCTTAGGGTCACTTCAGCTCCTGCAGTGGCCAAGGCCCTCCTGGGAATCTTTTCCAGGTTGGGGTTTCCTAAGGAAGTGTTATCTGACAGAGGTCCAAACTTTGTCTGGATACCTCAAAGCAATGTGGAAGGAATGTGGTGTAACCTACAAATTCACCACTCCTTATGATCCACAAGGAAATGGGTTGGTTGGGAGATTCATTAAAACCCTAAAACGTATGATTATGGGACTCTCAGACAAGCTAAGGAGAAGATGGGATGTCCTATTACCTTGCCTTCTTTTTGCCTACAGAGAGGTTCCACAGAAGGGAGTGGGTTACAGTCCATTTGAACTTCTGTTGGGACATCCAGTTAGAGGTCCTCTGACTCTTGTAAAGGAGGGTTGGGAACAACCTCTCAAACCCTGTAAACAGGGCATAGTTGACTATATATTAGGCCTACACTCTCGCACAGCAGAGTACATGAAGACTGCTTCCAAAAACCTTGAGGCCATCCAAGAGATTCAAAAGCAGTAGCATGACCAAAAGACTGTGCTGACATTTAACCAGCCGGTAGAGAAGGTGTGGTTCTTAGATCCTGTGGCCCATGGAGCACTCCTAGACAAGTGGAATGGCCCCCACACATTAGTATAGCCGAAAGTTGATGTCACTTATTTTGGTTGACCTGGGCACTCCAAGAAGCTCCCACAGGGTACTGCATGTCAGCTGCCTTACACCTTACTATGCGAGGCTGACGTGAGCTTGCTCATGTCCACTGATTAAGGGCAGGAGGCAGTGAGTGCCCCTCTCCCTGACAGTCTCTCCCACAACCCTGTTCATGGTTCAGTCAATGGGGTAGTATTTGCAGATTGCCTCTCTGAAAACCAACAAGCTGACTGCAGGCAAGTCCTCAGTCAGTTCTTTGAACTCTTTTCCCTGACACCCAGTCATACAACCTGGTGTGCGCATGATGTGGACACAGGTGATAGTCTGCCTACCAAAAGTAAAATCTACAGGCACCCTGACCATGTGAGAGATTGCATCAGAGCAGAAGTCCAAAAGATGCTGGATTTGGGGGTGATAAAGCCTTCATATAGCCCATTGGCTAGCCCAATATTCCGTGTACCAAAGCCTCATTCGCAGGGTGGAAAGAAAGAAATGAGGTTGTGTGTAGACTACAGAGGCCTCAATGCAGTCACTAAGACTGATGCCCATCCAATTCTTAGGGCAGACGAGCTGATTGATACTCTGGCTTCAGCCAAGTACCTCAACACTTTTGACCTAACAGCAGGCTGTTGCAAATCAATATAACTGATGCTGCCAAGCCTAAAACAGCATTGTCCACTCCTGGTGGGTATTATCACTTCACAGTGATGCCCTTTGGTCGGATAAATGCACCTAGCACATTCCAGAGGTTGGTGAATCAAGTTCTAGCAGGCCTGGAATACTTTAGTGCAGCTTATCTGGATGATATTGCTGTCTTTAGCTCCCCCTGGCAGGATCACCTGGTCCAACTCCGGAGTGTACTTGAGGCCGTGAAATAGACAGGCCTCACTATCAGGGCTACCAAATGCCAGATACGGCACAGCAAAGTGGTTTACCTGGGCCTCCTGGTTGGTGGAGGCCAAGTTCAACCCCTACAGAACAAAATGCAAACCATCATAGGTTTGGTTGCTTCAACTATCAAGACCCAGGTCAGAGCTTTCCCAGCCCTCACTGGGTATTACAGGAGATTTGTAAAATACTATGGCTCCATTGTGACTTCCTTGAATGATCTCACTTCCAAAAAGATGCTTAAAAAGGTACAATGGACACTTATCTGTCATGAAGCCTTTGTTTCCCTGAACAAGGCCATGTGCTCAGCTCTAGTTCTTAAAAGCCCAGACTATTCCAAACAATTCATTGCCCAGACTGATGCTTCAGAGATAGGAATAGGAGCAATGCTATCACAACTTAATGAAGAGGGCCAGGATCAACCTGTGGCTTTTATCAGCTGAAGGTTGACCACCAGAGAAAAGCTTTGGTCAGCCATTGAGAGGGGAGCCTTTGCTGTGGTCTGGACCTTGAAGAAGCTGATGCCATACCTGTTTGGTGCTCACTTCATTGTTCAAACAAACCACAAGCCCCTCCTCTGGCTTAAACAGATGAAAGGTGAGAACCCCAAACTTTTGAAATGGTCCATTTCCCTACAGGGGATGGGCTATTCAGTGGAACATAGAACTGGGAGTAACTATGCCAATGCAGATAGACTCTCCAGATATTTCCACTTAGATAATGAAGACTTAACTGGACAGGGTTAGTCTAATTACCTTTCGTTTGGGAGGGGGTTATGTAGGAAAATGCCATCTTTCTAGCAGAGTTAACCCCACCTGTTGCCTGATGTTAGTATGTTTAGACTGTAGTTCACTGGGATCCTGCTAACCAGTGTGGGAAACTGGCCCCTTGTTGCAGTACCCCTCCCCCCACCACACACACTTTTTGCCTGATATTTGATGCTAACTTGACTGAGTGTGTGCTGGGATCCTGCTAACCAGGCCCCAGCACCTGTGTTCTTCTTACAATTGTAGCATTGTTCCCACAATTGGCACACCTCTAGTACACAGGTATCTCCCTTGTAAAAATTACCAGTGCTACCAAGGGCCCTGTGGCCAGAGAAGGTCCCTAGGGGCTGCAGCATATATTATGCCACCCTAAGAGATCCCTCACCAAACACATGCACACTGCCATTGCAGATTGTGTGTGTTGGTGCGGAAAAAAGGTAAAGTCGGCATGGCATCCCTCTAAAGGTGCCATGCCTACAAACCACTGCCTGTGGCATAGGTAAGTCACCCCTCCAGCAGGCCTTACAGTCCTGTGGCTTACAGTCCTGTGGCAGGACGCACTATACAACAGGTGAGAGCATAGCTGCATGAGGAATATGCCCCTACAGTGTTTAAGTCCATTCTTAGACATGGTAAGTGCAGTGTGGCCATATCGAGTACATGGACTGGGAGTGTGTCATTACAAACTTCCCAGCTCTATGATTGCCTCACTAAGCACTGGGAAATCATGTATCAAACTTCTCAGCTCAATAAACCCACTCTGATGCCAGTGTTGGATTTATTAAAAAATGCACACAGAGGGAATCTTAGGGATGCCCCCTGTATTTTACCCAACCCACTAGTGTAGGGCTGACTAGTTTGTTCCAGACTGCCACTAACAGACAAGTTTCTGACCCTATGGGGTGAGAGCCTTTGTGCTCTTTGGGGTCAGGAACAAAGCCTGCTCTGGGTGGAGGTGCTTCACATCTCCCCTCTCTACGAAGAACAACACTTGGTAGTGAGCTGCAAAGGCTCCTGCCTCGTGTTACACTGCCCCAGGGCACTCCAGCTATTGGAAATGCCCGCCCGCGAGACCAGGCGCCATTTTTTGGGGCAGGCCAGCAGGAAAATTAGTAAACACCAGGAGGCGTGTCCAACCCAGCTAGGACCACCACTAAGGTGCCCAGAGCTGAGGTGAACCTCCTGGAAGAATCCTCATCTTTTTTTGGAGGATGTTAGCAAATAGGGTTAGGTATGTGCTCCCTCCCCAAAGGGAGTTGGCTCAGGAAGTGTGTAGCCACCCTTAGAGACATTAGCCATTGGCTACTGCCCTCTGACCCCTCTACACCCCTAAATCTGGTATTTAGGGGCACCCATGAACCTTGCTCTTTAGATTCCTATCAACCGAAGAAGAAGAAGAAGAAGAAGAAGAAGAAGAAGAAGAAAGACTGAAGAGCTGCATCAGCAGAGAAGACTCAAGATGACAAGTGACTTGGCCCCAGCCCTACCGCCTGCCTGCAGCTTCAATGACCCCTGCTAAAAGAAGATGACTCGTCCTGCAGGACCAACGACCTCTAAAAACCCCCAGAGGACTGCCTGCCTACCCAAGTGCCAAGATCTCCAGAGGACAGCTGCCCTGTCCACATGAAACATCCAGAACCGCCCTGCATCTGCGAGTCTTGTCCGCTCTGCACCTGACGCTCATGGCATGAGTCAAGGTGGCCCATCAGACCAGAGAGGGTCCCTAGGCGATTCCGCCCTCGAGTCCACCCTGGATTGACCCCTCCTGACCAAGACGACGATGCCTACTTCCTGAATCCAGAGGACCCCCCTTGACCGTGACTGGATCCGATGAAGATTTCCCGGCACCTAAAGGTGCCCCTGCACCTGCAACCCCCAGCCTTGGGGAGCCCAACCGACGGTCGAGTGACGTCTAGTGGGCTCTCTACTTACCTGTCCAGCAGTTGGTTTTCTTCAGTTGACTCCCTCTACCAAGCTTGCAGCATCTTTGTGACCCTCAGGGTTCCCTCAATGATTGGATGGCCGATGCTGTGTTTGCACCCTGCACTCAGCCGCCCCTGTGCTGCTGAGGTTGTGCGTTTGGTGCTGACCTGTCTCCCCCCTAGTGCTGACCAAAACCCCCCTAGGGCTGTGCCCTAACATCACGGGTACTTACCTGCCAGCTGTTTCTTTCTAAGCGCCCACTGTGTCCATTGGATTTCATTGGGTGCTCAATGCCAAATTTGAGCTCTGCACCCGGCCGGTCCTGTGTTGCTGGTGATGCACCTTTGGTTTCTCCCTAAACTTTGTGCTGTGGACACCCTAACTCCTGAAGGCTGGGATCGTAAGTGAAGTACTTACCTGTGATTTGTATTGTTACTTTTCCTCCCCTAGGACTGCTTTCTATGAGAAATTGCAGTGTGTCCACTTTTGAAACTGAAATGTTTTACTTACTTGTAAACTGTTTTACCTGAAGTCTAAAAAAATTACGTTTGTTACATTAAAGTGATTCATTTTGTAAAGTATTTACCTTCAACAAAGATCCTTTTGGTTCTGGTAATAAAGTAACAAATAATATTTTTGATATATAAAATCATTGGCCTGTAGATAGTCATTGAGTGTGTCCCTCGTTTCTTGACTGTGTGTGTAAAACATGTACTTAGCACTACCGTCACCTAAGCCTTACTGCTCAACCACACTACCACAAAAGGGAGCATTATTATTATCTACTTTAGTCTCTGTAAAGCCTCTGGGGATCCACTGGACTCTGTGCACACTATACCTCATTTTAGTATATTATATGCAGAGCCAGCTTCCTACACCCCACATGGGAGTTTGCAACCAAACTTGCTAGTACTGCTTTCTTCTTTGTGTCTGAAAAGACGTATTACTCTGCAGACTATCTTGAAGATCGGATCTGCCAATCTTTCTTCAGAGGTGTTTCCTGTAGGAGGCATATCTCACAACCCAAGTCCCTCAACAGTGACAGCAGTGCTCATTTTTTAATTGTTGCATTGAACTCTTTTAACTTTAGGCTCAGGATTTCAACCTCCTCTACCCTTATTCTCAGTAGTATTGCTATCATGGCTTTCTCCATTGTCCCAGTTTTTATTTTTTTGCTCTTACAACAGGTTCTTCATCCATTTAAAGTGCGATTTTTCACCTTTCACAACATAGTAAAATATAGTATATCTCCCACCCCTGGACCTCCCTCGACCCCTCCCTGTGAACAAAACCTTTTACAGAACAAAGAACTGTCTTTCATATCACTTAGACTCTATCCATCCAAAAAGCCAAGAGCTTGCAATTGTAGAGTTGGAGTTATTGTGCTCTATCAGTTACATATTCACCTAGAGCGGCCACCTTCCTACCCCAGCTCAAACCTAACTTGCTTTACCTTGCCACTTATACTTTTAGCGCCACTGATGACTTGCCCCCGGGTATTGCATATCTCTTAATTTTGCCAAAATCTCTTGTTTTAGTTTAGCCCTGCTGTAGGTTTTGTTTCTGTGTTTTTTTTTCTAATATACTTTATTGCATTTTGATTAATAAGCAAAGTAAAAACAAAAACACGACCCATCAGTATCAACACATCAATACCTGACTCCAGCCGCCCTTCCTGTTAATCTGGTTACTTGTACATTTAAAAGTATCCTATGTGATAAACACATCGTTCCGCAGATTCCTTACCTATGAATTTCCCAGGAGTCAGACTAGAGCTGGAAGAGTTTTGCATGAGCAGTACCCCTGTGCACCAGTAGGTGGTGTTGATCGGCTCCGTGCGTTGGCATCGTCTGCGCCGGAAGTGAAGTCGCTGTTGCCTATTTAGATGCCACCTCGGTGCGCTGAGTTCACTTCTTTTATTTCCACGCTAGATTGTGCTGACTTGGAGAAGAGCTGCCCCTCTGTTGGTTTTTGACAGAATTGTTTCGACGTTTTGTCAAATTCTTTTTTCAAGGTGTCAAAGATGTTTTTGAGGAAGACAGGTTTTAAACTGCCATGTCTGTTACAGACCCTTATTTGGTTTGTTTGTGTTGTCTTGAGCGCCACCATCATGCCAAGTTGTGCTCGGTTTGCTGGAACATGGCACTGAAGGCTTTGAACGAGCGGTCCCAGCAGGCGATGCTGCGTCGTGCTACTTCTGGGAAGTCTCAGTCCCAAGCAAATGGGAGGGGTCAATGGACCCTTTAGAAAACCAGCTAGAAGGCTAGGAAACAAACATAGACTGGTGTGAGTAGTTGGGAGATGCCAATAGACTGGATACTTCTCCAAACACTGGTTTGCTTTCTCCCCCTACCACTGCTAGAGAGGAGGTTGCATCATATGCTACGGTAGTGAGGGGAGCGGCTGAGGTCCTGGACCTCAAACTACCCTCAGTGGAAGTCTAGGCTAACATCTTGATGGAAATACTTCAGCCGGGAGCTTCCTCATCCAAACCCTTGCTCCTTTTTAACGAAGCACCTACTGATGTCCTGCTGGAACCTGGTCCAAGCCCAGCACAGTGGCTCCTGTGAACAGAACAATTGTCCATCGCCGTTGCTTTGTACCTGGGGACACCACTTTCCTCACTTAACATCCCACCCTTGAGAGCGTGGTTGTCCAAGTCTCCGCATCCCATTGCGCAATCTTTGCCACTCCCCTGGACAGGGAATCCAAGAAGCTGCATATCATAGGCAAGAAAATGTTCCACCAGCCTTGCATTTCATACGATGAACACTGCATGCTTATTGGGCCACTATTCTCACACGCTGTGGGATATGATGGCACAAGTGCTGCCACAACGTCCCGGGGGAGGCCCAGGCCATTGTTTCCGAAGCAGTCAAGGATGAGTGGGATGTAGCCTAGTTCACCATTATGTGTTGTTTGGATATGACTGACTCGCTGGGCAGAGTGGTTTCATTGACAGTGGCGCTTCAATGTCACGCCTGGCTGAGATCATCTGGCTTTTCGGGAGATGTCCAGGCAAACCTTATTGACATGCCCTTCAATGTTGCACTTCTTTTTGGAGAAAAGGCGCACACTGCTCTGAAGCGCTTTAAGGGCTTGTTACCTATGACCAAATCCACTCTCATAGGCCCCACGTCCCCAGTCTGCCTTTCGTGGATACGAAAGGGGTGTTCTACTGCTCCAACCCTATGCCAGCCTCTGTCCTGTGCAGGCCGCCCAAGATATGCATGGGCACGTTGTATACCAGCTCTGCGGGTCAGGTAGCCAGAGGTCTTCCACAACCACCAACCCCCCCGGCAGCTGCAGCCTCCAAGCTCTCCTAATCTTAACCTGAAAAATAATGATTGCCCAGTTGGTGGGAGAATCCACCATCATCTCCACCCCTGGCAGTCCATAACATCAGACAGGTGAGTCTAGCAGATCATTCGGAAGGGCTACTCCCCACACCCAGTTCCAACAGCACATGATCAGCTGACGCAGGATCATCATTCCTTTCTCCAAGAGGAAGTCACGGTTCTCTTGGCTATTGGAGCCACAGAGAGGGTTCTGATATCAGAAGTAAACAGTGGTTGCTATTCCCGCTACTTTCTGATACCCAAAATGAACAAGAGTCTTCCACCTATCTTAGACCTCCAAACCCTCAATCTCTTCCGCAAAAAGGAGAAATTCAAGATGCTCACTTTGGGTCGGGTCTTTTCTGCTAAGGAGACTGGATGGTAGCGCTGGACATGCAGCATGCATCTTTCCATATTCATATCCTGCCTTCCCACAGACTTTACTTGTGGTTTAAGTAAAGCCACAAGCACTTTCAGTTCACTGTGCTTCCCTTTGGTGTTACTAGCTCCACTCAGATGTTCACCAAGGTGAAAGCAGTGGTCGATGCTCATATGCATAGATCAGGGGTTTCAGTCTTCCCCTATGTCCACAACTGGCTGTTGAAAGTGGCCTTTCCCCAGGCTGTCGTCTCCCACCTCCAGACTACGGACCTCCTACATTCGCTGGGGTTCACTATAAATGTTCCAAAGTCATACTGGACTCCCTCTCAGACACACATTTTATCACAGCAGTTTTGGGCACTGCAGTTTCTGGCTTATCCTCTCAAACAGCGAGTCCAGGATATTCAGGCTATGATACTAATGTCTCAGCCTCTATCCTGGATTTCGCTGAGAATGACTCTGAAACTGCTGGGCCTCATGGCCTCCTGCATCCTGCTAGTGACACATGCCAGATGGCATATGCAAGCTCTGCAGTGGGACCTGAAGTTCTAGTGGGCACAGCATCAGGGGAATTTCTCCGACATGGTACAGATCTCTGAGGGAACTGCTAAAGACTTGGAGTGGTGGCTCACAAATTGCAATTGGGTCAGAGGCAGATGCCTTTCCCTTCCCTAACCAGATCTCACAGTAGTGACAGATGCATCACTCCTGGAATGGGGAGGCCCTCTGAGAGAGGTGGAGATCAGAGCACTCTGGTCTCTGGCGGAATCCGGACTTCATATCAGCGTGCTGGAGTTCCGAGCGAACCGAATATCATTGAAAGTCTTTCTACCCTCCATCAAGGGAAGGCTAGTACAGGTGTTCGCGGACCATGCCACCTACATGTGGTACTGCAACAAACAGGGCGGGGTGGAGTCATGGACCCTTTGTCAAGAGACCTTGGCCAGATGTAGGAACCGTTTTGCATGTCGCAAACTGCAAAAATCGCAGTTTGCGCCATTCAAAACGGCCATCGCGATGCTGAATCACATTTTGCGAGTCGGAACCGACTCGCAAAATGTGAATCCGACTCGCAGATAGGAAGGGGTGTTCCCTTCCTATTTGCGACTCGCACCGCGATGCAGAATTGCTTTGTTACCGCGAAAGCGTTCGCAAAGCAATTCGCAGTTAACACCCACTTGAAGTGGGTGGTAACTCATTCGCAAACTGGAAGGGGTCCCAATGGGACCCCTTCCCCTTTGTGAATGTCGCTGAAAATATTTTTCAGAGCAGGCAGTGGGCCAATGGACCACTGCCTACTCTGAAAAAATCAAACAAAATGGTTTCATTATTTTTTTGTATTGCAACTCGTTTTCCTTTAAGGAAAACGGGCTGCAATTCAAAAAAAAAAAACTGCTTTATTAAAAAAGCAGTCACAGACATGGAGGTCTGCTGTCTCCAGCAGGCCACCATCCCTGTGAGTGCAGGGACTCGCTATGGGGTCGCAAAATGCGACCCACCTCATTAATATTAATGAGGTGGGTCTTTGCGACCCCATAGCGAGTCGCAGACGGTGTCTGAGACACCGTTCTGCATCAGAGATTGCGACTCGGAAATTCCGAGTCGCAATCTCAGACCTTGCTACATCTGGCCTCTTGTGTCTCTGGACATGGCTGGAACTGCAGGGCACCCTGAACGCCTGGGTAGACAAACTCAGGTGTCGATGGCTAGCAGGTCACGAGTGGTGTCTCCATCGGGAGGTGGCGCAAGGTCTCTTTGAGCAGTGGGGAGAGCCTTTGTTCGCCTCCGAAGAGAATGCGCAATGTCAGCAGTTTTGCACCCTGGAGTTTCCAAGGTGGCTATCGATTGGTCTCGAGTGGAGCTCAGGCCTCCTGTACGCCTTTACACCCATACCACTCCTGCTCAGAGATCTCAAGAAGATCAGGACTGACCAGCCCCAAGCCATCATTGTGGATCCAGACTGGGCACTGAGAGTATGGTATCCCAAGTTTCTGCAAAAGAGCATCGATCCTCTGATCAGGCTGGTCCTTTGGGAGGATCTTCTGTGGCAGCAGCAGGGGAGGGTCTTCCACCTGAACCTGTCGACTCTCCACCTTCTTGCGTGGAGATTGAGGGCAGACAGTTGACATCCTTTGACCTTCCTCCGGAAGTCTGCATTGTTATTCTGGCAGCCAGGTGTCCCTCCAACAAGATGGTATATGCCTACTGATGGAACAAGTTTGTAAATGATTGTACAGAAAAGTCTATCAACTCTCTTTCTGATATTCTCTTTATTCTCACCCTTGCCCAGCAGGGCTCTGCTCTGGGTACTCTTAAGGGTTACCTTTATACTCGGTCTGTCTTTCTGCAGCTGTCTGACCAACCCTCTTCATTTAAGTCCTATCGTAAATAGATTCCTAAAAAGACTTATGTTTCCCCTTCACCCTTCATTATGACTCAGTGAGACCTTAATTTGATTCTCACAGACCTAATGTGGGTTATTTTCGAGCCTCTTCTTAATTGTCCCCTCCGACTGCACACCATCGAGACAGACTTTCTAGTGGCAATAACATCTGCTCGGAGGGTGAGTGAGCTGCAAGCTTTGCCATCCAAGCCTCCATTCCCGTCTGTTTTCCCAGTCAAACTGGTGCTTCACACTCAGGCCTTTTTCCTCCTGAAAGTGGTGACTCCATTCCATGTGGTCCAATCAGTCACCTTGCCCACCTTTAATGCTCCTCCATATCCCTCCAAAGAAGAGGAGTGACTCCACCGTCTGAACCCAAAAAGTGTTGTCATTCTACCTTGACCTAACTGTATGAGGTGGGCTCGTTTTATGGTGTACACCTATTAGTGTGGGACCCTATACTGAGTCCAGGCAATCCTTAGTGATAGTGTTTAGGTGTCCAGATAACAGAAGCTTTCTAGGGATAGCTGTGGTGAGCAGCTACAGCTTATCAAGGAGGAGTGTAAAGCACTTGCAATATCACAATAGTCCGCCAGTAACTGTTCACCAGAAAGAACCACACAAGGTGTGTAAATAATAAAGTATTCTTTATAACAACACTTAGGCTATACTAACATTGGTATATCTCTATTTGGAGATAAATACACACAAAATATACACTTAGCAACAAGCAGGAAAAGCATAAAAATACATGGAGCCCTATGGGGGGAGGGGGCAAACCATATACTAAGAAAGTGGTATGCGAATGTAGGTGCCTAAACAAGGTAAGTGTGTTGGAATCCCAGGGGCTGGGGTAGTAAGAAATTACCTGAGGTAAGTACTGGAAATCCCACAGGCACCTGGGTTGAGTTGTTATCGAGCTAGGTGACCCGTAGGCTAACACAGGACCATCGTGGTTGGAGTTTTATGGCTTTAAGACCGTTCCTGTTGGACTCGAAGAAACCAGTTGGCACAAAGAAGGTTGGAGAGTGCCCCTACCCATGGATACCCAGAAGACTGGGGCACCGACACCAGGGAGCCCAGTAGCATAGGGGTGAAGTGGTGTCAGAAACCCTTGCTGGAGTCAATGGAAGCCTCGGTTTTCCAGTTGCTGTTGCGACCTGTGGACCAGACTGATGGAACCCAAAGGTGGATTCCGGACAAGAAGAACCTGAAACAGAAGGGGACAGCGACCAGACCAGTCAAAGATGTCCAGGTGGTGCAGATAGGCAGTGCCCATCCTTTTGGAGGTGAAGTTCCTGCAGGACAATAAAGGAAGAAGTCCAGCTACAGAGTACAGGGGGATGTAGGAGATCCTTGGAGTTGCCCAAGAGCTGTCCCACATTGGTCGCCGGATTGCCGGAGGGTCATTGGCCAGCAGGGCCACCAACAAGCATTGGCGAACGCAAATAGTTGTTGCAAGGAAGATTGCAGGTTTTTGCGGACCAGCAAGGTCCTAATGACTACCCTTGGTGGGGCGTCAGGGCAGGCCTTCAGCAGGAAGGAAAGCCAGCCAGATTTGGAGGAGCCCCCATGAGTGAGTCACTGGCAGCAGGCAAAGGGAGACACAGAGATGCCACAGCACCACAACAAAACAGGAGTCCTATGTCTCAGGGGCTGCAGAGTAGAAGCTGGTAGTGGAGTTTGGTGAGTGCTGGAGGCACGGGCTTCTTGGATCTTGAAGATCTCTGGGAGGAAGAGCCAACAAGCCGTGGCCGCAGCAATTGTCCACCGTTTCCCAAGTTGACCAGAAGACAAGGTGGACCTGGAGAGGACCACGGAACCACCACCTGTGAGCAGAGCCTTTTTGTTGTCAGGGGGACAGCATGATTCACCAGTCCGTCGTTGTCGTCCTGAGGTGCCTGCTTATGCAGGGGAGTGACTTCTTCACTCTAAGGGAGATTTCTTCTTGCTTCTTGGATGCAGGCAGAGTTCTTGTGACCCTGGATGATGCACAGCCACGGATGTTGTAGAAATCTTGCAGGAGCTGGAGAAACAATGCTGCAGTGGGAGCCCTCCCAAATGGATACAGTCTTGTTTCAGTGCAAAAGCAGACCAGCAGCAGTTCCAGAGGCCAGGAGCAGAAGATGTCTTGCAGAGAGTTCCTTGAAGGGTCTTGCTCGATTAATCTGGGGCCCTTAAGTAACCAAAAAAGGGGTCACTCACCGTAGTGACCCACTTATCAGAGGAGGTCAGGGACGTCATCTACCTGGCCTAACCAGTCAGATGCTCCCATGGGCATCTGCGTACCTTGTTTCCAAGATAGCAGAATCAGATGGCCAACTGGCAGAGCTCTGTGCGCTTCCCTAGGGGCAGAGCTGGACAGGGAGTGGTCACTCCCCTGTCCTTTGTGTAGTTTCTTGCCAGAGCAGAACCACAGGTTCCTGAACTGCTGCAAACCGGATTATGCAAGGAGGGCACCAAATGTGCCCTTCAAAGCAGTCTGGTAGCACTCAGAGGCCACGATACCCCAGACCAGAGACACTTATTTCAAAGGGAGAGGTAATCGTTTGTTCTGGCTTCCGCTGCCTGTTACTCTCATCAGCATAAGGGCAGAACAGTGCCTGGGGTCGGCAGCAGTGTGGACTTTCAGTGAGACCCCGGGAGGCTGTTAGAACTGGGGAGATCCTCTAAGGAACCCCCAGAGTACTTGGGTTCATGCAACTAGCACTGGAATCAGTCTAGTTGCCTGGTTCCACATGTTTGATACCAAACATGCCTACGTTTGGAGAAGCCATTATTTAGTTGGACCACTCGTGTTGACCAGTGTGCTACTACATACCTTAAGGTGGCTAGGCCACACTTTCAAAGCCCAAGGAATATAGTCTGAGGTTTGCAGGGGTACACTGCTCATGCAGGGGTACCCTCACACTTAGGGACATGCACCCGTCCCTTGGGCTGAAGGGCCTACTAGAAGAGTGACTTACAGTGTCCAAGTGCAGTGACCGTGATATAAGGCTAGCCTTATATCTGAAGTGAAAGGTGCATGCACCATTTCACGCAGGCTGCAAGGGCAGCCCTGCAGACACAGTTTGCCTGGGCTCCCATGGGTGGCATAATACATGCTGCAGCCCATGGGAAACCCCTGGTGTACCAATGCCCTGGGTACCAAAGTACCATATATTAGGGGCTTACATGGGTGCACCAGTATGCCAATTGTGGGTGTAAAAGTTTACCAGCAACCAAATTTAGAGGAGAGAGCACAGACACTGGGGTCCTGAATAGCAGGATCCCAGTGTACTAGTCTGAACACACTTACACCAGACAAAAAGTGGGGGTAACTGTGTCAGAAAGATGGTACTTTCCTACACTCACAAAATAATTTAGGGTGGATGACCAACTCCTTGTGGGATATGTTGGGGCAAAGACAGGCAGTGCAGAGAATAACCATGTCATGCTGGGTCGTTCTCTGTATTAAAATCTGGTATGCATTTGCCAAAAAGCAGCTTCCTGGGGGCTTACGGACTCATTCTCCCAGGGGCAAATCTGCAACCACTGCTTTAGCACGTGGAGTCCCAATCCTGGACATCTGCCAGGCAGCAATGTGGGCATCACTGCACATGTTTACCGAACATTACTGCCTGGACAATCAGGTCTGAAGGGACTGTCATTTTACCCGCTCGGTCCTGCAGGACTTCTTAGTTTAGAAAATGTGTCCGCAGCCATGGACAGTATTGCTTTGGTATCTATTCAAAGGATAAGGAATCTGTAGCTAGGTGTCCCTATCAGATGAACGAATTACTTACTTTTGGTAACGCATTATCTGGTGGAGACAATATCTAGCTTCAGATTCCTTACCCACCCATCCATCCTCCTCACTCTGTGGATGGATTTCTAGGGCTGAGGATACTCCCTTTCAGAGCCCTAGATTGGGCACACCATTGTCAGTGCACTTCATGGCTCTATGCTCATGGCATGAAAAGTAACCAACGTCAGCGTCTGTGGTGGCTCCTATATAGGTGTCAGTGGTGTCACTTCTGGCATGGTTTTCGCTGCACAGAGCTGACTGACTCCACCTACTGGCGTGCAGTGGTACCTCTCGCGCAAAAATCTTCTGGATCCAGTCGCACACCTGGGAAATTCAAAGATAAGGAATCTGTGGCTAGATATTGTCTCTACCAGATAATGCGTTACCCTAAGTATCTTGCTCTTTCGCCCTAGATCTACACGTTACACCCATCATATCCCGTATCATTCATCTTTTCTACTGTAATGTACATAATTCCATATAATTCTTTATGTATATGCTTTGATTCAAGATATAGAGTGGTATATTGTTTGGTAGATCTATTGGTTTTAACATCTCAGTCCAGTCAGCTAGATCCTCTGTCTGTTTTTGTTCGCAGTGTTCACACGTATTTAGGTCTACTGCACCTGGTGTTCCACCGCCAGTGCGTATTTTGGTAGTTTTGTGGTTTTCTGAACCTTTCTTTATCTCCCTGGCTTGAGAAATCTTTGTTTGAAATTTGGGGGTATCTCTGTTGATACTGTGGGGATTGTTTGTGGGTCCCCAATCTCTCTGACTGCATTTAATATTGGGTTCTTTCCCATGATGCATTCTTTTTGTTGGAAATAATGTAGGAACGCTCAAATGTCTGACGATTGGTCCCCTTGCTCCTGACTTGACCCGACTCGAAATATGCAGTCCAACAGGCTGTCTCCTTCCTTGAGGCCTGGAAGACTATGTTTACACAGTTTATTCCTGGTGTTCCTGTGTATACACTGCTTGGTCTTTAAGGTATCGGACCTCCTGCTGCCGGTCTCCACCTCCTTCCCACACGTGTCACCTGCATCCTCAAGCAGTGAGGCTCTATCTCCCAGTTAGTTTGTGGATTGATAAGGTTTTGGATGTCCTGCCTGACTTTGTCTCTCAAAGCCAGGAAGCCCTCTCACAGTCCGCTGAATAGACTTTCCATCAATGAGCAGGTCACAGGAGGTTCAGCTGGATAATTTTTGCGATGTGGAGGGCACACTTGTAAGGAAGGTGCTGGCTTCCTTAGTCGTGTTGTCCTGTTTTTGTGCTTCCATACTTGATAGCATGTCCTTGCTAGGGTGTCCTACCTATTTCTAGAGGAAGCAATGGTGGTCTAGTTCAGGCTCACCCAGTAAACTGTTATACTGCGATGGTCTGAGCTGGCGTTTTCCTATCATATAACCCCTTGCACAGAAGTATTCTTTTGTGAATCCTCACCTCTTTAGCAGTCAGTGATTGACACTCCGAACCCTCAGGTGTTTACCCACTCCTGTCATAGGCATGCATTGTCTACCCCATACTGTGGTCACTGCTAGCTTAGGTTTTTTGTCGAGTTGTGCCTGGGATCCTCCCCATTGAATATGCTTTTAAGGGCCAGAGGGGTACACTTCTCATTCCCCCTGGGTATTTTATGCTTATTTCTTTTCGTAAAATGAAGTACAGGCCCTGGTGGGTCTATCCCCACCCATCTGTGTTGGTTCCCGCCCCTGAGGGAGTTAATCACGGTGCCAACCCACAGGGCCATGGCTCTGATCTCTGAGGACGCCCTCACCTCGATTTGTAGCCACACAGCTGGGACCCCACAGCTTCTGCCTATTCTTCTGCTTCAGCCACCATTTTGCCTGTAGGGTTCTGTTGCTCAGTGCCCTCACTAAATGCTCAAATCGGCCATTCCAGCTGTTTCTTCTCCAATTGGTCCATTCCAGCTGTTTCTGCCCCAAGTGGTCACTTCTCCTGACTCACTCCATAGTGAGGGGTGTAGCCATTCAATTAGATGATCTCCCAAGCCCCCAGAAGTGTCTTAGATTCAGCTGAATCTGGCAGAGGGGCTTGCCTTGCTTCCTGCTGCTCCGCTGTCTCGGCCCTGCCCCGGCCCTGCCCCGAATGGGATTTGTATGGAGATAGATGGGGCTCCTACACCTAAAGAGTTTCCGTTATTCCTGTGCTAGGCCACCGCTGGGCCATTTTCGGTGACCTTGGTTTTTGGAATGGGCACATAGTCCTAGCTCTGATTTTTGGTAGTTTAACAGAGTAGTTCCACATGTTCCAGCTGGGTCTTTGATTCACAGAGCTTTCTTAACATAACCCTTCGAACTCTTACTCAGTATTCACTTAAGAGCTGATAATGTGCGACCTCTCAGTGTTCTTTTGTTTGTGATTCCTTTTATTCCAAATATTAGCTACCTTAATATGTACCTTTCTTATATGAAGCTCATATGAGGTTGTCTCGGTTTACCTGGTCCTTACCTTACTTTTCCCTTGAGTTAGGCAACTTATGGCTTCATGGTTGTGTTCCTGCACATGAAACATCACTGAGAAGCCCTTGCTCAGTCTATTCTGTAAGTCCAGTTTTACACCAATGCTTAATGTGGACTGCATGAAGTATTGTGCAGTCCCACCAGTCAAGCTCCATCTTGTTTTACCACTCTGCGAACATGACTACGCTCATTGCCTTGTATGTTACTTGCTAGCCTAATCTGTTCGTCTGCATTGCTGTATCTACCTACCAGGACACATTCTTCAGGTTGTCAACAGACCAACCAGCAGCCCCCTTACATCTCATAAATAGTTCACTGGATAGTGCTGGGCTGCTTGGAGCCCCCAGCAACCTCTCCATCTTTCTGTGAAAGGCTTTTTAAGATATGGCCCTCTAGTAGGTTTCCTTGGACCCAGGACTATTTTCCCGGGTGAGAGATGGTTTGACTCCAACCGCTCTTGTGTTAGGATATGAGAGCCTTCTCTTCTTTTTGAGAATTGAATTTGCAGCCCAGTGCAACCTTTTTTTTAACACTAGTTTGTTGTTTCTGTCCAGACACTATGGGGGTCATTCTGACCCCGGCGGGCGGCGGTCGCCGCCCGCCTGGCGGGAACCGCCATTTGGCCACCCCGCGGTCAAAAGACCGCTGGGGCCATTCCGACCTTCCCGCTGGGCCGGCGGGCGCTAACATTGTTAGCGCCCGCCGGCCCAGCGGGAAGGCGGCCTGCAACACTGAAGCCGGCTCCGAATGGAGCCGGCGGTGTTGCAGGTGTGCGACGGGTGCAGTTGCACCCGTCGCGCTTTTCACTGTCTGCTAGGCAGACAGTGAAAAGCAGGCTGGGGCCCTGTTAGGGGGGCCCTGCACTGCCCATGCCAGTGCCATGGGCAGTGCAGGGGCCCCCAGGGGCCCCAGGACACCCGTTCCCGCCAGCCTCTTCCTGGCGGTGTAAACCGCCAGAAACAGGCTGGCGGGAAGGGGGTCGGAATCCCCAGGGCAGCGCTGCTTGCAGCGCTGCCCTGGAGGATTCTCCCAGCCGGGGGAAATCCGGCGGGAAACCGCCGGACCCGGCTGGGCGGCCGCAGCTTTAACGCCGCGGTCAGAATGACGAATGAAGCACCGCCAGCCTGTTGGCGGTGCTTCCGTCATTGCCAGGGTCGGAATGAGGGCCTATATATCCTAAACGTGCTAAATAACACATGGGTGAGGTTTAAGGATTTTAGCCAGAAGTCGATGCTTTAATAGAAAAGTAATGTTTCTCCGGTGTGCACCTATAATAAAGACAGAGGGGCTATTTTTTTAAGGAAAATTTGCTGAATAGTGTTTTCATTAAAAAGCTGGATGGTTAAAACATACATGACATGAATAAACTGCTTGCTAGTATAAAGTTATGTTTCTGTTTGCTTTGTGGGAAATGGTGTCTTAGAACTAGAACAAGATGTTTCTTAAAAGTTTATATAACTGTTTATGTTTATCACTAATACTCAGACAAAGAGGAGAGGTCGCTGCAGAGAGAGCCAAGCAGGTTGAAGAATTCTGGCAGCGAAAGCAGGAAGCTATGCAGAACAAAGCTCGAGCTCAAGGTCACATGGTATGTGGTCATTTTGCATACTTTAAATTGTCTAAAGACCGTACACGCTATAAGAATAACTCTCAATTGATATTTTTAGGATTTGTAAAATTTATTTTAAAGGTTATTCATAAATAGAAACACCTATGATATTCACTGACCACCTCATGACCTATGGTCTATCTGAACAATGAAATGAGTGCCAAACAGGAATGTCCTCAACTTCTTCAAGGCCCAGACACAGCAAATGCCTCCCTCTCAATGGCTGACCAACGCTTTTCTCTAGGGGTCAAACTTCTGCTGATCAAAGCAACAGGTTGATCCTGGCCCTCTTCATTTAGTTGCGAGAGTACTGCTCATATTCCTACTTCAGAAGCATCAGTCTGGACAATGAATTGTTTAGAATAGTCTGGGCTTTTGAGAATTGGAGCTGAGCACATGGCCTTTTTCAGGGTATCAAAGGCCTCTTGACAGCTAGCTGTCCATCATACTTTTTTAGGCATCTTCTTAGAGGTAAGATCATTCAGGGGGGCCACAATGACACCATACCTTTTCACAAATCATCTGTAGCACCCAGTCAGGCCTAGAAAAGCTCTAACCTGGGTCTGGGTGGTTGGAGCAACCCAATCCATGATGGTTTGGATTTTGCTCTGAAGGGGCTGAATTTGGCCTTCACCTACTAGGTGGCCCAAGTAAACCACTTTGCTCTGCCCTATTATGGCATTTTGTAGTCTTGATAATGAGGTTTTCATTTTTCAAGGCCTCAAGTACACTCCTGGGGTGGACCAGGTGATCCTGCCAGGTTGAGCCTAAGACAAAAGTATCACCTAGATATGCTGCACTAAAGTCTTCCAGGCCTGCCAGAACTTGAGTCATCAACTTCTGGACTGTGGCAGTTGCATTTTTCAATCCAAAGAGCATCTCAATGAAGTGATAGTGCCCCCCAGGAGTGGAAAATGCAGTTTTAGGCTTAAAGGCATCAGTTGCTGCCAGGTCATATGTGCTGAGATACTTGGCTGAAGCCAGAGTATCAATCAGTTCTCTTCCAGGGGATCCTCATCAGCAGTCATAAACATTGAATATTCCCGCCCCCGTGCGGGGATCCCGGAGTACATACAAAAACACACAAGTATAAGTATGAAATATATATGAAAAATATAGCATTTTTTTTTTTTTTTTCAGACAATTTTCATACCAGATTCATGTATGCATGTGCATAACAGCAATGCAGACTATGTTGATAGACAGGCTAAAATGCTTTATTTCTATGGAGTTTTTTTTTTTTTTTTTTAAACACTCTCCTTTATAATTACAAGAAAAACTTTCTAAAGCCCCATAGCCGGGCACAGAAAAAGAAGTACCAGCAACACATGTGAAAAAAGAGAAAAAACTACATTGAAACCAATAGAGCATTGTTAGCCAATAGGCTGCATGCAGGTTAATACAGCAGAACCACAAAATTTGGCACCGTGCCTTTAAGACCCCGAGCACCTCCAGTATCCCACCATGCATCAGGAGTGAAGGAGAGGGGACAGTTGGTTCACAGTTAGGTCAGTTCTTTTTTCTGGCTTCTTCTGAGTTTTTCACAGAAAAATATTCAAAAACATTGTTTTTTCTACCTTCACTCGATGTTTTTCAACTTTTTCTGAGTGAGGGGATTTTTTCCTGACTGGAAAATGCCTTCTCTTTTTGTGAAGTGCCCTTCCTGTGGGAAGAAGAAGGCCCAGTCTGATCCACAGTCTCTCTGTATTGTGTGCTTGCCTCAGATCCACTGCCCTGACACATGCAGGCACTGTAAAAACATGTCCAAAAGGACTCTGAAGGACAGAGAGAAAATCAGACTTCATGAGAGGCAGAAAACATCGTCCTCTTCGCTTCCCAGGCAGTCAACAAGCCATTCTCATGAGCGACAGGCTAGATCGACATCAGCTGGTAAGAAAGTGCCTGTCTGTTCCCCGTCGACGTCCTCGCTGCCACCGTTGCATCATCACTTATCGCCGTCAACGACGACCCGACCGACGTCGAAGGATACAACGTCGAAGGCGCACAGCCATCATCGAGACAGATCTCCGTCGACGGCAACCCACCGATCGACGTCGAGCCAGCACCGTCGTGCTCGTATGCCGTCGAAGGCATCACACCCCTCGACGGCACGGAAGACGACGTCGAGATCGCCTCAGCGTGGAGAGCAGAGGCTTCTGTCGTCAGCGGTCCATCACTCGACGGCGAAACATACGGCGTCGAGCCGCACACATACAAGGGACCACCAGTCGCCATCGAGGCCCTCAACGTCGAGACCTGAGCAGTCCACGGTACTTCCTTCGACGTCTGTACACCTTTCGATGTCGAGACAGGTACTGCCTATTTCTCAAGGGGAAGAGCGTCCGCAACCACCGGCTGACAAGAATGTCACTCCACCAAGTCCAGTGGTCTCCATAAGGAGTGGATCGTCTAGACGGTCAAAGGCCTCATCGTCAGGGCACATCTCGCCCATAAACCTATCGCCACAGTGGTTGGAGAGCCTTAACAAGGCACCGGCTTCTCCAGACTCTCATTACTCGCGGATGTATTCACCATCAGCGTCGCATCTGAGAACACCATCCCCAGCGGCGCATACAGAACGGGCTCGTTCTACGTCTTGCCAATCTGCCAATAGGCCTCGGCGCACTACCACAAGATCTAGGAGCAGGTCACGCTCCCAGAGGAGGTCTAGGTCAAGGTCGCGCCATCACAGGAGGACTCCTTCTTGGTCCACATCGTCGAGGTCTTCCATAAGAGATTACTCCCCGACTCTGACGGATTCTCCACCAGCTAGAGTTTCCCTGGTGGATGACATAACTTTCAATGAGGTGCTGCTCAGGGAAGCACAAAAGCTTAATATTGATGTCCCGGAACCTTCAACTTCCTCGTCAGTAATCTTTGAAACCCTGCAACAGAGGATGGTTTCAAGGAAGTTGTTACCACTCGTGCCTGGTCTTCTCCGGCCGACCATGGAGACTTTTTTAACGCCAGCAAACCTCCGTTCAGCTCCTGCTAGGATCTTGATAAAGTACAAGGCCCCTGATCAGGATCCTTTGTTTCTCAGGGTTAATCCACCACCAGACTCAGTCATATTAGCCGCAGCCCCCAAGACGCATTCAGTGGCGTCATCCTCAACGGTTCCACCGGACAAGGAGAGTAGACATCTGGACTCTCTGGGTAGGAAGATGTGTGACACGGCGGCGTCGATGATGAAGGTCTCCAGCGCCTCAGCACTCCTAGGCAGATATGATCGATCCCTCTGGGACTCGCTGAGCAGATTTGCGGAAAAGCTGCCTAGAGAGGACGGGCAGGACTTCCAGGAGATCCTTCAAGAGGGAAGTCTGGTGTCCAATCAAGTCATCAGTGCAGCCGCAGACGGTGCAGACTTGGCGGCACATGGATATGCGCATGGGGTTTGCGCGAGAAGATGTTCCTGGCTGAGGCTCACAGGGTTAAAGCAGGAAGCGCAACAGCGTATCATGAATCGTCCGTTTAATTGAAACTCGTTATTTGGAGCCCACACAGATGATGAGATGTCACGTATGAAGGCGGAGGTCGACACAATGAGGGAAGTGGGTCTCGAAAGAAGGAAAGACTTCAGACGGAGGTACAGGCCTTACGACAGGCGCCCGTTCCAACAGAGGGTTAAAACCCCTCATTGGTCTCAAAGACTGCAGCAAAAACAAGGGCGTCCTCTCTTCCAGTCTCGCAAGGCCACAAGAGACCGAGGATCAAGCAGACCTCAGCAGTCTACCCCCAAAGCCCCCGCAAAACAATGAGAGTTCGCTCCCCTTAATACCGTACACCACTTCGGTTGGGGGAAGTATCACAGAGTTCGCTCACGAGTGGCATGGCATAACAAAAGACAAATGGGTGCTGAACATTGTAGAGAGTGGATACTCTCTTCTTTTCCAACAACCTCCACCTCATTTGCCACCAACCAAGTCGAGACCTGCTCACATGAACTTACTACGCAAAGAGGTTCGCGTCCTGTTGCAGAAAAGAGCGATAGAAAAGGTGCCAGCCGCCCAAAGAGGAAAGGGGGTATACTCCCGCTATTTTCTAGTAGCAAAGAAGGGTCGGGAAGGAGTCTTCAGACCGATTCTAGACTTGAGGCTGCTCAACAAATACATACGGAAACAAAAATTCAGAATGCTGGCTCTTCATCAGATTTTCCCTCAACTGCATTGAGGAGACTGGATGTGCTCCATAGATCTGCAGGATGCATATTTTCATATCCCGATCATTCCCAAACATCGGAAATTCCTACGGTTTGTGATAGCCTCCCAACACTATCAGTTCAAGGTGCTTCCTTTCGGCCTCAAATCTGCCCCTCACGCATTCTCCAAGTGTGTAGCAACGGTAGCGGCGCATTTAAGGAAGCAGAAAAACTTCATTTATCCATACGTAGACGACTGGCTACTGAAAGCCTCCTCTCCGGAACAGGCAAAAAAGCATCTAGACATTGTCCTCAGTGTTGTACGATCTCTAGGTCTGCAAGTCAACTTCTAAAAGTCCACCCTCATCCCAACACAAACCCTCCACTACCTGGGAGCGATACTGAATAAAGAGCTAGAAAGAGTGTATCCTTCGGAGGAACGACTGTTACCAATAAGGAGGACGTGTCGCGATCTTCTTGGTTCCCCGCGCCTACGGCCCGTCGGGTGACATCTCTGTTGGGCTCCATGGCCTCTTGCATTTTCATTGTCCCGAACGCCAGATTGCATATGAGACTTCTTCAAGAGGCTCTAGAGGAAAACTGGAATCAACACACAGGCCATTGGGAGGACAGGATACTTCTTCCGGTAGAAGCGTGACAATCATTACAATGGTGGACGCGCAGACATCACCTGTCAGTAGGAGTTCCTTTTCACCATCCAATCCCTTCTGACACTCTGGTAATGATGCATCGCTTCAGGGCTAGGGAGCCCCATCCTGGTTCCCTTCAAGCTCAGGGCTTGTGGTCCAGCAAAGAGAAGACGTACCATATCAACCTGCTGGAGCTCAGAGCAGTTCATCTGGCTCTCAAATCATTTGCGCCATCGATTCAGGGAAAGTCTCTCCTGGTACAAACGGACAATACGACGACAATGTATTATCTGAACAAGCAAGGAGGTAAGAGATCCCGGCCCCTGTCTTGGGAGTCTCAAACCATTTGGCATTGGCTCATAGCGAGGGGAATGTCTCTTACAGCAATTCACCTCCCAGGGCAGCAAAACGTGGAAGTGGACTTCCTAAGCAGAACCCTCGGGGCGCCCACAACTGGGTTGTTCACGACGATGTCGTCGCAGACATCTTCGTTCAATGGGGTCAGCCTCAGTTAAATCTGTTTGCAGACGAGGTAAAAAAATGCCCGGACTTCGCGTCCAGGTTCTACCGTCCGGGGTCTCGAGGGAATGCCCTGTTGATAGACTGGTCAGGGATATTTCTCTACGCTTTTCCACCGATTCCCCTGATACCAGCGGTGATAAACAAACTCTACAGATCCAACACCAGAATGATTCTCATAGCCCCGCAGTGGCCTCGACAGTTCTGGTACACGGATCTCCTCAACCTGTCAGAACAACCGCACAAGAGGCTGGAGTGCAGACCGGATCTCCTATGCAGACTGAGATGCAAGATTTTTCACCCCAACCTTCCCTCTCTGAGCTTGACGGCATGGCTCCTGAATTCCTGCAGTATGGGCATCTAGGGCTCTCGCAGGAATGCATGAACATTTTAAAGGAGTCCAGAAGGCCTTCCACGTGGCGCTCTTACGCGTTCAAGTGGAAGAGATTCTACATATGGTGTCGTCAACAGGGTCAGAATCCTATTCTGGCTCAGGAGGAGGTCATATTGTCTTACCTGCTCCATCTGGCGAAATCAGGTCTGCAATTGTCATCTATTTAGGTACATTTATCTGCCATTACGGCTTATCGTAAGTCACCTTCTCAGGAATCCTTCTTTACAATGCCAGTAGTAAAGGATTTCTTAGAAGGTTTAAAGAAGGTTTTTCCACCCATTCGAAAACCCTCGCCTCCATGGGAACTGAACATAGTATTATCTAGACTCATGGGCCCTCCTTTCGAGCCTATCCACAAAGCTTCTTTGCAACACCTTACGTGGAAGACAGCTTTTCTCGTAGCCATTACTTCGGCTAGGAGGGTCAGTGAGATTCAGACTTTATCCTCCAAGGAACCGTATACGGTTTTCCATGAAAATAGAGTTGTTCTAAGAACTCATCCATCATTCTTACCAAAGGTGGTGTCAGATTTTCACATCAATCAGACTGTATCACTCCCAACTTTTTTCCCCAATCCGGATACTCCAGCGGAGAAAGCCTTGCACTCCCTGGATTTGAAAAGAGTGCTAAAATTTTACCTGGATAAGACCAAATTGATTATACGATCTCACCACCAGTTTGTAAATTACAGACATATGAGAACAGGCGATGCAGCCTCAAAACGAACCATATCTAGATGGATAGTTTCATGTATTGTAACTGCATATCAATTGGCTAACAAACAGTTATTGGCTAGGCCTAAGGCTCATTCGACAAGAGGAAAAGCGGCTACTGCTGCCCTCCTTAATAATGTTCCAATCTCTGAAATCTGTAAGGCCGATACATGCAAATCTGTACATAAGTTTACTAGGCGTTACTTTTTAGATTCAGATGCCAAAGCGGACGCTCAAGTTGGTCACGCGTCTCTGAGAAATTTGTTTGCATAGTGTATGTCTTTGTCCTGCACTTCTCTTAGATAGTCCGCAGAGATAAGGGATGGGCCTGTTAATCTATTCAATGTTTGACTATTGATGAGGATCCCCTGGAATAGAAGGATAAGTTACTTACCTGTAAAGCCTAGTTCTCTTCCAGGGGTATCCTCATCAAAGCCATAAACAACCCACCCTCCTCCCCGGACGCAAGTCTCCTAGAAGTGCAGCACAGACCATCTATCTAATCTGTTGGATGCTTTGTCACAGTAGAAAAGTACTGACGTAACTGTGAACCAACTGTCACCTCTCCTTCACCCCTGAGGCATGGTGGGATACTGGAGGTGCTCAGGGTCTTAAAGGCACGGTGCCAAATGTTTTGGTTCTGCTGTATTAACCTGCATGCAGCATATTGGCTAACAATGATTTATTGTTTTCAATGTAGTTTTTTCTCTTTTTTCACATATGTTGCTGGTACTTCTTTTTCTGTGCCCGGCTATGGGGCTTTAGAAAGTTGTTCTTGTAATTATAAAGGAGAGTGTTTAAAAAAAAAAAAAAAAAAACTCCATAGAAATAAAGCATTTTGGCCTCTGTATCAACATAGTCTGCATTGCTGTTATACACGTGTATACATGAATCTGGTATGAAAATTGTCTACAAAAAAAAAGCTATCTTTTTCATATATATTTCATACTTATACATGTGTGTTTTTGTATATACTCCGGGATCCCGGCACGGGGGCGGGAATATTCAATGTTTATGACTTTGATGAGGATACCCCTGGAAGAGAACTAGGATTTACAGGTAAGTAACTTATCCTTCTTCTGCCCTGGGATTGGAGGGGCATCAGTCTTAATGAGTGCATTGAGGCCTCTGTAATCTACACAAAACCTAATCTCTTTATTTCCACCATGGGAAGGAGGTTTTGGCTCAAGGACTACTGGGCTATCCCAAGGGCTATCTGAAGGCTCAATCACCACCAAATCCAGCATCTTTTGGACTCTGCCCTTATGCAATCTCTGACATGGTCAGGCTGCCTGTAGATTTTGTTCTTTACAGGTAGACTATCACCTGTGTCCACATCATGGGCACACCAGGTGGTTTGACCAGGGGTCAGGGAAAAAAAAGTGCAGCAAACTGGCTGAGAATCTGTCTACAGTCAGCGTGTTGCTGTTCAGGGAGGCAGTCTGCAAAGACTACTCTATCTACTGAATCATCAACAGGGTTGTTTGAAAGGAGGTGAGGTAGAGGCTCACTCTTGGGTTCCTGCCTCTCATCAGTGGCCATGAGCAAGCTCATGACAACCGTGTCATAATAAGGCTTTAGGTGGTTCTTCTGGGGGCTTCTTTGAGTGTCCATGTCAGCCAAGTAGGTGACCTCACCTTTCTGCTCTATATTTGTGTGGGGGCCACTTCACTTGTCTTGGAGTGCTCTTGGGCCACATGCTTCAGCACCCACACTTTCTATCCTGGATGGTAAGCAGTCAGCACAGCCTTCTGGTCATGCCATAGATTTTGAAGCTGGCCTCAAGGTTTTTGGAAGCCTTCTTCATGTACTCTGCCAATGCGTGAATGAAAGCCTAGCACATAGTCAACTATGTCTTCTTCAGGGGGCTTGAGAGGTTGCTCCCAGTCGTCCTTCACAAGAGGAGCAAGAGCACCCACAACTGGATGTCCAAACAGAAGTTCAAATGGACTGTAGCCCACCCCCTTCTGAGGAACCTCTCTGTAGGCAAATAGAAAGCAAAGTATTAGGACATCCCACCTGCTCCTAAGTTTTTCTGCGAGTCCCGTAACCATTCCTTCTGGGGTTTTGTTGAATATCTCTACTAACCCATTTCCTTGTGGATGTCAAGGAGTGGTGAATTTATGAGTTACACAACATTCCTTCTACATTGCTTTGTGGTATCCTAACATGAAGTTTGCACCTCTGTCGGATACATCCTCCTTAGGAAAGCCCACCCTTGAAACATTCCCAGGAGGGCCTTTGCCACTGCAGGAGCTGTAGTGGACCTAAAGGGAATGTCCTCTGGGTACCTGGTGGCAGGGTCCATCACCACCAGAATAAATCTGTTCCCTGATGCAGTTGGAGGGGTAAGGGGGCCAACAGTGTCAACCCCTACCCTTTAAAGGGAACCCCAACCACTGGTAGTGGAATTAAGGGGGCCTTTGTAGGGCCACCTGACTTTCAGCTTGCTTGGCAGGTGACACAGGATCAATAAAACGCCTTTGTGTCTTCAGATATGTGGAGCCAGTGAAAGTGTGGGACAAGTCTGTATGTCCCAAGTCTTACTTTGGCCAAGATGCCATGTCATGGGCTAAGGTCAAAACAAAGTCCCTAAACTTCAGAGGTGTGACCAACCTCTTGGTGGCACCAGGTTTGGGGTCACTAGCCTCAGAGTAAAGAAGTCCATTTTCCCAGTAGACCCTGTGGGTTCCACTGACATCCCCTGCCTCCTGTGCAGCAGCTTGCTGCCTGAGGCTTTCAAGGGAGGGGCAGGCCTTCTGCTCCAAGCTCAGTTCTTAACTGGAGGGTCCCTCTGCACACAAGACCTCTGCTGTGTCAGCACCCAGTTCCTCTGATGCGGGTTCCTCTCAAGGAGTATGATCATCCCCGAGGAGGCTGATCCTCACTTGACTCCTGGGCAGGGGGTAAGTCTTTACCCTTCCAGCCTCTCTTCTTGGGAGCTGACTGGTCCATACTTTCAGGCTTCAGTTCTCCTGATTCTCCCTGTTTCCCTGGCCTGTGCTCTTGTTGTCACAAAGACATTTTTAGGGATACCGAGCATTGCTCTGCACCTCCACTTCAGCCCAGGCCGAGGTCTCTAAATCATTGCCCATCAGACAATCAACAGGAATGGAAGAGGACACTACAACTCTTTTAGGGCTAGTAACCCCCTCGCTACCCCAGCTAAAGTTATCAACTGGCATGGGGTGGCACTTAGTGATGTTGTCTGCGTTGATAACTTGGTAACTCTGACCAAGTAGGATTTGCTCAGGGGGACACCAGTTTTTCAGTCACCATAGTGACACTGGCACCTGTGTCCCTGTAAGCCTCTGCCTCAGTACCATTAATCAAGCGGTGCTGCCTGTATGTTGGGAACCCATTTGTCTGTCTTCTTGGGGAGAGGTCAGATCTGAGTCCACCAGGTACTGCTGCAGTTTCTCAGACACACAGTTATTAAGGATGTGCTCTCTCATGATACAATTGCACAGCCCTTCATAGTCATGCACATTACTACCATGTAACCAGCTGTCTAGAAAATCCATCAATTAGAGGCCTGGTAGTTGTCTGCATCTTCCTCCCTTTCTCTCCATCTCTAGGGCCTCTGTCTCTAAAGCAAGTTGTTGTTCTTTCAGCTTGAGCTTGGCCTTCTCAAGTGTCAGCAAACTGAAGCCCCTATCTAGAGATCCCTCATCAGAGCAAAAGTGGATGGAGCCCACAGCAAAAGCTGGAGAAAGGGAAACTGAGGATGAGGCAGATACACTCCTCCTGGGGACTCTCTTTACTAACCGTGGGGGGTGTAGAATGGGTCCTACTTCTAAAACCCTCTCTTGTGCTACCAACACACTCCCTACAGTGTTGAGGTTTTCCCCAGCACCCTCATTGTCCTGCCCAGTGTGGTCAGAGGAAGTACCTGGTACCCACTTTTCCAACACTGGGTGTTCACCCTCCTCATCTAATTCTCTCTCCTTACCAGGATTCTGTATGTCATCCTCAATAGGAAGGTCTAAGAGAATAATTTTTTTAGGCTTTTTACCTGTCTTATGTTTTCTAGCAGTACAGAGCGCCCCAGGTTCCTTGAACATAAGGCCATCATACCTAGACCCCTGAGTCTGGGCAGCTCCCTCAACTGTAGATATGGTACAAGAGTGGTGTGTGTGTGTGCTACACTTACCTTCTCTAAGTCTCTAAACTTTTCAAAAACTTGGAGGAAGGGCTGTGCTTAGACCCCTGACTACCCAGGCAAAACGTTTAGGATTTCTTGCAGTTACTAGTGCAGTATGTAACTGATAGTTAGTAGCGATCTTTCTTATGAGAGGCCACTGCTGACCCAGTGGTAAAGTAATGCAAGTGTCTTATCCCACTGCTGCACCACCAATTTAGGAGGCTTGCTCAGTTTATGGTGTACACCTATGGTATGGAACCCTATACTGAGTCCAGGCAACCCTTAGTAATAGTGAATAGGTGTCCAGATAGCAGAAGCATTCTAGGGGTAACTGAGGCGAGAAGCTAAAGCTTATCTAGGAGGAATGTGAAGCACTTGCAATACCACAGTAGTCAGACAATAACTTAGTCACAAGAAAGAACCATACATGTTGCAAAAATAAAAGATACTTTATTACAGCACTACTACTACACTGACATTGGTATATTTCTGTTGGAGATATTACATACTAGTTAGTGGCTGGGGCCAGTGAGAAGCACTAGAGGTAAGTACAGTATGTGACCCCAGCAACCCTACCCTTTGTGTCTACCCCTCCACTCATGCCCTCTGCTTGTGACAGTCTAACGGAGGACAATCTCTTCTTGCTCTACCAGAAAGTGACAGCTCTCTTGGCCAGGGGAGCCATCAAGAGGGTGACCATGCCAGAAGTAGGTTGTGGTTGCTATTCACATGACTTTCTGGTGCCCAAGAAGGGGCGAACACTTTTGTCCTATCATAGACCTACTCCCTCTTAATTTCTTCCTCAAAACGTAGAAGTTCAGAATGCTCATGCTCACTCAAGACCTGTCTGCCCTAGACCTGGGAGACTAGATAGTAGCGTTGGACAGCACACATATTTCCACACTCCTGTCCTGCCCACAGGCATTACCTGCTGCACACCTAACTCCCTCTCAGGCGCTTCCTTTCATTGTAGCTCTTCTGGCACAGTGCTATTTGGATCTATCCTTCTGAACAGCGTGTTGAGGATATTCCAGCTTTGATACCAATGTTTCAGCCTCTATCCTTGATTTTGGTTAAGGCTGGCTCTGAGGCTGCTAGGTCTAATGTCCTCTTGCATCCTGCTTGTCACACATGCCCGCAGGCATATGCAGCTCTGCAATGGGACCTGAAGTTCAGTGGGCGTAGTATCAGGAGAATTGCTCCAACATGCTTCAGATCCTGGAGGGAACTGCAAAATACCTACAGTGGTGGCTAACAAACCATGATTGGATCAGCGGCAGACCCTTCTCCCTTTGCCAACCAGTAGTGACAGATACATCACTCCTGGGATGGGGAGTCCATCTGCCAGAGGTGAAGATCAGAGGCCTCTGGTCTCCAGAGGAATCCAGACTCCACATCAACCTTCTGGAGCTCTGGGCAATCCGACTGTCATTAAAAGCCTTTTTACCCTCCTTCAAGGGAAGGTTAGTGTAGGTGTATATGGACAACCCACTCCCCCATGTTGCACTGCAACAAAACGGATGGGGTGTCGTCGTGGACACTTTGTCAAGAGGCCCTGCGTCTCTGGACACGGCTGGACCTCCGTGCATATCCCAGTGGTTCAACACCTGGAGGGCTTTCTGAATGCCAGGGTGGACAAACTCAGTCGAAGATGCCTAGCGGATCAGGAATGACATTTCCATCTGGAGGTGGTGCAAGGTCTCTTTCAGCAGTGTGGAGAGCCTTGGTTAGATCTGTTCGTCACTGCTGACAACGCACAGTCATCAGTTCCATGTGCACGAGTTTCTAAGATGGCTTTCGCCCGGAGTGGAGCTCAGGCCTCCTGTACGTCTTTCTGCCCATACCACTTCTGCCCAGAATTCTCAAGAAAATCAGGAATGACCGGGCCCAAGTCATCCTTATGGCTTCAGACTGCACTTGGAGAGCTAGGTTTGAGCTTAGCCATCTGTCCTCTGATCAGGCTGCCCCTTCCAGAGAGTCTTCTGTCACAGCAGGAGGCGAGGGTTCTCCACCCACAACTGTCAACGTTCCACCTTCTTGCTTAAATATTCCCCTGGGACAGTTGATAACTTTCGTCCTCCCACCTGAAGTCTACAATGCTATTTTTGTTTGTGGCGTGACAACCTTTCTGTGTGCAGGCAGACAGGTTGATCCCCCTCTCTGCTCCCCTTTCTCGCGTTTTTCATTCCCTTGCCCTGCAGGGCTCTGCACTGAGCACCTTAAAGGGGTACCTTTCTGCTATATCTGCTTTCTGTGGTTGTCTGAGCAGCCATCCCTTTCCAAATCCCCTGTTGTACATCGGTTTCTGATAGGTTTGCACATTTATTTCCTCCTTCTCCCTTTATCGTGCTTCAGTGAGACTTTAATCTAGCCCTGATGTTCCTAATGTGTGTTCCCTTTGAGTCCTTGGACAACTGTTCTCTCAGGCTTCTTACCATTAGACGGCCTTCCCAGTGGCAATAACATCTACCTAGAATGTCCGTGAGCAGCAGCTCCTTCTGTGAAATAGAGCTTCCTTTCTACTTTTATCACTCTGCCACATCCCTCTAAAGTAGAGAAGCGACTCGACCGTCTGGACCCAAAAAAGAGCGTTGTTGTTTTAACGTGACTGCAGAAAAGCGGTGTGGTAGATAGCCAACTCTTTGTGGGGTATGTCAGAGCGAAGAATGGAAAGGCTATGCAGAAGCCAACCATCTCCTGATGGATAGTGATCCGCATTAAAATCTGCTACACATTAGCTTAGAAGCAGCCGTCTGACGATTTGTGTACTTATTCCACCAGAGCTAAGGCGGCGACCACTGCGTTAGCACGCAGATGTCCAGTCCTGGACATCTGCCGGGTTAGCAACGTGGGTATTCCTGCACTCATTCACCAAGCGCTACTGCCTGTGGACTTCAGGTCTGTAGGGGTGGGCATTTTGCCTGTTCGGTCCTGCAGGCTTTGTCGTTGTTTCGCAGACCTACCTCGGGGGAGGTATTGCTTGTGAATCTATTCTAAGGTAAGGAATCTGCTACTACAAGTCTCTATCAGATGAACAAGTTACTTATCTTTGGTAAAGCCTTATCTAGTAGAGACAGTATGTAGACGCAGATTCCTTACCAACCACCCATACTCCCCACTCTGTGAATGGATTTCTAGGAACAGGGCTTTCCCCATTCAGGGCCCTAGTTCTTCACACCAGTGATGAGTGTTTTTCGTGGCTCTGCACTCCTGGTGTTGAAAGTCGTGAAAAGAAATTGACTTCAGTGTGCTAGGGTGGTGCCTATCTAGGCACTGCACACATCATTTCTGGCGTGGATGACACCACGCAGAGCCATTTGATGCCACCTAACAGCGCACAGGGGTACTGCTCACAAAAAAATTCCAGATCCAGTCTGATCCCTGGGGATAGTTCTAAGATAAGGAATCTGCTGCTGATATACTGTCTACCAGATAAGGCATTACTGAAGGTAAGTAACTTGTTCTTCAAGAACTTTCACTGGCATATGATAAACACGTCTACTTATTGTACTGAACAAACACTTCAGCAAGAGAAAATCTCATTCAAAATCATGAGCTAAGTAGTTATTTCGAAACAGGCTAGTTTACTGTTGCACCATTGTAACTGCTAATAGTTGCTTTTTAATACAAACACTTTTTATGTATCTTGTGTACTTGAGGACACAAGTGAGAGCCTGTCTGATGTATGTGGGCGGTGGTAGAACTTACTAAAGCACAGTGCACTTTCAAATAACTCCAAGCCATGTGTAAGGATGGCATAGGTGACGCATTACAGCCCCAGGCAATCCTAAACTTGATACATTCAATGATGAACAGGGTGAACTGCAAAGGCTGGCAGCCATCTATGGAGGAAGACCCAAATCTGCAGGAAGCAGCAGGTTCCGAAACAAGATGGAAGAGGTAGGCTTAGTATTGTAATCAAATTAATTTTACTAATATCTTTGCACAAGTTGTTTTCACTTTTATTTATGTTTTCCTACTTGGTGTTCTTAACAGCTAAATAACCACGTTGAATATTTTTAGTGTTCATCTGTATAGTCTGTCCTTTGCTTCACTCTTTTCCAGGTCGTTCCTATGACACGATAAAAGAAACATTAGTGAAACCCTCCAAATATGACGTTTCCTGATTTACTTTGCCATGCATTAATAATTAAATGTAAACAAAATAGATGAAGGAGGTGCATTTCATAAGCCCTTTGCTTTTATACGTTGAATAAGCTGTCCTCTTCTTTCAGAACGTAACTATTTTTTTACTATTTAAACTTAGGCTTTTTGTCATAAGATAATTGCTAACACGTTATTTGGATATACTGTAGCTGTAAAACTGATATGTGTGTGTAAAACAGCAAGTCACTGTTCGTATTCTTTTCTGCTTTGTGTAGGAATACTTAGCGAGGTTGAGGAAAGTCCGGCTTCAAAACTTTAATGAACGGCAGCAGACAAAAACGATGCTTCGTGGGGAAAAGGTAAATTAAATTAATTTGCAGAAGTATGACAGTGGTTATGACAGCACAGTAGATCAGGTGAACCCCACTCAGGGTAGTAAATCAAGATAAAACCTCCAGTTTTGTGGCATGAGTGACTATAATTGGAAATGGCCAAGTCAAAAGCTATGTAATAGGAGTGCAAAGTCCAACAGGAGTGTTACACAATAATAAATATTTATATTAACATAAGAGGCAATGGGGAACTTGTACAGTCAGTTGCTCATATTTATATAGCTTTATGCTTGATGTATGAAATCGTAGTCTTTGCCACCGCAAAATGGTGTGTAGCAATGTACTAAAGATACGCTATGAATAGTAAGTCTTTCCAACCCGCAAAGTACCTTTTGATGCTGATACTGACTCACAAACGAAAGGGTGCATAAATGGGAATTCATCTCTCTTTTGAGAGTTGGTATGTCATATATCAATGTGCTACGATCACTTTTACGATTGCACACTATTGACCAGTTAACATAACACGAAATATGGTGGTAACAGAGTCGTAAATTGGTAGCTGTCCCCAGGAAATAACTTCGATTTTTTAAGTAGTGGCTGCCAACATTTAGGAAAGCGCATAGTGGTTTAGGCCTAGGGATTTCTGTTTCCGGAATGCACCCTAACTTCTAGTTTTGAGGGCAGACCATATCCCCTTGCTCACAAAAATTAAAGTAGGCATTCTGCTATGGAAAACAAAGGTGACATTCAAGGAAGGTGAATGTAGGGAACAGGATTTTCTGACCCTGACAGACCCCTGTCCTTCCATTTACAAGGGGCTTTCTGTAATGACCTCCTGCATAAATGAGCCATGAGTTTTTGCAATCCCCTGTTAAATGCATATTGCACTGTGATTGATGAACACATTCTGGTAGCCATGTTTCCACTGCATAAATATCAGCCCTTGAGAAGAAAATAAAATCAGCCAACATGTATTTTGCAGAGTAATACCATTTCTTCAGTTGCAATTTATGTAGACTAATTTTGCCCAGACTATTAGTTTAGACATTACAAAGGGACTCCCAACCAATAAATAAATCAAGGAATGAGCAGAGTTCACCAAAATATCAAAATAATCTACAAATAAAAAAATAGGGTGGGGCTACAGAGAACTGGCAAACGAGATTGCCATGTAAATCAAGAACTGTGGTGAGACAAGTTTTGCGACGCAGCAGCCTTGCTGACATGTGTATAATGAACATGCCAAATTAACAGTACACCTCACTTGTTACGGGCTCTATCATGCCCTGGCCCCATAGGCAGAGTTAGAGCATGGAGATCGCTGGATGGGACAGCGCAACCTACAGTACACCTGCCATCTTTGATTTTGGCTGCCCGATCCTACTGGTGGTGTGGCAATACCCAGGGGCCAGGGACCTGACACACTGGAGGATTGAGCGGTGTAGGAGGCTGGCCTAGTGTGTGGTGGTTACCTATGGTACTTACACCTTATACCAGTCCAGTTATCCCTTATTAGTATAGTGTAGGCAGCGTCTAGAAGCCAGGCTCTCTAGAGGTAGCTGTGGATGAGCAGCCAAGGCTTATCTAGGAGACATGCAAAGCTCATGCAATACCACTGTAGTCACACAGTACTCACACACTTGAAAGAAAATACTCAGTGTTACAAAAATAGAGGTACTTTATTTTGGTGAAAACAAATGCCAAAAATACCATAGAGACCATATTCCCTTAACAGGGAAGTAATACACAAATTATATACACTAGTATGCAGAAATAGGCATAAAAACAGTTAGAAAACAGTGCAATTAGTGAAAATCACAATAGTTAGAAATGGACCTCGGGGAGCACAAACCATATACTAAGAAAGTGGAATACGAAAGTCGGTCCCCCTCCTAGGCAAGTGTAGTGTGTAGAGGGGTGCTGAGAGTACTAGAAAAGCCCAAAGGTAAGTACCACAACCCACCTCAGCGACCAGAAAAGCAGGACTAAATCACAGTAACTTTCCCAGAACACGCGCAGAAATGAGAAGAAGAATTCTGCAAAACCCAGACGAGACTGTAAGACACCAACAGTGGATTCCTGGACAAGAAGATCTGTGGAAGAAGGGGACCAAGTCCAAGAAGCACAGAAGAGTCCAGGAAGAGCAGGAGCCCCTGCTAACCCGGATGAAGGTGCAAAAGGAGAACCACCAGTGGAGAAGAAAAGTCAATACTGCACTCAAGAAGACGAAATCAGATTCCTAGAGGGTGCAAGTGATGTCCCAAGCTGGTTGGAGGATTGCAGTCAGGTTTGCGTCATTTGAATCCGCCAACAAGCCTTGGTACACGTAACGCTCGCGGTTAGCGAAAAATGGTGCTGCCAGGGTCCAGGAAGGACCAGGTGGACTCTACCCAGGAGAGTCGGTCAGAGGGGCCCCTCTGCGACACAGAGAGTCCACAGAACACCAGGCATGACACACAGGAGTCCTATAGGACGGGGACAAGAAAGTTGCAGAAGAGGCACATGCACGACAAAGGCTCCCACGCCGCTAGAGAACCACTCACGAAGCTGTGCATCACAGGATAGAGTGCTGGGGGCCAGAGCTACAAGATGCACGAAAGACTTGGAGGAAGGATGCCAACAAGCCTAGGCAGCTGCATAAGACGTGGTGCACAGGGGTACTGTCTTGCTTGCGGAGGCAAGGTCTTACCTCCACCAAAGTGGGACAGCTGGAAGAGAGGACCGTCAGAACCACTGTACTCCACCACCCGTGATGCAGGATCCACACAGGTCAGCAGGAGAGGGGGTCCATGCAGCTGGTCTTCGTCGCAGTTGGTGCCTGCAGACGCAGGGGAGTGACTCCTTCACCTCAATGGAGATTTCTCCTTGCTTCTGATGCAGGCTGAAGACGGGCTGTCTTCAGAGGATGCACAGCCCTGAAAACTGTTGTAGTTGCTGGCAGGAGCCGGAGATACAATGTTGCAGGATGCGTCTTACTACTTTGTTGCAGCTTGTAGGTTTCTGGAGGGCCCAGATGCAGTTTCTTCAGTGAGAAGTCGAAGTGGAGGATGCAGAGGATTCAAGCTGGAGTCTTGCAATCCGAATCTGAGGAACCACCCAAAGGAGAGACACTAAATATCCCTGAAAGGGGGATTGGTAACCTAACCAGGTAAACACTTATCAGGGTAGAGCTGTGACATCACCTGCTGGCACTGGCCACTCAGCTGCTCCCAGAGTTCCCTGCCAACCTTGAATCCAAGATGGCAAAACTCAGGGACCCTCTGGAGGAGCTCTCAGCACTTCCCCTTGGGTGGTGATGGACAGGGAAGTGGTCACTCCCCTTTCCTTTGTCCCGTTTGGCGCCAGAGCACGGAATGGGGGTCCCTGAACTGGTATAGACTGGTTTATGCAAGGAAGGCACCAAATGTGCTCTTCAAAGCATTTCCAGTGGCTTGGGAGACTACCCCTCCCCAGGCTGTAACACCTATCTCCAAAGGGAGAGGGTGTAGGACCCCTCTCCCAAAGGAAATCCTTTGTTCTGCCTTCCTGGGCTTGAGCTTTTCAAGCAACAGGAGGGGCAGAAACCTGTCTGTGAGGTAGCAACAGCTGGGGCTGTCTGGAAAACCTCAGAAGGCTGAAATGGCAATACTGGGGGCCTGCTAAAGAGCCCCCAGAGTGCATGGAATCATACAACCAATGCTTGCAAAAGCCTTGGCGTATGATTCCATCATGTTTGATACCAAACATGCCTCTGTTCGCAGTTACTATTATGTAGCTGGACATAGGTAGTGACCTATGTCCAATACACTTGTAAAATGGTATCCCGCACTCACGAAGTCTAGGAAAATGGGCCTGGAGTTCGTGGGGGCACCTCTGCTAGTGGAGGGGTGCCCTCACACACAGGTACTTTGCACCCTGCCCTCTGGGCTGGAGGGCCTGCTATAGGGGTGACTTATAAGTGACCCTGGTGCAGTGAAAATGGCAGTGAAAGGGTGCTTGCACCTTTTCCCGCAGGCTGCAATGGCAGCCCTGCAGAAGCCTTTGCATGGTCTGCCTGTGGGTGGCAAAATATATGCTGCAGCCTATAGGGATCCCCTGGAACTCCAATACCATATACTAGGGACTTATAAGGGGGCACCAGTATGCCAATTGTGGGTGAACTACAGAGTTTTGGGAGAGAGATCATAATCACTGGGGTCCTGGTTAGCAGGATCCCAGTAAACACAGTCAAGCACACCGACATCAGACAGAAAAAGGGGGTAACCATGCCAAGAAAGAGGGCACTTTCCTACAAGCAGTGAGTGTAGGGGCACGTCTTTTCGCCGGTTTCCAGACGATTGGGTCGTTGCCTGGGGTGGGAGGTGAAGGAGGATGGTTTCAGGGTCTGCTGGGACCTACATTTGCTTCCGGATACCTCCTGCCCATCGGCCTCTTGGAGCCACCTCAATGGGTGGCTGCCATGATTTGTGCTGCCACGCCGGCTGTGCGGACGGTGAGACAGGAACTAGCCTGGATTTCTCAACTGCTGACTCCTATATGAAGTCTGGTCTAGTGTTGGATGGCTGACTCCCTCATGCTGTCTACTATGCTCCCAGGCTCACTGTAAGGAAATGCCTCCTTGGCATGGTTACCCCCTGACTTTTTGCCTTTTGCTGATGCCAGGATACGATTGAAAGTGTGCTGGGACCCTGCTAACCAGGCCCCAGCACCAGTGTTCTTTTCCTAAACCTTTGCTTCCACAATTGGCACATCCCTGGCACTCAGATAAGTCCCTTGTAAATGGTACCCCTGGTACCAAGGGCCCTGATGCCAGGGAAGGTCTCTAAGGGCTGCAGCATGTCTTATGCCGCCCTGGGGACCCCTCACTTAGCACATGCACACTGCCTCACAGCTTGATTGTGCTGGTGGGGAGAAAATGATTAAGTGGACATGGCACTCCCCTCAAAGTGCCATGCCAACCTCACACTGCCTGTAGGTAAGTCACCCCTCTAGCAGGCCTTACAGCCCTAAGGCAGGGTGCACTATACCACAGGCGAGGGCATATGTATATGAGCACTATGCCCCTACTGTGTCTTAGCAAACCCTTAGACATTGTAAGTGCAGGGTAGCCATAAGAGTATATGGTCTAGGAGTTTGTCAAACACGAACTCCACAGTTCCATAATGGTCACACTGAAATCTGGGAAGTTTGGTATGAAACTTCTCAGCATAATAAATGCACACTGATGCAAGTGTGGAATTTATTGTAAAGTGCACCCAGAGGGCATCTTAGAGATGCCCCTGAATACCAATACGGCTTCTAGTGTAATGCTGACCAGTTTCTGCCAGCCTGCCACAACCAGACGAGTTGCAGGCCACATGGGGAGAGTGCCTTTGTCACTCTGTGGCCAGGAACAAAGCCTGTACTGGGTGGAGATGCTTCTCACCTCCCCCTGCAGGAAATGTAACACCTGGCGGTGAGCCTCAAAGGCTCATGCCTTTTGTTACAGCACCACAGGGCATCCCAGCTAGTGGAGACGCCCGCCCCTCCGGCCACTGCCCCCACTTTTGGCGGCAAGGCTGGAGGAGATAATGAGAAAAACAAGGAGGAGTCATCCACCAGTCAGGACAGCCCCTAAGGTGCCCTGAGATGAGGTGACCCCTGTCTTTAGAAACCCCCCATCTTAAGTTTGGAGGATTCCCCCAATTGGATTAGGGATATGCCCCCCTCCCCTCAGGGAGGAGGCACAAAGAGGGTGTAGCCACCCTCCAGGACAGTAGCCATTGGCTACTGCCCTCCCAGACCTAAACGCACCCCTAAATTAAGTATTTAGGGGCACCCAAGAACCCAGGAAATCAGATTCCTGCAACCTGAACTAAGAAAAAGGACTGCTGACCTGCAAGCCTGCAGAGACAATGGAAGATGACAACTGCTTTGGCCCCAGCCCTACTGGCCTGTCTCCTGACTCGAAAAAACTGCAACAGCGATGCATCCAACAGGGACCAGCGACCTCTGAAGCCTCAGAGGACTGCCCTGAACCTAAGAACCAAGAAACTCCTGTGAGCAGCGGCTCTGCTCAAGAAACAGCAACAATATTGCAACTTTTCTGCAACTTTCAAAGACCTCACTCTTTCCTCCGGAAGCATGAGACTTCACCCTCTGCACCTGACGCCCCCGGCTCGAAATCCAGAGAACCAACACCACAGGGAGGACTCCCAGGCGACTGCAACCCCGTGAGTAGCCCAAGACGTCCCCCCTGGATTCCCACAGCGAAGCCTGCAGAGAATCCAGAGGCTCTCCCTGACCACAACTGCCTGTAACAAGGGACCCGATGCCTGGACCAAGCACTGCACCCGCAGCCCCCAGGATCAGAAGGAACCGAACCTCAGTGCAGGAGTGACCCCCAGGTGACCGTCTGCCTAGCCCAGGTGGTGGCTGGCCTGAGAAGCCCCCCGTGCCCTGCCTGCACCGCTAGAGTGACCCCCGGGTCCCTTTCATTGAATCCAATACAAAACCCGACGCCTGCTTTGCACACTGTGCCCGGCCCCCCGTGCCACTGAGGGTGTGTTTTGTGTGCCTACTTGTCCCCCCCCCCCACTGCTCTACAAAACCCCACTGGTCTGCCCCCGAGGACGCGGTACTTACCTGCTGGCAGACTGGACCCGGGCACCCCTGTGCTCCATAGGCGCCTATGTGTTTTAGGCACCTCTTTGACCTCTGCACCTGACTGGCCCTGAGCTGCTGGTGTGGTGAATTTGGGGTTGCCCTGAAACCCCAACGGTGGGGTGCCTATGCCCAGGAACTGAGATTTGTAAGTGTCTTACTTACCTCACAAACTAACCAATACTTACCTCCCCCAGGAACTGTTGATTTTTGCACTACTTTTAAAATAGCTTATTGCCATTTTAACAAAAACTGTATATGTCATTGCGCTAATTCAAAGTTCCTAACTTACCTGTGTGGAGTACCTTGTATTTTATGTATTTACTTCAAATCTTGAACTTGTGGTTCTAAAAATAAATTAAGAAAATATATTTTTCTTTATAAAAACTATTGGCCTGGAGTTAAGTCTTTGAGTGTGTGTTCCTCATTTATTGCCTATGTGTGTACAACAAATGCTTAATACTACCCTGTGATAAGCCTACTGCTCGACCACACTACAACAAAATAGAGCATTAGAATTATCTAATTGTGCCACTATCTTACCTCTGAGGGAAACCCTTGGACTCTGTGCACACTATCTCTTACTTTGGGATAGTATATACAGAGCCAACTTCCTACACTCGCCCCATACCAGCGCTGACTTGTTAAGTGGACAGGCAGGGTGACCATTTTCTACTGACTGTTGGTGAGGAGCGTTTTCCCTCACAGTGTAGATTACCCAAGGCCTCCCTGGGGTACCAGGCCAGCCCAAAGTAACCAGCTTGAGGAGCAGATGGCATTGGACTGATTCTGGGTGAAGGAAGCTGGCTCTGTGTATAATATATAAAAATGAGATATAGTGTGCACAGAGTTCCAGGGGTTCCCCGGAGACTTAACAGAGGCCAAATTAGATTATACTAATGCTCTCTTTTGTGGTAGTGTGGTCGAGCAGTTAGGTTTATCAGAGGGTAGTGCAAAGCATTTGTTGTACACACATAGACACTAGAAGAAGCACACACTCAGTGACTTAACTGCAGACCAATGGTTTTTATATAGAAAAAATATATTTTATTAATTTATTTCTAGAACCACAAGATTCAAGTTGCAGCTTTGTACGTAATTAGTAAGCATTTCACATATGTAATAATACCATTTTGAGTTGTGGTCTGTAGGATGGACCGAATTTCTTCTTTACAGCAATCTTTTCACGAACCAGATGCCCAACTCTAGGAATCCAGCCAGTGGAAGTTGTTGGAATATCCCTTATTCCTAAGGTGGCAGCACTGGTGGGTGACTTATCTCGAAATTGTTGAAGCTCCTGTAAGAAAGTGAGATGTTCATTTATGTCAAAAGGTGTTTCTGCTGCCACCATACCAGTACCATCAAGATCTGGGACATACATAGGTATCCCAAAGAGAACCTCATAGGGAGTTTGTCCCCCCAAGGACCATCTTAGCAGATTATTCAGTGCTCTCTGGACCCCATATAGGTGATGAAGCCTGCTGTGGCCAGAACCTAATACTCTAGCTGTTAGGGACTGCTTTAGATCATGGTTCTGCCTCTCCACGACTGAGTTTCCCTCGGGATGGTATGGTGAGGAGTAATGGAGTTCAACACCCATTGTCCCCATGGTGTCCCTGAATGCCTTAGAGTCAAATGCAGGTCCCTGGTCCAAGTGGAATGCTGCAACCACATATGTACCAGCAAATCTTTTAAAACAGTTTGAGCGTCGCCGACCACTGCGCCCATACCCACAGGAATCTAGAACAAGAATCTACAGCTACTAGGATGTATTTGTATGCACATCAAGTTGGAGTGGACCACAATGGTCCAGGTACACACATTGTAATGGCCAACTGGGCACTACGAAGGATGTGTGTGGTGGGCGTTTAATATTAGCGCCCTTTATCTGCTGGCAAATGTCACAACAAAGGACATATTGCTTTGTCTGTTTGTATAGACCCGGCCACCAGAATCTTTCCTGTAAGAGTGTTACTGTGGCCAAAATGCCAGCAGGAGCAGAAGCGACGCCCTCATGTGCTTCTTTCTCTAGATCTAATCTCTGGTCTTCATTGGGGATTGCTCAATCTCCAACCCCAGGAAGTGTTGCATAAGCAACATTCTGTGCACTGATGTGGTAAGAATATTTTGTAGGGTATCCTTTCGGGAGAGACTTGCCTTCAGCCGAAGCTTTTACGGCAGTCACTATTTCATTATCCAATCTCGTATGGAAACGAGTCACTGCAGCCACAGAAGTCGTAGCTACTGCGGATTTGGCTGCTTCGTCAGCCAAAGTATTACTGTTAACGTTTACTCCTACACGTTGGTGGCCCAATGTATGTACTACATGGACGCACAGTAGCTTATCCTTAAGATCAGCCACTCTCCCCCACAATGTCTTGTGTTTTATGGTGTTCCCTTTAGAATCTCTAAACCCGTTCAGTTTCCAATGATTAAGATAATCATTGTAAGATTGAACACAGTAATATTAATCACAGACTACCAAAGTCAGTCTTCCTGTCTCTTGTTTTTTCTAGCGCTAAAATAAGTGCTTTGAGTTCAGCTAACTGAGCTGTGCAGGTCCCCTATGGTCTGCGTGCAGGTGTTATGAGGATGGAAGACTCCATTCTTCATCACTCCACTCACGGCTGCGCAAGCGGCTGAGTATTGATGTTTGGTACCTACAGCTGGTTGTGCTTTGAACATCAGTATAAATGATAGTATGGTAGTTCTCTAAAGGTAAAAGATGTAGAGGAGCAGGGCACTCTTGTTCGTATTGGAGAAATTCTTGTGTCTGGAGTTTCGGATCAAATATATAATCTACATCAGTAGCTGTCAGAGAAGTTGCCCACTGAATCCAGCGTGGATGTAATACTTTCGCGTTAGGAACATTCGCTTTGGTGACAGCCTCCAAAGCTGGCACCGGGGTAACAACAATGATGTGTTTCCCCTTGGCAAGTGGCCTTTTTCTTTATGACAGCCATCTGAACTGCAGTCAGAATTTTTTCTATGGGTGCAAAGCGTTGCTCTGCATTTGAGTATAAATGTGATTTATATGCTATGGGCACCGTGTCATCTTCATTGAAGGTGACGTACGTAAACCCAAGGGCACCAGCAATTATTCTGATGACCAAATTCTTTTTATTATTATGGGTGTGTAAATGTTTAGCTTCTAGGATGTCCTGTTGCAAATCCCTTAGGATGTATGTGTGTGTTCAACTGTCCAGTGTCTGCTAGAAAAATTAGGACGTATTCAGTCGTGTAGTGGCTTGATACGTTGTGCATAGTCAGGAATGTATGTTCTGCCAAAATTAAAGAAACCAAGTAAAGACTGTAGTTTCTTTAGCGTATTTGGTGGGTGCAATTGTGCACACTTCTCTAGGAAGTGCCGGTCCAGGCTCTTTCCTTCGTTTGATAGCTCGTATCCCAGGAACAATACACTGAGAAGGGCGATCTTGCTTTTCTTAAAGTTGAATTTATAACCGACTTCTGCAAACCCCCAAAATTATTCGATCGACCCTCACAAGTTGAATGTCCAGGTCGTCGTCTGTGAGATAAATGTCGTCCACATAGGATAATGACTCAGGATCAATATCATGTAATATTGATGTTACTTGGGCTGAGAACAGCCCTGGACTGTTCTTATAGCCCTGGGGTAAACGGCAAAAGCGTTTTTGTGGGCCAAATGAGAATGCACTCAGGTCCCGACTTTCTTCTGCTAAATTCTGACAGAAGAACCCGTTGGAGATATCCAACATTGTTTTATATTTTTTGCGCACTATGTTGTTCATCAGTGCTGTGCTATGTGAATTCTGTATTGCATATGTACGTGTATGACTGTTTAAGTGTCTGTAATCTAAGACAATTCTCTAGGAATGGTCTGGCTTCGCAACTGGGAATAATGGACTATTCATTGTAGAGGCGCAGGGCTCAATTACCCCCTGATATTCTAGCTGAGTGATGATCTCTCTCACTGGAGCTTTAGCCTCGTGTTTGACTGGATATTGTGTCTGAGGCTGGGGTGTAGACCTGATAGGTATTATATGACACGGAGAATCCCTGTCCCAACCTACATGATTGCGGTACAATGCAGGTGCCTGCACTAGAGCCCATTTGACACCGTACTGTAGCTTTTCCGCCTCTGGAACAAGATTAGAGAAAGAAGGCAAAATGACATTTTCCCCATGTGGGAGCTTGTGGATGTGTTCGGGCAGCCAATCTCTTTCGGCCAATAGGATTTCACAATTAAGTTCGTCCCAAAATATCACACCAATGGTGCGTTCCACGTCTCCCTCAATTTGGATCTTGAGATCATAAAGTCTATCTGGTGGGAGTACACGCCCGTCCGCTGTTTCAACTGCAACAAAATCGCTAGTTGCTGTCGCATCCAGATGATCTTTCAGACTTTGGCGACATATTGTGACCTCTGCTGCGCTGTCTAGATGTGTCACTGCCCACTTTTTGTTCTTCAGCAATGTTCTCAAGTGTATTGGCATTTTTGACCGATACTGCCGCCACTTTTATCTTTTTAAACTGTGGCTTTTGTTGCAAAGTCTTCTCTTCTTTTTTGACTGTAGACTGCGGTGAGTCTTTCTTTTGTTTCTTGTAATTCGGACGTAGGTGAGGACGGCCCCCTCTCTTGATACGCCTATCCGCAGTGTCCTGAAAAGAACGAGAGGGACGTGAATCAGTATATCTATCAGGAGTTCAAATATTCTCCCTATTTCTTAGAGTATATCTCCTTTCGGAGTTCTCTGGATGCGGAGAATCTGCTCTCTGCTTCTGTCTAGCTTTAAATTCTTTTGGCTTCTCCCAGCGCTTTTTCGAACCTTCTTGTGTCTGTTTCGTACCTTCCTTAGGGGTGGTACTCTGTACTTCCAATTTCTTTGGCTTGGCTCCCAGACTATCCCGTCCTATACTAGTACAGGTATCGGAAATAATTTTTGGTAGCTGTCTCTCTTGATCAAAATGTGGTGTTTCTCAGAGACGCTGGCGTATAGCCAGTGCTACCGCTTACCCTTTAATGTTACTGAGTATTATCGAGGATACTGCGTCAAAATTACGCATTAATTTCATCCCCAAATCTAGGGCAGGTGCTGCCCCATGCTCATTCGGTATCTGTTTTAACACCTCCGGTAAATTGGCAAGTATCGGGGTACCATGTGTGGTAGTATATATTGCAGCGAAGGCTGTACCCCATGGGGCACAGTCATCGACCGAGGGAACCATCCCAAAGGGCAAGCACATTGTTAGAATTCTATGTTTCTCCTGTGGTCCCGTATGGGGAAACACAGCTTCCAGCTGATTTGTTATTTGGGCTATCCAATAAGGTATTTTTTCCCGCTCCGTGGCTACTTTACCCATAATAGTATGCACTGTTTATGGATTAATCCCAGTAGCCAATTGGTATCCAGCAGGTGCTGGTGGTGCTGGACGCGCTGGTGTTGTGTTCAAAGTCCGCATTACGAACTGAACAAGCCGTCTATATTATGTTACAATTTCATTATATACGTTTTGCAGATCTGCTGCTTACAAATTTTGTATACCCGGGTGCGGTCTATATGTGGCAAACATAGGCCTCGTAGGTCCATCATTTCCTAAAGGACCTATTCTCACGTGTTGTATTACATGTGGTAAGTCGCCTTCAAACCAGTTCTGATGCTCTTGATAGGTGAGCGATATTTCATGTTACTAGTATGCTTCGTACCGTTGAGACATTAGCAATTCAATATGTCTGGAATGTGACTGACCTGCGGTCTTCCTCAGGAAAGGTGACCCAGCAATAGAATATTTCTGTTTGGTAAGCCTCATTAGCTTCTACTATGAAAGAGACATCCCCGAGCACGTAATACTGAGGCAGCTTAATCCTGAAGCCACCTCGGGCCTCTTCCGTCCATCTATAGCCACTCCCTACCCCTTCAGCTCACTCTGTCAGCTTCTTGATTTTCCCCTTTCTGACTCTTTTTCGTTTTTCTCTGCCTCCATCTTTCCCACATGTCTTTTGCTCGCAGTAAATGCTTCAGACAGAAAAGTAAGCGCCGGCTTTCAAAAATAAGTGCCGGTGCTCTGCACCGGAAACAACAAGCACAAATTAAGCACTGGTTTGGACTCTAGCTCTGGGCAAGACTGCTGGTTTGAGGATGACAGTACTTATGTTTGTAGGTGACTATGCCTATCCTATAACAAGTCGCAACTGTAATCCCAACCCTTCTGGCTCACTAGTAGTACCTCACCAAAAACCCAAACAGTTAAAGGTGATTAGTGGCAGCATGGACTCAGAAGTATGACATCTCAGGGAATGTTGTGGTTAAAAGGAAATTACCCCTTTCTCCCAGATATATAATGTCTCAACCAAATACAGGCAATAACGAAGATGCAGTAATGTTTCAATTGTTTTTATTTAATACAATCTGCAATCTGTGGTGAATCGCGTGGGCTGCAATGATTAGGATAATGAACAGTGCAAGAAACAGAATTGTAAAGACCAGGGTCATGATTATAAAGACCCCCACCATCTTGCAATAGCATAAAGAGACATTGAGTGTGTGATATGTCCTAATACCCTACCAAAAGAGGCCTAACCTTCTACCTAGAAGAGAGCTTGGTATGTTAAACCTAATCTGCCAATGCCATGTCCCTGGAAGGAGCCCCAACCCTTGTTACCTTGGAATTGGTCTTGTGCTCAGACTCCGCAGGAACACGAAGTCCGGGTCAGCATCAAGGCGATGCGCAGCATCGATAGCAGCTATGGTATCTGGTCGGAATCCCTCTGATTACCTGTCTAAAGTGTGATGTATTTATACACATCTACTTGGACCCCTGACGTAGGTTGTTCCAAAACAATAGATAACACAGCATGCTTGGGACGGTAATTTCTAATGTGAGCACCGAAAGTTTGTTTGTCTTTGTCACATGAGTTGGCGTCGTAGCACGGTGACACTTATAACATAAATCTAAACAAAATGGCCTAACTATAAACAAGGCAGCCATCTTAGAAGAATTATTTAAATAAATGGTCTAAGACAGAGCAAGCTAAGTAGGTTAAAAGTCACTGGGTGACGGGGGCCAAAAGGCTAAGCTAACTCCTGTTATCCCATTAAAACAAACTAGGATTCACTACACCATACTGTGCCAATTCTGGGGACAGAGTTAATGTGTCTGCCCAGGAAGTCTACAATATCCTGCCTCAATTCCTCCCCGAATGGTGCATCCATTAGTATTTCTGGGTTTAGTCTACAGGCCTGTACATTCACTGCGCCGGTGGGTACGTCCAGCACCAGAAGGACAGGTGAGTGATCAGAGTATGTTCTTGCAAGGTGTTGAACCCCACGGATCCAAAGGTTTATATCCCTCGAGACCAGCCAGGAGTCTATGCAGGACCAGCTGTTGTGTACGCTTGAATAGTACGTACCATTGCGGGTGTCAGGATTGGCCTGCCTCCATGCATCCAGCAGGTGGATTTCTTCCAGAATATCAGTAATATGTTTTGCTGCTGCACTGCGCTGGAGCTGAGCAGGCACCGATCTATCAACTTCGGCATGCAGGCTTAAATTGAAGTCCCCTACCCACAGTAAGAAGTTGGGGCCAACATGAGATATCAGCCCCCAAAGCCTGTCATAAAAGGTGTAGTCGTCTGCATTTGGGCCATAGCAATTGGCTATTACCACTGAGTGAGATCGCAGTCTGCCTCACATTAGGGTGTAACATCCCTCCCTGCTCATCATTTATCGACTCCTGCATTCGTAAAGGTACCCCTTTCGGAAAATAATTGCTGTCCCTCGAGCATATGAGGAATATGTGGAGTATTGTCCACAAGCAGCCCATCTAGCCGCAGGTGTCACTTCTGCCTTGGGGGCAAAGTGTGTTTCTTGTATTAGGACTATGTGGATGTTGTGGCTATCAAGGTAGGCCAAAATTTGCCTTCATTTGCATGGATCCCCCAAACCTCGCACATTCCAGGTGAGACACCTCAGGGGCTCATGTGTGGCAATCTTATATGTTACTGTGTTTTGCTGTCCATCCTGGGTAGGCATGAATATAATATGCTGCAGTGCAAGAATTCGTGCATCCCCCTGCTTTGACAGGTGGTGCCCGATGTGACCTATGCAAGCCTTGATAAACAGTTAATAATAATGGTTAATAATTTCCCCTGATCCCATCCCACTCCCACTCTGACAGCCCAAATCTGCCATGCATGCACCTCCCAACCCACATTCATCAGCTGAGCTAAACATCAAACTGTATTACATTCACAAATCTCAATAGATGTAGGTGTAACCAGCAGTGCAGACAGGTCACCTCCTTGGAGTCAAGGGTGCCTGGGGGTGTGGGTAGAGTATCTAAAGCATTCCATGATGGCCTTTACGGGTATAGTCTCAGTCTACGTGGAGTGTCAAGTCTGGTCAAATATCAGTGAGGCAGGGCCCTAGAGTTGCTGTTATCTCGGTGACATTTTGCATCAGGATAGGTGGAGTGGAGAATCAGCTGACTAGTCCACGTCCGGAGTAGGTGAGGCCAAGCCAGGACAGGACCCTCCAGTGCCTTTTTTGGGAAGGCCAGTATTATTTTTGCGCAGAAATTCAAGGACCTGCTGAGGATTCGCAAGTTACCTTCTCCTTCCCTTTATAAGTGATGCGCAGTCTAATGGGATAGAGCATTGCATTGGGGATCTGCTCCTGTTGAAGCTTTTGTTTTACAGCATGATATTTTTTCCCGGACCTTCTGTACCCTAAGTGTGAAGTCTGGATAATTTGACACAACATTGCCTTCAAATTTCAGGGGTTGTTGCTCCCTTGCCAGCCTGATTATAGTGCTGAAGTCTTTGTAGTTTAGGAGCCAGGCAATAATTTGGCGCGTAGGAGCGTCCAACAGAGGGCGTGTCATCAGAGATCTGTGGGCTCTTTCAGCGATTAAGTCTTTAGACATGGAGTTCGCCCCAAATAGAATGAGGGGCAGGTTTTCTATATAGGTCTCCATCTTTTCCAGTATTGGTCGTTTCGGGCACACCTAAAATGCACAGGTTATTGTGCTGGGATCGCACCTCTAAATCTTCATTCTTTGCTGATTTAAGGCGCAAGACTTTGTCCACGAAAGGCGATGAGACTAGCCTTTCCCAAGAGAGTCTTCATTATCTAAGTGGAAGAACCTGGAAAGGCTATCTGCATTTGCATGGTCAGTCCCAGGTCTGTGTTCCACTACAAAGCCCATTCCCTGTAGGGATGTAGACCACCTCAAAAGTTTAGAATTCTCACCTTTCATTTGCATTAGCCATCTGAGAGGTCTGTGGTCAGTTTGAACAACAAAGTGAGTACCAAACAAGTATGGTCTCAGCTTTTTCAGGGACCAAACCACAGCAAAGGCCTCCCTCTCAATGGCACTCCAACACTGCTCCCTCCTGCTAATGAAAGCAACAGGCTGGTCAAGGCCATCAGTATTGGTCTGGGATAGGACTGCTCCTATCCCATGTTCAGAGGCATCTGTCTGCACAATGATCTGCCTAGAATAATCTGGAGTTTTAAGAACTGGTGATGAGCACATTGCTTCTTTCAGGGTGTCAAATGCCTTTTGACATTCATGAGTCCAGTTTACCTTCTTTGGCATCTTCTTTGAGGTTAGTTCAGTGTGGGGAGTCACAATGGACCCATATCCCTTCACAATCCCCCTATAGCACCCACTCAAGCCAAGGAATGCCCTGACTTGTCTGGGTTTTTGGAACGCCCCAGTCTAGAATTGTCTGGATCTTCGGTTGTAAAGGTTGCACTTGACCTCCACCTACAAAGTGGCCGAAGTATACAACTGTGCCCTGCCCTATTTGGCACTTAGATTCTTTAATAGAGAGGACTGCTGATTGCAAGGCCTGCAAAACCTTTCCCAGGTGGACCAGGTGATCCTGCCAGCTAGAGTTAAAGACAGCATTATCATCTAGATGTGCTGCACTTAAGGACTCCAAGCCAGCAAGGACTTGATTCTCCAACCTTTGGAAGGTGGCAGGGGCATTCTTTAACCAAAGGGCATAACAGTAAACTGATAATGCCCATCAGGTGTAGAGAATGCTATATTTTCTTTGGCTCCAGGTGCCATCGTAATTTGCCACTACCCTGCAGCTAAGTCAAAGGTACCTAAACATTTGGCTGCACCCAACTTGTCAATTAATTCACCTGCTCTGGGTATAGGGTGTGCATCTGTCTTGGTGACAGAGTTGAGCCCTTGGTAGTCCACACAGAGCCTAATTTCTCTCTTTCCATCTTTGGTGTGAGGTTTGGGGACCAAGACCACTCGGCTAGCCCAGGGACTGTCAGAGTGCTCTATTACCCCTAAATCCAGCATCTTGTGGACCTCCACTTTGATGCTCTCTTTTACTTGGTCAGATTGTCTATAAATTTAGTTTTTGACGGGTAAATTGTCTAATGTGTCCACATCATGGGTACACAGGTGTGTCTGACCAGGGATCAGAGAGAAGAGCTCAACATACTGCTGTAGGACTTGCCTGCAGTCAGCTTGCTGTTGGGCAGAGAGGGTGTCTGAATAGACAAATCCATCTACTGAACCATCCTTAGGGTCTGTTGAGAGGAGGTCAGGGAGAGGTTCACTCTCTGCTTCCTGATCCTCATCAGTAACCAGTTTCAGGCGGTTAACATGGATCACCCTCTTGGGTGTCCTGCTAGTGTCCAGGTCCACCAAGTAGGTGACCTGACTCTTTTCTAAGACTGGGTAAGGGCCACTCCATCTGTCCTGGAGTGTCCTGGGAGCCACAGGCTCCAGAAACCAGACTTTCTGCCCTGGCTGGAATTCAACCAGTGCAGCCTTTTGGTAATACCACAACTTCTGGAGTTGTTGGCTGGCCTCAAGGTTTTTGGATGCCTTTTCCATGTACTCAGCCATCCTAGAGCGGAGGCCAAGCACATAGTCCACCACATCTTGTTTAGGCTCATGGAGAGGCCTCTCCCGGCCTTCTTTAACAAGTGCCAGTGGTCCCCGCACAAGATGGCCAAACAGAAGCTCAAAGGGGGAAAACCACACTCTCTTCTCTGTAGGCAAAAAGCAGGCACGGCACGAGGACATCCCATCTCCTCCTTTTGAGTTTTTCATGGAGCCCCATGATCATTCCCTTCAATGTCTTATTGAATCTCTCAACAAGTCCATTGATTTGTGGATGGTATGGTATGGTGTGGTCAATTTGTAAGTCATCCCACACTCATTCCACGTGTGTTTCCGGTAAGGTGACATGAGGTTTGTACCTCTGTTAGAAACCACCTCCTTAGGAAAACTCACTGCGGTAAAAATACGAGTCAGGGCCTTGGCTACTGCAGGAGCTGCAGTCGATCGAAGGGGAATTGCTTCAGGGTATCTGGAAACATGATCCACTGCTACCAGTCTGTACTGGTTTCCTGAGGCTGTGAGTGGTTCAAGTGGACCCACAGTGTCCACACCAACCCTTTCAAAGGGAACCCCCACCACAGGAAATGGAATGAGTGGGGCCTCTGGGTGGCCACCTGGCTTGACAGGTGACACAGGAGCTACAAAACCCCTTTACTTTCTGGGACATATTGGGCCAATAAAAGTTGTTTACTGGACTGCTCCATGTTTTGGTCTGTCCCAAATGCCCAGCTAGGGGGATGTCATGTGCCAAAGTGAGGAAAAACTCTCTAAACTCCTGAGACACCACCACTCTCCTAGTGGCAAAAGGTTTGGTGTCTATGGCCTCAGTGTAAAGGATTCCATCCTCTCAATAGACCCTGTGGGAGCCACCGACATTACCCTTCTCCTGTTCAGCAGCTTGCTGCCTCAGGCCTTCAAGAGTGGGACACATCTTTTGTCCCTGGCATAGCTGTTCCCTTGAAGGTCCCCTGGGCCCAAGAGGTCTACCCGATAAGGCTCCAGCCCCTGGACTCATTTCCCTCAGGGAATAAGACATCTTCCTGGGAAGAGAGGTCTTGTTTCGTTTGCTGTTCAGACGCTGGTCCCCAGTCCTCTTACCTTTTCTTTTGGAAGGTTGGGCCATTATTCCAGGCTCCAACACTTCTTTTTCACCCTGTGCTCTGCTTTGTGCTCTGGTTTTCACACACACCATCAGGGATTCCCAGCTGAGGACTCCAGATCATTCCCTAGCAAGATTTCCACTGGAATCGCAAAAGAGACCATTACCTGTTTGAGGCCAGTAACCCCTCTCCATTCTAAAGTCACCATAGCCTTGGGATGGACGTTAGTCACATTGTCTGCATCGGTAACTGGATATGTTTGTCCAGCCAAATACTGTCCTGGGGAAACTAGTCTTTCTGTCACCATGGTGACACTGGCACCTGTATCCCTCAGGGCTTCTACCTTTGTCCCGTTGATTAAGAGCTGCTTGAGGAAAGATGCGTCTGGAGCTCCGGTCATGCTCTGCAGCTAACACCGAAGTGACGGTGGCATCAGCAAAGCAAATCAGCTTCTGAGGACGCGAAAACAATGCTGCTCCCTGGTGGCTATTAATATACCAACATAGACTATGAAGTGTATGAGGGCACAGAACAGAAAATGGTACAACAGTGGTACAGCATATAGCAGAGGAGGGCCGAGGCATGTTAAAAGGTGCATAAATCTCCCCCCCCAGAGAGAGTGGCACTAGGCTTTCTCTACAGGGGCAGCACCAGATTGGCACTCTAAGGAAACGGCCAGCGTAGCCGTGGTTGCGTTTTGTGGCAACTAATCTGGCGCAGATAAGTAAAAAGGTTGGGAGGACCTGCTATATCTCAAAAGAAACAAATACCCAACATTATGAAAAGGATGACTCGGGAACTCCGGTCTAAGGCACGCCCATCAGGCAAAAACATGAAGGTGGTGTGAAATGTAAAAACTAAACGCCTGGCTTCATGGAAGAAAACCTCTAGCCTAGGCGCAACCTCTCCAGTACTGCATCCCCCCTCTCAAGCATTACTTCTCTCCTTAGCCTCCCAAACCATTTCCAAAGCCAAAGTTGCAATTGTGGAATGTGAGGGCAAGGAACACGTAATTAGTAGCTGGATAGAGGGCAACCTGCAGAACTCCAGTGACAAACAGAATTGGCCACAAGACGTGTGCCCTTTTGAACAAACAGAACAAGGTCAGACTACCATCCAACAAAATAGCAATGGGTAACTACAGACATATTCATTATTTATTGTGGCTGGACCCAAGGAGCCCAAAGAAGCACCTAAACTAGCATTCCCAGCGAAACATTTGAAGGAGGGGGGGACAGGTCAGATGCAACTCAGCACTTATTCGCCATTTGCCATCCCCATATAATTTATCCAATATTCAGCGACACTCAGACCCTTATATCTCTCCTGGGTCAAAAACGTATTCGCTGATGCCAGACTCAATCCAGGTGGGGGTCACAGCAAGGCACCAAGAAGTTGGTAAAATAATTGAAAATATGAGCTCTTTGCCTTATTCAGGTCCTGGTCATGCTGGGCGGACTTCTCACAATAAGGCACAAGGGGGGCAAGTGGGTGAAGGCTCTTCAGCTGCAAAGACTATGCTTCTCCAGATCCTTACTGAACTCATGGCTCTAAATCACAAGAGGAGGCAAATCGTAAGATGTAAACTGAACTCAGCCTCCTATAAAATAACATACAACAATTGAGCACTCATGTTAAAGAAGTCGAACAACGCGTATCAGACCTGGAAGATGGTGGATCACATATGGAAGCATCAGTTGCTGGATACAAAGCTGAATTAACCGACTTGCAGATCCGAGTCGACGATGCAGAGAATTGCTCCCGCCGCTCTAATTTAAGGTTTACAGGGATACCAGAAGGGAGAGAGTTGGATCAGACGGTTATTAAATTAGTCACAGATCTGATCAAACAGTACATTTTAACAGAGCCAGCCGACAGCAAGATGGATCTTACAATTACATGTGCTCATCGAGTCCAAGAAGCACAGTCCCCAGGTGCAAAATATCCACGGACGATAGTGGTCAACTTTGGTGACTAACGCATTCAAGAAAGTATTCTTTCACTGGCCATCAAAGCAAGGAGTTTTGTAATTCCCGAAGATTATGCATTTAAAATTTTCTCTGACATGTCTGCACTTGCGCCGTGCAGACGCAGAGAGTTGAAAGAGTTGATCCCGGCTTTTCAGAAAATGGGGGCACCAGCTGGCCTGGTCCAGCTGTTAAAACTGAAAGCTTTATATAAAGGATGTGCTAATATATTTCACACGGTGGAAGCGGCAAAAACGTTTCTGAATTCCATACGGAGTTCGGATGGGAGGGGTTTGTAAAAACTTTGCACTCTAGTTTAAGAGTTGATAGATAGCTACCTGCCTGCTACTATTGGACTGTGAGGCCAAGGGAAATCGGTCGAAAAATGTTTGTAGCTTGTTAAGTGTCTAAAAGAGAAAAGACTAAGATGCTTCCAGGCTGTTGTTTCGTTGTCAATGGTGCTATGTCAAGGCACCATAGCAGAGGTAAAGGAATGGGGAAGTGCAACAGACTAGTAGAGTTAAGGCAAGATCATTGGGTGGGATCAATCTGAGAGTCCCTAGACGAGAGGGCCTCCAGCTCAGAGTACTCCGGGAGGGTGGAGAGAAATGGCGGTTGAGCAAGAGGGTGCACGTGTGGTGGATTAAAGGGTCGAGAAAATTCAGGTTTCTGCACAAAGTAGCAGTCTCTAGGTATGGCTGGAAAAAGGCTACTGGCAAATCAATTAAGGGATATGGTCAAGCTTAAGATTATTTCCTGCAATGCAAATGGGATCTCAAATAGGCAGAAATATAAGGCAATGCTAAAATGGCTGATATTCAAACCGGAAGTCATTTATTTTTCTCTAAGAAACCCATCTAAAAAGTAATAACCCCAAAGTGTACATCCGAAACCAGTACTGAGCAGCTCTATTCGCTTCGTCTGGGCTGGCAGCAAGAGGGGTGGCAATAGATTTCGGCAGCAGAGTCGAATGAATCATAAAAGAGGTCATTAGAGATGGCTCTGGTTAAAAGTCATAGTATCAGGGAATCAAATCAATCTGGTCAATTATTATGGTGTGCTTATGGATGAAGTTGAACCATTAGTACAGCTGTACAATATAGCAATGAATGCCACAGGCCCCTTTATTAGATTAGATACATCTAATCGGGGGCAAGGACAACTAAAACCCAGAACTAAGAGAATCTTGGATGCAATAAAAAACTATTTTCAGATAACGGACCCTTGGTGAGAAGAATACGCAGCAGCTGCTCAATATACTTGTTTTTCACACTGTTATAAACAGCATTGCGGATAGATTTTTTTCTAGTTTTCCGTACATTGAAGGAGGTTCGCTCACGCATATGGGCAAACTCTTTTTCTGACCATTCAGCAGTCATAGTGTCGACAGAACTTGAGATAGCTAGCAAGGAGCAGCCCAGATGGCAGTTCGATAGATCCTGAATAGTCAAGAGTGTGCACCGGATATGAGAAAATTTATACAGGAGTTCTTTCAGCATAATCAGAATTCCGCCTCCTTGTTCAACATATACGAGGCATTTAAAGTTAGAGTCAGGGGCTAGATTATTTCCTTCAAAGCATCACAGACTCAACGAGAGCTTGAAATAAAAATAAAAAAAACTCCAGATGGCTATAGATAAGGCTACAGACGATTAAATGAAAGCAGGGGGACAGGAAGCGGCAAACGGTAATCTCAATCAAACAAAAGCAAAGGTAAAATAATTCTTTATTTTTGAAGACGTAGCTAGCTCAAGGGCCTACCAGCAGCAGGTTTATGAAGAAAGCCAACAAATAGGTAAATATCTGGCTTGGACCACCCGTATAAAACATGAAAGGCAGACAATACATCAAATTCAGGATCCCGAGACAAGTACAATCGTCAGCCATGAGAAGGGTATTGCCCAGGTATTTATGTTGCATTACTCTAGAATCTATGAAAACAATTATGCAGTTTCACCTGCACAGATAGACTAGTATTATAAGCCAATCACGTTACCAAAAATGCCGTTAAATGTTCAGAATGACATAGCACAGAAGATTACGCCCTCTGAGATCAAGGAAGCTATCCAGAAAATGCCAAGTGCAAAAGCTTGGTCTGGAGACGGCTTTCCAATGGAATTCAATAAAACCTTCTGTGAGGAGTTAGTACCATTCCTAACGGATCTATACAATACAATATTCAAGGGTGTAGAAATACCTTCAACATTCAAAGAATCAACAATAGTCAGTTTCTTAAAAAAAGGCAAAAATCCACTGAAACCAGATGCATATCCCCCAATCAGCCTGCTTAATGCCAATTACAAAATTTAAAAAAAGGTCTGGGCCATTAGGATCACACCAGTTGCGCAACAATTAATACACAAAGACCAAAACGGTTTTGTAGCCGGCAGACTGATGGCATATAATACAAATTTTTAAAAACAAACAGTCGAGTTTTTTTCAGTTAAAGCAATCCCTGCGGTAATGATGTTAGACATAGAGAAAGCCTTTGATCTAGTAAACTGGGAAGCCTTGCTATACATCCTGACCACATTTGTTTTTTCCTCGCAGTTTACATAAATGATAAGGCAACTGTATCGGAGTGCTCATGCCAGAATTGTTATCAACTCAAAGGTCAGAGGTACAATTCAGATTAAAAGAGGTACTAGATAGGGATGTCCTCTTTCCCCTATATTGTTTGCTTTTTTTTAATCAAACCTCTGGCCCACATAATACGCAGCTCGAGCAAGATTGTGTCACCAATAGCAGCTATGCCAAAAATTAAGCTCTTTGCAGATGATATTATTTTATATTTAAAACCAGAGACCGACAGCGTGCAAAGGGTCCTGGATAGCATTAATGAGTTTACCCAAATAGTGGTTAGAAAATTAATGAAAATCAAATAGAGGTTCTCAGATTTAACCGAGGAACAGATAATGCTCCCTCTGGCTTTCAACAGCAGGCTAATTCATCCGAACCCATTAGGTACTTGGGAATATATGTCATAAAGTATTATAGCCACTTATTTAACATAAATTACGATAGGATGCTTGAAAAAGTACAAGCACTTTTGGACAGATGGATGATTCTCCCCTTGACTCTGGTAGGGAGAGTCTCTTTAATTAAGATGTCAATTCTTCAGCTTTTTCTTTTTTTATTCAATAATGTGCCAATAAGAATAGACAGCTCCTATTTTTGTGAATTGGATTCTATGATACAAGCTTTTATACGGAGGAAAAAAGCCCCAAGGGTGAGGCTCTCAGTAATACAGCTCAACACAAGCCAAGGGGGTTTGGCACTTCCTAACTTTCAAGTTTATTATCAGACTGCATTGCAGGACACATTGGCACAATATTTGGATAGCAGAGAAACTCTGGAAACATTCTTGGTGGCTAGGATGATCACAGAATGAGCAATAAGTCACCGAGCATTTAGGAAAACTACCAAACTTCCCCAAAAACTCACAATACGAGTATATTTGCGGTCTTAGTAAAAGGGCAGAGATTTTAAGTGAAACCTGTCAAATACTATCAGGTTATTCTTATTTGCAACAGCAGGAGTGTAAATACTTTGGTCTGCACCTTCTAGAAACGGTGATAGCTCAAGGGAATAGCAAAGGGTTTAAGGAAATGAGGGACTTTCTTCTAAGAGACAGATACATTACATGGGAGGAGGTCGTAATAAGACTGGAGAGTATGGCAACTAGACTTTTTTGAGCTTTTTACAGGTATCCCATTTTCTTAGTACTAATATGCCCATGGCAAATACCCAAGAGCACCCGAGAGGGAGGGCTCTAATTTAGAGTAAAGTGGCTGGGACCGGAAATTTGTACAGATTATTAGTCGATCAATCCACCTCTGAATTAATTACAGAATTCAGGAATACAGTTTTCAAAACAACACAATGTGTAATATCAAGTGAAGATTGGAGAATTATTTCGGAAGTTGGGTACAAATCTTTAAGGGCAGCTAATTATAAAAGAATGACTTATCTCTCCAGATGGATGGCTTACTACACCCCTGAGACGATACATACAAGTTTTCCAGCTATTTCTGTTAAATGTTTTCGGTGACATCAGGAGTAGCAGGGGAACTGGCTACATATATTTTTAGACTGACCCAAATTAACTCTTTTTTGGTTGGAGATAAACAAGGTAATAAATCACAGCTCTAACTTTAGGATTGAGCTAGAGCCAAGCTTTGTTCTATTTGGAGTATCTGAGAAAATAAACCAGCTAGCTAAAGATCAACAATACTTTATTGGAATTGTTTTTGCAGTAACTAGATCATTGATATTGCAGTTATGGTGGACTGAAAATATTCCTACACTGCAGAACTGGTGGTATAAGATGAAAAGAACCAAGAAATATGAGGAAGTGTATTCAAAACGTGTCAGGAGTATAAAAAGGTTTATAGTTATATTTCAGAATCTAGTGGAACAGTAAGCCAAGTAAGACTGTGTAACCATAATAATAAGCTCACTATATACAAAAGGATTGAAACCAAGATATGTTTATATATAGGGAAGTGATTAAAGGGATTTTCTGAGTGGCTTGTTGATTCTACAGTTCAGGCAAAAATAGCAAATATTTTGTTACAAATATATCTGATCGACCAATATGAGGGGGTTAGAGGAGATTATAGTGATGTGAACAGTGGAAGAAAGTGATGTATTATTGTTGAATGCTACTTATGTATAGTTTCTGTTTTGTTTTTTGTAATAATTATAACTGAAATTAAAATAAAAAGGGGGAAAAAATGATTGAGCTGCTGCCTGTATTTTTGCATGTTAGGCGGCCAGGCAGCCAGTGTGGCTATATCCACCCCACCCTCAGAGACTATAGTAGCTTTAGTGTGATGATTTGCTCTGCGCACACTGTTGATCCCACCTGGAGACTGGCTATTCCAGTACTAACTTGAGTAGCGCTAGTGGGATTTATCTTGGGACAGGCCAAGTCTCAAGTTTGGTGTCCATGCAGTTTACAGTTGTGAAACTAGGCCCTCTTGTATCAAAGTTTGTCCCTTTGTACCCATTTGTGGACTGTGAAGAGGCTCGGGGCCCATCCTCCTGAGCAGGTATTTGGGGCCCTTGAGAAGACTCTTTTTTTTTGTCTTAAGGTGTCTCACCACATTTCCCCTGGGGAGGCTTCCTGACCACTTTCTTTTGGTCACCGCCTGTTGAATTCTTGGTCACCCTAGTCTTGACCCAACGGTCTGCCTTCTTTCCCAATTCTTGGGAAGAAATTGGACCTAGGTCTACCAGAATTTGTTGCAATTTATCATTGAAGCAGTTACTTAACAGGTGTTCCTTCATAAACAAACTATAAAGCTCGTCATAGTCATGCACTCCACTGCCAGTTATCCAACCATCTAGTGTTTTCACTGAGTAGTCAACAAAATCCAGCCAGGACTGGCTTAAGGTTTTGTGAGCCCCCTGAACCTTATTCTATACTCTTCAGTGGAGAATCCAAAGCCCTCAACTAGGGTAGCCTTCATGTGGTCAACAGGACTCCGCATATTTTCCAGAGAGTGTGAGGCGTCTATCCCTACAATTACCAGTTAACAGTTCCCAAAGGAGAGCTCCCCAGGGAGATCTGTTTAACTTTCTAGTTGTACAAGCCCTTTCAAAAGCTGTGAATCACTTGGTGATATCATCACCCTCTTCATATTTTGAGACAATCCATTTGAGGATTTTTAGGATGTGAGCATTCTCTCTGACCCTATTTATGTTGCTGCCACCATTAATGGGCTCTAAGCACATTTCTGCTCTCTCCCTTTCTATAGCCAGGATTTGCTGCTCCAAAGCTAACCTTTTGGCAATCCTTGCTAAAATTATGTCCTCTGCATTGAGGCTGTCCCCAATGTCCCCAGAGGAGCTGGACCCCCCTGTGGAAGATCTAGATCCAGTGAGTTCAATTCTTGGAGGCAGGGATCTTGGGAGCCTTGTCTCCCTAATTAGGTAGTGAGTGGAGTTCTTCTTTCTCAGCAGGGTGGTCACTGGTGTACTCTGCCAAGAGCTCCTGGAAATTGACCTTGGTAGGGTTTGAACCTGTTTTAATCTTTTTCAGCTTACAGAGGGACCTTAACTCTGTTATCCCTAGATGGCGGTAACAGGTGAGGTTGAGTTCCACCACTATTTCCTCTGAGCTGATCATTGTTACTAAAAGTTGGGATTACTTTTTAGAAACTAAAAACTATTTCTAGTAACTAAATCCTAACTTAAAATAACTTTTAAATCTAAAAAGAGATGCTATGGGGACTTAACCAAGGCCCTAGTAGGAGTTTTAAAAATGTAGAATAATATGCTAAATTCAAAAATCAGTTTTCTAAAGGCAATTTTGAAGTTTGGTCGTGTGATCCGGTATTGGCTGAGTAGTCCAGAAAATGCAAAGTCGTATACCCCACTGCTGTTCCACCAGTGTAGGAAGCTGGCTTGCAGGCTTTGTATATACTATATTGAAATGAGATATAGTGTGCTCAGAGTCCAGGGGTTCCCCAGAGGCTTAACAGAGGTTAAAGTAGATAATACTAATGCTCTCTTTTGTGGTAGTGTGGTCGAGCAGTTAGGCTTATCAGAGAATACTGCAAAGCATTTGTTGTACACACGCAGACAATAGAAGAAGCACACACTCAATGACTTAACTCCAGACCAATGGTTTTTATATAGCAAAAATATATTTTCTTAATTTATTTTTAGAACCACAAGATTGAAGTTGCAGGTACATACTTCACTAGATTCGTATTTCACACATGTATCAACAGTACTTTGTTTGAAATAGATAAGTTATACAGTTTTTGAAATATTGCCAGTTATCTGTTGTAAAAATGGACACAGTTCAATTTTCAAACACAGTTCCTGGGGTGAAGAAATGTTAGTTCGATTTGCAGGTAAGTACAACACTTAAAAGTTTTAGTCTCTGGGTATCAGGAAGTCCACCGCTTGGGGTTCAAGCTAAATCCAAACACTCACCACTAGCAACACGGCCGGCTGGGTGCAGAGGTGAAAGATGAGCAATTTTATCGTGGGCTCCTATGGAGACAGGGGGTATTCGGAATCAGGTATGCCTGCAGGTAAGTGCCCACGACTCAGAGGGCAGACCAGGGGGCATTAGAGGAGCACTGGAGGGGTCACAAGTTGGCACCAAACACACACCCTTAGCTACACAGGTGGTGCTAGGTGCAGGGTGCAAACAGGATGTTGAGCTTCCAATGCTGGTCTATGAGGGGACCCCGGGGGTCACTCATGGGACGCAGGCGAGATCCGGGGCGGGGAGTGTCTCTGGCACACCACCAGGTGGACAGTGAGGAGCGCCGCCTGCTGAACATGGCTGCACCGGGTGTCAGTTTCTCCAAGGCCTGGGGGCTGCGGGTGCAGTGGTCCTTTGGCATTGGATATCTTCATCTGGAGCTATCGCTGTCAGGGGGTCCTCGGGGTTCCCGCTGTAGGCGTCGTCGTGGAGGGGTGTAGAGGTCAACCCAGTGTGGGCAGGTGCTCAGAACCGCCTGGGGGACCTCTCTAGCTGGTTGGGTCACCTGGACACAGGCTGTGGGCGTCAGGTGCAGAGTGGTTATGACTCACGCATTCGGAGTGAGGTGGGAGTCCTTAGTCGTTGGTTTGTTCTTGGACAGGGCCGCTGTCCACGGGAGTTCTTGGTCCTTTTGGGTGCAGGGCAGTCCTTTGTAGCTTGTCAGAAGTTGCTGGTCCCACTGGATGTGTCGCTGTTCTTTTGCAGGTTCTTTGAAGCAGGAGACAGGCTAGTAGGACTGGGGCCAAATCCGTTGTCGCCTTCCTTCTTCTCTGCTGGGGTTTCAGCTTAGCAGCCCTTCTTCTTCTTCTTGTTAGATCACCAGGAATGTGGGGAGATGGGTTCAGGGAGGCCCTTAAATCCTAGATTTAGGGGCGTTTTAGGGGTCAGAGGGCAGCAGCCATTGGCTTCTGTCCCTGAGGGTGGCTACATCCTGCTTGTGCCCACTCCCTTTGAGGGGGGCACAAACCTAATCCTATTGGTCCCTGTCCTCCAAACAAGATGGAGGACTCTGCAGGGAGGGGGTCACCTCAGCTATGGACACCTCAGGGGTGGTAACTCCTCCCTGTTTTCCCTAGTTTTCCCATGGGACTTTCTTCCAAAAGTGGGGTTTTGTCCCAGTGGCGGGCAGCTCCACTAGCTGGAGTGCCCTGGGGCAATGTAATCCGGCGTGTTAGAGTTCCTGGGGGGAGGTGTGAAGCACCTCCACCCAGAGCAGGCTTTTTTTCTGGCCTCAGAGAGCACAAAGGCCCTCCCCCCATGGGGTCAGAAACTAGTCTGCTAGTGGCAGGCTGGCACAGACCAGTCAGTCCTACAATAGAGAATTGAGTAAAATACAGGGGACATCTCTAAGATGCCCTCTGTCTGCTTTTTAGAATAAATCCAACACTGACATCAGTGTGGGTTTATTGTGCTGAGAAGTTTGATGCCAAACTTCCCAGTATTCACTGAAGCCATTATGGAACTTTGGAGTTCGTAATGACAAACTCCCAGACCATATACTTAATATGGCCACACTGCACTTGCAATGTCTAAGAATGGACTTAGACACTGTAGGGGCATATTGCTCCTGCAGCTGTGCCCTCACCTTGGTATTATGCATCCTTCCTTAAGGCTGGAAGTCCTGTTAGAGGGGTGACTTACCTATGCCACAGGCAGTGTTTTGTGGGCATGGCACCCTGAGGGGGATGCCATGTTGACTTTGCCTTTTTCTCCCCACCAGCACACATAAACTGCAATGGCAGTGTGCATGTGTTACGTGAGGGGTCCTTTAGGGTGGCACAACACATGCTGCAGCCCTTCCGGACTCTCCCTGGTCACAGGGCCCTTGGTACCGCTGGTACCTTTTACAAGGGACTTATCTGTGTGCCAGTTGTAGAGACAATGGTTCATTTTTAGGGAAAGACAACTGGTGCTGGAGCCTAGTTAGCAGGATCCCGGCACATTCTCAGTCCATTCAGCATCAATATCAGGCACAAAGTGTGTGTGCGTGGGGGGGGGAGGGATAACTGCAACAAGTGCCAGTTTTCTACAGTGTCCATTTTGTTTTCTATGGAAGTTAGGCTGCTTTTCATTGCTAGTAATAGCGTCTTCATGTCTGTGTTGTCTTGTGGTTCTTCCAGTGATTGTTCTGCCACCTCGGGGGTCCTGCAGGGTCATTAGCCAGCTTGGCGGACCTCCTTAGGTCGAACTGTAGTTTAGCTTGCCTGGCGTCTGTTTTACCCATAGTAGCTGTGCAGGTAGGATCAAGCGCTTTGGTCTAGGCCTCCCACTCCCTACAGGTGTTTGCCAACCTCCGTCACTGCCCCACTTCTTCCCCTGGCCCAGGTGGTCAGTGCTTCGTCTTCCACCATTGTTAGTGAAGCACAAGATACGTTACTAATCTCAAGCATCTGGTGAATGTACAGTTCTTAATTTAGTTTATGATTCCTGGTGATTGCCCTTTTTAAATCCTCCCACAGCCAGCAGGCTGCCCCACGTTCTGTGAGGGCGCAAAGGCCCAGTCGTCCTCTACGTCATCTCGGGCGAGAGGTGACATCCGCTCAGGCCCGCAGTTCGATGAGGGAGATGTCTATATCAGGGAGTCACCCAACAGCCCCATGCCCAGTATTGCCTTGATTAGTGGTGGGGTTGGCGATTCAGGAAGAGGCAGCTCCCTCCACTCACACCTCTCCCGGTCAATTGATCAGTTCCAGGTCCTGCCCTGGTCTCGGGGCAAAGGGGCCCCAGGCTGCAACCTGTTTCTCAGTGCCTCTGCGCTCACTGGGCCCTCGCTGCCGCGCCCCTGCTGGGGCCACCCTACCAGGCGCCGGCTGTCACAACGGTCCTCCGCCCTGGGGTGGCCCAGCTTGCAGGCCCCATACAGTGTCCAACCCTCTGACGCAGCCTCCTCACTTCCGCCCGCGCTGTACCTCACCTCCAGGTCCCCTGGGTCTCCTTTCCACGTGCCCGGTGAGTCCCCACTTGTTTCTGATGTGTGCACAGTCAACGCAGATCTCTCGTGGGCCTTCGTCATTCAGCAGTTCCTCTGTTTACCTTGCAGCGCAGTCCTGGTTCCGCGTAGCCGCCATGTTGGGTCACCAGCGCATTTGTCAGCAACATATTCTTCAGGCCCACTGGATATCTATCCGCCTGGCTTTTGGGGAGTATTCTAAGGTGAGGAATCTGTGGTTAGATAAGAGTATCCAACAGAATCACCAGAAATGGTTTTCACAAAGATAAGTCATGTGTTTGTTTTGGTGCAATGCTGGGGGCAAAGGAAGGCAGGGGCATGATCTAGGATCCATGACCCACAGTGATTGGACTCCAAAGTGGTGGGCCTTACACGATGGAGGAGTAAAGTACAATATGAGGCCACGCTGTATTTTGAGGAACTTGGATTTAATATAAAGTAATAACAAATGGGTCTCCTTAGAAAACAAAGAATGAATCAAAAATTTGATTTTCAGCGTTGGAGGGGGAATGCATACTGAAATAATAACATCACTCTGAAAGCATCAACTTTCACAAGATTTGCATTCTTAGCTTTCAGAATATTTCATGAAAGAGTATTTTAAGCCATGCATATACAGGGAGTGCAGAATTATTAGGCAAATGAGTATTTTGACCACATCATCCTCTTTATGCATGTTGTCTTACTCCAAGCTGTATAGGCTCGAAAGCCTACTACCAATTAAGCATATTAGGTGATGTGCATCTCTGTAATGAGAAGGGGTGTGGTCTAATGACATCAACACCCTATATCAGGTGTGCATAATTATTAGGCAACTTCCTTTCCTTTGGCAAAATGGGTCAAAAGAAGGACTTGACAGGCTCAGAAAAGTCAAAAATAGTGAGATATCTTGCAGAGGGATGCAGCACTCTTAAAATTGCAAAGCTTCTGAAGCGTGATCATCGAACAATCAAGCGTTTCATTCAAAATAGTCAACAGGGTCGCAAGAAGCGTGTGGAAAAACCAAGGCGCAAAATAACTGCCCATGAACTGAGAAAAGTCAAGCATGCAGCTGCCACGATGCCACTTGCCACCAGTTTGGCCATATTTCAGAGCTGCAACATCACTGGAGTGCCCAAAAGCACAAGGTGTGCAATACTCAGAGACATGGCCAAGGTAAGAAAGGCTGAAAGACGACCACCACTGAACAAGACACACAAGCTGAAACGTCAAGACTGGGCCAAGAAATATCTCAAGACTGATTTTTCTAAGGTTTTATGGACTGATGAAATGAGAGTGAGTCTTGATGGGCCAGATGGATGGGCCCGTGGCTGGATTGGTAAAGGGCAGAGAGCTCCAGTCCGACTCAGACGCCAGCAAGGTGGAGGTGGAGTACTGGTTTGGGCTGGTATCATCAAAGATGAGCTTGTGTGGCCTTTTCGGGTTGAGGATGGAGTCAAGCTCAACTCCCAGTCCTACTGCCAGTTCCTGGAAGACACCTTCTTCAAGCAGTGGTACAGGAAGAAGTCTGCATCCTTCAAGAAAAACATGATTTTCATGCAGGACAATGCTCCATCACACGCGTCCAAGTACTCCACAGCGTGGCTGGCAAGAAAGGGTATAAAAGAAGGAAATCTAATGACATGGCCTCCTTGTTCACCTGATCTGAACCCCATTGAGAACCTGTGGTCCATCATCAAATGTGAGATTTACAAGGAGGGAAAACAGTACACCTCTCTGAACAGTGTCTGGGAGGCTGTGGTTGCTGCTGCACGCAATGTTGATGGTGAACAGATCAAAACACTGACAGAATCCATGGATGGCAGGCTTTTGAGTGTCCTTGCAAAGAAAGGTGGCTATATTGGTCACTGATTTGTTTTTGTTTTGTTTTTGAATGTCAGAAATGTATATTTGTGAATGTTGAGATGTTATATTGGTTTCACTGGTAATAATAAATAATTGAAATGGGTATATATTTTTTTTTGTTAAGTTGCCTAATAATTATGCACAGTAATAGTCACCTGCACACACAGCTATCCCCCTAACATAGCTAAAACTAAAAACAAACTAAAAACTACTTCCAAAAATATTCAGCTTTGATATTAATGAGTTTTTTGGGTTCATTGAGAACATGGTTGTTGTTCAATAATAAAATTAATCCTCAAAAATACAACTTGCCTAATAATTCTGCACTCCCTGTACAATGTACAAAATTCATTAGGTGAAGAAAACAGAGCAACATTTGTTGTGCTTGAAACAAATCAGTATAACAGCTCTTAAAACCTAACTATTTCTGCCCAGCCCATCTTCATCAATGACTGGATCTTGGCATCCATCATAATCTGGCATTAACACTGGAGTTCGATCTCTTGCAAATCTGGAATTTTTAGGCTATGTAATAGAGTTCTTCTTTTCTGAGTCGGCTGACTGGCTACCCAGGGTCTCCCTCGTGTGTTGGTACCAGGTCTAAAGGTATATAAAATGGTTCAGGACAATTACAGATGAGCCCCCACATCTGGCATATGATTAGAAGGGTTCATTCCTTCCTTGTTCTAAGGAAGAACTGGTTCCAAAGCATACATGGGTTGAAATACCATCAGTGAATTAAGTTATGAGTTTGATGCAGATTTATTGCTGTGGGGCTGAACAAGAAGTTGACAAGTTGACCTAGTTGATAAACTTTGGCACCCATATATATAATATTATCTTATAATTATTTTTATTTTTTATTTTCAGTAACCACATTTTATTGGGTTTAATATCACAAGGTATTATCCACAAACAACAAAACAACTTCATCACATTGTGTCAGAACAAGCCATCGAACAATCATAGTAATGAACACAAACCTCCTCAGTCTAGCGGTAGTCTATGGTATGCTCACCATCTCCCCCATATCTTATCAGGATTTTGTGGGCACACCCTTGCTTAAACAATTCGACCAATATCTCTTTTGGCCACTAAGGAGACGACACCTATGACGATCCCTTTACCCTTTGGCCCCCCAACTTCCTTCAGGAGACCCAGCAGGACCACCCGGGGACTCGGGTCTATGTGGCATCCCAGCACCTCAGAGATCTCTTGTCTCACCCCACTCCAGAAGGATTCCAGACTATATGAAAAGTCAGGGGAAGGAAGAGAACATCTTGTGAATGTGGCTGAAGTACCACACCCCATCTGCTGTAACTGCTGGTGTGTCAGCTAAGTTGCAAGAAAATTTCATTTGGATCATCCAAAGCCTTGAGAAAATCGTCAATTCTCTTGGGGCAAAGCATGCCTCTCATCAAACTCAGACACCCAGCCCTCCCATCTCTGCTATAGAAGGAGGAAACGATCTGGCGCATTGATCAACAGTGAGCAATAGATCATCAATATAGCTCTTTTACCCAAACTTCGCATCATTTGCTTGGCCTCAAAGCGACTATGTTCGGGCATTTAGGCATTTACTGGGAGGTGAGTTAAAGCATGGAGCAGTTGCAATATCGAAACAAATGTGTGTGAGAGGCTGTATTGATATTGAATATCCCGAAAGGACATCATCAAACTCCCCTCCCCCGCAAAATAGCTGATTCCTAGCTGATCCCAGTGGGCTAACCCCATACTTGGCTTGACACCTGTCTAAGCCAGGTACCCCACCACAGTGGTGTTGTGTCGATTAAGCGGTGATTCCAGCAAAAAAAGCGCAAAACTGCTCTCCAGCAAGCAGTGTCACACGTGTACAGGAGGGAGGAGACGGAGGCATTGGGCTGTCTTAAAGCAACCCAAGAAGACCATCGAGACCCATTGGGTGCAGTCCAGACTGGTATGCCGTATTGTCCCTTCCCCCTATAAACCACTGGGTGATTTATTTTTGCCTTGTGTTTTTTTGCTAGGTTTTGATAAGAGAGAACTAAGTCATATGTTTTTTGATTCCTGAGTACTCCTTGTCAATTTGGGTTAATCCTTGGTTCCCTTTTATAGAAGCTTCGGTTTGGGCATTGGGTTACAAAATCTAGGTGGTTTTCAATTCTCCTAATGTGTCTTTTGGATGATTGAGCACTCTAACTTCTTTGAGTGTCTGAAGTGAGTATGTATTTATGGATTAATTTTTTGCTGATCATGTGGTTGCAAAGCATTGGCAGATTACCACAGATTTCAAATTGGTGGTAAGCCATTTGCAAACGGGAAAGACAATTTCCCCTTTGTGAATGGGGCACCAACATTTTTACAGAGCAGGCAGTAGTCCCATGGACCACTGCCCACTCAAAAAAAACAAAAAAAAAGAAGAAGAAGAAAAAAAAGAAATGAAAAATGTTCATGTTAATTTTTTTAAACACATCCCATTTTCCTTTAGGGAAAATGGGCTGCATTTAAAAAAAAAAAACATAAATTGCTTTATTGAGAAAGTAGTCACAGACAGGGTGGTCTGCTGACCCTTACAGGTCACTATCCCTGTGTGTGCGCAGGCCATTCCCAATGGTTCGCAAACTATGACCTGCCTTATGGATATTAGTGAGGCAGGTCCGTGCATACTCATTTGGGAATCGCAAACAGCATCTCAAACACAGTGTTTGTGTCGCAAATATTAATGGTCATACATCTAGCCCCAGGTTTCCTTTTTTGTCCCTCGCTGGCATTGGGTAGGTGTTAGAACCTAGTCACCTTGGTCTCCGCTGGGTTTTTACGTGGGGCTAGAAAGGTGGAAGTTTGACCAATATTATTCTGGTACTTTTTTTATGCTCCTTGATGGTTATCAGACTTGAGATGTTAGGACCTGGTCACCTGAATCTGATTGGTGTTTCGAGTTGGACATTTAAGGTGGGGAGTTGGCTGATATCGCTTCTGCTCCAGGCAAGTCCTAGTGTTTAAGGTGCTAGAACCTGGTTGTTTTGGCTACACTAGTGTTCTACTACTCCACAATTGCCAATGTCACAGCACTAGCTTACTTGTTGCAGCAAGCAACAGAGAGAAAACAACCACCACTGTTCAGCTGATTCATAGACTACAGCACAGCGTTTGATAGGGTGGACCAAGGCACGCTGTGGGAAGAATTAAAAGTATGATGGGCTCCCCCTTTGCTTCTTAAAGCAATAATATCCACATTCCAGGAGATGTGGATCTGGATAAAAACAAGCACCACCATAGTGACTGCCAAAGTCTCAAACAACAACGGCCTCAAACAGGGCTGTGTGCTGGCCCCCCTCGTCTTCAGCCTTTATACTACTGACTAGAGCAAAGCATTAGAAGGTGCCAATTTATTACACCCAGGCCAGGTCAGTTACGCCTTCCTATCCTGCAGTATGCCAATGATAAAGTGATCATGGACAATACTAAGACAGGCTTTCAGAGAGCCCTTGAAGCTGTCCACAGGTACAATAAGGCCAATAAACTCCAGGTGAACCATGTAAGGCTAAAATCATCATCTTTGGGGAAAAAAAACCCACAAGAAACTAGCATTTTGGTGGCTTGAGGGATATAAGAATAACAACAGTCTCAAGTTATAACTACTTAGGCTTTTGGCTAACAGAATGTGCAAAACTAATGGCTCACCTGAAGCACCTTTGGCTGCAGGAGTCGTCCACAGACTAAAACATTTTAACAGCTGCCTGCAAAGTCCATCTGCAGAACCCATGCTAAAAGTTCTGAAAGCAAAACTGATTCCTGCTCTAAATTATGGCTATGTAGCACTGGATACACAACAAAATAACTTCCAAATTTCAGCCTATAAAAAAAATGTCCCTACACCTCTGCAGACCCGAAGTGTGAGGCTGAGACTGGAGCTAGGCCTCGGGAGAATGGAACTAGATTGCCAATGTGACCTATTAAAGTACTACATCAGGGGTCTAAAGGCCCCCGAGAACACACTTAAGGCACAACTCAAAGTAATCTTTGAAGCAGGGGTCTCCTCATGGCAAACATATTTAGCTCAGGCAATCAAGAATTAAAAAATTGAAGCCATGAACCTTCACCGCCTTGATATACCTTTCCCAGTTTGGAAAAGACCAGTGAACCTGCAGGTCCAGATAACCTACCTTGATCGAGATATAAGAAGCCTCTGCCGCAGTACAATCACTGAGGCATTAGAATCTTACTCGGCCTGAAAAGCGCAGCCTCATTTATATCAAGCCTTGGCACCACATACATGCAGGAAAATCTTAAAATGCAGCTCCTTGCCCTACCAATAATGGATTTCAACCCAAATTGGGCAATACAGGGCGAGGTAAGATCATGCAGATTATGCAACTATCACAGAGATTCCTGGCTTCATTTACTGTGCTGCTGCCCCAAACTTTCCACAGAACATCACCTCCTGCCAGTCCTGCTATTTCTGGCCCAAGGAATATGAACCTGTAGAAAGGCCTCCGACATGTGTTTCTCTAGTAACACTTTGATGATTCTAGTAAGGCTGGGGAAATTTCACTGATGTGATTCGATCAGCACTTGTCGTCACAGTTGTAGGGGGTTTCCTCTGAACCTGACTCAGTGCAGTCCATGCACAGTCTCCCCTGCAGTACGCCACCCTTAGGCCTAAAGCCTTTGTCATTCCCTAGCTTGAAAGACTGCTGTACAAGTACTTTCAGAATGAGCTCTTCTCCCACACCCCCAAGATACCATGTAAATTCTGTCTGGATACTACTATCTTTCACATATTTAATGTATGTTTGGCGGATGGGATACTCAGTCACAAACGTGACGGATACCCTGCTCGTCGTTTTACAAGTTCCATAGAATATAATGGAACTTGAAATGCGGCGGACAGGATATCCGTCACGTTTGTGACGGAGTGTCCCATCCACCAAGGTCGTAATAAGGCCCTATATTTTAATTTTGTAATTGAATAATAATGTCCACGTCGCTTCATGTAATGATTTTAAGTAATTGAACATGAATAAATTAATTTATTTACTAGTATTTCTGGTTAAGCCTGGAGGGTGAAAGGTTGGCATATATTTGTTTTGTGGATTTGCTATGGTTCATTTTTATACCCCTTGCTAGGCTTGGCACCTGAGGTGCTAAGACCTTGACACTTTTGCTTCTGCTGGTACTTCCAGCTGGGCATGGATGGTATAGGTTTAGCCAATTGTTTTTTGTATGAGTTACCGTGGTTCCCGCTTATGCCCGCTTGGAGCTTTAAACCTAGTCACTTTAGCTGGGCACGGAAAGCAGAGGGTTGGCCTTCAGTTGTTTTGGGGATTTCCCTAGTTCCCTCTTGTTCTTGTTAATGGGCTTGGATCTTGAGGTGGTAGAGTCTTCTCGCTCTGACTTCCCCTTGTACTTCCTGCTAGGTGATGTTAGTAGAGGGCTGGCCAGCAGGCGTGGCCCGTTCTTTAGGGCGGAGGGGCCACCCCCCCCCACCTTTTGCCCCTCATGAAGAGTGCCGGTCAGGCTGAACAAAGTCAGCCTGACAGACACTCTTCATGTTCAGGTCAGGCAGCCAGGAGCAGACATGCGCGATTTGCGCAGACTCCTGGCTGCCTGAGCTGAACTTTGCTGTGCTGAAGAGGTCACAGCTCCTGTGGGCGTGACCTCCTCGGCTCAGCAAAGGTGCCTCAACGCCCTCTCCCGGATGACGAGGGAAGCGTCACCCATTGACTTCGACCTGGGCGCTTCAGGTTTAAGCCCTGGAGCGCCCAGGGAGGGTTTAAATCAGTGACACCTCGTCACTGAGTGGGGTGGGGTCAGCAGTCTCACTGACCCCATCCCACTCTGTGACGAAGTTGGGACTGCTGCCTTCCCTCATTGGCTGACCTAAGGTCAGCCACCATCCCCCTCCCTCCTAAAACTGTCGGCCGCCATTGCTGGTCAGCAATTGTTTTGATGGCTTATCCTGATTCCCTCTTTTGCCACCCTCTGTGTTTGGGACTGGAAGTTGGAACTGACTCACTTCAGGCATCCTCTTCGTGTTCTACTGGAATACAGAGTCTTTTTTTTTGTAGGGGTTATACTGGGAAGAGTCATAGTGATCTATGTTGCCCCTGGGTTGATTGCCCCTTGGAGAGGCAACTGGATAATTGACTAGTTGCTTCATACATCTCTAGTTCTTCTTGCAGGGCATAGTCCCCTGCTGGGTTGTGGGATATTTCCTTCATTGGGCTATGGCTTCTTCACCAATGTGTTCTAGTCAATTGTCTTTTGTTGACCTCTAATTTTAGGTTAAGCCCAGAGCTCATTGTTTGGAGCTTTTGCCTCTACATGGCCAATGGAGATTTTTGGTTCTATCTGGTATGCTGGTTCGTTTCTTAATGGTTTTAAATATCCAGCGATTTCTTTGCCTCGTCGGGGCCTGCAACTCAAAAGTCCCAACCAACATTACCCTTGGTTATTTATTTTCTAAACGGAAATGGGCATGGAATAGGGATCAGTTCATGAGATTACTGCTTTGGCATATCAATGAATAAGTACTGGGAGGAGGAAAGATTCAGGAAGTAATGCACTGATTACTTATCAGTAATCTTCATTACTACGATTATCCTTCCTCGTCCCAGGCTTAAAAATGACTGCGACCTCGATCCTTGGTGAAAGGGGATTATAGATACAACTTTCACTCTCTGCCCCTTTTGTTTTCCTCATGAGAGGAGGGACCTGTATGAAAGGGAATGGTGGCGGACAAGTTGTTTTCAGCTTTACTACGTCACATGCTTTGTAAGGAGAGGGACAGACCACATTAAGTCTTGGGTTGTAAAAGGATAATCCAATTGTGGAGTCCGCAGCCCAGTAGTGGAATTCTTTGTCTGCTTATCTAGGAGGAGCCCAGCTTGTCAAAGTTCAGAAAAGCAGTAAAGCAAGCAAGATGACTCTGGATGAATCGTTCTCTTTATGAAATTACAAATGCCAATTTCCATCTTTAAGGTTGTTTACCTTATCCTTTGAATGTATCTCTTTCGAACTTGTTAGGTCTGTGAAAACCTAAATCCTGTCTCAATCATGTTCAGTTACTCTTATGTAGTACAGTGTTAAATATTACATCCAAGAATGTATTAATGTATAATATTTAAATAAGAATGTCCTTTTATACGAGTTTATAGCTTCCTGTGTCATTTAATAGGTTACTCAGTGGCGGCTGGTGATATTTGAAAGTGGTGGGGCGTAAACGTTTGTGATGAGTGCCATGTGGTGAGCAAGCATAGTGAGCAAGCCTGAATGTCATAAGGGGATTCTGGGAGTTCTACCCCTGAAAAAATGTTGACAAAAGAGTAGGCAAAGGGTGAATTTTCAAGCAAATTTGAGAAAGCAAGAAGGTTAATAAAGCAACTGTGTAATTGTAGTTATTACCTCAAAGAAATTTCACACAATAACGACATAGGTAGCTGCTTATTTACTATATATAGCCAAAGAAATTCATAGCAGACTTTGAGATAATAATGCAGTGACTACCTCACAGATTGTACTGAGGGCCAAAGTGTGAGAACAAGAAGATCTAAATCGGCATGTAAGTGTAAAGAAGTGAGTGAGGTGGAGTTTCCATTGGACTTAATTAGTCAGATATTTACCCACCTGAAATAATTTGAGGTGGGTACATGTTTTACTAATTAAGACAAATGGAGTGTGTGAGCCATTATATGTGGGATTGGAAAGAAGTGTTCCCAAGTGACTAGTGAGTGATTGTGTAAGTTTGAGGATTTTGGAGGGTGTGTGATTGTGTGTATTTGTGTATGAGTTGATGAGAAACAAGTTGTGAGGACATTTGAGTGTGTGAGGGCATTTGAGTGCTAGCAAATATACACATGTTGATAGCACATACTTAAGACTAAAAACCGATGGTCTTCGTAACACTCATTTTCAAGTGGTAATGATCATCTGCCTTTGTTCCATAAATCACACGCAATAATGCACTGAAGCTGTACACTGTGAATGCAGCCCCCCGCATCACCAATAACTAAAAGTGCTTATTCAAATCTAAATCAATTGAAGGACTAGCCTACCACTTTCTACCACAGAAGACTTGTCCTTTTATAACCAAAGACTCCTTTCTCTTCGCTTTCCATCACTGGTCCCTTGCCTAAATTGCCAAATGCAACGATGATTAACATTTGCTGTGAACATTTGGCCTGTCCCGACAGCAGTATATGAGAAAAACCGGAGGTTTGGAAATAAAAAAAACTCTAAGTGCTGTTTGAGTCTCAGCGCTGGCTCTAGTATATCCTGTGATTCTGGGAAGTCACTTAACTTCCTGGCGCCTAAAGATTTCTGAGCTTGTGCAATGTTTCCAGGAGGCTCCTGTAGTGTGTGCCAGTAACTTTGGGTCGCGTTTGTGGTGTGCTATATAAAAATAAAAAATACAAACTCTCCCCTGTGAACACCACAAGGCACATGGTGGCAAAGTACAAAGAGCCTGGTGGGTTGGTTCACTTTATACACAGTTAATTTGTGCATGTCATACACTTTACATGGGCGCAGAGAGAGACTGCTAAGCAAATGGAAATAAATAACGCAGTCATGGATGATTGCAGCTGAAAAGGAAAGTAGGTGCCAACTGTTGGAAAGTACCCTCCTTTTGGCATGCTTATCCCCACTTTTTGCCTGCTGTCAGTGTGTTTTGACTGTGTTCGCTGGGATCCTGCTAACAAGAACCCCAGTGACTGTCCCCTCCCCCTCTAAATTTGGTTGTCCCCCTGACTTTGGACACCCCACAATTGGCATACTGGTGCCCCCATATACGTCCATAGTATAAGGTACTTAGGTATCCAGTACATTCGGGCACCAGGGGTTCCCCATGGGCTGCAGCATGTATTATGTCACCCATGGGAGGCAATGCAAAATGTGTCTGCAGGCCTGCCATTGCAGCCTGCATGAAAAGGTGCATGCACCCTTTCACTACAGGTCACTGTTAGTCACCCCTAAGGCAGGCCCTCCTAGCCCAGAGGGCAGGGTGCAAGTACCTTTGTGTGAGGGCACCCCTGCATGAGCAGAGGTGCCCCCTCAAACTCCAACTCCATTTTCCTGGACTTCGTGAGTGTGGGGAAGCCATTTTACATGTGTACTAGACATAGGTCACTACCTATGTCCAGCTACATAATGGTAACTCCAAACTTAGACCTGTTTGGTATCAAACATTTCATATCTTACCCCAATACTGTTGCCAGTATTGATTGTATGATTCCATGCACACTGGGCACTCCTTACAGGACCCCCAGCATTTCTACCACCATTCTTACAGGGTTTTCCGGGCAGCCCCGCTGCTGCCACCCCAAAAAGGTTTCCTGCCCTCTTGCTGCTTGATCTGACCAAGCTCAGGAAGTCAGAACAAAAGATTTCCTTGGGAGAGGGAGGTAGCACCCTCTCTCTTTGGAAATAGGTGTGACTGGCTTGGGAGGGGTAGCCTCCCCCAGCCACTGGTTTTGCTTTGAAGGGCACATTTGGTGTCCTCCATGCATAAACCAGTCCACATAGTTTTAGGGACCCCCAGTCAAAACACTGGACAAATAAAAGGGGAGTGACCACTCCCCTGTCGATCACCAGTACAGAGGTGGTGCTCAGAGCTCCTACAGAGGGTCCCTGGGTTCTGGCATCTTGATTCCAGTTTGGAAGGGAACTCTGGGAGCATCTGAGTGGCCAGGCCAGGCAGATGACATCAGAGGCACCCTCTGATAGATAGTTACCTGATTAGATGACCAAGCCCTCTCTTTGGGCTATATAGGGTCTTTTCCTCTGGGGTGGGTCCTCAGATTCGGCTTGCAAGATTCCAGCAGGACTCGTCTGCAACCTTTCCTTCGACTTCTGGCAACTGCAACTGGAACCTCCAGGACCCGACAAGCTGCTTCCAAGAAGAAAGGACTCTTCAGCAACATTGTTTCCAGGGTCCCTGCCAGCTTTTCAACAATTTCCTTGCCGTGCATCCTCAGAAGACTGCAACTCTTTAGCCTGCACAAGAAGAAGGAATCTTCCTTGGAGTGAAGGAGTCACTTCCCTGCAACCTTAGGCACCTACATCAAGCTGTCCTGCTGAGCTGCGTGGATCCTGGTGGTCCGGAGTAGTCCTCTTGGTCCTCTCTGCCAGCTGTACAACCTTGGTGGAGCTAAGCCCTTGTCTTCCCACACAAGACAGTACTCAGTGCACTGTGTCTCTTGCAGCTGCCAAGGCTTGTTTGTATCTCCTCCAAGGGATCTTCAGGCGACGTGTAGCTCCAGCCCTCGGCACTCCATCCTGCAAAGCACAGCCTCCTGCGTGGTTCTCCTGCAACGTGGGATCCACTTCTGTAGTGCTGCTTGGGCTCCTTCTGCGACTCCTGTGTCCTCGTCCTGTGGGTGCTGCCACTGCTCCTGTGGACTCTCTGCAATGCTGAGGGTCCCCTGTGACTCCCCTTGCTGGGTTGAGTACTCCTGGGCCTTGCTGGTCCCCAGCAGCACCTCTTTTCCACTAACCGCGAATTTGCCTTTGCCAAGGCATGTTGGTGGAAATCCTGCACTGACACCCATCTGCAATCTTCCTCCCGGCGTGGAACATCTTCTGCATCTGGAACTCTTCTCCGGTCCCTGGGCTGCATTGCTGACCTGTTCTTCAGTACCGTCCACCAACTCCTGCATCCACAGCTGGGTGGGTAGTACCTCCTACTCCTCCTGGACTCCACTGTGACTCTTGGACTTGGTCCCCTCCCTCCACAGATCTTTTTCCTTCATGAACCCACTTTTGGTTTTCTTGCAGTCTTCTCTGGGTGTCTTCTTTTTCTTCTTTCCCTCCTTTTGGGGGGTTTGGGGAAAAACCAGTGTTTTACTCCTGCATTCCTGGTCGCTGGGGGGTACTGTGTTACTTACCTTTGTGGTTCTCTGGTACTCCCAGCTCCCTTCTACCCATTTTACTTACCTAGGTGGGGGTACTTTGTTCGCATTCAATTTTTTTAGTATGTGGTTTCGCTCCCCCTCGGGGCACTATTGGTTATTACAGTGTTCACAGTTTTCTAACCTTTTCTATGCCTGTTTCTAATTGCTAGTGTATATATTTAGTGTATTACTTACCTCCTAAGGGTGGGTCGCCTGTCTAGTATTTTGTTGTGATTTGTGCCAAAATTAAAGTACCTTTATTTTTGTACAACTGAGTGTTTTCTTTCATGTATGTAAGTGCTGTGTGACTACAGTGGTATTGCATGAGCTTTGCGTGTCTCCTGGGTAAGCCTTGGCTGTTCATCCACAGCTCCCGCTAGAGAGCCTGGCTTCTAGACACTGCCTACATGTCACTAAGAGGGGATACTTGGACCTGGTATAAGGTGTAAGTACCATAGGTACTCACCACACACCAGACCAGCTTCCTTCAATATGTTTTTGCTGAGAGTAACAAGTTTCCTTAATGTGATTAGGCTACATTGGCTTGTACTGATAGAATACATACATGTACTACCTTACATTTTGTGTTTTTATGTGTACGCTCAAACAGCCTGTTTTCTGGCAGTTGTCTCTGATCTTCTGCTGTACTGTCTGCAATTTTGCATTAAATGCTAGTTGAACTTTAGGCTGCTTGGCTTTTTGTGTTTTGTTTTAACAGGTCCATACTTTAAGTTCAGTATGACTCTTGTATACTATAAATAAAAGTTTGCATACTGTATAGTATGGTTTGCCAAGGGGTATTTTATTTTTTTCCTGGACCATGGCTGATGCTTTTGTGATATTTTCTTATTTTAGGGTGACACTGATGGGTCTGATGGTATTGAAGGAAAGGATGAAGCTGAGTTTAGGCGCATAAAAATTGAAGCGCTTAAGGTAATATAAATACATTTTATATATTTCATCTAATGTGATTTTGAATGTACTGCATGTCTGACATTGCCAATTGAATTTTTATATCCCTTGCAGAGTTACTGGTTAACAGATTTCTGTTTAGTATACTGCTGTTGTGAACAAGGCTGGTAGAGATTATCAATACATTCTTCTGTGCTTCCTTCAGTTAAATCCATAGCAATATAGCATTCTTTCTTGGCCTCTTACAGGGCGATGATTCAAAAGATTTGTGTAAATATTCTTGGACACTCAGTGCTATGCAACCCTTGCAAACTTTCCATCAGTCCACTGTGCTCTATTGTTGGAGTATATATATTTGTGTTTTAAAAAAAAATGTATTTGTGTTTTTATTGTGTAAAGCAACTGTACACATTAACAACAAGCAGCATCGTTAAGAACACAAACATTTTTGGAAGCATTAGAGCAAATGACATCCAGAACATTTAGCAGGGCCTTGTATAGTTATAATACATCTATCTTCTGATAGTAGTGATACAGTGATAAAACTGGGTAATTTGGTGTTATAGATTCACTTCCATTTGGGTCTGGACTGTTGACTGTGATAAAGCAGCAAATCAGGTCTGTAGATAACCAGTGAGGGTGAAAGTTCATGTGAATTTGGTAGTGTTCAGAGTCAATTCTGCAGGGGTTACCAGATTCCTTTTGTGTGAGTCATGCTGGACTGTAATGTTGCATAAGCCACAGCATTTTGATTACAGATTGCTAAATGTCATCCCTGACAAGCCACCAAGAAGCATGGGCTTTGCATCTACGTCTGAGGCACTTTTTCCTTGGCATACCTAAAAGTCCTTCTGGGTTTTTGGAGTCCATGCTGACTCTTATTTTAGACAGCTTGTCAGTAACATTAGACCAATAATTCCTTATGCCAGTACAGTACTCCTGATGGAAACGTCAGCATTTGATTGTCTACATGTTGGTCATTACATGCTTATTGATGTACCAAATTAATGTATTTTTACAGGGGTATAATAGAGATGATCTAGTTATTTTAAAAGTAAACCGGTTTCTAAATATCTGACAGACACATCTAGCTGCAGATTCTTTACTTTAGAATCCTCCCCAGGTGCACAACTGGATCTGGAATTTTTTTTCTCCAGCACGTCTGTGCGCGGCACCACTCAATGGTGGTATCGTCCATCGGGTGTTAGGTTGACGGAGTCCATATAACCTCCTCTCTGAAGCACCGTCAGTTCCTTCTTTGCGGCGCTTGCAGTGCGGATCCGGTAACAGTTTATCAGCCCGTTTTCTGCCTACTTTGACGTTTTCAGTGATGAAACAGTGTGCTTTTTTCTGTCTTTTGTCTTCAGAATTCAAACCCTGTGGGTCCTGTGGATGACAAATGGTGGCCACGGACCCCCACTCTATATGTGTTTAGAGGCGTGGGTGAGCACCGTGACTCTGTAGAATGCAACTTCTTTTGTCAGCTTCGGCTGAAGGCGCTGTGGGAGCATTGTATGAAGTTTCTGGCTGTGCAGCTGTTGGAGCATTCCCAGGCTTCCCATCGGCCACTGTCTCCTTCTCATTCTAAGGTGCGTTTGTGGGCCCGTTCCAAGAGTCGTTCTCGTGGACGTTATGCTCCATCGACTTAACACGGTAAGTCACAATGCGGATGGGTAAAGTTGCAACATTTCTCGACTTCACTGCATACAGCCTTTAACCACTCTTCGGTTGAAGAGTCAGGGCCCGAGTCTACCTCACATTTCCCTCCATTTCCTGTGGTCTGGCGACTTTCACCCAGGTTTGTGAATATTATGATTCTCTACACACTATCTCTGTAAAATCACCTTCTGTTGGAGCGCCTTTGGGCCCCAAGAAGGTACAAGTTTCCTTGACTGTGTCCACGGCGACAGGTTTGCCCTCGGCTTCAGTTAGGCCTTCTGCTTCTGTTGATGAAGCCGTAATGGCGCCGGTGCCTAGGCCTTCGGGCTTTCCACCTTTAGTGCCTTTATCTGATCAGCCGACTCCGGTGACGCCGCTGGCAGTGTCAATCAATGTCACACCCCTCTTGCTGTCTCACATCAACACATTCCCTTCTCAGCGCTGGTTGACGTTGGATACAGTGCCAGTCATGCTGGTTGTCTCTGACCCCTTTGAACACTTTCTGGGGAGTCCTGTCATATTTGTCCTTCTGAGGGACATTGTTTTGGAGATTCTGGGGAAGAGTTAGGTTGTCTACCACCCATTTCTTACGCTGTCCAGTCTCCTACGGAGGACAGCTGGCCGACTGGTCTAGATGTGGCTAGTGGCTTGGACTCTTCCCCAGCCTCTGGCCTTCCTGGTGCCGGTTGACATTGGATACGGTGCCAGTCATGCCCGTTGTCTCTGACACCCTCCCTCTGCTTTCTGGGTAGTACCGTCATTTTTGTCCTTCTGATGGACATTGTTTTGGAGATGCTGGGGAAGAGTTGGGGTGTACACCAACCATTTCTCATGCTGCTCAACCTCCTTCGGAGGGCTGCTGACTGACTGACCTAGGTGCGGCTTGTGGCTTGGACTCTTCCCCAGCCTCTCCCTCCTGCCACCACAACTCCCCCTGTCCTTGCTATGGAGGCAAGTTCCTCTCTGGCTAACATGCTGAGGCAGGTTGCTGTGGTTTTGGATCTCACACAGCACTGCATGGAATTGACTTCTAATCCTCTGATTGACGTCCTCCATCAAGGCCAAACAGGGGTTGAGCGGGTGCTTCCTTATAGTGAAGCTCTACATGACATTTTGTTGGGAGCTTGGGCTGAGCCTGATACAGGTGCCCCTTTTAATCGGACTATATCTCATAGGCACCGACCTACTCGTGCTGATCCGGCCTGTCTCCTCAGGCATCCTATTCCTCGTAGTCTGGTGGTACAGGCTGCTTTGGCCTCCCATTATATTTACTCTATTCCACATGTCTCGTCTGACAGAGATTCTGTGAGTCTTGACGCTTGTGGTAGGCATGTTTTCTCCTCCACCAGTTCTGCTCTCTTTAATACATCTTGCGTTATTAGACGTTTTTCCCATTCATTGTGGGACCCATTGGCATGCACCTTGGCATTGCTTCCAGGTGACACCTGCGACGATCTTGCCCCTGTGATCTGAGATCACCAGCAGGAAGCTAAATTAATCATTTGCTTTGGTATGGATTCCAATGACTCTGTGGGTCGAGCTATGGCCTCTTCACTGGCACTACATCACCGTGTCTAGTTGCAGACCTCTACATTTTTAGAGGCTGTTCAAGTCACTTTTATTGACATGCCTTTTGACGGTGCCTATTTATTCGGTGCACAGGCCGAATGGGCTTTGAGGCGTTTTTGAAACAGTCTGGGTGGAACAGCAAATTAGCTCTGTTCCTCTCTACCCTCTGCCTTGCCAGTTCCTACTGTACTGCCTTGTTTGGGAGATATTTGTCTTTGCTTTTTCTCACAGATGAGTCATGCTTTGGCAGTACCCGTGAGTTTTTTTCTTTCCTATGCCTGTTCCACCTATTGGTGGCACCCGGTGGGGTGTTCCTGCCTTCTACAGGTGTTATTGAGGGTACAGAGTTCCAATCTCTGTAAAGTGTTATTTTTTTCTCACTTACAATATCATGAAGTCATGACATTTACTATTCCTTATAGGAAACTTTTGATATTGGCAGCTCCATGGGGCTCTCAATATATTGTTTACCTTCTGATGACAGTGTTTATTTAAAATGCTCCTCCTATTAATCATGGTTATTATGTAGAAGTGTCTCTTTTATTTCTATGTGGTATGTGTGACCATATGCTTCACTAATGGACGTTTATCAACAGAATGAGGTTTCATTGATAGTATTATACAGCACTGAGGGTGTCTGTTTTATAATTAATTCTTGTGTTTTCAAACAAGCTAGCTTTCGGCCTACATTATTTGTTTATGTGGGTTCTACTTTTACCCCTTATTCTTACATTAGGTTTAAGTGATAGATGACAACACTTATGATTAATAGAAAAAGTTCTCTACTTGTGCTTGGTTTAGTATATTATAAACCAGAAAGTTATCATCTTGTGAGCCTTATGACATTATGGGCCTAATTACGACCTTGGCGTGGGGGATTACTCTGTCCCAAATGGGATGGATATCTCGCCCGCCGTATTACAAGTTCCATTACAACCTATGGAACTTGTAACATGGGGATGGTAGATCTGTCGCATTTGGGACGGAGTAATCCCCTCTGCCAAGGTCGTAATCGGGCTCTACATGTTTTGGTCTTAAATGTTTTGTCTTATACCCATTAAATTTGGAGGGCTATCCTACACCTTCGTGTAGACATTTGTTGGTTTATACATGTTCTTTGAATATTACTGTTTCATTTTCCTGGGATTATGTCCTGCTATCATAGGTCTCCATTGTGACATAGTCTCTCAGTAGATTCTAATAATAACTGTTTTTCAGAGTACATTATATTCTTGACTCTATTGGGTTGTTTTGATGCTTTTGCTTTATTACTTAAGAATTTTCTTCTTTTCTAAAGAAATGTACCCTCTAATGATTTACTTTTCCTTCTCTATGAAGATGTTAATATCCTTTGTACATGAAAGGAATAGGTGTTTGCCTCATAACTTCTGGTTTGGGTTCACACTCTGTGGATTGTTGTCCCTGTATAGAATGTACAAAATGATTTTTTTTGTAGATAATTCTGATTCTTTTTATTATAGAATGTGGAAAAAAATAAGTGGTCTCAGTATGGAAGACCTTTTCTAATTCATCTGTAGATGGCTCTATAATCATATATTAGGGCAATGTACTAACGTTGGTTGTCGCTAGGTGTTAAACTAAAGATTTGGATGGCTGTTGCTTTCCTTTGATACCCACTCTAGTTTCCATATTGTTATAACATTATTGTCTGTCTGATTACTCAGATTTATTTTATATCTATGTGTAATAATTTTTCCTTTTGTTAGTACATAAGATTTTATTGATTTTACTCCTTTGTCATTATATGCAATAGGGATATCCTATAGGTATTTATGTATCTCTAGTTAATCTTCCTAGGGAAGAGATTGCTTCTAGGCCAATTACTGCCATTGTTGTTTTCTACTTCTTTTTAAATAGAGTATTCTCAATGCTTTCTATACAGGAGGTGGACCTTTCTCTGTGTTTTATAGAGCACGCCTGGCTGGGATAGAACTTAATATAAAATGTATGGCTCAGTGGCATGGCATGCTAATTTGTGTGTTACAAACATCGAACTCTCAGTTCAGCTCTGGATAGAAGGGCAAATTAATTTATATTCTTAGTCGGTGGCAAAATTGTCCTGCTGTCATGGGTAACATTATCTCCATGTTTTCAATGTCTTTAGTACTTTTATTCCTGTTGTCATTTCCGCAGTTCTTATGGGGTGAGCATACATGGGTTTGGCCCCATTAAGGGTGCAAATAGTGTTATATTCATATTGTTGGTTGGCTTCGGACACAGATTGGTCATACTAACATGGATAATTTTATTTCCATGTTTGTAATGTCTTATCACTTTACTTACCTGTGGCTCCTTCTCTTTTTGTGTTGTAGAGTATGTTATTATTCATCTGATGTATTATGAATATCTGGTCTTTTTTTATCTTGCTTTAGACCGGTTTGTTCTAGTGAGAGACTTTTAATAGTCTAAGTTTACAGACCCTCCTCTGGGCATGGTATGACTGGTATCTGGTTCTAAAGTAAGAAATCTGCGGCTAGATGTCTCTATCAGATGAACAGGTTACTTAACTTTGGTAACGCATTATCTGATAGAGACAGGATCTAGTCACAGATTCCTGAGCAACCCTCCCTTCCTCCCCGCTCTGCGAACTGAGTCATTGTTTGTCTCAAAGGTTTCTAGATGGAAATTCACATCCTGAATTAAGAATTCAGTGACTATTTGACACATGGGTGTCTTTTATTTTAGCACACTGTTTCGATAGGCAATTTCTATATGTGACTTCATGTTTTGGGTGCGGAAAATAGTCACAAAAGAAACTGACATTGGTGTGTTGGAGAGGAAGTTCTATGGACTCCGTCAATGTCACATCCACTGGATGACGTTGGTACAGAGTCATGTGGTGCTCTCTTCCGACGCACAGACGTGCTGGGGAAAAAGTTTCAGAATCCAGTCTTGTGCCTGAGGAGGATTCTAAATTTAGGAATCTGCAGCTAGATCCTGTATCTACCAGATAATTTGTTACCGAAGGTAAGTAACTTGTTCAATACCAAAGTCGTTTGGGAGCCCACTGTTTAAAAGTAGGTGTCATGCTTATGTTCTTTTTTCATTGACTCCCTTTCCCAAATCATAGTGCATATCCTGCCTTCTAAGGTATCACCCCCTGGTTCATAGCAGCGTATTGCTTAACTCACAATTTGTTGGTTCCCCTGGAAAATGTTTATTAAGTATCTGCTGCATGTGATGCAAAGATGTCTCTTTTATCTTTGTATTATTCCTGTGTCCTAAATCTCAATCCGGCTCACCTCACCACAAAGAGTAGTTGTCTCATGGATGGTTGTTATTAAAGTCACAAATTAGTTTGCCTTCTGTGTGCATTTCCATCTGTCAGTCATTGTTAGTCTCTGCGGACGTGGAAAGGAAGACAGGATCTGATGTCTCCACGCAGGGCGTCACCCTATATGGTTTTATGTTGTTACATTCAGAGTAGGTTCCAGACCCTTGGCTAGATACACATGGCACCACCAGCCCTGTTGCTATTATTTCTAGATCCAGTCTGGCACCTGGGGCAGATTCAGAAGGTGAAAACTCTGCATGGAAGATAGTTACAAAAGATACAGAATTTGTTCAGTAGTAGTTGCTACCAAACATCAGTAGGACACATAACAGTTTTTTAAAGGATATTTCTTTATTAATCCTTACCTCTAGCTGTGGTTGGTGATAGCGTACTACAACCAATTCAGTGAAAAACCTTTTATGTCTGCCCCTTCCCTAGGAGGGGTCTGTAGCATAATATGTTATGTGGTCTAAGGATGAGTGCTACTGAAGTATCTTCTTGTATGACAGAGAGGATACTTTCTAAGTGGCAAGAATTGGCTTCGCTTTCTTCTTGGGGCTGAGCCAGACTGATACTCATAGACAAAATTTATGAGTTTCTACGTATCTCTGTAGGTGCCTTGTCGCCTCTTGTTTCAGGATTATAGCATTTTGAGCTAGTTGGAATCAGAGTTTTTTGAAGAAACTCATCAAGCACATCTGTAGCTTAGGATGCATGTATCATGAGACACTGGATTAGGTAGACTGCTGTGTATGGTCCTGTGAGCATGTTCCGTGCCTTGTGCTAACTTTTTTCATTTTATAACTTGGTTGATGTTTATTCATTACCATATGTTATGATAGTTTCCAGCCTTCAACAGACTAATGTACCAGTATATCTATTGTATCTGTAGCTCTGACCAGACTGTCTGAAGGAAAGTTCAAGGTTCTGACACTTTGTAGCTTTGATATTCCCTGTTGAATTCAGTTACATGGGGTCCTTCAAAAAAATAAAGAATAAACATTAAAATAAGAACCCATTATTCATTGATATTCTCGCCAATTAAACAAGGCTTGGCATTGCATGACTGCTACAATTCCATGCATTGGGATTTGGATTTTTGGGAACATTTACTTCCTGTCTGAGTTTAAATAGCTATACAAGGTGTTTCATTGTGTTAAAGATTCAGTATTCAAGGGAGTTGTTACTGATATATAAGATAAACAAAGCTAGAATTAGTCATCATTGCCTGTAGCTCATAGAAGGACATGCTTGTTGTATAAACTAGCAATACGAAAATAGGAAAGAGGTTCCCTTTATGTCTGCATGACGGTTACACTTTGAGGGAATGTTATTGCATTTGTTTTTTTTCAGGCCCAAGCTAATGCTCGAGCTGCCATACTGAAAGAACAACTTGAGAGAAAAAGGAGAGAAGCCTACGAAAGAGAGAAAAAAGCATGGGATGATCATGTAAGGAGACTACTTTCCCATTTTTCCCATTTGTAAAGCATGAAGCTGTGGCGGTGTGAACGAAAATGTTCCCAAGTTTCAAATAATCACGCAGGCTGTTCTTGGAAATCCAAATACAGTATTTATTAACTGTTGCAACAGGGAGAAAAACACTGTGGACTGCACCTCAGCTCTGCATACCTTGCCTCTGTGGTTTTTCTCAAATGCCTGTTCATAGACAGGCTTTTTTATATAATTTAATACACTGTTTTGTTACGCATAGTCAATAATTTAAAATGGAAAAACATCGAAAACATGTGACCCTGAAACCCCGAATTCCTAAGCTAATACATTGCATATACTTTGTTATACATTCGTCAGTGCTTTATGACAGGGTATTCTTTGACCCATGAATGTGTGCATGCTTCATGGTAAGTGTAATTTATGTGAAGTGTATGCTGGCAGCATTGTTTCTCAGACCTCCGTGTGTTCAGAATTTGGTCTCTTCCCGGCACCCATTGTTTAATTGTGCACCTGTGTGCTCTGGGCTAATTCAGTTATGTACCCATTGTCTTATTAGGCTGTGATCTATTTGTAGGCACGGAGAGTGTACTGGGGGACTCGTGTGCAGATTTTGTCTGTTAGACATGAGTAGGCCTTTAACTGAAAATGCTTTCTTGTTTCTTATTCCATTATATCCTTAAATGAACCTTGTACCTTGCTTGTGTCAGTCAGTGTGGAGGGGTTGGCCTAAACTGGTTCCTAACTATGTACGACTGTGCGGTTTCTGCTTGGGCTCAATGGCGCGCAACATTTTCACATTTCATTTTTACTACAATGAGTTTATTTTTTTACATTTCCTACAACATTCCCCCCTCTAGTTGATAATTCAACTACTTCTTCTAGATCTTGGTCTGTGTTAGTAATGGAGTTCCTGGTTGGCTATTGTAGGCACCTCAGCCAGGAAGGACCGAAACTCTAGTCACCCAAGATAAACCCAGCACACCCCCTTGGTAGCTTGGCACGAGCAGTCAGGCTTATCCCAGACACCATGTGTAAAGCATCTGCACAACATGCACAACACTAGTGACACAGGAACTACACCACAAAGGCAACGCCACTTCTAGTTATATAAAAATAAACTGTATTGTATAAAACAACATTAGACCAAACACAACATGTATCAGTAATATTCTGCTACACAAGCAGTTGTCAGAACATCACACAGGTCACTAGTACTCTGCAAAAGCAAGCAGTAGTCAGATAAACACGTAGATTACTGGGACTCTGCAACACGAGCAGTAGTGAGGTCCTCAGTATCACTGGAAATGCACGTATCATGAAAATATTATCAGCATTATCATGAAAATATTATCAGCATCATCTCTGTAGTACATTCGCATAGAATAAAACATTTGTCATATCAGTCTATATCATGCCTGCCAGTAACAGGAACACATACTAAATCATCTCCATTGGGCATACGTCATAAACACCCCCACCCCACCCCCAAGAACACACAGGGTGGGTGCACCTGCAACTTTACTGCTCGATAGGTGGTAACACCGTGATTTGTAACGGGGGGATAGCCTGGTGTGTGGGCCACTGTACATTTGTGCACCTTTCCAGAGTTACTTGGTGAACTCTTTCACCACGATCCACTCAGGAGCTCCTGCGCTCCTAGGGTCACCAATGTGGGAGTTTATCAGGAAGGCGACCCCACTCCTCTCACGGGGCTGCCTCAAGCATGCAACCCTCTGCCGGGGGGGACCTCCGTTGAGGTTCACCTCCTACTTGGCGAGGGACACAAGACGAGCAGAGAGGCACTCCTGACTCCCATGTCGGAGAGAAATGACCGAAAAAGTATACCCCAGAGCGGGGACAACACTCCGCTCCCACCCTCGTACCTGCGGGTGTCGCCACTCACTCCTGGCAGGCTCTGCCTCTGGCAGAAGTCTCCTGGGAGGCACTGAAGAGCCGCAGCACTCCTCTCCTCTAGGCGGCCTGGGTCGCGGCAGTTACTGCACGGATGTACCTCTAGGAGCACACCATGTCTGCCCTCAATAAAACACTGCCGGCGACTTTTTTCTTCTGCACCGCGGGTGGGCCACATCAGCACAAAGGGGGTTGGGTGTACTCCACTAGCGCTGCTGCCCCGACCAAATCAATAAAGTGGGTGCCCCTTATGCTTGCCGCACTCAGGAAAACAACGCTTTTCGTGCACTGTAAGTAACAGAAATAAACCATACTCTCAGCACTTGATGTCAAGGAGAGAGCACTCTGGGCAAAGATGCAAGCGCTCCTCATGTGCTGATGCCCCGGGGCGCTTTCCAGATGCTTCCCACAGGCAAGGGACACTCCCCTTATGCCCAACTAAAGGAAGTAACAACCAGCCACAGAAATGCAGGATAACAGGGGGGCACACGACTTAGCCCCTGAAGACAGCAAAGGGGGCACAGGGCTGCAGGACCCAAACAAGCAGGCCAGGACAAGGGTTCCAAGGCACTGGCAGTCCCTCTCATTAACCCAGCAGCTCAGAGGTCAGCACAACAGCAGAGCAGTCCCCGGGGCGGTTCCTGGCAATCCCTTCGAACAGCATCCAGGGTCCAGTTCATTAGTCCATTAGTGTCTAAAAATGTGGGACAACTCCATGTACTTATACTCAATTTTGCTCAGCTTCCACAACGGTTAAGAGGGGGTTCCAACCAGCACTAACTGGTTCCAAGAATGTCCTCTTTCCCATCCAGCACTGGCTCCAGACATCAGTAGAGGGGAAACAAACCTTTTTGTGTGAGGCCAGGGCAGAACCTTTATAGATTAATCTGTGCCCCGCCTCTACCTCCCTCAGCTCAAGAACACCATTCAGTATGCAGATGTACTGTTGTTACACCTCCACCCTCTCTGTGTATAGGATGTCTGAGAAGTATGCACCAAGCCCAGCTGTCACTGCCCCAGGCATGGATTGGAGTCAAGCTGCAAAAACACCAGAAGTATAAGCACAGCAAATTGCCCAGTTTCTAAAAGTGGCATTTCTACAATGGTAATAAAAAACACCTACCCCATTAAGCAGCATTTCTCATTACCATTCCAACTATACCAAACATGCCTACACCACCCCTCATAGATCAGACAATACCACTTAGACATATGATAGGGCATTTCCAATGCAATACTATGAGAGGAGCAGCGCTCACAGTAGTGAGAAACTAAATGGGCTGTTTGTCACTATTAGGACATGTAGTATATAAAGACATATGTCCTACCTATTACATACCCAGCGCCCTGCCCATAGGGCCGACTTAGCTGTACTAAAAAGGGAGTTTAGGCCTTGGCAAGTAGTTTGGCTTGCCAAGTCAGGGTGGCAGAAAACTGCACATGCAGGTCCTGTGGTGGCAGGCCTGAGACAGGTTTGAAAGGCTACTTTTGTGGGTGGCGCAAGCTGCGCTGCAGGCCCACTAGTAAGATTTAATTTACAGGCCCATGGTATGAAGGAAACCACTGTACAAGGGACTTCAAGATAAATTAAATATGCCAATCAAGTGTAAGCCAATCATACCAAGTTTAGAAGGGAGAGCACATGCACTTTAGCACTGCTCAGCAGTGATAAGGTGCCCAAAGTCAAAGAACCAACAAAAAGAGGTCAGAAAAATAGGAGGAGGAAGGCAAAAAGTTTTGGGGTGACCCTGCACAAAGGGCCAGGTCCAATAGCCTGTCTTGGTTACCAGGTGATACATGTTGTCTTGGGAATCCACTACATGTGTTGGTGTCCTAATTGAAAACATCCCTCCCGCCTTAGCGCCTCTTCTCCTAATTCATGCGAAAATTGCTTGTATCATACAGTATATTAGTAGCAAGATCACAGTCATTGGTAACAGAGTCTCCAACAGTCCCGGCATCTAGGATGGCAGTGACACAAACCAACCAGTGAAGCAACTATCAGGGGCACTTCTCCTTCATCGATCATCTTAGTTTGTAAATTATTCAGTGTCTATAATGCCTTTGACAAAGTTCCATTTGTTGTATAATTTGCTAGAAAATGCAGCACACAGTGCCTATCTTCTTGCAAACGCCTCCTTGCATGGTCATATGGTCCAGTACATAACTGTGTTGCAGCCCCATCATCCTTAGGGCACATAGTTCTTCCTTTATGGCATGAAGTCCTCATTGGTGCTGTTAATGATCCTAACTAGCTCCCACCTTGCGATTTGGAGCCAATGAGCTCTTGCTTTTGCTTGGACAAATGGCAGGATGACCCCGAAGAAAAGTTCAGCATCGTTGAGCAGTTGATACTCTTGAGAAACTTCATTCCAGGTGCTTGTGCCATAGTACTATGCAGTTCTTTTCCTTCGGCTGTGATGTAGCAAGGTAGTTAGATGGCTCAAGGGGTGTTTATGCAAAGCGGAAATGTTTATTCCTGGTACTACCAAAACTGGAGCATGCAAAGTCACTATGGAACAAATCCCTCCCCAGTTAGGTGGTAACTGGGAATACAGCAGCTCTCCACACTACCAGAAGAAATCCATAAGGCTCCCTGCATGTCGGCGTGGGAGACTGTGACCTTACAACCAATATTCTGATGAGCAAAGACTGACCCTGTTACTCTAAACCCTGGCCTGTGGACACAATCTGGGGTAAGGGGTTCGCAAAATAGTTGTTACATTTGGTTGGTGGGTGTGTTACCCCTAGAAATCCTCGATCTAGGACCATCTGTGTCCAATCTACAGTGATGGGACGACCTGTCTTTCTCATACATGGCATTTATTCCCTGATGTCTTGCTTATCTGTGAGGATGTATAGTACTTCTGGTAAAGTGTCATATCTTGTGGCATTGATGAGGAAGTGTATTACTTTGACATGTGTTAGTTGCATTTGGGCCTCAATTCTACACAATTACAGATGTAATAAGCAGTGAGCTATGCTTGGTTGTACTTCCTTTGTGAAGTGCAGTCTATCTGAACCAGTAGCGTGAGGAATTAGGGAGCACACAAAGCATGACTTGTTTATGGTCTCTGCACCTATTTCTAACGTGCTGATACCTTAGGTTATCTGACAATTTAGCGTGGGCATTAAGGGGTCGCATTGCTATCAGAGAGCTCTCTCAAGATGTGAAAGTCATTAGGATTAGAGGGTTCTTCGCTAGCGAAGAAAAAAAAGGATACAATTAAGAGACAAAAAAGAAGCATAAAAACAAAAAGATATATCTTTTGTATTGTCCATTCAAAAAAAAATGTCAAAAAATACGGTTGAAGAGGGATCCTTTTGAAGTGACAATCTTCGTCCCCACTCTTGAAACATTTACATTGTCCATTATTTTTGTAAAAAAAAAAAAAAAAAAATGAAAACTGGTTCGAGACTCCCATGGCTGTGATGGATCCAGGATTTCCTGCGGTCCACCTTGAGGGCAATTGGTGTGACCATGGTGACTGTGTAGGGGCCCTCAAATAGTTTTTCTTTCCATTTACAAACCAAATTGCGTACAAGTACTTGATCTCTTATTTTCAGCTCTGGGAGGTTGATCTTGGCGTTGACGCGCTTTTCTTTGCCTTTGGTTACTGGTTTGAAGACAAACCTTGTTCATTTCACTAGTTCACACAAGTACATATACATTTCATCTTTCAGTGCTTGGGACGAACTTTCTCCCTGAATTTTACTTCTAGTGGCAGTGGCTTGAACAATGATGGATAGCCCCATCTCTAGTTGGTGGGGTGTTAAAAGGTGGTCTTAGCTTGGTGTATTCCTTGGGGTAAATAGTGCTATTGGCAAACAGTATAATAATTTTTTTTTTAGGGTAGTGCATAACTTGCTGATTTTGCTCTTCAAGAGACCATTCTGGTGTTCACCTATTCCATTACTTTGAGGGTGGTACACGGCGGTTAAATCTGGTGTAAGGTTTGCAATGGAATCCTATGAGGACTGGAGGGACTTAGTAGAAAGAGATTGCAGATAAGTACCCGCAGTTTCAGAACACAGGCCTGCGGGCTTTAGGTCAGCACCATAGGGGCCCCAGGTCAGCACCAAACACACCCACAGGGGCGGGTGGGTGTGGGGTGCAAGCACAACGTGGGGCTCCCAATGCTATTCTATGAGTGAATCCCAGCGGTCACAAAGATTTTGCAGGCTGGGTCCAGGCGGTCTGTTCCAGAAGACCAAAGGCTGGGTGGGAAGGAGAGGCTCCCGCTTGATGTTGCTGGGCCACCTGTCGGATTCCCCAAGGCCAGGGTGCTGCAGATGCAGGGGTACCTTTAGGCGTCAGGAATCTTCATCAGATCCGGTCACCGTCAGTGGGAGCCTCTATATTTAGGTTGCAGGCCAGGAGGGGTCAACCCAGGATGGACTCAAGGTCGGGATCTCCTGGGGACCTTCTTTGGACCAGTGGGCCACTTGGACTCGGGCCATGGGTGTTGGGTGCAGAGTGGACAGAGCTTGCGGATCCAGGGCAGTTCTGGAGTCCTTTTGGTGATTTCTTCTGGAAAGGGCCGCTGTCCTTGGGAGTTCTTGGTCCTCTGCTGGGCAGGCAGACCTCTGGGGGTTTGTAGAGGTTGCTGGTCTTGCAGGATGAGGTTTAGGGGAACCCCTAAATACTAGATTTATGGGTGTTACAGGGGTCAGATGGTAGAATTCAATGGCTACTGTCCCTGAGGGTGGCTACACCCTTCCTGTGCCCACTCCCCTTGGGGAGGGGAGCACATCCCTATCCCTATTGGTCCCTACCCTCCAGGTAGGAGGATTCTTCAGGGAAGGGGTCACTTCAGCTCTGGACACCGTAGGGGTGGTCCTAGCTGCAGTGGTCACTCCTCCCTGTTTCACCTCATTTTCCTGCTGCCAAAAGTGGGGCTTGGTCCGGAAGTGGGGTAGCGAGGGAAGGCATCTCCACTAGCTGGAGTGCTCTGGGCTACTGTAACAGGAGGTCTGAGGCCTTGATGCTAAGTGTTCTTCCAGGGGGGAGGTGTGAAGCACCTCCACCCAGAGCAGGCTTTGTTTCTCAACCCAGAGAGCACAAAGGCTCTCACCCAATGGGGTCAGAAACTTGTCTGGCAGTGGCAGGTTGGCACAGAATGGCCAGTCCTTCATTAAAGGGTTGGGTAAAATACAGGGGGCATCTCTAAGATGCCTTCTGTGTGCATTTGTGCAATGAATATTTGATACCAAACTTCCAAGACTTCAGTAAAGCTCTCCTGGAGCTGTGAAGTTCGTAATGACAAACTCCCAGCCCATTTACTCAATATGGCCACATTGCACCTACAGTGTCTAAGAACGGACTTAGACTCTGTAGGGGCATGTTGCTGAAGCAGCCATGCCCTCACCTGTGGTATAGTGCACCCTGCCTTTGGGCTGTAAGGCCTGCTAGAGGGTGACCTACCTGTGCCACAGGTTGGTGGGCATGGCACCCTGAGAGGGATGCCATGTCGACTTAACCTTTTTATCCCCACCAAAACACACAATCTGCAATGGTAGTGTCCATGTGTTTGGTGAGGGGTCCCTTAGGGTGGCACAATACATGCTACAGCCCTCAAGGACCCTCCCTTTTCACATAGTCCTTGGTATCACTGGTACCTTTTTAGAAGGGACTTAGCTGTGTGCCGGGGGAAGCCAATTGTGGAAACAATGGCGCAGTTTTTGGAAAGAACACGTTTGCTGGGGACTGGGTAGCAGGATCCCATCACACTTTCATTCAAGTCTGCATCAATATAAATCAAAAAGTAAGGGGAGTAACCATGCCTAAAGGGGCACTTTCCTACAGTCCCTCTCCTTCAAAACAAGATGGAGGATTCTGCAAGGTGAGGGTCACTTCAACTCTGTACACCTTAGGGGTGGTCCTAGCTGCAGTGGCCCCTCTTTGTTTTACCTAATTTTCCCACCATACCTGTTACTGAAAGTGGGGCTTGGCCCGGGGGCGGGCTTCTCAACTAGCCGGAGTGTCCTGGGGACTGTAAAAGGAGGCCTGAGCCTTTGATGCTCACCGCCAAGTGTTGCAGTTCATGCAGGGGGAGGTGTGAAGTACCTCCACCGAGAGCAGGCTTTGTTCCTTAACCTTGAGAGCACAAAGGCTCTCACCCCATGGGGTCATAAACGTTTCTGTTAGTGGCAGGCTGGCAGAGACCAGTCAAGCCTGCACTAAAGAATTGGATACAATATGTGTACAGTCTACAATAAATCCAACACTGGTATCAGTGTCGGTGTATTGTGCTGAAAGGTTTGATACCAAACTTCCCAGTCTTCAGTGAAGCCATCATGGAGCTGTGGAGTTCGTAATTACAAACTCCCAGCCCATTTACTCAATATGGCCTCACTGGACTTACACTGTCTAAGAATGAACTTAGACACTGCAGATGCATAATTTTGATGCAGCTGTGCCCTCACCTGTGGTATAGTGCATCCTGCCTTAGGGCTCTAAGGCCTGCTAGAGGGGTGACTTACCTATGCCACAGGCAGTGGCTTGGGAACATGGCACTCTGAGAGGGATGCCATGTCGACTTAAGCTTTTTCTCCCTACCAACAAACCCAATCTACAATGTCAGTGAGAATGTGTTTGGTGAGGGGTCCCCTAGGGTGGCACAATACATGCTGCAGCCCTTAGTGACCCTTCCTGGCCACAGAGCTCTTGGTACCACTGTTACCTTTTACAATGGACTTAGGTGTGGGCCCGTGGTGTGCCAATTGTGGAAACAATGGTACAGTTTAGGGAAAGAACACTGGAACCTGGTTTGCAGAATCCCAGCACACTCAGTCAAGTTAGCATCAATACCAGGCAAAAAAGTGAGGGGGTAACCATGCCAAAAGGGCACTTTCCTACAGCCTGTCCCTCTGGGAATTCAATACAATGGACAGGTGGGTTTTGCGAATTGTCTGAATGGGCTATTCCTTCCCCATTGAGACTATCCCTCCAGCCATGCCACCATCTTACGATCAGATGTTGAAAGATCACTTGGCACTTCTCAGCAAGGAAGTTACAGCTCTCTTGGCCAACGGAGTCATGAAGAGTGTTCCTGTGCCAGAAGTAGGTTGTGGTTATTATTTCCACAACTTTCTGGTGCCCAAGAAGGACAAAGGCCTTTGCCGTATCCTGGACCATCGGTCCCTCAGACTTGTTCTAAAAAAGGGGAAGTTCAAAATGGTCACTCTGGCTCAGGCCCTGTCTGCCCTGGCCCATGGAGACTGGATGGTAGCATTAGACTTGCAGGCCGCTTACTTTCACATTCCCGTCCTGCCTGCCCACCAATGTTATTTGAAGTTCATGGTAGGTCACAAACACTTTCAGTTTATCGTGCTCCTCTTTGGCCCTAACAGCACCCCTTGGGTGTTCACGAAAGTGATGGCGGGGGTCACAGCTCATCTGCGCAGGCTAGCGATTTCAGTCTTCCCCTACCTCAATGACTGGCTGTTGAATGTGGTCTTGCCCCAGTCTGTCGTCTCCCACCTTCAAACTACCACGGACCTCCTGCATTTGCTAGTGGTCACTATACATGTGCCAAATCACACCTGACTCACTCTAAGGTGCTACCTTTCATCGAACCTGTTCTGGACACAGTGCAGTTTTGGACCTATCCTCCCAAGCGGCAAATCCAGGATATTCAGGCTATGATACCGATGTTTCAGCCTCTGTCCTGCGTTTTGATGCAAATGACTGAGGCTGCTCGGCCTCATGGCCTCCTTCATCCTTCTGGTCTCACATGCCAGATGGCATAAATGGGCTCTGCAGTGGGACCTGAAGTTTCAGTGGGCACAGCATTAGGGGAATCTCTCCAACACTCTCCAGATCTCAGAGGAAACTGAGCAAGATCTGCAATGGTCGCTTTCGAACCGCATTGGATCGAAGGCAGATCCCTCTCCTTTCCCCAACCAGATCTGACAGTAGTGACAGATGCGTCACTCCTGGGATGGAGTAGCTTCATGGGGGAAGATCCGAGGTGTCTGGTCTCTGGAGGAGTCTGGGCTCCACATCAGTCTTTTGAAGCTCAGGGTGATCAGGCTTGCATTGACAGCATTCCTTTCCTCTCTCAAAGGGAAAGTGGTACAGTTGCTTACTGAGAACACCACCACCATGTGGTACTGCAACATGTAGGGCGGGGTAGGGTCGTGGACCCTTTGTTAGGAGATTCTGTGTCTCTGGACATGGCTGGAACGTCACGGAATATCCCTGGTGGTTCGACATCTGGCGGGCTCTCTGAACTCCAGAATAGACAAACTCAGCCGTTGATGCATGGTTGATCATGAATGGCATCTCCATCTGGACGTGATGCAAGATCTCTTTCAACAATGGGGAGAGCCTTGGTTAGATCTGTTAGCCTATGCAGGGAAAGTACAATGTCAGCTGTTTTGCGTGCTACAGTTCTCAAAGCGGCAGTCGCTCGGCGATGCCTTTTCTCTCAAGTGGAACTCAGGCCTCCTATATGCCTTCCCGCCAATACCACTTCTGCCTAGAGTTCTCAAGAAGATCAAGAATGGCCGGGCCCAGTTAATCCTTATGGCTCCGGACTAGGCATGAAGAGTATGGCACCCTGAACTTTTGAACATGGCCAAGGATCATCCACTCAGACTGCCTCTTGGGGAGGATCTTCTGTTGCAGCAGCAGGGGTACGGTTCTCTACCTGAAACTGTCCAGTCTCTGCTTTTTTTATGTGGAAATTGAGAGGCGACAGTTAACAGCTTTTGACCTTCTGCCCGAAGTCTGTAATGTTATTTTGGCAGCCAAGCATCCCTCTGCCAAAATGGTATACGCCTGTCATTGGAACAAATTTGTGTACCATCAGGTCTGCTGATCCCATTTCTACGTCTCTGAGGCTCTTTTGTTTGTACTCTCCCTGCCCAGCGGGGCTCCGCTTTGGGCACCCTTAAGGGTTGCCTGTCTGCCATCTCTGCTTTTCTGAGACTACCAGATCAACTCTCCTTGTTTAAATCTCTTTGTTGGGAGGTTTCCCAAGGGTCTTACCCACATATTTCTGCCTACCCTTTTCATAATGCCACAGTGAGATTTGTACCTGGTACTCACCTACCTTGTGCGTGCTCCCTTTGAGCCACTTTATAATTGTCCTTTGCCGCTTTTCACTTTAAAGACCGCGTTTCTTATTGCCATCACCTCTGCAAGCAGAGTGAGCTGCAAGCTCTTTCTTTGAAACCACACTGTCCCTCTGTCCATCCTGACAAAGTGGTGCTTCGTATCTGGGCCTTTTTCCTTCCTAAAGTGGTCACGCCCTTTCATGTAGGCCAATCTATCACCTTACCTAAATTTTACTCACCTCCACATTCTTCTCATGAAGTGGAGAGACTCCACCATCTGGATCCAAAAAGAGCGTTGGTATTCTACCTCAATCGTACCAAAGACTTCCGGGTGGACAATCAACTCTTTATTGGTTGTGTGGGAGAGAAGAAAGGACGGGCGCTGCAGAAAAAAGGACCATCTCTTGATGAGTTGTACCCTGCATCAAAATGTGCTATGCTTTGGATATGAATCAACCCCTTGAGGGTTTGTGTGCTCACCTACAAAAGCAACTGCTGAAACCTCCACGTAAGCATGCCGAGTTCCAGTCATGGTCATCTGCCAGGTAGCAATATGGGCTTCCCTGCACATGCTCACAAAACACTACTGCCTGGACATTCAGGTCCACAGGGATGTCTACTTTGGCCGTTTGGTTTTGCAGGACTTCCTAGTATGATCCCAGTTTGCAGACCCACCTCCAGTGATGGTATTGCTCCGGTATCTATTCTAAGGTAAGGAATCCGCAACTAGAAGTCTCTATCAGATGAACAACTTACTTGCCTTTGGTAACAAATTATCTCATAGAGACTTATTCTAGTTGCAGATTTCTTACCAACCCGCCCATCCTCCCTGTTCTGCAAACTGATTTCTAGGGACAGGGATTTCCCTTTCAAGGCCCTAGTTCTGGTGCACCAGTGTCAGTGTTCTTCATGGTTCTGCGCTTCCGGCATGGAAAGTCGTGAAAAAAAACTAACGTCTGCACGTCAGGGTGGCGCCTATATATGACCCCATCACCATGGAGACCATGATGCCAATGACTGACGCATAGTTGATTGACACCCGCTAGCGGCGTGGAAGGATGCTGCTGGAAGAAAAATCTCCGGATCCAGTCTGACGCCTGGGGGAAAGTCTAAGGTAAGGAATCTGCAACTAGAATAGGCCTCTACCAGATAATTCATTACAGAAGGTAAGTAACTTTTTCAACAATGCCACAAAAGAAATGCAATGTACGACAATGCAGAGCAGAAACATCATAATTACCAGAGTTGTAAGAAATGAGTCATAACTATAGTGAGTCCATGAATGGGCCTCATGACATGAGTGCTGCCTGTCAACTTAAAAACACTGCTGTTGTGATCTCTGGTATATAGACTGGAATCGGCCTGCAGTATACGAAGCTCAGCCTATTATCTAGAGCCAATAGGCTGGATCATTACACCCTCTGGTCAACTAGTCATTGATGAGCAGGAGCTGTGAGGCCCAGTAGTAGGATTGGACATCTGACATCCCCATCCCATACTTGTCTGTTGATTGCCAGCATTTGTCCGAAGTAATGAATGGGGTTCAACCTCCCCATAGAAAGGGGCAAATTAAGGCAGTGAAGTTGGCAATCAACGCATTGGGGACAGAAACCACAAGAGTACCATATTTTAAATAGGGCCACACTTCCCATTATGTGTAATGGGAGTCTGGCCTAGTTCTGTAGGTTTGTTTTTGTTTTGTTAATGGGAGTAAGGTTAGGACTTTGCGTGAGCTCCAGTACCACTGATATATGGAATCTCAGCTTTCTAAAACGTAATCTTGGGATGTTAGTTTGCTAGTTCACCATGTCCCACTGGCTTTCAGGGGGACCAGGAGGGATGTATGCCAGTTTGCGTGTAGGCCAGAGGCCTCCTCAGGATATGTAAGATACGGGGCCTGAGATCCGGGTATTGCCCTGAAAAAGGAACATATCATCATTGTATAGTGCTATCCTGTCCTCCATCTACTCCTTCCATCACCAACCCTGTACCTGAGCATAACAGCAGATTAATCTGGCAAAATATTTAATTGCAAGAGTGAAAAAGAGGGGAGACCGAAGGTATCCTTGCTTGGTTTCCTTTCAGATTGGAAAGGTGTTGGAGAGTACCTTGTTTATTAGGACGTGGGGTGAGGGCTTCATGTAGAGGAGTTGAACATATTTACAATATCTGAGGCTGAATCCATCATCAAAGGGGTTGGTCCAGGTAAAATCCACTAGTAGTAGCACACAGGGCTCAGATATGTACTGAAGGCAGACTAGCGCCACATTGACTTGCCTGATGCAATGACCAGTAATATGATTAGGCATAAAGGTGCATTGGTCAAGATGAATAAAGACCGCCAGGACTCATTGGAGTCTATTTGCTAAGCTTTAGCAACAATTGTAAGTTTTTTGTTAATCATTGAAATGGGCAGGTAGGAGGCACAGTTGTCTGTGGGCTGGCCTGCTGTGGGGAGGACTTCTGTAGTGGTGACGTCTAACTCAGGTGGGAAGGCTCTTGTTTGTACTGCTGCCACATATAATTTCAGCAAGTGTGGGTAAGAGTGTTATGGAATCTACAGTAGTGTTGTAAGGGAACCCACTCGGGTCCAGGAATCTTCCCTGGTCTCATGTCTTTTATGACTTTCCCTATTTCACCCACTGTTGGGGGAACTTCAAGATCTGCGCTCTAGAACTTTGTAAGTTTAGGAGAGATATTTCTATAAGGAATGGGCTTGCTTATTCTCTACCTTACCAGGGACAATAGACGTATAATGCCTGGTAGTAGTTCGCAGTTGTTTCGGCTATGTCCTCTTTGGTGGTGACTTAGCAAACTTTTGGGTCTGTATTGCTCATGGTTATTCTGGTCCCCATTTACCTGGTAGGCAGTCAATAGTGGAGCTTCTCATTTTTTATCCCCATATTTGTATATATGTGTAGTCAATGCCCTCCAACATTGGCGGGCCTCATCTAGAGCTAGCTGCCGTAACAAGGCTCTATCGACCTCAAGTTTCAGGTGCAATGTTTTGGAAGCATTTGTATTGTTCCTTTTTTTCTAGATGTACTATTTGAGTTTAGTGACCTGGATGTATTTGGCTTTTTCAGCTTGTGGAGGCATTACTTGGCTATTCCCCTAATTGTGACCTTGCTACCTGCCTATCACGTGCCCACTGAGGCAACGGAACAGGTGTGAGTCTAAAAGTACAGTTGGAGTTCTCTGCTTATCTACCAGACACCATGCCATTAATTAGCCATATCAGCTGTTTATGCTATACAGGTGTCCCGAAATGTACTACTCTACAACTTTAAAAAATAAGCAGGCCTGTGAGGGTCACTTCACTGCCCAGCCACTAACTCCCAAACTGGATGCTGCAGCTGGACCAAACCTCACCCTGACGACCGTGAGGACAAACCCTGCCTGTGTACCATGTTTGGTGGTACTGCGACCCCTAGCGGCCAAACCGTGCCGATACCCTGGGTATTGGTCAACTAACATCTGACACCAAGCAAAAACAGCCCGCCCGGGGCTGCAACCGGATCAGGAGGAAGCCCCAGTCGAGGGACTTCAGGAACACCCCAGACCACCTGCTGCCAGAGTTCCCCCATTGTCCTGCAACCGACCCTGGAATCAACTTACCTCCTGCTCCAGAAGGAAGCCTGCTGTGCCCTAAGGATCCCAGACCCCTTGTGACCTCGAGACCCCAAGGGAGGACCCTAAAGATCTAATTTTAAATTGACTTGTGCAGAGTTATTCCAAGTGGTACCCCGCAGTGGCCCTGCTCCAGCAACCTTCTCCCGCTGCTCTTGCCAGAAACCGTGAGCCCCCCGAACTGCACCAGCTGGCACAGCGTGTCCACTGACGACCACAACAGACCTTCAAAAGAAGAACCTGGTAAACCGACTTGAACGATTTTATGTGTATTTTTAAAGTTGATCCGCCATTGATTCCTATGTTGTGTGTAATTATGCACAAAAAGACTATGGGTGTCATTACGACCCTGGCACACGGTGATAATTTGGGGAAAGGTACTTCCAATAGGCTGGCTGTACCTTTTCCCAAATTATGACATTGGTGGTTTGGATCAAGCCAAACCGCCAATATACCACTCTGTCCGCCAGGGTGGTAACAACCGCCGGGCTGGAGACTATGGTCTCAAGCCCGGCGGCCGTCACAATCCCACCCTCGGGATTATGACCCCGCCTACTGCCATGGTTTTCGTCGCAATCTTACCGCCACGAAAACCATGGCGGTAGGCACTATCATCCTCTCCCTCCCAACTCCCCCCTGACATTCACACACCCACACCCGCACACATACTCACTCATACACACACGCATACCCACATCCACCCACAAATGGACACATACATATCCACACATCGCAACACACACTAACATACATTGTCTCCGCACACACGCATTCACAACACACAACAGACACGTACACTCACATTCAGTCATACGCGCACGCATTCCACGTGACTCATCCTCATTCACGCATACAAAAACAGGCACCCCCCCCCCCCCCCCCCCCCCCCCACACACACACACACACACACACACACACACACACACACAGTCACACACACTCCCACACATGCACACAAGACCCCGCACCCCGTCTCCTGTCAAAAAAACAGACTTTCCTGCTTGCAGGGGGTCCTCCGGCAGGAGATGGGACACGGCACTGCTGCCAGCAGCAGCGTCCACCAGCAAAACACGACCAGGCCATATCACGGAACATGATTCGGTCGGCGGTGTTTTGCTGGCGTGGCGCTGCTGCTTGCAGCAGCGCCACCTTACCGCCGTCCGTCGCCATGACCGTCGACAGAATTCCGCCAGCCTTCTGGCAGAATTCTGCCTACGGTAATAATGCGGTTGGCGACTGGTTGCCACGGCGACGGTATGTTGGCGGCCGTCACCGTGGCAGTAGGCAGCATTTGCTGCCAGTGTCATAATGGGGGCCTATTTTCATTAAAGTTTAAAAAAAAATCATATCTCAAAAGTACTTAACCAATTTTGATAATCTTGGTCTTAAAAAATATATACAAATCTGAAGTATTTTTATAAATTGGTCTCGAGGTATTCCTTTTAGTGGGTGCATTTCAAGATTGGTAACTGTGAGTACAACAAATGCTTTGCACTTCTCCAAGATTGGCCTTACTGCTCGACCAAGCTACTTCCAAAATTAGAGCATTAGGTGATCTAGTTTTACCCCTGTAACCGTGTGGTTGCCTGGACCCCCCAGCCCAGGGTGCCTAGCTTTGTGCACTACATAGAGGGCCTGGTTCCTTCAATGGCCCCATTCAGGTCCTCACATACTGGGGTCGTCCAGCAGACCCGCTGATGCAGGAGGGGCAGACACGTCCTATGGTCCGCTCATCTATGCTGCTGTCTGGAGCTAGCCAGATAACAGCACACTCTGTGGCTCCCCCCCACCAGCAAGAGCATCCTCAGTGAGGGCCAAAACCCATTGTTCCTTAGCTGCTAAACAGCTGCCTCAGGTTCCCAAATCCCAGCCCTGGGCATGCTCAGCAAACTGCGACCATCTTAGGCTATTACAGCTGCTGCTTACTCCAGCCAGCTTGCCAAGTCCTCTTGCCATTCTCTTGCTGCCTTCCGTCTTTACTCAGGGACCCAAGGAACACCATATGGAGGTGTCTGCGACTAGATGTATGCCTGGGCAACAGGTTGGTGTTGGATGGTGGAGGAGGACCAAAGCGTTCCTAAAATACATCAGCCATGTGGGCCCAAATTATATGTTTTAAATTTCAGTAGGCTTGATAATTATGAGCAGGTGCTGACCTAATGGGCTTTTGTATAATACATGAACTAATTTACAGGCACTAGAGAGAAAGTGAGCAGTGTATTAAGTAAAATATTTAAAAAGTGTATTGTTATAATATGAAAACAAAACTATGAACAAACTGCCACAATGTTTAGCACACAACCAAATTTGCTTAATAGCCATAAAGCTGGGAGTGTTTCTGTATCAACTTCTAAATTATTGACTCTTTCTGTTTACCTTGAACATATATAATGCTGTTTTCATTTAGTCATCGTGTAGGACTGTTCTAACTGTTTCATCGACCTTGTTATATTATGCATTTTTTGTAGCTGGCCGCCAAAGGGTTCAAGAATCTGAATGGACCTACTCGTGCGCCTGCAGCAGCACCTAATTCACCAAGTCATGGTCAGCAAGTGGCAGGCAGTTCCCCTAAGCATCTGCCTCATTCCAAGCCCAGCACACCACCCATCTCCATGACAGCAGCTCTCAGGGTTGTGGGTGTGGTAAGTCCTTTAATGTCATACAACTTAAGAAAATAGCATGAAATAAAGATATTTGTGAGTTGTGAGCGCCAGACATTAAGGGCCTCATTATGAGTCAGGCGGTCTTCAGACCGCCAGATCCATGGTGGTGGTCGGACCACGGCGGTCCTGGCGGTCCGACCATCACATTATGACTGCAGTCCGACCAGCGACACTGCCAGCCTGCTGCCAGCCTGGCGGGCCCAATGGTTGTAATCTGCTAGGGCAGTGCCGCAAGCAGCGCTGCCTTGTGGATTACGAGTCCCCATACCCCAAACTTTTCCATGGCAGTTACACCGCCATGGAAAGGCTGGTGAAATGTGGGCCTTGGGGGGGCCCTTGGCATGGGCAGTGCAGGGGCTCCCATTCACAGCCCCGTCGCGCATTCCACTGCCCAAATTACGGGCAGTGGAATGCGCAACGGGTGCTGCTGCACCCGCCGCACCGCCACATTTGCACCGGCTCCATTAGGAGCTGGCGTCAATGTTAAGGCCCTGTTCACCACAGGGCCGATGGGCAGAAACGCTGTTTCCGCCCGCCGGCCCTGCGGTAAATTCTTAATAGGGCCAGCAGTGTTCAGGCCTCAAAGGCGGCCTGATGGAGGAACAAACTCGTAATGAGGCCCTGAATGTTAAGCATGCAGTGAGCCCGATTGCTCCTTCAATGTCACCAAATTATACGTAAACATATATGAGGTGTCTGGAGCCACTATTGTGCTAATGAGATAATTGTGTGTTTTGTTAAACGTTCTCAGAAGTGGTATTTTTTTTATTTCAGAAAGGTTTTATAATGTGTTGCAATAATCACATGCAGTTTGAAGACCCCACAAAACCCTTTGGCAGAACAATATTAATTTTGCATGGGTTATACATTCATTAATGAGTACCCCTTGGCAAACTATTTTCACTGGTGTTTAGAGTTGTATTTTAGCATGTCAGTCCTTACTCGTTTATCACTGCATTTACTCGTGTCGTCCTCATAAGCCTTTCTGGCTGAAGATTTCCTTTGACTATGTATCATTTAGCACCTGTTTATTGGTTGATAGTGATAGGCATCATTCTTGGGTATGATTACAAAACCCTAGCTCTCTCAGCTATCCAGCTAAGCTAATGCAAGATGACTTCTTCCTTCTTCCTCTTTGATTTGACTTTTATTTTTACTTTGTTAAATTGCAACCTTTGTCCCTTTTTGATATGTATGATTGTCCACAGTTTCATTTAACAGCATCAGCAGTTACTTCAGAATCAGCTGAGACCCCTACACCTTGCAGCATACGGCTAAATAGATTTGAATTTGTAAACATGTTCTCATCAACTCCCATTGTAAATTATTTGGGATTTTTTTGCCAGCAGTAAATTGATAATTTTGTTTGCCACTTGCATAGGAGTTGACCACTAGTGTGGTGTACCAGCAAATTTGTTAGTCTGCAGATTACTTTCTAAACAGTTCAGATGCTAAGTTGTCTTTTTTGCACGTAACAGTGCAATTTACATGAAATTCCACATCTGGTTGGCTGTCTGTTTTGACAAATTAACCCAAACAATTAACTTAAGTTGCTGTCCCTTAAATACATTGGTGTGATAATATCCCACATTCCAGAATTAGGTAACGTGAGCAGACCTTCTAAACCATGTGACATATCTACATCTTAACTATTGCATCTGATTTGGTGCACTGACTGTCATAAAATTATTTGAAAATGTCTGGAAAAGTTGCAACAGCCCTCCTGTACCTGTTGCTCGGCTACATCTCAGCATCTGATTGCCTGGATGACATCATTGAAGCCATATAAGCACAACCCGGCGCAAACATGTCCGTTCCCTATTTCCACTACCTTCAGTGCAAATCCAGAGTTCTCTGTGAGCAATTTAAACCTAAATTGTACGTTTGCAGTTTTGTGCAGGATGTCTACTAGTTAGGTATTCCACCAGTGCTCACTCCAGCACTGTCTTCTGTGCTGCCATTGGCTTCGGAGCCCATGCCAAAAACTAAGGGTATCCTCATGCGCTCAAGGAGGCAAGAGCAGAGGTTAGTGGAGCGAGTGTGGGTTATAGGGAAGAGACATGGGGCCAGATGTAGCAAACATTTTTGAGATTGGGCTGTTTGCGATCGCAAAAATGCATTTTGGTGTGTATCAAGTCCAATTTGCGATTCGGTAAGTTGTTATTGAATCGCAAATTGGATTTGCAACTACATACCGATTTGGTATTAGGAAGGGACGTGTCAAGGACGCCCCTTCCTAATACCGAATCGTAGAGGTATGTATGATTGTTTTGTGACCGTGAATGCAGTCGCAAAACAATCGGAGTGAACATCAATTTCAAATTGGTGCTAAACCATTCGGGAATGCATGCAAGAACATTTTTTAAGAGCAGCCAGTGGGCCCAAGGACCACTACCTACTCTTAAAAAATTAAAAGAAAACTTTTCCTTTTTCTTTTTTAAACACATCCCGTTTTCCTCAAGGAAAACGGGCTGCATTAAAAAAAAAAAAAGACTTTTTTTTTTTTTAAGCAATCACAGATATGGTGTGCTGCTGAGCCCAGCAGGCCACCATACCTGCGATTGTAGCCATTCGCAATGAGTCGCAAATTGCGACCTACTTCATGAATATTAATAAGGTAGGTTAATTTGCGAAATCTTGCGCATCGCTGTGCTAACGCGTCCCTTTATGACTACACATTGGGACTCGTTTTAGGCCAATGAATCTTTTGACCCTGATTGAAGACACCTTAGGACGAGATAACTAATCAACAAGTCAATCAATACGTCAATGTCATCAATATTTATCACAACAATGCATTTTACCTTAGTTAATGACATTTAATTAAACTCAAGACACCACCATGACCTCTCAGTCATGAATAACCACACCAGTTTAGTTTGAATTTTATGATATTTATTCCCTATTGGTTACAATTCTACTAATAAGTTTATTAGTCTCAAAACCAGAAAACACATTAGCATAGTCACTATATGGCAACTCTGATAAGATTTCATCATAGCAAGAATCACAAACATCAAAATATAGCAAGGCGTGAACATAGACTATCCTTAGCAGAGTATCACTAGTATATTATTCAACCAAGCATTGATTCGGTCATTTGTCTATTTGCGTTAGTTTAGTGAACCCCTCTCAACTAACCTCTAATTAGCATTGGCATGTTGCGCATCATGCAAAACAATTTAGTAACACCAATTTGGAAAACATCTAACTATGGTCTCTGTCAAAAGAAAAGCAGTTGGTACCTAGAAAGGAAAAGCAAACAGACAATCACAATTTCATTGTCATATAGTTACCCTCCAAGTTTGGGTCAGCACTCAGGTTCGGTCTTCGTCTTCAGGACATCAGTTGATTCGCCATCTGTCAGGAACTCAGCTCTCAGGCAAAGGGGGCACTTCCCTCATAAGGAGGTAAAGTGTAAATGGGCAATCTAAGGACGAGGATGGCTCTAATCTAAAGTTTATCAAGTCACTAAGCAAAGTGACAAAGTCTCTGGATCATAACAATTCGCATCAGCATCTCCCCTGTCTCTCTCCTATCCCTCCTGTTCTGATTTACTTCCTGGTGTCAAGGGTTTTTATCCCCTTTTAGTTGTACATTCCCCTAAAATTTGATTGGACAAGGGGTTGCACCCCACTATCTTTAACCATTTAACTTTACATTAGGTCATTGAATTTGTCACACCATAACAGTTCTCAGGCATTTTATTAGTCCATATGATTGACGTCTTTGGAGGTAGAATGTCCGGTATGATTTCATCCTTTTGTAATTCTTTGCCCATCTTCGGTCAGTAGCTCCATTGTCTGTACCGATTTGGGCGACCTTGTGCTTAACATTAATCTACACTGTTACATTCAGTTAGAATATTTCTACAAGCACGTAGAACTTCATGAGAACGGATCTACTATAGTTACATTCAGCTTCTAGTTTGAAGAAAAAAACAAGAGTTCATTTCCTTTAGCAAGTCAGCGCACTGCACGTTTAGAAAAATACATTTAATATGAGAGTCAGGCAGCTAGGACCGACTCATGCTAACTAAGGCTTAAAAGATTTATTAGCAAAACTTTAATAACATAATAATTAATGATTAGTGTAAAACCATCTTTAATTATAATAATTCATCAACATTAGTCAAATTTATTAGTCCCCGTATATGTTGACGGCCACTCCCCGTGGGCACATTTCAAGTGCACGTTTTAGCAAAACATATTAATACAGTTTCTATGCAGCATTATTGTACATTAATTCATAAACATTTCATGTTAATATAGATTATATATGCTACGCTCTCTCAGTCCCTCCTCTGAAGACCTTTGTCATCACACAAACCTTTCCCTTGTCAACCTCTCACTTTCCTCATAACCCGCATTTCAACATCCTGCCATTTGTGTGAACTTTCCCAAATTTCATTAAACATTTTCTCCCTTTCATTTTCTTCATTTCTTTTGCTTCGTTTTGTCAGATTTCTTTTAATTCTTTCATTAATTTTGCATGATCCCCATAATCCTAATAGGCAAATCAGAACAATCAATAGACCCCCCTAATATTTTCGCAAGAACCCCGTTCTAAATATTACTAAACCAATTCCCTACTCTGGTAATTCCTTTCCCAACTTTCTCCCAAACTCCAGGTTCCTTCATATCTTTCAAATCTGCACTATCTCTTGTTAGGTTAGTAAGCATACTTCTAATCTTTTTACTATTGTCCGGTATGAACGCACAGCAATGGCGCTCGTTAAGCATCTTACAGACTCTGCCGCTCTTCGCTAAAAGAATGTCTAAAGCAAGCCAGTTTTGAAGAGTCATAGCTCTTTCCTCAGCAAGTTCAGTATCCATCAGGAGTATAGCCCCTGTGAAGTTAGTCAGCATGTTATCCACAATAGTAGACAACTTTCGAATCTTTATGGAGTTTAAGATAACCCCTACTGAAGGAATTATGGCTCCAAATATGTCACCAATGACAGCAGCCGCTGTCTCTCGTTTTTGTCTAGCATGTTGTAATTCAGACATTTTAGGTATTTGCTTTAAGTCATCAATCTGGTAAATTTTTGGGAAAACTATTCCCAAATAACATGTCCCATACCATCCCTTAGGGAGACGGTAATAAGCATTAAGCCCACAAATATAGTAGATCCCAGGGATCGCTGGATCCTGTCCATTTAACATGAATGTCCATTTACTCTGAAACAAAAACACATGCCTGCATTCACTCGTTCCCACAAATAAAGTGTCATGATCAGATTTCGGCCTATATATACAAAGCCTACCTACATGTAATGCATCTATAGCTAATTTGCCTTGTGTCTTTATTGCGGTGTAAGCATAATCATTTGCAATTGTGTGTTTTTCTAACCCTTTTTCTAGTCTTTCTTTCAATGCTTTGAGTCTATCATCAGTGTGATCTAAGAAGCTCTTTTCTACAGGTGTTAGTAGGCAGGTTAGATTGTTGCGGTGCGCATAAGCTGTCCCAAATGTTAGTGTCGGCTCAAAGAAACCCCTAACTAATTTTATGCTATGTTCTTTAGCTAACTTGTTCAAAAGCTCAATCACAGGCACAAAAAAAAACACTACATCTAAATTAGAATAAAAATATTGCACATGTTCTTGATTATAGAATCTTGTTAGTAGCAGGCTACAGCTTATCCCGTATGTTAGAGGCAGGCTATGATAAGTAACCCATTCTTGTACTGATGAAGGAATCTCTGTGCACACATAGCAGTTTCTCGCATCCATAGTATCAACATACTCATTCAGCAAGCGATAAAAGACATGAGGAGACAGTTCCCCTTTTGAATTAGTTCCTGCATGTAAGTATTTTGCATCCTGCTCAAACTTCTCCCACAGTGTTAGTGTAGCAGTCTCAGGTTTTGAAGCATTGTTAGTCATTTTCTTATCTAACCATGGCATTCCCACAATCACACCTATAATTATTATTGCACATACAATACCTAGAGTGACACTCAACCAACCACACATCCTACCCTTTCTACTCTTTGTGTAACCCATAATCTGTAAGGAATCAGATAGCAGAATAATATGAAGCAAACAATCAATTTGAGGACGATATAAAAGCTCTTTTTTTTTTTTTTTTTCTCTAGTGCGTATCCTCTCTCTCTCTCTCTCTCTCTCTCTCTCTCTCTCTGCGAGTATTTACAGCGTTTCACGCACTCCAGGACCCCCTTTTGTCAAATCAGGTTATTCAATTTGTCAAAATCGATTTTCAGAGTCAATTCAGGTTAATAGTGTCACATCTGGTAATTTATCAGTCTCTTTTCTCAGTTTTTCAGCTTTCAATTTCAATTTAACACAGTCTTTTTTCTAAAGTTGAGTTCAGGTGCCGTAGTATTGACCTGGTACCTCTCGATCAAAGCAGAACGCCAAGAATTATTGTTGCCATTCAGCTGATGTTCCGTATGCCCATTCAGGACCTGTGTACCTTCTGTTTGCAACTCTTTTTCTTTTCAGTCTGCGTTCACTCTGCAATTCAGCTTCACTAAGATCCTCCTTTCTGGTTGTATCAACTTCTTCCTCTATTGTGTCACCAGGGACCACTTTCTCTATTGCAGCTTGTGGCTTCGGCCAGTTGTCTCCTTTATGTGTTTTCTTCCTTCTTGGCCTTTCAGGATGTTGAACAGCGCCCTCCTCTTGTGTTATGGTGTTTTCTCTTGACGGACCTGCAAGTGGCTCAGGGGGGGTCGGTGCACTTTGGCCTCCCTCTGCTTCTTCCCCCTCGTCCTCAGGGTCTGATATGGGCTCAACTTCAAACCTGTATCCGTCAACTTCTAGGAGAACCTCTCTTTGCCTCGGTTCTCCTGTTGCCTCCGCTTAGATAGGCTCACTGTCACCTCTATCGAACTCGTTTACTGTTTGAGGGACTAAGCCGTCCTCAGTGGGCTCTCCTTCAGTCTCAGTTCCCCTTTGAATACTCTCTGGCGCTGAGACTTCCTTTTCTGCAATTGTTGTTCTGGACACTTCGAGTTCCTCATCAGTTGGACACGTCACCTTCTTTGTGTGACTGGCATGTATCCAGTTTGGAACACCTTCACATTTCACAGCAGTGGTTGTTGTCAGTATTACTTGATATGGCCCCTTCCAACGCGGCTCCAAACATGACTTCCTCATGTGTTTCTTGACAACCACCCAGTCACGGGCTTTCAGGGTGTGACCTGGATCGCTGATCGGTGGCAATGTGGTAGCCTCCACCTGGTGAGAGAAAGAGCGGACCACATCAGCCAGACCCTTGCAGTAGTCCAACACCATATCATCCGTGATATTCACAAGAGCATTTGCAGGCACTGCGGGCAATCTCTGACCTCAACCCATCAGTATATCATGGGGAGATAGTCCTGTTTTCTTGTCAGGTGTGTTTCTCATTGACATCAGTACTAAGGGCAATGCATCTGGCCACTTCAAATTGGTAGCTGTACACATTTTTGCTTTCTCGACTTCAGGGTACCATTCATTTCCTCCACTAGTCCTGATGCTTCAGGGCGATAGCTACAATGCAGCTTCTGTTCAATGTCTAATGCAGCACACAAGAGCTTTATCACCTCATTGTCGAAGTGTCTGCCCCCATCTGATTCTAAAGAGATCGGGAATCCAAAATGTGGTATTAACTCTCTGACAACAGCTTTGCTACTGTGAGACTGTCATTCCTACGTGTAGGGTATGCTTCAATCCAATGACTGAAAACACACACAATCACCAACACATACCTCAAGCCTCCACACACAGGCATCTCAATAAAATCCATTTGCATCTTCCTAAACTGACCTCCAGCTCTCCCTATGTGGCTCAAAGTTACCACAGTCCCTTTTCCTGCAGTCATCCGTTGACAGATGATGCACCTGTGACAGATAACCTCTGCAGCTTGTCTGAATTTTGGCTTAAACCAGTCGATTTTAAACAACCTGATCATTGCATCTCTGCCAAGATGTGCTTGACCATGGTAAAACCTTGCAAACTGTGACAAAAGACTGTTTGGCAAAACCATTTTCCCCTCCTCTGAGACCCACAAGTCGTCAGACCTCTGTATACATTGCATTGTCTGCCAGGAACGTTTTTCCTCTCTGCTAGCACGACCCTGTAGTGATCTTAACTCATCTAAAGTATCAACCACCTTTAATGCAAAGTTTAGGCAGGTTTCATTTTCAGTTTCCGGCAACAATTCCCACTGATCCTTGAACGATATACAGTTCAATGCGCAAAACCTTGCGACTTGATCTGCATAGCCGTTTCCCATTGACACAAAGTCTTGTGACTTAACATGGCATTTGACCACGGCAATTTCAAGAGGTAACTGAATCGCATGCAACAAGTCCTTAATCTTTTCACCATTTTTCACTGGTCAACCAGAAGAAGTCATGAAACCCCTCTGTGACCACAATTGGGCAAAATCATGCACAATTTCGAATCCATATCTGCTGTCAGTATAGATAGTGACTTTCAGGTTTTCAGCTGCGTGGCATGCCTTAGTAAGGGCAATTAATTCAGCTACTTGTGCAGAGTACACTCTTTCGAGCCAGGAGGCTTCTAGAATACCGGTGATTGTACATACGGCATACCCAGCTCTCAGTACTCCTAATGAGTCTCTTAAGCATGAACCATCAACAAACATAATGTAGTCATTTTCTTCTAATTGGGTATCCTTGATGTCAGGCCTTGGTTTGGTGCATAGTTCTGTTACCTCAAGACAATCATGTTCTACTTCCTCAGCATTATTAATCTCAGCATTTTCAACAGGAAGTAAAGTTGCCGGGTTCAATACAGTACATCTCTTGAGTGAAACGTTAGGCGACCCCAGAATGATTGTTTCATATTTTGTCAGCCTAGCATTTGTCATAGGCTGAGTCTTGGTTCGGGTTAACAGAATTTCAACTGAATGTGGAACCATTACTGTTAAGGAATGTCCTATCACTGTGCCTTCACACTGTGTGAGGCTTTGTCCGACCGCTGCAACTGCACGCAAACAACCTGGTAAGGCTGCTGCAACTGGGTCTAAAGTAGATGAAAAATATGCCACTGGGCGGTTTACACCTCATTGGACCTGCGTCAAGACAGACAAAGAACATGCATCATGCTCATGACAAAACAGTGTGAAAGGTTTTGTGTAATCAGTCATACCTAAAGCTGGAGCTTTGCACAAACTCTCTCTCAATTCAGTGAACGCTTTCATTCCAGCCTGGTCTAACACTATGGGATCAATGACTTCTTTGTGAGTCAGCTTCTGTAATGGTCTTGAAATGACTGAAAAATTGGAAATCCGTTGGTGACAATAGCCTACCATCCCAAAAAAACATCCTGACATCTCTCTGTGTGGTCGGGGGATTCATCTACATTATGGTAGTAACCCTTTATCTGGATATCTTTCTCGATCCCTTCTCAATCTAATGACCCAAGTATTTCACTTATTTCTGACAGTATTTCAATTTAAGCAGGGACACTTTATGACCATTCTTTCCCAAATGGTTCAGCAAAGTAATCGTGTCATACTTGCACTCCTCCCTTGTTTTGGACGCGATCAACAAGTCATCAATGTACTGTACCATGGTCGATTGGAAAGGCAATTCCAACAACTCCAAATTCTTTTTCAAGATCTGATTGAATATGGAAGGTGACTCTGAAAACCCTTGAGGAATTCGACACCAACCGTAAACTCGGTTAAAAAATTTGAAACAGCAGAGAAATTGGCTGTCCTCATGAAGAGGCACAGAAAAGAAGGCTTGCCACAAGTCAGTGACAGTGAACCACTCAGCATCACATGGAATCTGAAACATTATCACAGCTGGATTTGGCACCACAGGACACCATTTGACCACAATGTCATTCATTTTCCTCAAATCCCGGACAATTCGAACTTTCCCACAGGGCTTTTTCAACCCCATTATCGGCGAATTACATGGTCTGCTCAAAACTTTCTCTAAAACCCTTGGTTTACGAAGTCTGATGTTATGTGGGCGACCTTCATAAGGACATCTGGTGGCATGTGGTACTGGGGAATTTGAGGAGAAATAGCATTCAGCTTCATAGTAACTTTAACTGGCTCAACTCCCTTTTATCAGACCTATCTCTTTTCCTGTCAGATCCCACACCTTCTGTTTAACCATTCCCTGCAAGTCAGGATGAAGCTCCTTCACCATGAATACTGGGAAAAAATCAGTCAGAAGGTATTCCTCATTTATTGTCTCACATTCTGTCTCTGGGTCTTGTTCATCTTCATCATCGCTATTCGTCTGAATCTCAATTCCATCTTTTGAACAAGTAATCAAACATCTTGTTTTACACAGCAAGTCCCTTCCCAGTAGGGATACTGGACTTGAGTCACAGACTATTAATTTGTGCAGTCTCTGGAAGTTGCCAATTTTAACCTGAACTGGTTCTGTAATCGGGTTAGTCAAATACTTATTCGCTACCCCTACAATCTGAACTGTTTTACCTGAAAGGGTCAAGTTCGGGACTTCATCTGATATTACTGTAGAGCGTGTAGCTCCTGTGTCAACCAAGAATGAAACTCTGTGACCGAAGGTCTTTTCCCTCCACATAGGGACCTCTCTGATCTACTTCTAAGGAAGTTGCAAGCATGCATGGCTCCTCATCTGAACTTTCGCTCACCCAATCATCATTTATTCCATTCTCACTGTGCAACTGGAATTGGTGTTCTGTGTTATCACTTTGATTAAGCTTCTGACCTGTGACCTGTTGAGAAAGCATCATTTGCTGCTGTTCCATTGGGGCTTGAGGTATTTGAATTTGCTAGCCCATGGGAACCTGCTGCTGCATTGGCTGCAACTGTGTCATCTGTCCACTTGGCATTTGCACCTGCTGCATGGGTTGACAATTCTGCACTTGATTCATATTATTTTGAAAATGTGGATAAGGACCGCTCATGTTCTGGAATGAATTGACATCATTAGTTTACTGAACAACATCTTCCTGCACCAACATCGGACACTCCTGTTTCCAATGTCCGACGGCTCCACAAGTGTGACAAGGCAATAATTTCTTCATTCCTTTTACTTAATTCTGAACTACTACATTTGACCACGATTCATATTACCTCTGCGACCTCTACCTCTCATCTGGGGCTGCAGTGGTAGCTGCTGTGGAAAATTCCCTTGCATGACTATCTGAGCAGCTTTAATCTGCATCACCATCACCTTTTCTTTCAGCTTTCTCTGCTTCAACTCAGTTTTATCACTACAGTACTTTGCATACTGCAACACCTCATCATTCGGCTTTGCTTGCCAGTAAATCAAATGACCCTTAATCATCTGGCTAATTTCAGGTCTCAATCCTTCCACAAATCTGAACACAAAATGAATCATGTCCTTCGCCTATATTGTCTCTGTAGCACTGTAATGCTTGAAGGCCTGCAGCAATCTCTCATAATATGCATGTATCAACTCCTTTGCTTTCTGAGCTGTCCTGTCAGTTCTCTGCAATCAATATTCTTGGGCGAAATTCTCGTTTTCAAAAATGCAATCACCTTACAGTAATATTTGATTACCTCGGGAGATGGTGCACCTGTAATTTTATCTCTCTCTGGTTCTCGTGTTGGTCAATCTATACTCCTGTTACACTCTGTCCACAGATCAGCTGGGACCACTATCTCTAATAAGGTATTCAAATCCTCCCACAGGCACTTTGCAAGTTTTACAAACCTATCTGTCCGCTGGTACCACTCTACTGGCTTCTCCCTCAATTTTGGATAATCATTTGTAAATGATAGAATATCACTTCTTCTCCAAGGGACATGAACAAAAGTTCCTTCTGGAATCTCTCTTATTGGTACAATCTTCACTAGATCTTGGCCTTGCTGCACACTTGCAGTCAGCTCCACAGAATCCATTTTCTTTTTGTCTCTTTTCTTTACTGTCTACCTTCCCATTTGTTTAATGCTCCCAAGCTCAGGGTACTTTGAAGTAACTCCCTAAGGTGTACCTTCATTCCGGCAGATCTCATGTGTTCAAAATCTTTAGTCACAAAATCTAATCTGTAACTCCTTTTCAAATGCTTTGTTTTCTCCATTTCAGGGTCTGTGGTGTCAGCAGTTTCAGGCTCTGGCTAATGTTTGACCCTACATAGTATCTGGAAGTACTCCGAATGGACTAAAGTCCAGCAGTGATCTAGATCCATCAAAAGTCTGTCCCACAGGAAAGACTACTCCTGTGTTTTCGTTATGTCCTCCCCCCATTGCATTCTGTGTCCTGACACCCTGTTCACATCCACTGGGTTTCTTCTGTGCAAATAAGGGTACGACCAGACCAACAGTAATGAGTAGAGATATAGCATCTGGGGTTGGTCTGGTACTTAAGTTCTGTGGGAGAGTAACCACCACATTCTGATTCATCATTGAAGACATATCTGACTGTGTCTCTCTTACCGGAGTGAATCATGGCATAACTTGTGGCTGTACTTGGGGCAGTAAAAGTGGAGTTGGTTCTGTGTGAACCAACATCTGTCTCGAGGAAAACCTGTTCCGTAGGCACCATTATGTTTGTAGCCGCTTCCATAATGGGTACATCAGGGTAAATTCTCCGGATCTGTGGTGGTTGCACCTGATTTTGTACCACTGGAGTAGTAGGTGCGTTAAGACCATCCTGCATCGTACTCTGTATCAGGCTAGTATTACCCTGCACAGGACTACCTGTCCCATTAACCTGTGTCGGAGCTGAAGGATCAGCACCGGTGCTCAGACCACTCTCATATGCTGCATATGGTGGTGGGCGATTTCTCAATAACTGTAAAATAAATTCATCGCCATCTGATTCTTCCTCCGCTGTTGTTGAAGACTTTCTAGCCTCCCTACTTTCGGACAGTCTTCTGTCAGTCTTTCTAGTAGCTTTCCTTCCTTCTTTCTCATTGTCCTGCGGAATTGCTGGAAACAACTTAATTCCGTGCAAAGTCTAATTTCTCCAAATTCTCTGAACACTGCCCCACCTAGCCTCTGTTAATGTCTTTTCTGCCTTTCTCATTTTCGTCTTGAATTTCTGTTGCTGTTGCTGTCTGCCTACTAGCTCCAGATCCCTAATACCTCAAACTGTGCTGGTCTCGGAGGGGGTTTCAGATCATACAGTACCCTCCGCAAATGCTCTAAAACCCTCAAGTTGAATGTTCCGTGAGCAGGAAATTGTATTGTATTGTATTGTATTGTAATAGTATTTATATAGCGTTTACTACCCCTGACGAGGCGTCGAAGCGCTTTTCGGTGAGTAGCATGCTACTCTGGAACTCAACAAGAATTAGTGATGGATTAGTATCGGGAAATATGAGTACAGTTTTAGTATTATGAGTTAATTTGAGCCGCAGATATGAGAGTTTGTTAGTTAGATTGACTGGAGTAATGGAGGGGTGGAGGAGGAAAGAAATCCAGAAGTGTTAATTGGGAGTATATCCCTCATTTACTCAACCCAAAGGTTTGGGATGAGTAAAGGGGGATGGAGGAGGGAAGGGTCTGTGGAAGGGTTAGGGAGAGCGGGTAGCAGGGTGAGATAAATGAGGGAGAATTTAGTATGGTTGTGTGGGAGGTCATGGTAGTAGAGTGAGGTTTGGTGAGTTCGATGTGGAAGCGGAGGGAAAAGCTTAGGCAGAGTTATTTAGGAGATGAAAGTAGTAGAAAGGATTTGGGATGAGTCAGAGTGAGAATGGAGGATAGTTTGATAGAGACATGACATATGATGATGGGTAGATAAGTGTGATAAGATGAGAGCAGGGATTCATAGATATCTAGCATAACAACCCACCCAGGAGCCATGCAATGACCCATGACCATGCCAAGCACAGAAACAACATATACACATACATACATACATACATACATATATATATATACATACACACATACACACACATACAAACACACATAAATACACACACATATATGTACATACACTACATTATTAGAACCATTGGTAAATATATAAGGTATAAGGTGTAAGTACCTAGGGTACCCACTACAACCCAGGCCAGCCTCCTACAACAGTACCTTCCATTCGGTTCACAAAAGGCTACCAAGAACACAGTTTTAGACAGAGGTTTAGTGATCTTAGTTTAGAGTTTATGGGGTGCTTAAATATCGACTCCTGGCAAAAGATTTCAAAATTACAGCACATGGTGTGGGGTAGCAAATTTAGACATGCATACAGTTTACAGGACGGATGTGTAGAAGTGTGCATATTATATTGGCAGTTCTCACATTTACAAGAAGCTCAGGAGACTGGAAAGCCTGATCAAATACCTCATACTAGATTATCAGTATTCCCCTTAGAATTTTTATGTGGCTACAGATTCAAATTGTCTGCTTCAGCTTCTGGTAAGGCTTGTGTAGACCAGAGTGACCTCACTCAGTTTAGTGCCAACATTTGCCCTAGTCATTCATTCATATATATTGCAGTTTTCTAGCATGCAGACAAGACTTAAATTGGGGGGCGTGGGTCAAATAGCTTTACACAGAACGTAATTACAAGTGAGAACCAACACATCAAAACGTTGGACTATTATTTTTTTTTGTAAGGCCATTTCCATGGCTCTATATAGACTTATCACAGGTGAGTGCGATACAGAAGTAACTGATATTTTGATCCTCTTCAGAAGGTTTTGAAGAAATTATTTTGGCACACACTCAGGCAAGGGTTGTCAAAGTGCTCTTTTCATTTGGAAGGCTGTAGCTTAGTAAGGAGGATACAATATGTTCAGTTTACCCATGGGTAACATATAGGCTCATAATGCACTGGGAGAAAGATTTAGTCACACTGGCTGGAAGTCAGGCAGGCTGTCCTTGAGTTTGCCTCTGTAAACACAGTCTGGTAAAAAATACCCAGAGGCCTAATTGAATAGCACCAGAACATTAATGTAGAACTGTTTCTCCACATGGACCAGTGACCCTGACTAGAGAATAAGGATGAAGGAAAGTCTTGAAGTACAGCAGCCCTTCCTGACTAATCTTGCTAAAACTGTACATTTTCTCTTTATTTCTATGGAGTTTTAATTTGATGGCATTCGGCCAAGTACCCAGAAAACCACCTCTTGACCAAAAAGCAAAGAAGACATTTTTTCGATTTAATGACAGACCCAATCACTGAAACAGATTTATAGTTGCCAACATGGTTTATGCTTTCAGGTACAAGTCATTTAAATAAGGAATGATGGAATATATAGATGACTTGGAGGAAAGCCTCAATCAAATCCAGGCAATAGGTTACCTCTGTTGTTAGCCCTGAATTGATTGTACTGACTGGCTACAAAGAACTGTGGGAATGTGTGATTTCCCCGGTGGATGGGCAAAATACAGTGTCTTGACAGTCTGTGGTGTCCAGGAATTCTTCGATAATAAATTACATGACATCCTGTTCGGATACAATGTGCTAGTGAGACTTATTTTTGGGTGAATTTTCAGGGGTCTTTTCTTTTTTTTTTTTTACCAACTCCATCCAATTTGGATGTAGAATCAAACTGTATAAGGGGATTCTGTTCTAAAAGTGGCAGTAGTTCGTTATCCTGCCACAGCCTGGTGTGAGGAAAAATGTTGCAGAAGTAAATGACAAGTCATGCTCACCTTGGCTCTATATTCTGAAGAGGCGTTTTCTAGCAGTCTGGACATTATATTGTGTACTTTGCTGCATAGGGAGGTATAGGAAATCCTGATGTTGTGACTGGTACGGTTGAAACTGATAGCAACCTTTGTAAGATGTTTGGATCCTGGGTTTGAACAATGAAAGGAATAAGTGTGGCACACTTTTAGAGATCCTAAAGAACGTGCTGTATCAGCCTTCATGCCTTACAGATCATCATGAACGTCCTACTCAAAAAGCACTGGAGTGTTAAAGTGCATAGTCCACTTTCTCCAATTACCTTTGGTTGCATTCATCTACTACACTGCCACTCTGGCCTGCAAAACAACAGCAATGTTGGCTAACTGGTGGACAACACTTCTGGTGCATCTTCATCCTTTGGTGGCTGAACCTCCTCTTTCTATGATTGGGGGAGGGTGTGGGGCGGTCTTTGGTGGAATATTTACCAGGACCTCAGCAAAAGGAGAAGCCTGGCATATTCCTCATACTTATCAAGTTGATCTTTTGACTAATGGAAAAAGATGGACATCTTTCACTGAGAAGAAAGGGAATTTAGCACAGACTTGAAACCTATGCAGCCCAGTGTGCTTCCAGTGGGAGGCAAAATAGCTCAGAATAAGCAGTATGTAATGACCTTCAGACATCTTGTGCTCATCTGGTAGTACACACTTGAAGTCTAATGACCTGGGTTGTAAGTCAAATCTCAGCCTTCCTCAATGTTCTTTGATGTTGACGTTACATGTAAATGAGGCAGTCAGCAGAGCCCTCTAAAGGGAAATAATTCAAAACAAGCACTTGCCACTATAAGGCAACGAAAATCTAGTGAAAGAATTTATCAGTGGGAGGGTGGGTCACATTTAGCTGTTTAATATATATCGCTGTTGTTGAAGTCTAGCAGCTCACATAGATAAGGACCAGCTGGAAATGCAGTAAGAGTTTCACTTCAGAGAAGCTAACTATTTCTTAGAAGGGGGAGATTCCTTCACACCTCTATTGTAACAAACCAACAGACACCTTTTCTTTCCCCGCCGAACTTCAACATTGCAATTATTTTCAGTATGTTGATCATTCTTGCAGAATTATTTTTCAGACTACAAGAATCTGAAATAATTACTCCCCGTTGTCCCGTGCCACAAGAGGAATTCTGCTTTTCTAACCTCTTGACTGGAAACTTATTTTGTGTCAGTATAAAAAACCTGCAAAGTTTTGACTCTACAGTTCATTGGCTGGCTCTGTAAAACCCAAATGCCTGTTTGCTAGCGAGAGAACAATTACTTTTAAATCTGAAAAGCTAGACAGTAGAAAAATACCAGTGTTCACAGAAACCCAGTGTATTAGTGGGAGCGTGTTCTCAATGTGCGATAGGGTTCTGTACATAGATTTTTAGATGTGTGGTATTGCATGCAAAACAAAATGGTGTCTATCACATGTGGTGCACAAGCCAGTCTATATCAGCCATGAAAGTCATTACACAGGGACCAGGGAGATCTGTAAGAGAAAAGATAGTCCTATGTGCACTAGTATTTAACTTATTTGCATTTCACAGGTCACAACTAACAGTAGCTTCATTTATGCAGGTTGCACCTTAAATGAGCTCCAGGCAGTCTAATGTAGTATGTGGAAAAAAACTACAAAATGTTCTTGTTACACATTGGTGCCTCACCTGTATGACATCCAGACTGGCAGCTCCAGCCCGACCTACGTTGATAGTGATTGGTTTGACCAAAGCAATCTTGGCAAAGTTTTGGATCTTCTTGGGCATGGTAGCACTGAAAAGGAGGGTCTGCTTCTGACCCTTGAAAATTGAAATTGAAATATGCTAAACTCCCATCTTTCTCTGTCATTTTGCACCATTGCCTTACCCAAAGTCATTGCGCGACACCCTTCTCTTTCATTACAATGTAAGCTGGTGTACCTTCTGGCGGTGTAGCCTCGCCTATACTCGTCGTAATGTACGTATCTACCCTTAACGCACTCTTTAAAGCCTTGAAAAATGTCATAATTTCAAACTTTGTTATTCAAAATCAAATCAGGGAGTGACTTTTAATCCCAGAATTCTCTTCACCCACCTTCTCTACCAATTGCGCATCACAGACGGTTGCCAATCCGTGCGTGACCCTTCTCACTAACCGGCCTATCCCAGCGCGGCTCCAATAACGTTACACCTGCACGTACTGCGGCTGACAAAGTCTTGTGGCTTGTCATCCCAAACTCTTATTCACACAAAACTAATGGAAAAACTGCCAGCGCTTTTCCAAAATCAAAAAATAAATCTGCTGGTTTACTACAGGAAGGTAACACAATAGCTTCAGAAACTTTATGGATTTTTCACTGACGGCTCTTCCCACTCTTACAGTTACTCCTTCTTTCTCAGCTTCCCTGATTTGCAAGCAAAATTTGACCTGCAAATTTTACTCTCAACCGATCAGTGGTTCACATAGGACTCACCAGATCTCAGTCAAAATTCTCTATCACTCACTATGACTCACACTCTGACTTTTCGACCACACCCGATTGACCTTTTAAATCAGACAAATTACAACATAATACCAAGTGTCTCATGTACTTTTCAATATACTCCAGAGTCTTAGACCACGCAGGGTCCGTACATCAACAAACGTGGACAATTGTTTAGCACATGTGAAGTTTGATGACTTCCCTACTCTCACACTGCGGAGTATGCACACTCCTTCTACAACTTCATTTGGAGTACGCAAACTCCCTAAACCCTCACAAACATCACAGTTCACCTGCGATTTGCATAAACTGTGCAAGCGCAAAACCTACTTCATTCACTCTATCACTAGAACACTGAGAACATCCTCAAACAACCATTGGCAAGATCTGAGATTCTGGGAAAATCATTTCAGGACTTAGGGAAACATTTTCACTCCAATTTGTATCATTGAAAAATAAATCCAAATCTCAGTAATAATAAACTCTCAAAAGACCAAATCATCAAGCTACTACCATCTCCACTGATCTTTATGTCTTTCTGCTACTCTCTCTGGAAACACTTGTGATAGTTTATTAAGGAGACAGACCATCAAGCTGTTGCTCTTTCTGTGAACCTCTTAAGGAGACAAACCTGTACCGGACATCTATGATGGGCTCTTGAGAAGACGAACCATCAGTCTGCTACCATCTCTGTCAGCGCGTTAGACCTTAATAAGTAAACTTACAAGGGGACGCAAATAGATTGATGAACCTTTTGACTCGCATATAAGATGTTCCCACCATAACTCCAGTACATGTAGATCAATAATCAATATCTAATCAATAACAATAATAATTAATGATACTAGCACTAGTAATCAATAGGAGTCAGTAATTGTCACACACCATGACTTTTCAGTCATGAATAACCACACCTTTTAGTAAAAGTTAGAATATTTATTTCCCTATATTAACAATGCTAATGTCACGTAAAATAATCTCAAAATCAAATGATAAACATACAGAAACATCACTAGCTGTCCAGAGCCGGGAAATAAGTGTAATCTAATCAAAGCTTGAACCACTACACATTCTAACGTTACAGTGCAAATTAATAACAAGAACAATTGCGCAAACGATATCACATACATTTAGATTCAGCAAAGAAAAGACATCAGTTGTTACTCCCTATAGCATACTTTCATTAGTGAGGATCCTTATCTAACACGAGATTAGCATCAGCGTGTTGGGCTTCATGCAAAACAATTTAGTAAACTCAAATTTGGAAAACATCTAACTATGGCTCTATCAAAATAGTCTGGTTGGTACCGAGAAAGAAAAAGCACAGAGTCTTAAGAAACACATCAGTAATAATATAACTCTATCAAATGTATTGGCAAGCTAAGATAGTCTTAGTCATCAGGACATCAGTTCGGTCAGCGAGGCATCAGGACTCAGCATCAAAGTTCAGAAAAGGCAAAGACTTTAAGCAGTTTAAAAGAATAGAGGCAAACCCTCAAGAAGAATGGGAGAATGGGAGAATGGCTAATGGTGGCTTTTTCTCTGTCAGTCTGGTAAACTTAGATTTCCTAAAACTACTCCCCAATTCCCTATTGGTCAAGGGATCACATGTTCACACTTTGTCCAATAAAACTAAAATATAAAATCTATAATTTCTACTAATACTCAGTTCACATGTCGCTGATTGGCTCCACTTGTAATGTCCTCATCATCCGGGTCGTCAGGTAACAATATTGTTGCAGCTTGTACTCCAATTAATGTCTTCATTGTTCTCCTCCTGAGAAAGTCAGTCTTACACACATTACACTTCTAATGTTAGATTTTACAAGAACAACATCTTCTAGCAAGTGGCTCTCATGAGAAAGACTTTTAGCTATGAGCACATATGGTCAGCACAGCGGAAAATCAAAATTTAATTCTCTAAGCAAACATTTTATTAATCGGTTTAGAAATACAGCTTGACATGAGGCCGTGCAAATAGGCCAGGACCTCTGCTAAGTTAATGCCTACCATTAATAAAGCTAATACATAATACATAACCCGCAATATGATGTGGTACTACATTAATCAGACAGAAGCTCCATGTTTCATATTAATAAGCCATTAAAAGTTTACTTCGTGAACATTGGCGGTCACTCACGTGGACACATTTTCAAGTGCGTGCATTTTTTTTCTCTATATTATTACGTTTTCAGCGCAAATCCATTACCCAGAATACATGAATATTAATTCATATTTTTATTAAAACACCTGCTTTAGCACTTGTAAACCTTCTCCATTACCAGTAAATATTTTATTGGTTCAGCTATCCATGCCTGCCTCTCACCTTCACTCCATATTTGGCGACAACAGATTTGAGAAGAACTCCTCTCTTCACACCGAGCCCAAGAGATTACATACAGGGTTCTTGGCAGCAGCCTTCAGCTGTCCGTCCTGATCAAGGATACGTGTGTGAAGCACTTTGGACACGTTTGTACAAGGTATGGCAACATTTCCTTCATTTTTGCTTGATTAGCACTTCCCAGCGCAATGCGAATGTCAGTTGATCTGCTGTGTATCAAGCGCTCTTCTCGAGCACATCTGCCTGGCGTTCTTCTCATGCTAATGGGTGCTCGGGCACATGTTTAGAGTAGTACTCCCGAGTGTCTGTGCTGTTCCCAGATCCTGCACGCAGCATCAGCACACTCACATAATTAAAAGCGCAACTCTCACTGACCTTCCGTGGCTCCACTGACAACTTCCAGCCACTCCTGTGTGTCAGTCACATTCTTGGCGATTCGTCGAGCGGCATATCTCATCAAGTTACCTTTATTCAACAAGGAGGCATGCTTGCGGATTAAAGGAAAGAATGAGGTTTATTCAAGAGGTATCCCTAGCCTGCGGCACCACGTACGTATTTAGTATCGCGGCTGGAATACGGTGGCAGAAGATCTTCCTGCATCGCGAAATCAGCCTTAAGTACATTATAATTGTACTAACTAGGGTGTAATGTGCCAACAGCGATTGGCATGCTTTTGTATAGTGCCAACAGCACCTGCCACGCTTTTCAAGGCAGTGATCAGACACTGAAATCCTGCTGCTCAATATACATAGTGCAAACAGCAATCGGCACGCTTTTTAAAACGGCGATCATCACACTAAAATTCTGCTGACAACATGCGCAGGGCTAACAGCAATTAGCTTTCTCTCTGTTAGGTATTTTGACAACATTCTTCACATTTTAAAAGACTTACTGCAAGTGAACCAACTTTTTTTTATAACATGCTGAATATAGATGTAATAATTAACTTTGTGTGGCAATATATCACATGATGCACTACAAGTTGTTACTAGTGCGTCTGTGGTTCGGATGTTTTTTGGTGTGTGTTTAAGTGATCTGCGGTCAAAATGATGCAAACAGTTACACCTCCAGCTCCTTTTCTCCAAGAACCTGGAGAACCTCCATTGAAATGGCAGTTGTGGTTAAGATCATTTAATGCTTATCGAGGTGCATTGATGGTCAGAAATTCAAACCTGTCAGAAAGAGGAATTTGTTGTATTACTACTTGGGGGTAGAGAGTCAAAATAAGAAAATGAGGAGCTGGATGAATACCAAAGTACAGTTAAACAGTTAGAAGTTCTCTTTGAAGGCAAAATTAATTTGGTTGTACGCAGACATACGTTTTTATCAGAGGGCAGGCCCCGTGTGAATCTATTGACACCTATGTGACTGCCCTTAAAGTGTAGACATCATATTGTGATTTTGAAAATGTTACTTCTACATTGATAAGTTATCAGCTAGTGGCAAGATGTAATTCTAAGAAAATTCAGGAGAGGTTGTTGGCACGGAAGAACCCATCTTTGGTTGATGCAGTAGATATTGCCTAACGCATGGAGTCTTCTAGAGAGGATTCTAAACAACAGGAAAGTAATTTATAACAAGTTGCCCTTGGTTCCACCAGAGGGCAACAGACAGGTCCTGTGCAACCAGGTTCAGTACATGTAAATCAAGCAGAAGGGAACATATCATACATATTTTTCAGGTGTGGGTCGTCTTCTCATGTTTCCAGTTTAAAAAATTGTCCAGCAATTTAGCAAGAATGTTGGAAATGTAACAAACCAGGTCATTTTGGCAAAGTAAGTAGAGGAGGAGGTGCTATAAGAGGTATATTTATTCGTCCTGTACAAAGTCAAGAAAATATGTATGATACACCATGTTTGGGAAACTAGCTTGAAGAGCTTGTGTTAGCTTTAGAGGTTTCAGAAACCGAGGGTGATGTTAGTGCCAAGAGTTCTAGTGACCCATTTGTGGACTTTGTAATTAATGTACTCGGGTGGTGGCACCAAGCTGATTTTGGCATTGTATTAAGACCTGGAAAAAACGTCCTATGACACTTGTTGAAGAACAGAATGTTGGAAGAGTCATGGCCAATGAGAAACGTCAATGGATGTCAGAGTTTACCAATGTTTTCACTGACCAGATTAGGCAAATCAAAAATTTCAAACACCATAGTAAGCTTAAGGAAGGTTCTAACCTGGATAAACACAAATTGCGCAATGTGCCTTTTAGCGTAAGAGGATATTTATCCAATTTATTGTGTCAAATGCAACAGGATGGTATAATTGAGCCAGTAGATGCAATGCTATGACTATTTCTGGTTGTCCTAGCTAAGAAAATATCAGGATCTCTTTGACAATGTGTCGATTTGAGAAGCGTTAACAATGCTATCTGGGTGGAAAGTGTTCCTATCCCTGGCATTGAGGATCTTATTACTGTGGTGGGTCAAGGTGAAGGGTACCAAGTTGGATGTAAAGGCAGCTTTTCATCAGGTGATGTTGGACAATAAAACTCATCATTTGACAGCTTTTGTGACCCCTGATGGTACATTCCAATTTTGTAGGATGCCATTTGGTCTGGCTTCTGCAGAAAGTGATGACAAAAATCCTTCAGGGGATTAAAAACTTTGTAGTTTTCCAAGATGAGGTTTTAGTGTTTGCGAATACCATGGATGAACACAATGTTAATCTACGTCTGGTGTTAACTGCTTTAAGCAGCAATTGTGTCACTAAGAAAACACAAATGTGTGTTTGCAGTCAAAGAAGTTGCTTATTTGGGTCATATTTTGTCATCTGAAGGAGTGCAACGTAAACCAGTTTTGGTTGATCCTATTGTTGAGATTCCTCATTCCAAGCTTAGGGACCAACTTAGATATTTTTGGGGGGCTATGTGATTTCTACTCCAAGTTAATGCACAAGTTTTCTGATACAACTGAATGTTTCAGAAATTTGCTAAAGAAGAATTCTGGTTTTGTGTGGTCTATGGTATGTCAAAAAAAAACATTATGTCTGTTCCGGTGTTACAACCGTGGAAGAATGCAAAACATTTAAACATTTATCACTGTAGATGCAAGTGCATATAGCCTGGGAGCAGTTTTGTCCCAGTGGAGGCATAGAAACAACTGTGGGATTTGCTTCCAGGAGATTAACTGATGTCAAAACCAGATACTCAGTTATTGAGAAAGAGATGCAAACGTGCACTGGGGAGGGAGGAGGGTAGTTGAACATTTTAAATCTTGTGTGTGGGGAAGATCATTTTGTCTACAGACAGACCACAGGACTCTAGTGGATATTCTAAAAAGGGTTAAGGTGAAGAAATCCACAGCAAGATTGGCAAGTCTCTCTGTAAAACTATCAGAATTAAATTTTCATATTGTTTACATTTCAGGGGTTAAGAATTGCAACGTGGATTGTTTATCAAGATTACGTTTGAGTGATCAAATAAATTCCCTGGATGTAGAGGCGATTGAAGAATTTATTATTGCTAAAGTTGAGGATTGAGTTGTGTGTGAAAGTCTTGAGGAATGGCGTAAGGCTACAGTTAAGGATGGTGAGTTACAAACTGTCATGGAATGTGTGCTGAAGGAATGGCCAAAAGAAAAGTGTCACAGTCTGTTTACAACCATTCTAGAAAATTGCTGATGAATTATCGTTAGAAAGTGACATCCTGGTTAGAGGAGACAAGCTTGTTTCTCCCACTTGCTATAGACAAATAATTATTGAAACAGTACATGCAGGGCATTTAGGCATGAATGCCACTAAAAGACGTGTGAGAACCATGTATTGGTGGCCATCAATGGACCGTGAAGTTGCTATGCTTGTGCAAGAGTGTGACCAGTGTTGTTTGAGAGATAAACATTTGGTAACTTCTGTGCCAGAACCCAAAGTGGCTTTGAGTCCTGATAGAGTTTGGAAGAAAGTTCCTATTGATTTCTGTGGGCCAGTTCAATATTTCACCTGTGCATATGAAGTATTTGATTGTAATGATTGATCATCTATGCAGGTGGGTTGAGGTGAACAGTGTTGCTGAACCTAATACAGCAAGTGTGATAAAATTCTTTAAAGACATTTTTATAGAGAAGGAATTCCTCATGAAATATTGCCAGACAAAGGAATACAATTTTCTTCATCTGTAATGCAAGAGTTTTTTTGAGAAACATGGTATTAAGCACATATGCACCCCGTTGTATTGTCCACAATTTAATGGAAAAGTGGAACAGTTTAACAGAGTGTTGGTTGAGACCATTCAAAGTGCGTTGAATTCCCATGTCGATTGTGTTGAGGCAGTCAGAAACACTATATTGGCTTATCACGCAATGCCACACTCTGTGAGAGGACAGATTCCTTTTCAGATTATGAAAGGGAGAAGTGTGAGCTCATGTTTAGCTCCAGAATGGGTGACTGATATCCGTGATCTGTAGGTTGATATTCAGGAATTATCTGAGAATGTGAAAACTGCTAATGATGAGGTGGGCCAGAAGAAAGCCAGACGCAGGTTGAGTGGAAAGCAGAGGCACAACAATGCTGTGAAGGTGTAAGTGGGAGACTGGATTTGCATCAAAGATCCTTCATTGATAAGAAAAGGTTTGTCAAAGTTCAGAGAACCTGTGGAAGTGAAAAAAAGAGTGTGTGGCAATTCAGTTCAGCTCTTGAATGGTCAATGGTGGAACTTGTCCTGTGTTGCTAAAGCGGCTAGGGATGGCCATGATGGTTCTAAAAGGGTGGAAGATGGTATGAGGGATCCATCTGTTCAGAATTCTGGATGTTCCTTTTATTCTCACAATGGGGAATCTGGTTGTTCATTGATGAGGAGCCTGCATTCCCTAAAAGAGATATGTACTAAAGTTGTAGGAGTGTCATAGTGCTTTTATGTGTATGTCTCATTTAATTGTTATTGTATATAAAAAGGGGGAGATGTGTGATATTGTCATAAGTGTATCCTGTGTATATGTGTTTGTAGACCTTAGGTATAGATATGACATAGTGAGGTTCTATGTTCCATGGTGACACCTATGTATTCTAAAACAGAATATTCACAGTGACACCAAGTGAAACAGTTGGGATCTGCAGGTGTCTACTGGGCTCTGTACTGTAGTGGATCTTATTTAGTTATATTGTGAATCAGGAGTTCGCTTAGCCTTCTGGCTTGCAGACACGTGCCCCGTCACCTTGTGACTTTTACCCTACTCAGCCTTCTCTGTTGCAGCACATTTATTTAACTATTTCTTCCAAGATGGCTGCTATGTTTATAATTAGCAAGATGTCTTGATTTCATGTTATCAGTGTCACTCTGTGAAGGTGTCACTATCAGCGTCAAGTTAAGTGAGATATGAAGGTATTCACATCATGTCCCTTTCCCACTTACATGTGACAGGAACTTAATCTACATTTGGAGGGAATTGTTTATGTAATTGCCACCCCAAGCATGCCTTCTTATATATTGTTTGGGAACATACCTGCATCAGGGGTCCTACAAGATCTGTATAATTACATTGCACGCAGACAAGGTTATCAGAGATATTTCTACCAGATGCCATCAACACTATTTATGCTACACATCGCCTTGATACAGACCCAGCCTTCGTGTCCTCATGGAGTCGGATAGAGACCTCATTCCAAGTTAACGAGGGTTGGGGGACTCTTCTCATGGACATGGTACTGGAAGATTAGGTGCATCACAATTAGCTCTCTTTAGGTTAGAGATTAGGTTCTCCATGCTAGGGCATTAGGGCCTATTTCACATCTTGTGTTATTGCAAGGTGGTGGGGCTCTTTGTATTCAAAACTCTAATTTTTACAATTCTGCTTCTTGCATTGCTCATTATCATAATCATTGCATCTCACGCATTTTACAGTAGATTGCAGTCTTGTTAATAAAGTCTTTTGAAAACTGTACTGCATCTCCTTCATTGTCTGTGTGTGCATGAGACTCATTGCTCATGTGAGAAAAGGGTACTCTCTGTTTAACCACAACTCCTCTTACGTAAAGGCTGCCAGAAATCAACTTTTACTGTTTGGGTTTTTGGTGAGGTACTGCTGGACAGTTGGGCTGACAGTTGCGACTTATTGTAGGAGTGGCCTAGTCACCTACAAACAAAAGTGCTGTCATCCCTAAACAAGCAGTCTTGCCTAGAGCGAGAGTCTAACTACAACAGTACTTTTTTACTTGTAAACCTTCTTTATTACCAATAAATCTTATGTTGGTTCATCTATCCACACCTGCGTGTCACTGTCAATTCAAGACCTTTAACTAGAGAGAAGCACAATCAGTGCATGGTTGACAGACACTGACCACCACATGTAGGTGCTAGACTTCATTGGGTATTAGGAAGACAACCGTATTGAGGTGGCCTACTTGCTCTTTAGTACAAACACAGGCGCTGTGGACCACCTAGCCTTCCAAAATGCCTATGGGCTTGGTACCTCCCTGGAGGTGGAATTTGATTGCCCTTTGGGCTGCCATCTCCTGAGGATCTGCATCAGGCAGCAGAGTTTCTTGAGCTGCCACATCCCTATGGAAGAGAACAGAAATGATCTCCATACGCGGGTTCTTTAACCAGCTTCCTTATCTTTGGAGGCATTGCTCTAGTTGATGAAACCTATTCTGTCATATTGACGCAAGCCATCTTGAGTCCCCATGTTGAGCCGCCAGATTGCCTGCTGTCACCCACCTCTGCTGGGGGACCCCACATTTTTCTCAGCTCATTCTTCTCCTGAAAGCCTCATAATGCAGATGTTTCCCTGCAATCAGCAGATCCCAGGACCTCTACCCAATGTGCCTTCTAATAATGGGTGTTAAAATATAGAGAATATGTGGAAGAAAGTTATTTCCTTTAGGAAGTCTGCCTCTTCGGTCTACAAGTGCAATTTGCCTTTTGGTTAGATATGAACAGTGCAAGATCGCACAAATTGTTGTGCCTAGCACCCTAGACCATCTAGAAGATAACTTTTCTGAGGTAGATAGTGATGGGTAGGACAGAGCAGAGCAGATCTTGATGGTGGGTCTAGACACTGTTGATTCTCTGACAAGATATGGACTTCTTCATTACCATCAGACATCATGCCTGGCTCCACCTTATAGGCTTTTGGGTGGATGTCCTGGCAGATTTGATGGACATGCCTTTTGATGGCTCTTTCCTCTTTGGCTAAAAAGCTGTTTCGACCCAATGGACATTTTAGCCTTGAGTGGGCCACATTCTTTTTCTGGGACTGGTTTCCCCTGCGTGCCGGTTTCCCAATGTGCATCACAGGTTTCACAGATACTCCAGGGCTATACCTTGTCACTAGTATCAGCCCTCCCAACCAGTCCAGCAGCAGCAGAACCAATTTCTCAGGCAGCATAGGGGATGCTGCAGATCCAGGGCCAAAGAGGATCTGCATCAACCCTCATTGTCCTCCTCTTCCTCGCCTGCTCCACTGACAAAACCTCTTTAGTTTCCGCTCAAGGTAACACAAATGGCCTGTGGGATGGCAAGCCATCACGATGGACCGGATGGTCCTACAAATCATAAAAAGGGGATATGCTTTCCCCTTTCCGAGCCCCTCCACCTCCCTTTCCTTTGAGCCCAGCCTACAAGCAAGCTTGTATCCTCCAACAAAATGTCCTGGGTTTGATGAGGAAAGGGTCATTGGAACTAGTCCTAGAACAATGTCGTCTCGAGTAATATTATGAACTTGCCCAAAATTGGATCCTTTTAGGCTCCCTGTGTAGTAGGGATACAGCCCCACTATCTGTCATATTACACACAAATTGATAGGATTCAGATTTGTTCCAGTTGTGTTCCAATAAATGGTTAAGATGCCCTTTTAGTGTCAGTACTGCTGTAACTCGATTTCAAGTGCACATTATCTGCAATCAAGGCAATCCAACTTTGCTGTCCTTCTATTAAGCATAATATAAGTGTTGTTGCATAATGTTCAACGCTTCATCAGGGGTGGTAAGCAGTATAAACATGCAATTAAAATGTAAACTAAAATTGTCAAAGATTCTTTACCTTTGGCGTAAACAGGCATAAAAATGGGCTTTCCTGCCTTCTACATTTAGGCCAATAAACAATGTATTGTTCTTCTTTGCCAAGATATTAAATGAATTATAAGTCACTAAGCCCATCTCACCAAATACCTTTCAGATTGCATTTTCACTAGTACAACATCAACAACCATGTTTATAGATGAAGAGCTCTGCTGAGATCAATAAAACAAGATAAACATATAAGACCATCACCAGGATACATTATCAATACTAATTTAGAAAATATTAAAGGATGAGATAATAAATGTAACAATATTGTAAAAAACATTATTTCAGTGGTGAAAATATTAAAGTGATCAAATCATCAACATTTGCTAAATGAACTTTAAAATACAGAGGAACTAAATAGCAAGTACAAGGTATTGAAATCGATGGACACAGAAATAAAACATGTTTGAAATGTTGGGTTCTTCCATTGAACAGGTCACATAGGATAGTCTCTGATTACAGCACAGACCAATGACTCTTGTTTGCACTAGTTTAAGCACTAGTAAAAGTCATCTAACTCCCTGATCAAATGTAAAAGAGAGATACTGTTGAGGGCGCATATACTCTATTTTATCAGGATAAGAGAGGTGAAAGCTTCAAAGATTTACAGTGATTGATGTCTTCTGTGAAACAAAGTCTTAAAATTCATTTTTTTTTATTTAAAAGCTTTAATTGTCCAGACTACCATGGTTGAAGGTATTCTGTCTTGCAGTTTAATTTTTCTAATTCAAGCCGCAGAATACAAATAAAAGTAAGATTTTGCTTAGGTGATGCAAATGTTTCTTTTTTTAAATATCTCAAAGGGTGCCATCCAAGGCAGGCAGCAGATTATAAGCCCAACAAACTGTGTCATTGCAGAAGTGATGGCACTAGTTAATGGATACTTGAACTGGGGTTCCTTAACTAACTGTATATAGTTTACATAGGACCTTACCTTCATATTGGTTTAAAAGAGGCCACTTCACAAACAGAATATACTCAAGTGCATACGTGAGCCTAGGAGGATGTTTACTTTATAGATTTTTAAAAGATAAATAAAATGTCTCCTTCCAGAAGCTATACAGAATTGAGTTAAGGTGTTTGCCTGTGAATAAGCCCTTCTTCCTAGGTGAGCGAAATGATGCTTACTATCCAGATTCTGGCAAAACACTCTTCCAAGATGTGTATGATTGTACTGTTTCTAAAATGTTCCTTTCAAGAGTGTGGGCAGCCCATTTCCTTCCCTTAAACATTGGGACTTTAGATTTGGGTATATTGATGTTTAAATCATTCACCTCAACGTAGGAGTTTAGGGCATTGAGCTTTCTTGGAAGGACAATTGGAGTTAGATCAAACAAAATCACGACATCTGCATACATTTACACATGTATATCATAGGCAGCTATATGAGGCGTAAAATTCCTAATATCTTTCAAATAAATAGAGAAAAGCAGAGTAGTTATTAGGCATCCTTGTTTCAAACCATTCCTTGTGCAGATTTTAGGGGATAACCCATTATCTCCACTCATGAGCACTCTGCTCTGGGCGAATGGAGTGCTAGTATTGGAGGATGGGTCTGTCTACTTTTTCAAAAGCAGTTAAAAGTCGATAAACACAGTATAAAGAATCTGTGACTTTACAACTACATACTTGTCAATCACAGTTTGAACAATGGCAGTATTAACAACCGAATGCTTGTGTATGAAACCAGACTGTTCTTGCGGTATTATCCCTTTGGCAAAGGCCCAATCCTGTAGCTGCTCCAAGACATCGTCTGCAATTTTTTTTCCCTTTGCCCGGAAGGGAGCGTGAGCCTTTCTCATGAAGAAATATTACCTCTTTATGCTGCCTTTCCATGAATTGGGGGCCTGCCATACTACAAAAGTGGAGTTAGAAATTTTCCCCGAGTTTCAAGATCCTTTTTGATAGCTTTAGCCGGAGTTTCATCGGGACTCCTTGTGGAATAGGTCTTGACTGTTTTATGTAGGCTTCAATCTGACTAGATGTTGGTGTGGAGATCTCTAAATATACGCTTTGCACTCTGGATGGATATACTGAACCCTAAAATAGATCTAGAGGTCAGGTTTTCCGTGTTGAGGTGCACAATACTGTATATTAAATCCAGACTGGGCCTGAGATAGAAACAATAGATATTCCACTGTGCTGAGTAGTCAGACTCCAGATTAATTTGGAGTACTGATTAGAGGCTGCCTGCTGCAGGTCAATCGAGTTGTTATCCACTATTTTCCGTTTTATAGAAAGGCAATTATTTTTTTCTGGAGCACTTGAATTTCTCTCTTTCTTGAAAGGGAGTAATCCACAAATTGAAGGCAAATGAGGTTGTTAATTTCCATGGGTAATTACCTTATGCTGTGGTTCCTTTGAGGCATGGTCTTTTCCTTTGATAGTTCATTGATGCTCCGTATCTCCTTTGGTACTGCTGTTATAATGCTTCCGTAGGGCGCAATAGCGTTGTCGCCTTTTTCTCTTAAGACTTCCACAAGGGAAATATTGCCATATTCAGTTTATTGATCTTTTTGGAATCACAGAATATTTTTCTAAGTATTAAATCAATACTTGCTATACCATTTCCAGTGCCTTGGACGAGTTAGCTGTTTCCTGTATTTGTAAATCCATGGTGATAGTTAGTTTAGCATGATCACTCTCTTGATGTAAATGGGCATCTGCGGTAAGAAATGTGGAATATAAGTCATAATTTGTAATGATATAGTCAATAATTAACAGATGTATATTTCCTTTTTTTGTTGGGAGTGCAGGAATATCTGGATCCACTCTCCCTTTTATTAGCACTGTGTTTATCCCAGGAAGAGATTTGAGAAGGATGCTGCACATGTCTGCTTTACCTGTAGGAGGAAAAAGAGCTTCCAGTATACTCCAGGCATCTTCGAGATCTTTGTCCCTATGCAGCTTTAATAGAGTACTGGAGATTTTTGCATTGAGATTCCCCCATTAAAAGTATGTTTACTTCAATCCCACCTTCCAGCAAGGAGTCCACGTATTCAAATAACTGACGCAGAAACAAATTATTTTTTTGGCTTGGTGGAACATAAGCATTTAACATAAAGAGAAAATTGCTTTGCTTCGATGTTGGTTTCGGAATGGTAATATGAATCCCTTGTAAGCTTTTGAAGGTTACAGGAGTGACCTCAAAGTCCCAAAAGAAGTTGATGGCCAACAAAATAGCAAGGCTTCCTTTAGGGTGGCCTTTTGTTTCTGGTTCTGAAGGGGCATCTGAAGCAAAATATGAATCCACAGAAAATATTTTAGCAAATCAATTTTCCTAGAGACAGATAAGTAAAGGTTACAAGACGGAAAGGGAAGCAATTGTTTTCTTTAGTGAAACCAGCTAAGTTCCAAAACAATATTTTAAAACTATTGCTAAAAGGGGAGTCTTGAGAATGTCTTTGTTTTGTTTTCATTAATTGAACTAGCAAGCCAAGACCAAGGGATCTCCACATTTCTGCTGGTCTTAGGCTACTAATTTGCCTACTGTTCAAAGCAGTATGAATGGTAAAGGAGTCAAAGTATTCCTCGATGTTTGAATAATTAGAAGAAATATCTTGAGTAGACTACTTAAAGGAATCAGTGTCTGAGTGATTTATGTATAATTGTTTAGTAATATAATTACAGATGCTGCTTACATCAAAACCATAATTATTAAAAGCATCACAGTCAATCAGAATTATTGATGGAATCAGACTTGACCAAAATTCAACTTGTGCAGCAGAAAAGTTGTATTTTTTCTGCAATATAGACCAATTTTAATTCTGCTGAAGAAAGGGATTGAAGTTGGGGGTGTATGCGTAACTCCTTCAGTATCCTTTGTTTACTTAAAGGGATTTTATCTGTTAGAAATGGGGTCTCTAGTTGGCAGTGGTTTGCACGCTGTCCAAATAGGGACCCTCACTCCAGTCAGGGTAAGAGACCCACAAACCTAAGAAACTCTGCTCCCCCCCCTTGTTAGCTTGGCTCAAACAGTCAGGCTTATCTCAGAGGCAATTTGTAAAGTATTTTTACACACAAACACAGTAACACAGTGAAAACACCACAAAAGTACTCTACACAAGTTTAGAAAAATAGCCAATATTTATTTGAGTAAAACAAGACCAAAACAACAAAAATCCAACTTACACAAGTAAAGATCTGAATTTTCAAAGATTAAATGTAGTATAGAACTTAGAAACACAATAGCTCCAACTGGGCCTATCCATACTGCTTAATGGAGTTGATTCCAACAGTCTGCCACCACCCATGAGGTAGCGCAGCAAGCCATGGTCTTGTAGACCCCGTTTACAGTACCTTGGAAAATGATGAGGAAACAAAGACGTTGTATGGAGTTGGAGAGATGAGGCGTAGCTGGAGCCGGTGCGGCGTCGGTTCCTTATCTCCACCGGCAAGGTGAGGCATTTGTTCTTTAATGCTAGTGGAGGTGAGGTGTCAGTTATTTACTGTTGCAGAGGAGGTGATGCAGTGTTGGCGGTGAGGCGTTTGTTCCTTACAACAAGGTGGGGTGAATGAATCCACCAGGTCAAGATGCGAGGCTTCGACTTTGCGGTGCCACAGTCACACTACAGGGACACAGGTGCTGCAGGGGAGTCAGGTGCCACGTACGTCGGTGACACGGCACTCTGGATTCACACTGTGGCAGAACTTTGGAGGTGCTGCAGCGGTGTCGGCCTGCCTTGTAGGTTGCAGTCATGCACTCCGTACGGACAAAAGCTCTAGTGCAGGCAGGTACCCAGGGCATTGGTACACCAAGGGTCTCCCATGGGCTGCAGCATATATTGTGCCTCCGATGGGAGCCCATGCAAACTGTGTCTGCAGGCCTGCCATTGCAGCCTGCCTGAAATTGTGCATGTACCCCTTCACCACCAATCCTGGTCAATGCACTTAGACACTATGTCACCCCTTTGGTAGGCCCTTCAGCCGAAGGGCAGGATGCATGTTCCTAAGTTTGAGGGTACTCCTGCATGAGCAGGGTGCCCCTACAGACTCCAGGCTCCATTTTCTGGACTCTGGATTCTGGATGAGTGATGCAACTACATAAGGGCTTCTCCGAACCTAGGTATGTTTGATATTAAACATGTTGGAATCATGCAACTACACCGATGCCAATGCTAGTTGCATTATACCATGTACGCAGTTCTGCTTGTGCAGCCTTACAGGGTCTAACTGCCAGCACACGATACTGCTGACACCAGACACTGTTCTGCCCTCCTGTTGGTGAGCCTGGCTCAGACTGGAGAGGCTAAACAAAGGATTTCCTGCAAGGAAGAGGTGTGGCCTCCTCTCCCTGTGTATTAGGTGTCTAAGGGCTGCGGTGGGGTGGCCTCTGATCACCACCAGAATGCTTTGAAGGGTACATTTGGTGCCCTCTTTGCATAATCTTGTTTGCACCAGTTCAGGAACCCTTAGCTTCTGCTCTGGCACAAAACTGCACAAAGGACAGGGGAGTGTCCACCCCCTGTTTAGCTCCTCCCCAAGGGAGGTGCACAGAGCTCTGCCACGTGGCCACTTGATTCTGCCATCTTGGAAACAATATGGGCAGAGGCCTCTCGGAGCATCTGACTGGTTAGGCCAGGTAGATGACATCCCTGACCCCCTCTAATAATTGGGTCACTTCAGAGAGTGACCAGCCCCCTTTTAGGGTTACTAAAACCCTCCCCCATAGGTGGGTCCTCCGATTCGTTAAGCAAGACTTTCCAAGGATCTCTCTGCAAGACATCTTCTGATCCTGGCCTCTGGAACTGCTGCTGGTCTGCTTTGGAACCGAAACACATCTGCTTCTGGTGGGAAGGCTCCCATTGCAACATTGTTTCTCTGGATTCTGTAAGAATTCTGCAACATCCAAGTGTGTGTGCAGCCTCCAGGATCACAAGGAGTCTGTTTCAGGAAGCACGAAGGAATCTCCCTTAGAGGGAAGGAGTTGCTCCCCTGCAACTGCAGGCACCTCAAGACAAAGTCAATCTGCTGGTAGGGTCTGCTGTTCTGAACATGTGGCAAGTCTGTGGCTTCCTCTGTGTCCTGCTGGTCTTCTGTCCAACTTATGAGACTGTGGTCCTCTGCTCCTGCTACTGGACTGGAACCCCTATGCACTGCAACTGTTGCGCTTACCAAGACCTGTTGACTCTTCTTCCAGGATATCTTCAGGCGCCAAGAAGCCCCGGCCTCCACCACTCTGCAGCTTGAAGATCAGCCCCTGTCCTGCAACGTGGGACTTCTGTTTTGTTGTTATGCTGAGGCCTCCTTGTGACTCCCTGTGTCCATCGCCTGTGGGTCACTTGTTGGGGCTCCAATGATTTCTGCTGGCCATCCTGTGTGCTGAGGACCAGCCCTTACTCTCCCTCAAGGGTAGTGTCTCCTGGACCTTACTGGTCCCCAAAACTTTGCAAATACTTCTTCAGCTCCTGCTTGCATTTGTCTGTGCTTGTTGGGGATCTGGATGGTCATTGACCCTCTTGCAATCGTGCGACTGTCGACGGACAGCTGGTAGGCGACTCCTGGGATCTTTTGCAGCTCCTGGACCCCGCAGCTGGACTTCTTTCTTTAACAACTAACAGGAACTTTACCTCCAGGAGGGTGGGCATTGCCATCTGGGCACTTCCAAGGATGCTGGATGCTGTCCCCTTTCTTTACAGTTTCTCCAGGTCCGGAATCCATCCCTGGGTTCCACTGGCCTGGTCTATGGGTCGTGACAGCAGAAGGACAATCCGAGGCTTCCACTGACTTCAGAGAGAGTCCCTTCTCCACTCTGTGTGTGGGTCCCGTGTGTACTCCTGTCTTCTGGGTATCCTGGGGCGGGGCACTCTCCGACCTTCCTCTTGTCGGCTGGTTTCCTCGGGGTCCACTGGGAAGGGTCCTGAATCACGCAAACTCCAACCACTACTCCCTTTGTTAGCCTGTGGGACAACTGGGTGGGTAGCTACCTTGCATCTGGTCGCTGGGGACACTTACAATACTTAACTCAGGTGTTTTCATCTACCCCCTGCTCCTAGCTAACTACCACACCTACCTTAGTTGGGTTCACTATTTCACATTCCACTTTTTCAGTATATGGTTTGGCCTTCCTTTAGAACCCTGTATATTTTATGCTATTTCTGCTGGTTATTTTGTGTACATATTGAGTGTAGATATCTCAATAGGGAGATATACCAATGCTAGTCTAGAAGTAGTGGTGTAATTAAGTATCCTTTATTTTTGCAACACTTGTGTGGTTCTTTCTTGTGAGTGAGTTACTATCTGACTACTGTGGTATTGCAAGTGCTTTACATTCCTCATGGATAAGCTTCAGCTGCTCGCCTCAGCGACCTCTGGAGAGCTTTTGCTGCCTGGACACCAATTGGCTATCACTAAGGGTTGCCTGGACTCAGTATAGGGTGCCACAGCATTGGTGTACAGCATAAACTGAGCCAGTCTCCTACACCTGAGACTTTTTAACAGGAGGAAAGCTCAGTCCAAGCCCTTGGAGAACCTTTGGAGGCAGGATGTAGAAAGCAAAGTCCAATCTTTTCACTGTTGGGCTTATTCTACCTCTTATTGCATTTCACAAGTTACATTATGGGCAAGAGAAAAGTCCCACAGGGTTAGCTAAGACAAAAAGAAACCTGTAAAGCATGTGGCAGAAAATGTCACGCTCAGTGATGTAGACAACACTATAGAAGAGGGAAAATGAATGTAAGTGATGAGGGCTTGAGGGAGGGAGCGCCTGGAAAAGAGATTAACTCCATCTGGCAGCTGTTCTAACAGATTTGAAATGCTCCAACACACTGAGGATAGCTCCCCTTATGGGACTGGAAACAGTTCAGAGACAAGCCTATACAGGTTTATAATGGAACTTCAGTACAGGGATGCCCCATTAGTGACCATAGCAGAGTCCAGTGACCTGATTAGATCTCTAAGAGCTGAGGTTCTTGATTTAGGCCAAATTATAACTAAGTTACTTGATTTCTCCATTGGATACCTACAAAGGCCCAGTGAAGTAACACTGAGTTAATCATCCTCTTTTTTTGTGAACTGCCCTAAACCCTTCCTATCTCATATAATCAGGCATTCTAATAACCAGAGCAGATTTTATATTAGGTTTGGTTGTATTAATATGGCAGAGGGTGAAGGTAGATCACAAGATGGTAGTCCCACAGCCCATATGTATCATCATTGGGTAGCAGAACATAAACCTCTAGTTAAAAAGCCCCCAGAAACCTGGTAGCTAACTAAGCGGGGGCTTTCTGAGCTTCCAAGGTTTGTACCTCCATCAATAGTGCAGACTATGGAGGCAACAGCACTTCTTTCGATTATAGAGTCAATTTGAGAACCAGATTATAATCTGGGAAGGGAGTATTTATGGTTAAAGTCCCCTAATTGCAACAAAGTATTTATGAAAATCAGATGTCCCCAAGGAATAAAGTGGTCAGTTGGATCTGAAATATTTAGTGTTGTTTTTTGATTCTCCCCTAAAGAGACCACATAGCTGGCTGGTGCACACACTGTTCGAGGGGTAAACTGCAATCGATCTCAGGTCCAATCCCTTTTCGGGATCTGAAATATAATTCAGAATGTTCCCACTAATAAGTACACGTCTAGAGGAGTGGTCAGGTTCTCCCCTAAAGATACCACAAAGCCGGCTGGTGCATGCATGAGAAATCAATTGCCAACTTCCAAAGAGATTCACTGACAACCCTGGGAGAAAAGTGGTGCCCCAGAGGAGTATAAGAACCCATTCTTATTGTGATCATTGAACTTCATCATTGGGGATCATGTCTCCATAGAGCCACAATCCACCAAATTTGAATAGGTTGCAGATGTGTGTGACTGAATCTACTAGTAACATCCACATTCCCATAGCCATTGTTAGCAGGGAAAGTACCTTAGAAATTAGAGCACATATCACAGCCAGTACAGCTGATGCTCCAACTAAAGCACTGAATGCAACCTTGAAATGGCAAAGCATATGTGTGATTAAAAAAGTAAGTTAGCTCTGCAACCAGGACTCGTTTGCTACTTGTTCTGTCCAAAAATACTTCTATGATTAATTGGAAAGTTGCAGAATTCTGTTCAAAGCTATTGCCCAATGATTGAGGGTCGTTTGTCAATAACTTCGAAGTATGCTTATTCAACGAAGCATGGGCCACTGATAGTCCCCAAAGGCTGGGTTATCAAAGCTATTATATTGAAATATTGACCTTGCACGCTGGTGGTTCCTCTGGCGGATTGTGGGTGCAAACATCACTGTCTTTCACCATTAAACAAATTAAACACATTTAAATTGGGTTTGATTATTCCACAAAATCGTGGAAACTTTCCTTCTAATTCATATATTTACAATAATGGCACCAGTAAGAATGCAGAACCCCCTGCAATACAAGTCCTTGATAGTTTCCTAAAGCTTTTTGGCAGTGACTATCGTTGCATGTGACCTTAACATGACATTTAAACCTTTCAACCTCACTAGGGACTTGCCAGAGGATGAGGATGCTTATTGAGGTATCCGGAGTTAGTTATACTCCTAAGAAGCAGATAAATATGTCTGCCTTACAACTCTTTGACATTACATTTTCGTACTGATTACAGGCCTGCAATGGCCTTTCTCCTTCAGATGGTATAGGACATCCTTCATTCAAGAAGGGCGATTATCGTTGTTACAATGACTACATTCGCCTCGATTTTCAACTTTGGTGTGACATAGTCGATAAGTCAGTGTTTTCCAGATATGTGAATGACCATGATCCTTAAACACTCTATCTAACTGGTACTATGATCAACAATTTGGGGGCCTCATTGAAACCCAGAGCAGATGATCTGATCATCACATATAATAGAAAGAAAATAAAGTGGGGGGACATTATTCGTTGCCCAACTGGTATTAAATCGATCTATGAATCCCTAATTCGCTTTAATCCAGTTTAGTGACAATGTGGACAGCGATCTTGTATTAACAGAAATTCACAACAGATTATTTGCTAAGCTCAAAGATTTCTTTGTGAAAGCTCATAATATGGTGAAAATAGCTTCCAGGTTGCATGAGTGGTTTACCCCTGAATGTAGGGGGGCCAAGACCATGCTTATCTCTGCTATTAAACAGGGTAAGAAAGCCAGAATAACCGAAACAAGGAAGGCTGATAAAAATACTCTAAAAATCGCAAAAGTAAAATGGGTACCCAGAATTTGAGAAAATCTTTGATCAAGTCAGACTAAAGAATCCAAAATAATTTTGGCATCTAGTAGCCCTCGAGACGCTTAATAAGGTTATGATACCTGAGGTTCATACACAATCTGTTGAGTGGGTAGCACACTCTAGGGCACTAGATACTAACACCACCCAAGAAGTGACTGCCAGCGTTTCCATCACAATGTGTGAGGTTCAGCATACACCTAGCAAGAACTGTGCAATTATTTTTCCCTTTTCCAGGTTTAGATTAGATACCAGCTGATCTTTTTCATTCTATGCTGCTAATAAGATAGACTTGCAGCAGATGTGATGTTAAAGACAATAATGTTGCACATTTATTGATATACATTTAAACATTCTACATCCCTGAATTTTACTGCATCCCATCATTAATTCTGATGATCCTCAGAGGCACATATTCACTGGTGTCAATGAAAACACATAGTCATTGTTCCAGCTGGGTTTGTTAGCCAGGACAAGCACACTGTTGTTTCATTTCAACAGCTTTATGCTAATAGTTCAAGAGTACAATGGTAATTGCAGGTCACATGTTCTTTGCATAAATGTATTTATTTATTTATTAATTTATAAAGTTTTTATATAATGCAAACATGACCCTAAAAGGGTATCAGGGCACTTTACAAATGTCTGGTAAGAAGAAACATGTAGACCATACAGCAAACATATGCGTGAATGGGACCAGTGGTGCCAGAAGGGTTAACAAGCCCCAGGTATGTTGATGCATTAAAATCTTATTCGAATCACGCAAACAATGACTTCCCCAGAATAGCTTAAAAGAGTGCTACTCACCGCACATAATCTTATCCTGTATTAGGAATGATGAAAGTTCCCCACTAAAGAATTACCCATAATTAATAACAAAACAAAGTTCTTGGTATGTTGAGCAAATAAAGATTATTCCTCAACATCCGCCTCATGCTTCCATACCTTGAAGATGCTGAGAAAGATTTTCAAATGGCTCCCAATCTGTACCCGGAAAACCATCACGCACTACCTGGTCACAATTGAGCTGGAATACGGAAACACCTTTTATGCCAGGATCAACAAAAAATTCACCAGAAGTCTGCATACCATTCAGAACTCAGCGGCAAGAATCACTCTCAACCTCCCAGGCTACACTCACTTCACACCTGAAGGAGCTTCACTGGCTTCCCATTCACAAACCAGCACAATCCAAACAGCTCATACGCACTTTTAAGGCACTACATGCCACTGGCCCTGCATATCTCAACAATTACATCTGCTTTCACAAACTTTCCACACACTTCTGCTCAGCTGGATTCCTACGTGCACAAATCCCAGGCATAAGGAGCACCAGTTCCGGCGGTTGAGCCTTCTTTTACATCGCTCCTGTCTCTACACGTATGACCCCTTTCCCCACTTCTTGAAGTCTGCAAGAAACTGAAGACCTGGCTTTCCAAGTAGTCCGACTAGGCCTTGGGTGTGGTTAGCTTCCCACCTGCTTAGTGCCAGTATATCTCCCAGGGTGATAGTGTGCTCTGCAAATCTGCATAACATAACAAAATAACATAACATCACCAGAAACTAGTTCCACCAGCACTATCAGCGTCTCTACCCCCATTGCTCACATCTGGTCAGATGTGAACTTCAATAATTCCCCAACGCCAGCAGTGAGGAACCAACAACCAATTGATGAAATGGGTTTACGATGTTGTGAGGGTGATTCACAGATTGAGCGGAATTTCTCTGCCACCTGATGCGATATACTGGTTGGCAGGAGGGGCATTATTTAAATGCGGTGTTCATTCATCATGCTTACCAAAACTTGCCAAGTCTCATCGGAACGCTCTTCTTTGCAAGACCTGGGCCCAGTGGCCTTCTTGCATGGAGAATAGTGCAGAATGTGGTGGTAATGCGCTTCTTTAAAATATTGATGTCTCTAGTTACCTAGGAGCCCATAACAAGGAAAGACACTTCACATGAAAACTAGCTTCCCAGCATGTGCAAAACTACATGCCAAGTAAATGTGTATCAGGACTAGGGCTTATATGTGTGTGTGCGCCAGAGAGAGCCCATGGAGGGAGGGGGCATGCCTGTGGAAAGGTGACACATAGCAGTGCAACCTTCTTGACTTTTGATAGTTCATTTAATACAGTTTTCAGGATTTATAAATCGCGGCAAATCACCCATGAGGGTGTGAATGTGCTGGGGTTGCTAACTCCTTAGTGGTGCTCTGGTTTTGAATCCTTTCCTACATTCCTGGAGCGGTGAGGTGATCCTAAGATGCAGGGGAAAGTTGTTCCAGGTTTTGGCCACCAGGTGAGAGAAGGAGCATCCTCTGGTGTTGGCTTGGCAGATCTGGGGGTGACTGCAAAGAAGAGACCTAAATAAAGTTAAACATACCTAAATAAAACATGCCTAAATAAATAAAACATACCTAAATAAATTTAAACAGTTAATGAACATTCAAAGTCCACTCCAGCAGTCACACTATTCATTGTATCATCTTTAAAACAGGGGTGCATACCAGAGTTTTGTAAGTTGAAGTCCCCATCTGTAAGTGGATAACCAAGCTGTCATAGAACCCTTAAATTCTTCCTTTAGCCTCCAAAGTTAATCTGCCATTCTTATCCACCTGTTCCTCTGACTTAGTGCATCTCAGCTGTTTTATTAGTACTAAAACACAAAATGCAACACATATAGCATTATATTTCTACCCATTATCTTGGAGTTACTATTAGTGACACATTCCCCATCAATGTTTTATTTCAAGAACAAGGTGCAAGTAAACATTTGCAAATACCAATCATCGTGTATGTTGGGCTTACACCCAAATCTTTTAAAATACTTCAGTGATATTCATTTTTAATATGATAAATGTATTTACCTGGCTTAAAATAACACTACATATGCAGGGTAAATAAAAATAAAATAATGGTGGAAGGCCAGGCTTTAGATGTAATTTAGCTATATCTTATCCAGTGAAAGCTATTGTTTAGAACCATTTGATAGTGAAATTCATAAAGAAATATTTGAAATTGAGTATTTATAATTCCTTATAGCCATTTAAGTCTTTATGAACTGTATTCAGCAGATTGATTAGAATGCTATTTTTTATGTATAAGCTCTTCGAGATATCCTCTTCTTCTGTTTAACAGGAGAATACCTTGCAGGATATTCTTTTTAAGATCATTAGCCATGTGCTTTTAAGTTCAAATACAATTTTATTTGGATTTAGAATCATCAATGCAACCCATACAGCCTTCTATGAGATAGGTCATTTTTTTAAACAAACACTAACATAACCATCTTTCCCTCTCACACTTTCCCCTGTCTGTCTCCTCCCCCATAGTGCTCTCCCACCCCTGCCACCCTTGTTCTCAATCTCAGTAAAGCTTTAGTCATGTGTCACCTCCATTACCAAGATAAATACCTAATACGGGTTTGATACATCATTTGGTTACTGATGGAGTGTCAAGTGTTAGTCTTCTAGTTTGGAGCTATCTAGAATTTTGAATGCTCAGTCTTTTGGGGCATGTGAGTTTCTTACGGTCTGTGCTAAAGAATTCAAATAGGTGGCCCCATTGTTTAGTGAAGTATTTTTCTTCACTTCTTGCAGCTTTAGAGAGTTTTTCCATACCAAGGATCCAACACAAGCTCTCCAACCAATTCTGTTCTCATGGGGTTTTTGTTGGCCCCAGAGCACCATGATCACCTGTTGAGCCTCCAGTAACAGATGGGATACAAGGTGACCCCAATTACAGCATAATGGGTATGTGTCTGTAACTGGGTGTTCCTGCACTATCACTTCTGGGTATTTGGCCAAAATTGATCCATTGGTTAGTTGAATATTTGTTGGTACCACTGTCCAAAAGTTTGTCTATCTAAGACAAGACCATAAGACATGGGTCAGCATTCCCTCTTCCCCACATTTCCTCCTACAGACCAGGTTTAGCCCACCGCCTATCTTTGCAAGTTGTACCTGAATGTGTTTCCACTTATAGAGGATCTTCAATGGAGGTTCCTTATCCCCTACATGGGAGGCAAAGTTATTGACCCACTCCTCCCTGTTCCTGAACTCATGTTATACCCAGTTTCCTTTCCCAGAAGTGTTGGATTGTAAACTTGCAGTCTTCCTGTCCATTAGTTAAGGTGATTTTTGAGGTGGCATGTTTGTCCCCTGTACAGCATAAGAGAGATTTTTCAAAGGGGGTGAGGGCTCTAGTTACGTAGTTTTTATCAAAATGTTGCAACACATTATACCTGTAAGCCCAATTCTCAAGGGTCCATAAGAGTTCCTTCCTTTCAGCTGGTCGCTATTGGGCATCTAATGGATCCATATTGTGTTTTTGAAAGTTGCAAAGTAGTACATCACCCAACAAGAGGTATTAAAATGATAAACAATATGTTTAGGAAAGGTCTTGCAACAAGTCTGGTCACCATTCTCATTGGATTTTATCTAGAGTGTCCCGACTGAAAATACTTTGTGGCATGTGAACAAAACTTAAATGGTGTTAGCTGCACTCTTTAGATCCACTTTGTGATACTCGGTAGTATCACTGAGGCTTAGAAAATTACTAATAGTATTTGCCATTTTTAATGCATTTCTCTTGGGTGTTTCCTGAAATAATTATCAACCAACCAACCAATAAAGGTATCTATGTTTTCTCACAAGAGACAATATTTTAGAATTCTTTGAGCTATATTTTGTACTTATCATATTGTTGATTGCTTTCCATCTTTTGAAGTTTATTTTGTAACTAATTCATTCTATCAATCCTATCGACTTGTGAGATTTCTGTTTCTATTTTTCCTCTTTATGTCCTCTCTTTTCTCTGAAGAGAAATTCCTCCTCACCTAATTCATCAAAAGGAACGTCCTCTGTTTTTTAGTTTATTGAGGTAGTGTGAAGTGCATTATTTGCAAAGTGAATATTCTCCATAGTTCACTGTACAAAGTGGTATTTGTAACATATAAGTACACCTCCAGGAACACAATTTGGTTCTTGATTGACTTCTGTTATGAAAAAAACATTCATATTATTATCATTCAATTGTTTGTAGTATTCTTATGCCTCCTCTGTGGATCTTAACCATATAATTAAAATGTCCTTGTAGCGTCCTCAAAATGCTACATTATATGAAATGTTTTTAGTTTATCCCTCCAGGCGTATGTAAGTCCTTTCATAAACTTCCATAAAGAGATTCACATATCAGGGGTGAACCATGAGCCCATTGCTGTGCCCTTTTTCTTGTTATGAAGTGTACCATGATAAACTTTTTTTTTTTTAAAACAAAATATGGCATATCAATTAGCTGTTTTGATTGACTCATTGAAAAAAGCCTAATCATCTACTATATTCTGTGCAGGTACATAGATTGTGATCATCCATAGTTAAAAATAGATAATTTCTGATGGATACTTCTAACCGCATATTCCTCACATTTCAAATTTTTTCTAAGGAGCGAGACAGGAACTTGAAGTTTTTACAGCATTTCTCCTGCTTACCACTAGATAGCGTCATGAGGCTGTGTGTTGACCTCTTTCCACCCTGCAACTGATGGAGCAGAGCTACACATAGGTGACACCCCTCAGACGACATCCATTCCTTCTGTGCCCTCTTAAGCAGACCAAAGCTCTGCTTCCTTTCCTACGTTTGTCAAATACCTTCCAAAGTCTTTTCCAATGTGCAAGGGAACAGCGTTCCCACCGAAGATTACATGGTTCAAATCATGCTGTGACTGCTGGCAACAGATGTTGGTGATGGACCTGCTTGAGATATGCCTCTGTTTGGGCTTGAGGCACGACTCTGCATCATGCCAAGGATATACCCTGGTGAACCTAAAAGCCATCCGAGACTGTGAAGTAAAGCTGTGTGTCACCAAACACCAAAAGAAGTCATGGACCTCGCTTAAGTCCCACTCCAAGTTGAGGTTGACTCATTACCAGTCTTGAGGTTGCGTGCATGACAGGTTTTCTTTCCAGCAAATTGAATTCTAAGGAGACACATAAAAAGTTGAAGCAGGACTTGTCCCATCTCTGCACTCTCTGTCCAAACAGAAGTTTGAGTGAGCGACAAGGTGCCCATTGATCTCTCTTCCGATCGTGGAGCCAATTCCTCAACTAGTGCTGGTTCATCACAAATGTCCTGGGCCATCAGTGACTCTGCAGTATATTGAGTCTTTTAAGGTGGTTATGCTGCTTATTTCTGACACTTTTCCTGCTCCCTTTGGTACTCTTAGGGCCTCAAGGATCCGTAGGAGCCTCCAGTCATGTTACCTTTGGTATATCCATCCTCAGTGCTATTCCCACACCTCAAATCTGTCTCAGGTTTTACACCGACTCTAGTGCTGGCGTACAGTCTGGCTCCAAGATCCAGGATCTGCAACAGTTCCTTCTCCACCAACACCGGTCCCGTCACCGGTGTCCAATCTTGAGCCAAATTGTCTTTGACCCTGACTGAGGTTGCATCTTGACTCCATACTCTAGCGCATCTAGTCTCCACACTCTATTTCAGGCAAAACACTTTCTCTTCTACAGGGTCTTCCTCAGATGCTTCTTCACCTTTTTGGCACATATTCTGATCAACCTGATAAAAATGCGGGAGATGCTGGGGATGATTTATCATGATTCTATGATGATAATGATAACTGTATGGATTTGCAGTAGACTGAATACCTCCCTTAACACAGGGCTGGTTTCGCCCGTTGAATCCCCAACGGAGGAGATTGCATCATGTGCTGTAGAGATAAGATATACAGCTGAGATCCTGGAACTGCAGCTACCTTCAGTTGACATCAAGCCAGATGTCCTTAGCGAGGTTGTGCACCCAGGGGCAAGCCTCTTCTAAGCCCTTACTTCCATTTAATGAACCACTGACTGACACCCTGACCATCATCTATACGAAGACTTGCTCTTGTCCATTGGTGAACAAGTAGATGGCCAGGCCCCATACACCGGTGCCGAGTGATCCAGACTTTCTTCCGTAGCACCCAAATCCTTAAGAGTTGGGTGGTCTAAACTTCTACTAACAAAGTCAACCCTAATGTACTCCCCAAGACTCTTCCAGACAGGGAGTGTAAAAGGATTGAGGCATTGTTGAAGCAGATGTTCTCCTTGGCTTAAACCATTCAGGATCACTGGCATGCAGTTAAATATGTCATTAGGGCTGGCCTAGACACTATAGACTGCTTGGGATGTGCTGTGAGCACTAGTGTGTTGTTCTGCCTCCACATGTGGATGTGAATCACTGGCTTTTCTGTGGACATGTATGCATCAGTAATGGATATGTCTTTTGATGGGTTCTTGCTTATTAATGAAACAATGATTCTGCCCTCGAACGCTTTAAAGCAAGCAGAGCCAGGGCATTTTTCTTTGGGTCTCTCAGCCTTTGGCTAACCGTTTCCTCAGCTTCCCTGACCTATCTGAGGTGACTCCGGAGGCCTGCCACACAAACACCGCCAGGACTCGCTACCACCGCAGCAGTCACCCCTGTCCTTTTATGGTTGTAGACTGAGATCGAACACACCTCATGTAGGTCACTAAGGACACGGTTCCACCCATCCCTCCACCCTGCGGCATCAGCCACCAAGACACTTTCATTTGCACTTAGCGGCACTCTATGGGAAGCAGGATGAGGCATTTTCTTCCAGGGTGAAGACCATTGCATCTGCCAGATAGGCCTTCCTGATCATCCAGCAGGGCTGTGCCCTGCCATTTCTTTACAACCCACCTTAACTTCCTCCCACATATAACAGACTTTCAGAGAAGAACCTGTCCATTTCGCTGCAAGAGGTGTATGCTGTACTGGCCTAAGGTGCCATTGAGAGGATTCTGGCCTTGGAAGTAGAGATGAATTGTTACGCCTACAATTTTTTTGTGCCCAAGAAGGATGGAGTCCGTGGCCCTATTTCTGTAATTCACCTCTAAATGCATTTCTATGGAAGGACAAATTGAGAATGCTTACACGACTCAGGCTCTGTCTGCAGTGGATCTGTGGGAACGGGACAATTGCTTTGGACCTGCAGAATGCATACTTATATCTGCCCTTCCTGTTGTCTTAACAGATGTTACCTGTAATCCATGATCATCCAGAAGCATTTTCAGTTTGCTGTGCTCCTCCTCAGTTTTAACAGCGCCACTCCGGTGTGCACGAAAGTGATTGCCCTGGTCTCTACCTATCTTTGAGGGATAGAAATACTGTTTTCTACTATCAGGATAAATAGCTGTTGAAGGCATGTTTCTACGTGTTTAGTAGGACTGTGTATATGTCAACAAGAACTTTTCAATATAGAGACATAGTCCATATATTTGATTAGTAAATGTCAGTTTGTTTTGACTAACTCACAGTTCCACATCCACTCCCCCTACCTGACCAGGGTAACAGGTGTTATTGGTAACTTCAAACATGCCCACTCTGATTCCCAAGGAAGTTGTGGAAACCGATCTAACCCTTTCATTTGTTACTCTTGCATGCCCAAAGTATACACAGGAAAGATACATTTTACATTTAAAAAGTGTATTTTCAAAAAATATATTGAAATGATTGTACTCTTGCAAGCAAACAGGGGCTATGATTATTAGACAGATGAGACACATCACTGTGATGAGCATTATTAAAATGGTGAAAAATAGAAACAATTCAACCATGTTGTTACCAATGTTACTCTACTCCTGTCAGTCTCTCGCACCTATACTAAAGAGAGCATAGCTGGAGTATCCTCTACCAGATCAATTGAGATAGTCTAACCCCTATGCTTTGGTCTTATGTGTCAAGAAGCCGCCCTAAGTGCACAGGCTATATTTCCTCACAGAATGAAGGTCGGAGTCAACAGGGCTGCATCTCAATCACATTGGTTCCACGATAATCCCAGCTTGAAGTGCTCCTCTCACCGAGCCTAGCATGGATGCTGTTTGTACAATAAAATACTGTCCTTATTGCACTGTGACAGAGGTGCAGAACAGCTTCTTTGGTTTGTCTAGCATAAACGGGTTGTCACCGATGAGCACAGAAAGAGAAAACCAGGGCATTGTGTGCTGATTTTACAATCCTGGGGCTAAATCTGCAGACTACAGGGCCACAAGGTCTACAAAGAATAAATGTGTATGCAGCACATTCTTGTGTTAGTGGAAAATATGTAAATAGTCACCATCAGAAGATGTCAGGATAAAATAGGGGGGCTCAGCACAGTCAGCCATAGACCACCTTCAGATGACAGCGAACATTCTGACAGTGTTGGAGTTGTTGATCAACCAGCCTTTTCAGAGGCTTCCCTTTATCGGATTCTTTGTGGACATGGTGCGTTTCAGGGCCTTTCCTCCGTCCTAACGAATCTGGCATTCAGGCTTTGATCAAAATGTTTTAGTCTTGCCTCATGCATCTTGCTTGTCCACTTTGCCAAGTGGCATATGCAGACTCAGCAGTGGGATCTGAAGCCTCAGTGGGCACCCAGAAAACCTGTCTGGATGTTATCCAGGTTTTCAAGGAGACTGCACGAGATTTGCAGTAGTCGCTACTAGCCTGCAACCTGACCAGCGGCATACCCCTTTATCTTCCCCACCAGAGGCTGGCAGTGGTAACAAATGCATCCTTGAAGGGCTGGGGAGATCATCTGGGAGAGATGGAGATTAGAGGACTCCACATAAATCCTTTGGAATTGCATGAAGTTTGTAGGCTCTCACTAACAACACCACTGCCATGTGGTACTGCAACATTCAGGGCTGTGTGGGCTCCTGTGTCAAGAGGGTGTTCCAGGAAGCACTACTGCTTTGAAAAGCAGCTTAGATGAAAAGGGAATTTCACCCAAAGCTTTTTGATCTGAGCCACTTCACAGACCCTCCTGCTTGGGGACGCACTGCTTTGGTATCTATTCGAAAGGTAAGAAATCTGCAGTTTAGCCAAGAGGTGCTGCAGCTCTGGGTGGAACGTCAAGGCATCTCCCTGATAAGCAACCACCAGCCCGACCTTTGAATGCCAGGTTGGACAAGCTCAGTTTGCTACACCCGGCAGATAACGAATGGTGGTTGCATGCTGAGGTGGTTACAGGATGTCTTTCCACAGTGGGGAGAGCCTTGGCTAGATCGTTGTGCTTCTATTGAGAATGTGCGGTTTCAAACTGTCTGTTGGAGTTCCCAAGAAGGCCGCTTTTAAGAGGTGCATTCAGGCTGGATTGACAAACAGGACACCTGTACGCCTTTCACCACTGCCTCTCCTGTCCTGATTCTGAAGAAAATCAGGAATGTCTGAGCCCAAATCACCCTAGTGGTTCCGTATTGGGCCTGAAAAGTGTGGCCCAACGTTTGGAAATTAGTTTTTTGTCCTGCGATCAGGCGGATCTCTTGTCTCAGCAGCAGGGAAAGATTCTGCAAAGCTGGAAAGTCTTTAGAGTGGCAGCAGTTGACTATGTTCAGTCTCCTTCCTGGGGTTCTGGATGTCATCCTCGCCCCCAGGCTTCCCTCTACAAAATCCATTAATCAGGGACGTGGGACAAAATTGTGCCCTTTATTCAGACTCCATACAAACCAAACTGCTAGATGCTTGTTTTATATTTGGCCCAGCCAGTTCTTGTAGTTAGCACCATTAAAAGTTATTTTTATACCTCTTTGGCCTTTTTGGTCTTTTTGCACGTGGATTAGTAATGTATTGTAACGCTTTTACAATCCAAAGTTTTTGCAGCATTGGTGTCGACGTGCAGAGAAGTAAGTGTCAAATGATAACCTATTTCCTGTATGAAATTTAAATGACCGCAATGGAAATCAATAAACCTTGCGAGCTCTGAAATAATAGGTGTCTCCAAAGATTTTATCTGATAGAGACTTCTAGTTGCAGATTCCTTACCTTAGAATTTCCTCCAGACGTCAGACTGGATCCAGAGATTTTTCTTCGAGCAATACCTTTGCGTGTCGGCAGGTGGCGTCAGTCGACTCCGCAGGCGTTGTTGGCATTGTGGTCGCCGTGATGACGTCGGGAGTAGTATACAGACGCCACCCTCGCACAGTGACATCAGTTCTTTTCTTTCCGCACCACGCGCTGAGCCGGAGAAGAGCTACCCTGACTATTTGTGGGCAGAATTTGACCGTTTTGTTGACTTTTTTTCTGTGAAGCTTTGGTGCGTCGAGGATGTCCCCAAAGCCTGGGTTCAAGCCATGTGAGGACTGTCATCGGACGATGTCGGTGACAGATCCTTATCGGGTTTGTCTGTGGTGTCTTGAGCGCGACCAGGACCTGAAATTGTGCTCCGAGTGCCGGGCCATGCACCCGAAGGCTTTGAGGGAGCGGTCCCTAAAGCTAATGGTGGCCTGGCACTCGACTCCGCGTGGGTCCCGGTCTCGCTCGAGAGGAAGGTCTCGAGATCGGTCACGGAGTCATCACCACTCATCTTCTTATATATCCTCGGATCAAGGTAAGAAGAAGAAGAAATCGAAGAAGTCCATTGTTCTCCGACTTCGACCCGTCGCTTGGCCGACGCGACGCGCGTCCACACACAAGGCCTCCGTCCTCTGACCCTGTGTCTGGGTCGGCTCTGCTCTGCGCTTCCCCGGGTTTCCTGGAGCCAAAGCGACCCCCGCCCAGCTTAAAGAGTTTTATGAGGCCATGCGCCTCATATATGGGCTGTCTGACCCCGATTCAGTGCCTTCAGGCCCAAGGGGTTCGGCTGAGGGGCCTTTGGGTTCCGCGCCGGCAGCTTCAGCTCCGGCCCCTGAGGTCACCTCCAGATCAGTGCGCGGATCTGCACTGGCGCCGGTCGCACCCTTGAGACCTTCCCCGTCGGCGGGTCGATTATCGGCGCTCCCGACATCGGTGGTGCCCACTATCGACATCGACCTGATCCTTATCCCTGACGACTCTGAGTTGGAGCGGCGTCGGCCGCCGCCGCCTTTTACTTAGATGGGGCTTATTCGCCTCAGGTCAGATTCGGACCCTTTTTCTTATGGGTACGAATATGGGGAGGGATTGGTGGGGTCACTGGACCCTTATGAATATCAGGATGACCCTGCTATGGACTGTGCTTAGGAATTGGGCGAGAAGCTAGTGGTCTGGATACTTCTCCTGATGCTGGCATGCTGTCTCCTCCTACTGTGGCTACGGCGGAGGGAGCAACGTATGGTATGGGGATCAGTAGGGCAGTTGAGGTCCTTGGTCTCGAGCTTCCCACTGTTGAGGTCAGGTCTAATCTCCTGACGGAGGTGCTTCAGCCTGGGTCTTCTACTTCAGAACCCCTTTTGCTGTTTAATGAGGCCCTCACCGATGTCCTTTTGGGTACATGATCCAAACCCAATACAGGGGCCCCTGTGAATAGGACTATCACACGCTACCATCGGCCCACTCCGAACGACCCTAAATTCCTGACCCAACACCCTACGCCTGAGAGTCTTGTTATCCAGACTTCTCTTCTTCAGGCACATTCCCTTCCGCACCCCCTGATAAGAAATCCAAAAGGCTGGAACAGTTTGGCAAGAAGTTGTTTTCTTCCTCCAGTCTCGTGCTGCGGTCTGTGAACACTGCATGCAACTTGGGCCGCTATCCCCACTCTTTGTGGGATACGGTTGCGCAAGCCCTGCCGCAGATACCAGAGGAGGCCCGTATTACCGTCTCCCAAGCTGTGACCGATGGGAGAGATGCAGCCAAGTTCCCAATCTTTTGTGGGCTGGACACAACCGGCAGATCGGTTGCTACAACGGTGGCCTTAAGACATCACGCCTGGTTACACACTTCTGGTTTTTTTTTGGGGGATGTCCAACAGTCACTCGTGGACATGCCCTTTGATGGCTCTCATCTCTTCGGGGACAAAGCAGGCTCGGTCTTGGAGAGATTCAAGGATTCCCGGGCTCGGGCCCTCGGTCTTTCCTCTGCCCCTCGTCCACCACAGTCTGCTTTTCGCCCCTATTGTGGACACGGAAGGGGCTCCCTGTCACATCCTCCACCCAGCCACCGTGCCTCGCACACTGTTCAGCCTATGCGTGGCAGGGGACACGGAATCCCACGTGGCTGTGGGACAGTGAACCAGGGGTCTGCCCAGTCCACCTCTACTCCCGCTGCAGCCTCCAAACCCTCCTAGTCCGTCCCCACACTCCCATCCAGTTGGTGGCAGGATACGCCATCACCTGCCCCACTGGGAAAATATCACCACAGACAGGTGGGTTTTGCAGATCGTTCGAAAGGGCTACTCCCTCCCTTTTGAATCTGCTCCACCACCCATGCCACCATCCTTCAATCACCTTTCAGAGGATCATTTGGTGCTTCTCTGCCAGGAAGTCGCAACCCTCTTGGCCAAGGGAGCTATAGAAAAGGTCCCTGTGCCAGAAGTAGGTTGTGGTTGTTATTCCCGCTACTTTCTGATACCAAAAAGGACAGGGGCTTACGTCCTATCCTAGACCTTCGGGACCTAAAATACTTCCTCAAGAAGGAGAAATTCTGAGAGCTCACCCTGGCTCAGGTTCTGTCTGCCTTAGACCCAGGAGACTGGATGGTAGCGTTGGACTTGCAGGACGCTTATTTCCCCATCCCCTTCCTGCCTGCCCACAGACGTTACCAACGATTCGTGGTAGGTCACGAGCACTTTCAGCTTACCGTGCTCCCCTTCGGCCCTACCAGCGCCCCCTCGGGTGTTCACAAAAGTGATGGCGGTGGTTGCAGCTCATCTACGCAGGTTAGGGGTCTCAGTCTTCTCCTACCTTGACGACTGGCTGTTGAAGGCAGATTCGTCCCTGAAAGTCGTCTCCCACCTTCAGACTACGGCGAGCCTCCTGCACGTGTTGGGGTTCACTATAAACATGCCGAAGTCAAACCTGACTCACTCTCAGTCGCTCCCTTTCATCAGAGCGTGGTATCCAGAGCTTTTGAGCATGTCCATTGATCCTCCACTCAGACTGCCTCTCCGGGCGGATCTTCTGTCGCAGCAACAGGGGACGGTTCTTCACCCGAACCTGTCCAACCTCTGCCTTCATGCGTAGAGATTGAGCAGCACCAGTTGACGGCTTTTGCCCCTCCACCCGAAGTTTGCAATGTTATCTTGGCAGCCAGGCGTCCATCAACCAAAACTGTATACGCCTGTCATTGGAATACATTTGTGGCATGGTGTACCAACAAATCTGTTGATCCCCTTTCTGCCCCTCTATCCAAGGTTTTTCTGTTCATTCTTTCTTTGGCCCAGCAGGGCTCTGCTTTGGGCACCCTTAAAGGGTATTTATCTGCCATTTCAGCCTTTCTTAGGCTACCTGATCAGAGCCTCACTCTTTAAATCTCCTATTGTGAGTAGCTCACCCATTTGTTTCCTCCCACTCCATTTATCATGCCTCAGTGGGACCTTAATCTTGTACTTACTTACTTACTTGATGTGTACCCCCTTTGAGCCAATGCAGAATTGCCCCTTGCGGCTCCTCACTTTCAAAACTATCTTTCTGGTCGCTATCACCTCTGCTTGCAGGGTGAGTGAGCTTCAGGCCCTTTCCTCAAAACCTCCATACTCGTCTCTGCATCCTGAAAAAGTCGTATTGCGCATTAGGGCTTCCCTCCTTCCTAAGGTGGTTACACCCTTTCATGTAGGCCAGTCCATCACTCTGCCTACTTTCTACGCACCCCCACATCTTTCCCATGAGGAGGAGAGACTCCACCAACTGGACCCAAAAAGAGCGTTGGTGTTCTACCTTGATCGTACTAAAGATTTCTGGGTGGACGATCAACTCTTCGTTGGGTATGTGGGTGCGAAAAAAGGGAAGGCAGTGCAAAAGCGTACCATCTCTCGATGGGTGCTTCTTTGCTTCAAAATGTGCTATGCTTTGGCCAAAAAGCAACCTCCTGAATGCTTGCATGCTCATTCCAACAGACCAACTGCTGCTTTCCACTGCGTTAGCATGTGGAGTTCCTGTCCTGGATATCTGCCAGGCAGCTACGTTGGGCGTCCCTGCACACGTTTGCTAAGCACTACTGCCTGGACAGTCAGGTCCGTCGGGATGGCTATTTTGGTCATTCTGTCTTGCAGGACTTCGTAGTATGATCTTGGTTCGCAACCCACCACAGAGGATGGCATTGCTTGGGTATCTATTCTAAGGCTAGGAATCTGCAACTAGAAGTCTCTATCAGATGTACAAGTTACTTATCTTCGGTAACCAAATATCTGATAGAGACATATTCTAGTTGCAGATTGTAATGTGGCATGTTATTACTGTCAGACATAAAAAAAAAATCTGTGAAGTTGCATAGCTGACGTAATGTATTCTCCCAGCCTTCTATCACTCTGTCTAATTTTTTGTATCCATTTCAGTAAGATTTGAAAAAGTTGGATTAATTTCAGAGGGGGTTGTGGTATTTGTATTCAGTTTAGGTTGGCTCAGTTGTGTCTATTTCATTGTAATTTGGCACCACAATGTAAAATTCTCAAAAATTGTTACATTTTTCCAGTGAAGTCCATGAAGTTATTAAGTGTGTTTTTTTATTACTTCTGACTATTATTTCTCTTTTCTTGTGTCTTCTCCTTTGGTTTTGGATAAAAGGATTCCCTTGTAAAAGCAACTGATGGAATCCATGAGGAATCTAAAAAGCCAGACATTTCTGTACAAGTAAGCATTTTTCACTTTTAGCAGTGTTTGGTCACAATTACACTTACATATTCACTTGTATTTGAACATTCATTTTATATTTGACTCTGTTTTAGAATGAGAAAAAGGAAATATTGCGCCGTTTGAATCAGAACCTAAAAGCTCAGGACAATGACAAAAATGACACGCAGCAGGAGAAAGAAAATTGTGATGTTCCACCTGCAAGAAAAGCGGAGCAGCAGGAAGAACAACCCATTTCAGCAGTAAATCGTAAGAAGTGGGAAGGTGGTGTAGCTCCTGTCATTCCGTTAGACCAGCTTACTCTGGAAGAAACATTGATTGACACAGGAGGTATGTTAACAATGGTTATTAGTGGTTTTAATTTTAAAGTTCTTATTGCCTTTTTTTTTTTTTTTTAATGTCGGAATAATGACACTGACATTTAATGCAATAACAGATGAACACATTTCCCCTATATACCTTTAATTTTATGATAGAGTATAACTTAGACCAATCTACTGAAGTAACTTACAAAATCATTGTTTTGAGGCATAAATCTGTGCTGCGCACATCCTTTCACTCCAAGTTAGCTTTGAGGATGTACCTCTTCATTGCATCCCTACTTACTCCCCACTATCGTCCTTTCTCCCAGTACACACAAATGTAATGATTTTGTCATCAGCAGACCATATCTTTGTTGCAGTCAGTCATCTAAGGTTTGAAAATAACTGGGTGACAACATTGTCATTGTTTAATGAACCTATATTATATTCATACCTTGTGTGCGATCTGAGAGGCATCAAAGGAAGGGAAAGGCTTTTTCCTTTCCATTGATGTCTTTCTGAGCATTTCCGCAGCCTGATCGCATAGCAGTCAGGCTGCAGGAATGCCCACTAGACACCATGGAGTTTGTAAACAAACAAGGGGAGCGCCCCTTGGGCAAGGACCACTCTCCAACGGGGGGCATTTTTTTATTAGTCCTAGGGGGCAGATCGGCCTATTTTAATTAGGCCGAAGCTACTATGCACCATGGATCATTTCTTTAAAAACTTTGTTTTTTACAGGTGGGGCGCGACCCCTTAGGCAAGGGTCGCTCCCCTGGAGGCCAATATTTGTTTAGGACATTTCTGCCCCAAATAAATGGGGACAAAGTTGTGTTCTGCCCCATATCCACTCCTTGAGGGGTGTGAATTGGGGGGTGGGGAGGGGGGTGTGCAGAAAGCCTACTAGATGCCAGGGAATTAAAATAAAATAGTGGGTTTGTGGCTACGAACCAGTATGGGCATGGTTATGCCCCCACCCCAACTGAAGGGGGAAACAGTCTTTCAACCCTCCCCCTGCACACTAAAAGATCTTATCCCAATGCAAGCAAGAAGACATTTGATTATTTGGGGTTTTGATTTTACATTTGGGTCATGAGAGTTTGGCTAACTCTCAAAATCGTCCCACTTGGAATGGTGAGGGCTGCACTTTTTGGACTTTCGGACGCTGCCATCTAGAAAAATCTAGGAGACCTAGACACATCTGAAAAATGAACATCTGGGTGAGTCCAGGGTGGTGTGCTTCGCATGCACTCCTCACCAAGCATTGTTGCATCTATAGCGATAAAAATCCTGCCCCATTTGTCAAACTGCTCCTTTGGGCCCCTTTTGGTTCCCCCTCAATTTCAACATGTTTTTGGCTCTTCCTGGACACAGGCACTTGGCCCACCTACACAGGTTGAGGTATCATTTGTTTCGGGAGACCGAGGGGAATGTTAAGTGGTAAGGAATTTGTGCTGGTGTGGTAATCCCACACAGAAATGTGGGGAAAATGTGATTTTTTTTTAAAGCTAAATTTGAGGTTTGCTGAGGATTCTTGGTAAGTAAACACTGGAGAATCCACACAAGTCACACCTCCCTGGACTCCCTCAGGTGTCTGATTTTTAGAAATGTCTGGGTTTGGTAGGATTCCCTAGATGGCTGCTGAGCCCATGACCAAAAATGCAGGTGCCCCCTCCCTCCCTTTGCAAAATCAGGCAATTATGTAACTGATAATTGTGATGTGTCCACTTAGTGTTTCAGGGCATTTCCTGTTGCAGGCAGTGGGCCTACCCACAAAGGTGAGGTACCATTTTTATCGGGAGATGAGGGGGAATGCTGGGTAAAAGGAAGTTTGTGGCTCCCCTCAGATTTTAGAACTTTGCAGCACCGAAATTTGAGGGAAAGTAATTTTTTGCCAAATTTTAAGGTTTGCAAAGGATTCACGGTAACAGAACCCGGTGAGAGCGCCACAAGTTTACCCCATCCTGGGATCCCCTAGGTGTCTAGTTTAAAAAAAAATGTGCACGTTTGGTAGGTTTTCCTAGGTGCCGGCTGACCTATAGACCAAACTCCACAGCTAGGCACTTTCCAAAGAAACATGTCAGTTTTCAATGTAAACATTGGATGTGTCCATGTTGCGTTTTGGGGCATTTCCTCTCGCGGGCACTAGGCCTACCAACACAAGTGAGGTACCATTTTTATTGGGAGACTTGGGGGGAGGGGGGATGCTGGGTGGAAGGAAATTTGTGGCTCCTCTCAGATTCCAGAACTTTCTATCACCGAAATGTGAGGAATACATTTTGTTTTGCCAAAGTTTTTGCATTGGAAAGGATTCTGGGTAACAGAACCTGGTGAGAGCCCCACAAGTCACCCCATTCTGAATTCCCATAGGTGTCTAGTTTAAAAAAAATGAATAGCTCTGCTAGGTTTCCCTAGGTGCCGGCTGAGCTAGAGGCTAAAATCCACAGCTAGGCACTTTCCAAAAAACACATCAGATTTCAATGTAAAAATGTGATGTGTCCATGTTGCGTTTCCTGTTGTGGGCACTAGGCCTACCCACACAAGTGAGGTACCATTTTTACCGGGAGACTTGGAGGAACACAGAGTAGTAGTAGTGTTATTACCCCTTGTCTTTCTCTACATTTTTTCCTTCCAAATGTAAGACTGTGTAAAAAAGAAGTCTATTTCAGAAATGCCCTGTAATTCACATTTTAGTATGGAGATGTGCAGAATTACCACTGCACATCGGTGCTCCGGAATTCAGAGATGTGCAAATTACCACTGCTTCTCAACACCTTATCTTGTGGCCATTTTGGAATTACAAAGGTTTCCTTGATACCTATTTTTCACTCTTTATATTTCACCAAGTGAATTGCTGTATATCCAGTATACAGTGAAACCCCATTGCAAGGTGCAGCTCATTTATTGGCTCTGGGTACCTAGGGTTCTTGATGAACCTACAAGCCCTGAATATCCCCACAACCAGAAGAGCCCAGCAGACGTAACAGTATATTGCCTTCAAAAATCTGCCATAGATGGAAAAAGTTATAGAAGAAAACATGGACAGAAATGGCTCTTTTTTCACCTCAATTTCAATATTTTTTGTTTTTATTTAGCTGCTACTTTCTGTAGGAAAACCTTGAAGGATCTACACAAATGACCCCTTGCTGAATTCAGAATGTTGTCTACTTTTCAGAAATGTCTAGCTGTCCGGGATCCAGCATTAGTTTCACACCCATTTCTGTCACTAACTGGAAGGAGGCTGAAAGCACAAAAAATAGTTAAATTGGGGTATGACCCAGTAAAATGCCAAAAATTGCGTAGAAAATAATTGCTTTCTGTTTAAATCTGGCTGTTCCTGAAAGCTGGGAATATGGTGATTATAGCACCGCAAACCCTTTGTTGGTGCCATTTTCATGGAAAAAACACATGCTTTCTTCTTCTGCAGCACTTTTTTCCCAATTTTATTTTTAAAAATCGAAATTTTAGCTGTGTTTTGACTAATTTCTCGGTCTCCTCCAGGGGAACCCACAAACTCTGGGTACCCCTAGAATCCTTAGGGTGTTGGAAAAAAGGACACAAATTTGACGTGGGTAGCTTATGCGGACAAGAAGTTTAGAGGGCCTAAGCGCAAACTACCCCAAATAGCCAAAAAAAGGCTTGACAGCTGAGCGGAAAAAGGCCTGGCAGCGAAAGGGTTAAACAACTACCAATATTTTCAAGCCCAACATAAAAATATTTTCTCTAATTTTGATAGGCTAGTTTTGATTTAATAAGTGAAATGGAAGTGAGCGCTGTTGTGGTTGTTCTGTGCTTTTAGTCCTCTCACATCTCTCCTTCAGGTCCTTTCTCTTTCATGTCATGTAGTGCCAAATGGATTTCATGACTGGGGTCACTGTATGTCGTAAAGAAGTTATCAGCCATCTAGGACATATAAGAACTTTAGTAATGAGAATTGTGTTGTGGCACTTTCACACTTCTGTTGTGAGGATAGAGTGGCTAGTCTGAGTGTTGTGAAAAGTAACTTACTCATGCAAAACTCCTTTTTAACGCAGTTTCAGATATTAGAAGTGCCTGATATAAGCAAATGGCGTACATTTGAATAGCCACATTGTATCCATAATTGGAGACTCACCATTGAGAGAGCATTAAGTTCCCATTACTATGGTCTCACATATATTTTTTTAATCATATGGGAGGTTTCCTACTAATTGTGAGTAAATCCAATATAAATATAAGCAACCTTATGGTAGCAGACATTTGGAACACACAAGGAACTCTCATTCTTTGAAGACCATAGTCATTTTATGAAGTCTTGTTTGCCCCATACAACGATTAATGTATTCTTCCACCTCACTTTGGTGTGCCTGATCTTTATTTTCCAGCTGCTACCTATTTGATTGCAATTGTCCTTTTACCGTCCCCATGATTGAATACTACAGGGGTGTTTATTTTACTAAACCCACCAACATAGTTACCAGTTAGAACAGTAGCATATGGTCTGCCCCATCATTGACCTAAAATGTCCCATGAAGAAAGAATGGTCATCAGAACAGTTCCATGTACATATAGCCTTCATGGCTGTTAATCTGATTATTTTGCAGAACATACACCCTTACAGTCAGCCAGGCACTGAAGTTGAACTTCCCACAGATGATGGTCTGGTGTGATGCAACAGTTTATTTTTTAAGCTCCTGGTAGCAGAACCTCCCCTACAACTACAGCCTTCCCTGACTCTGCAAAGTCTATCAGAGTTTGAAAAGTAATCCCTATGCAAAGCTTTCACACTCAGAGAGCTAACATAGCAAAGTATGTAAAGATCAGTGTCTGTTTCTCCTGCTGTTCCTTCGTACAACCCCCTTCGTCCGCCAGTTTTGTTGCTCTAAGTGGGACCAGTAAGCAGCAACAATGCTATATTAAAACAATGAAATAAAAAATGAAAGAAATTGAACTTTAGATAGTAGGCTTCCTGATACTGCAAGGTCAAGTGCAGTTTGTGTTCAAATAAGAAGTACCCGGCCCAGGCAATTCATCATAGATAGTGGTATAATATTTTGATATGAACTAAGCAAACCAGACCTCATTTTTCTTTAGGAGGGTTAACTATGCTTTTATACAGTCTCACATTTTGCTGTTTCTCATTTCATGTATTAAGTGCTGTACCCATGCCACTAGATTTTGCATAGTTTATCAGGAAGCCCGAAGCATTCCTGAAAAGTGCCAAAATCTCTCTCAAGGGGGGGGGGATAGAGGAGTCAGACTTGTTGAGAAATAAGAAGACGTTTACATATAGTGCTAACATACTCACGTGGGCCCACTTGTAAACCCTATAGATTTTGATTATTTTGTATGCTTTGAATAAAGGTTTCCATTGTGAGTGCAAATATCACCAGGGATAGGTGGCAGTCTTGAGGATATCTGACTTGCCAATTTAATGTTAAAAAACTGTCTGAATTGTTTTCTGATTTAAACAGTTTCCTGTTACGAGTGAAATATTTCCTTCAAACAAGGATAGCTTGTATTTGTGCCAACCCCTGATGCGATCTACTTTACTTTAATGTGTACATGTTGAGTAAGCAGCTATATTTCTCAGGTGAATGATGATGTAATTTGCCATGCTTACCTTGCACCTAGGTCACTTAACTTGACACAACGGTATTCACTTAGATTCTGACTAATAGATCAGCATCACTTACTTGCCAGGATGAGCCTGAGGTCAGAATGTCAAACTTTCTGGAGCCCTTGTTGTGAGAATATGCCCCTTTGTGTCTGACCACCCCATTTTTTGCTCAATTTTATTGCTTATTTTTAGACTCAACACTGGGACAATGTTATCAAGTACCCAGTGTATGTGCCCTGACCCTTAACACGTAGAAATCCGCTAATCCCTCATTGGCTTATTTAACTTTCAAATACGGCTATAGTATATGGTGCAGAAAATACACCTATGGCATAGAAAGTTAAATGTCACTTCTGGAATGCAAAACCTATTGTGCACTAGAGTGACAAGAAAACGTGGCTGGAGGCGTAACATTGTAGCCTGACTGCTCTAGTTTAAACCTGCAGCCCGACTTGTCGAAATAACCCTTTTGAAAGGGGAGAATCTTTCCTTTTAAATATTAATAAGTCAACCCTTTATGTAAGCTTTGTAGCCCTAAGATGGTAAGGTGCAAGGCAATTAGAAATGGGACACATAGAAATGTAATGTTACCATGTCCATGCAGTAACAAGCCCCCAAAGGCTGTTTTCACTGTGAAAGGTTCTGCCTATCCTGTGAGAAATCTAGAGTACTACAGATTACAATATTAATCCTGTATTGCAGGTTTGGGGGCAGCTAGTAATTCAACTGCTTCTTTTAATATATATTAGCTCTCCAGCAGTTATCAATCAAGTTCTTGAACTTAATGAGGTACAAAACTGCTCCCAGACCAGGGGCAGTTGCCTGGGAGTGGGGAGGTGTGTTTTCCCCTCCTGGCAGGAAGACCAGATGGGGCAGGCCCAGAAAGTTAGTTAACTTCAAAGGGCCCTACCCTGTCATAAGTAAATGTCAGGTTGACTCCCTGTAAAGGGCCTAGCCTTTGTCCCTTTGGTCAGGCTGGCACCAAACCCAGTGGAAGGAAAGCTACCCATAGAATAATTGTTGAGTGGCTTTGGGGGATGGGGCTGCTCATTACCCTGGCCACACATCTGGGCAGGTACATAGACTCCGTAAAATGAGAGAAGGGTTTCCACATCTTGGATTTTGAAAATAAGATGCACAGTGTTTTTTTTTTTTTTTAACTATGGCAGATAAGGACTGATGCAGGCGGGGTTGCCACAGGGAACATTTACTTTGTTAGTTAGGGATGAGAAAGATATCACCCCCCTCCACTAGCTGGTGTGAGAATTAAATATAGCACCCAAAGGAGCCATCCTTAGAATTCTTTCTGCACCCATGGAAGAACAGAAGAAGGACTTCACCTACTGTTTGAGACGTGTGAGGACACCTGAAGGGCTGGATTTGCAGTTGGTTGACTTACTGTGTGGCTACAGGGACACAACAAGCTGCAAGAGGACCTTTTCTTGAAGTGCCCAGTAGACCAGTAGCAGCTGGACCTGGACTAGACCCTGACATTGGCCTCTGCCTCACTCTCAGAGAGTCTCTAAGTGCCTCTCCTGAAGTCCTGGAAATTTAGAGTTATATTTCTGTGTTTGTTGGTGCACCAAAAAGTTTGGAAACTTTTGAAAACTTTTCCTACAGAGCTTCCACAGGACCTGCTGGAAAACCAATTCAACATACAGTTCTATGGTGTCTGATTCAATTCCAGCTTCATCCCATGGAGACACTTCTGCACCTGACTTTGAAGGTTTTCAGCAAGAGATCTCCAAAACTCCAGAACACCTGTGGGATCAACCTGCTTCAGATATCTGACCATCTGTTCCACTGCAGCAGCTACATTATCAGCTGTGCTTCTGTCCTGCTCAACAGGACAACAATGAGCTTTATTTGACTTAAATGTTTTTTCTTCTCTGTAGATGTTGGTGTGTCAGTTTAGTACTTTTGCTCAGATCATTTAATCTGTGTAGCACCTTTGCTTATAGAAAGAAATATGTTTGAATGTGCGATGCAGTGATGATTTCATTCAGCAATTAATAGAAATATAAATAGATCAGGTATGATAAGCATGTATTGCCTGGTAAAACACCTTATTTATGGGATCTTTTTCTGTCAGCTTGACATTTTCAGGATGTCAGTTGACCATGATATTTTTGTTAAAAGTATGGAAAACCCTCTCCAGTACTTAATTATTTTGATTTCCCTGAGGACTCGTTGAAGAGCTCGTAATTATTGTGATATTCCACTGGTCATCCGAGTTGAGTGTGCCTTCTTAAGAGGAAGTTACATGACCGATTCCTTCACAAGATGACCGGGTTGAAACACTCATCTCGGGTGACCAGTAGAGTATTACACTGGTCCCTTCATTGGACCATATGTATACAGAACAAAATACTTGTCCATTTTTGTTGGCAATTCCACAGTTCCCACAAAGTCCCTTGGTATTCCATCAACATGGGTCACTGTACTGCTGAATAGCTTAAAATGAATCTTATTTTGCCCACTCAGTTCTTGATTCATTTTTATTAAAGACTGCTTTAGGAATTTAGGACTAGGAACTCTCCAAATCAATTAACTCATCCACTGCCTTGAAGTGAGGCATCATACATTTGTTCTCTGTATTCAAGTTCATACAGAAAGTGGGAACTGACATGGATGGTAGTAATCATTTCTGTGATTTGCCTGGCTGATTATGATTATGGAGCACTTAAATTAAGGGTACCCCTAAATCGTTTCCCGAGGTTTTATATCCGGCACATCATCATTTGAGTGGCTCCTCTAGGAGATGTTATTTCAATTCAGTAATGAATTCTCAGGATTTTCTCAGTCTTAATTTTCCAGTGTAATCGACCTCTTTAGAACTTCTGAAAATGTGGGTAAACTATCAATTTCATTTGAGGTTGAATTTTTTCTGCTGCTTATATTATTAGCAGATACCCATATATTTGTTCCTCCAAGGGAAGACTGTTTCATTTGCTGCAATTTGTATTGAGGGAATCTTTTCTTGACTTTTCTACACTATCTCATCAGGATTGATGGATCCATTTAACCCTCCCACAGCTGGTTATCAGTTTCCCAGCTCTTGTGAAGGAGGTTGTCAATAATTTAATCTTTTTGGGGGATTGTGGAGTCCAGCCAGGATTATATGTTGCTCATGATTGTCATACCCTGTTTCACTTGTATATTAGAGTTAGGTCATGTTTATTCAAGATGTTTATCTGCAACCTCACATCTCAAGACCTCTGAATTTCCCTAGGCATCAGACTGGATCTGGAAGATTTTTCATGAGCAGTACTGAGCAGCACCAGAAGGTGGCTTTGTTCTCTCTCCATGTGTCCGTCAGTACTGTCTGTGCCGGAAGTGTCGCCTGTGGCACTTATATAGGTGCCACCGAGGGTCACTGACATAATTTATTTTCTGTCTGCTCCAGGCAGCACAGATCCGAAGAAGAGATACCCTGGCAGTCACTGTTTGACTGTTTTTTTAAAACATTTTTTCGACTTCTTTTTGAGGTTTTCCTCCTGGTGTGGCTGGGATGTCATCCAAGAACGCCGGCTTCAAGCTCTACTGCGCCTCTCATCTACTGATGTCGGTTACGGACCCGCACCTTGTTTGCCTTTAGTGCCCCAGGTTGTACTCTGACAGCTGAACCTGAGAGATCCCTCAAGCGCCTGGCATCTCAGTGTGCGACACTGCAATGTTCGAGGTTCTAGTTGAGAGAAACGTCCCAGGAGTGGTTCCGGAGTCAGAGATCCTTGTCGCACACTTAGTCGCTGGCCCACTTATGTAAGTCCAATCACAAGAAGAAGTTGTCGAAGAGGTCTTTGGCTACTCCACGTCCATCGGTCGACGAGATGAGGAAGCATCCACATTCGAGGCCTGGCTCCGCAGAAGAGCCTGTGCCTCAGCCTACTCCGCATCTTCCTGACTTTCCGGAAGCTGGAACAGCCCCCACCCAACTAAAAAAATTAGATGAGGCCATGCGCCTCATATTTGGGCAGGTCGACTCATCGGTTGTGCCTTTGGGCCCCAAATGATCAGCAGGGGCCCCTTGTGGTTCCGCCCTAATGTGGCTACTGATGAGGGAGCGTCATGTGCATTGAGGGTACGAAGGGTGGCTGAGGTCCTTCACCTTCAGTTGTCCTGGATGGCAGTCAAGGCTAACGCTGTAACTTGGAGTCTTCCCCTCTGAACCGTTACTTCCTTTCAACAAAGCCTTCACTTACATCCTTCTGGGAACATGGTTTAATTGTAGCACAGGTGCTCCAGTGAATAGGATGATTAATGTTGCCACTGCCCTGATCAAGAGGACTTGAATTTCCTCACCCAAAACTCTTCCCCAGAGAGCTTGGTGATCCAAGCATCTACATCCCATGCAAATCCTGGCACATTCACTACTGCACCCTCAGGCAGGGAATCCAAGAGACTGGACTCTTTGGGAAAGATGAGGTTCTCTTCCACCACCCTGTCATTGTGGTCTGTGAACACTGCATGCTTTTTGGGCTGCTAATCCCACACTGTGTGGGAGAGATGCAGCGAAGTTCACGATAGGTTGTGGACTTGATACAACTGACTCACTAAGCAGAGTGGTTTCATCGATGGTGGCTTTGAGGCACCACTCTTGGTTGAAGACAACTGACTTTTCGGGGATGTCCAATCGTCTATGATAGATGTGCCCTTTGATGGCTCCTGTCTCTTCGGAGATAAGGTGAATTTGGTGCTGGATCACAAATTGGCTGCTGCTGGTTCCTTGGGCCTTTCTATGGCACTCAAACTGCCTTTCGCTCTTATTGTGGCCACAGAAGGGGTTTCCAACTCTGTCATTATCCTCCCAACCACCACGCCTCACACGCTTCCCAGCCTCAGCCTGGCCGAGGGTGGATACCCTACAGACCTCGTATGTCAGGCAGCCAGCAATCATGTCAAACCACCACCCAGCAGCTACTGCCCCAAATCTTCCTATTCTGCCCTCATACCATCATGGGCATCCAGTTGGCGGCAGGATTCGCCATCACCTGCCCGACTGGCAATCCATAACATCAGGCAGGTGTGTTTTGCAGATCTTTAGAAGGGGCTACTCCCTCCCCTTCATGACCACCCCTTCCCAATGCCACCATCCTATGACATGCTGACAGAGGATCATCTATGCCTTCTTCACCAGTAAGTCACAGCTCTCTTGGACAAGGGTGCCATAGAGAGGGTACCGATGTCAGAAGTGGCTCGTGGTTGCAATTACTGCTACTTTCTGGTGCCGAAAGAGGACGGAGGCCTTCGTCCGATCTTAGACCTACAGCATCTCAACTACTACCTCAAGAAGTTCAAAATGCTCGTGTATTCTTAGGTTTTGTTTGCCCTAGACCCAGGAGAATGGATGGTAGCATTGGACTTGAAGGCCGCATATCTCTACATTCCCCTTCTGCCTGCCTACAGAAGTTACCTGCAGCTCACGGTAGGCCAAGAGCATTTTCAGTTTGCGGTGCTCCCTTTTGGCCTTACAAGCACCCTTTGGGTGTCCACCACGGTGATGGCAGTGGTTACAGGACATCTGTGGTGGTCAAGGGTTCCAGTCTTCGCTTTCCACGATGACTGGTTGCTGAAGGTGGGCTTGCACCAGGTAGTAGTTTCCCACCTCTGACTATGGCGGACCTCCTACATTTGTTGGCCAAAGTCACACCTAAGTCACTCTCAGATGCTCCCTCTCATCGGAGCTGTTCTGCACACACTGCAGTTTCGGGCGTAGCCTCCCGAACGCAAGTCCACGAAATTCAAGCTATGATACTGATGTATCTGATACAGTTTCCTCTCAGCAGAGAGAAGTCTCTATCTGACATGGTCGAGATCTCAGAGGGAACTGCAAAAGATCTGCAGTGGTGGTTAACGGACCACAGTTGTGTCAGTCATAGACCCCTCTCACTTCCCCAACCAGATCTGACAGTAGTGACAGATGTGTCACTTCTAGGATGGGGCAGCCATCTAGGAGAGGTGGAGATCAGAGGACTGTTGTCTCTGACAGAATCTGGACTCCACGTCACTCTGTTGGAACTCTGTGGGATCCATTTGGCATTGAAAGCCTTTCTGCCCTCCATCAAGGGAAGGCTAGTGCAGGTGTTCGTAGATAACATTACCGCCTCGTGATACTGCAACAAACATGGCGGATCTGATAGAGACTTCTAGCTGCAGCTTCCTTACCTTAGAATTCCCTGGCGTCAGCTTCGAATCCGGAGTTTTTTGTGAGCAGTACCCTGCGCGCGCGCCATCGGACGGCGTCGTTCGGATCTGCGTGCGTCGACCAGCTCCGCGTGCGTCGTCAGCGCCGTTGGAGTCGTCTATGACGTCACGGTTGTCTATATAGACGCCGTCTCGGCGCATGTACGTCAGTTCTTTTCCTTCTGCGCCGGTTAAGCGCAGTTTTGGTAAGAGCTACCCTGCTTCAACGGTTTGTCAATGCTTTTTTGACTGTTTGGAGTCATGTCTTCGAGAAAGACAGGATTCAAGCCGTGTGGTGCGTGTCATCGCACCATGTCGGTGACGGATCCGCACAAGTTTGTCTTTGGTGCTTGGACAAGGACCACGATTCCACCTCGTGCTCCGATTGTCGGGCCATGGCGCCGAAGGCCTTGAGGGAGAGATCCCTTAAGCTTCTTGCGGCCCGACATTCGTCTTCGGTCGGCACGACTCCGCGGAGGTCACGGTCCCTCAGTAGGAGGAGGTCGCGGCACCGCTCCCGGAGCCCCAAGTCCTCTTCATCGGAAGGTAAGAGGCACAAGAAGAAGAAGAAGTCCAAGCGGACTTCGTCTTCGCCACGCCCGTCGACCGACGAGGCGTCTAGAGAACGTCGACGTTCCGAGCGCGGTTCTGCGGAGCCGTCGCCAGGGTCGACTCCGCGTCTTCCCCCCTTTCCGGGGACCGGATCGACTCCCGCTCAAATTAAAGATTTTTACGAGGCCATGCGTCTCGTTTTTGAGCGGGCTGTACCCTTGGGTGGGTCTTCGGGCCCCACGGGGTCAGCAGGGGCCCCTTCGGATTCGACGCCGGCGGCTTCGGCCTCAGCACCGTTGGGGACCTCAGGATCCGATAATGGATCTGGGCCGGCGCCGGTTTCTCACAGTCGACCTCCTTCGGCGCTGGGTCCGACGTAGACGATTCCGCCACCGGCACCCACCGGTGGCAGCCCCATCCTTATTCCGGATGATCCGGAGCCGGAGCGACGTCGTACGATGCAAACTCCGACGGAGCCAATTCGGCCCAGATCATTGTCTGAGCATTATTTGGAACAGCCAGACGCAGGAGAGGAATTGGAGGGATCTGAGGACCCTTTAGAATCAGGATTGCAACAGGACTGGTATGTGGATCTAGGGGAGGCCAGTGGACTGGACACATCTCCAGCTATTGGTATGCTCTCTCCTCCTAATGTGGCTACGGAGGAGGGGGCTTCTTTCGCTATGGTGGTGCATAGGGCAGCCGAGGTCTTGGACCTAGATTTGCCTACGGTGCCAGTCAGGACAAATATCCTGACAGAAGTGCTTCAACCGGGGGTGTCAACATCGGAACCGTTGTTGCCCTTCAATGAGGCTCTTACAGACGTCCTTCTGGGTACGTGGTCCAAACCCAGCACAGGGGCTCCTGTGAATAGGACGGTCGGCCGCCGCCATAGACCCGCTCCCAGCGACCCTAGTTTCCTAACACAACACCCCACTCCTGAGAGCTTGGTTGTCCAAGCCTCTACTTCACGTGGTGCCTTCCCTTCCGCTCCCCCGGATAGGGAATCCAAGAGGCTGGATCAGCTTGGGAAGAAGATGTTTTCTTCCTCCAGCCTGGCATTGAGGTCTGTAAACACCTCTTGCCTATTGGGCCATTATTCCCATACTTTATGGGATACGGTGGCGCAAGTGCTGCCCCAGGTCCCGGAGGGCGTGCGGGACACTCTCACCCAGGCTGTCAAGGATGGGAGAGATGCAGCCAAGTTTACAATCCGGTGTGGCTTGGATACGACCGACTCGCTGGGCAGAGCGATTTCATCGTCAGTGGCCCTTCGTCGCCACGCCTGGCTACGTTCTACTGGTTTTTCAGGGGATGTCCTGTCCAGCTTGATGGACATGCCCTTTGATGGCTCTCGCCTTTTTGGCGAAAAGGCAGACTCCGTGCTTGAGAGATTCAAGGATTCTCGAGCCACGGCCAGATCATTGGGCTTTTCAACGCCGGCATGACAGCAGTCTGTTTTTCGCCCCTTCCGAGGCTTCGGGAGGGGTGTGGTGCCACGCCAGCCACAATTTAGCCACCGTCCTCAGGCTTCACAGCATCCCGGAAGAGGACATGGTTGTGGTATCATCAGACCAAGAGGGTCTGGCCAGAGGTCGACCGCCACACAGCCCCCCTCCACTGCGCCCAAGCCCTCCTAGTGTGGTTCTGCGGGATCACGTCCGTCCAGTTGGAGGGAGGATTCGTTTTCATCTCCCTCACTGGCTTTCCATCTCCACGGACAAGTGGGTCCTGCAAATCATACGGAAGGGCTACTCCCTTCCCTTCCAGTCTTTCCCTCCTTCTATCCCTCCGACAAAGGAATGGCTGATGGAGGACCATTTAGCTTTGCTCCGCGAGGAAGTTTCGGCTCTTTTGGCCAAGGGAGCCATAGAAAGAGTCCTGATATCAGAAGTAGACATTGGTTGTTATTCCCGCTACTTTCTGATTCCCAAAAAGAAAAAAGGCCTTCGCCCTATTTTTGATTTAAGGGACGTCAATCTCTTCCTCAAGGAGGAGAAATTCAAGATGCTCACTCTTGCTCAGGTTTTGTCTGCCTTAGACCAAGGAGACTGGATGGTAGCGTTGGATTTGCAGGATGCGTATTTCCATATTCCTATCCTGCCAAGCCACAGACGTTACCTGCGGTTCAAGGTGGGCCATGAACACTTTCAGTTTACCGTGCTTCCTTTCAGTCTCACCAGTGCCCCTCGGGTGTTCACAAAGGTGATGGCGGTGGTGGCAGCTCATTTGCGCAGGTCAGGGATTTCAGTCTTCCCCTACCTGGACGATTGGCTGTTGAAGGCTCCTACGCCCCAGGCTCTCGTCACCCACCTCCAGACGACGGCGGACCTCCTGCATTCTCTGGGGTTCACTATAAATGTGCCGAAGTCACACCTGACTCCCTCTCAGAAGCTCTCTTTCATCGGAGCTGTTCTGGACACAGTGCAGTATCGGGATTATCCTCCCGATCAGCTGGTTCAGGATATTCAGGTTATGATTCCGATGTTTCGGCCTCTATCCTGGATCTCGGTGAGACAGACTCTGAGGCTGCTGGGACTCATGGCTTCCTGCATCCTGTTGGTCAAGCATGCCAGATGGCGCATGAGGGCTCTGCAGTGGGACCTGAAGTTCCAATGGGCACAGCATCAGGGAAATCTTACCGACGTAGTTCAGATCTCGGAGAGGACTGTGGAAGATCTGCAGTGGTGGCTAGTGAACTACGAGTAGGTGAAGGGCAGACCCCTCTCCCTTCCCCAACCAGATCTAACGGTAGTGTCAGATGCGTCACTTCTGGGATGGGGCGGCCATCTGGGGGAGGTGGAGATCAGGGGTCACTCGTCTCCGGCGGAATCCGGGCTCCACATCAGCTTGTTGGAGCTTCGGGCGATCCGGCTAGCATTAAAAGCATTTCTTCCTGTTGTGAAAGGGAAGGTGGTGCAGGTGTTCACGGACAACACGAACGCAATGTGGTACTGCAACAAACAGGGCGGTGTGGGGTCGTGGACCCTTTGTCAAGAGGCTGTACGCCTCTGGACATGGCTGGAACAGCAGGGCATGACCCTGGTGGTTCAACACCTGTCAGGTTCTCTGAACGCCAGAGCAGACGAACTCAGCCGAAAATGCTTAGAGGATCACGAATAGTGTCTCCATCCGGAGGTGGCGCAAGGACTCTTTCAGCAGTGGGGAGAGCCTTGGTTAGATCTGTTCGCCTCCGCAGAGAACGCGCAATGTCAGCAGTTTTGCGCGTTGGAGTTTCCAAGGGGGCTATCGCTAGGCGACGCTTTTCGTCGCAAGTGGAGTTTAGGCCTCCTGTACGCCTTTCCGCCTATACCACTTCTGCCCAGAGTTCTCAAGAAAATCAAGAACGACCGGGCCCAAGTAATCCTTGTGGCTCCGGATTGGGCACGGAGAGTTTGGTATCCAGAGCTTCTCAAAATGAGCATCGGTCCTCCAATCAGGCTGCCTCTTCGGGAGGATCTTCTGTTGCAGCAGCAGGGGAAGGTTCTCCACCCGAACCTGTCAACTCTGCGCCTTCACGCGTGGAGATTGAGCGGCGACAGTTGATGGTTTATGACCTCCCTCCCGAGGTCTGTGATGTCATTCTGGCAGCCAGGCGTCTCTCTACTAAGTCGATCTACGCCTGCCGTTGGAAACGTTTTGTTTCTTATTGTTCAGAGAGGTCTATTGATCCTCTTTCTTCTTCTCTGTCTAACATCCTTTTGTTTATTTTGTCTCTCGCCCAGCAGGGTTCCTCCTTGGGGACTCTCAAGGGCTATCTTGCAGCCTTATCGGCTTTTCTTCAGTTGCCTGATCAACCATCTCTGTTTAAATCACCTGTAGTACAGAGGTTTTTGAAAGGGCTTGTACATCTGTTCCCCCCTGTGCCTTTCGTTATGCCCCAGTGGGATCTTAATCTGGTTCTTACCTTCCTTATGTGTGCTCCTTTCGAGCCCTTGCATAACTGTCCTCTCCGGCTGCTCACTATTAAGACAGTCTTTTTGGTGGCAATTACATCTTCCAGGAGAGTGAGTGAGCTGCAGGCTTTGTCTTCTAAACCTCCTTATCTCATGATATATCCTGACAAGGTGGTGTTAAGAACTCGTGCCTCTTTCCTCCCCAAGGTGGTGACCCCTTTCCATCTGGGTCAAAATATCACCCTGCCCACCTTCTTTGCACCACCGCATCCCTCTAAGGAAGAGGAGCGTCTCCATTGACTGGACCCAAAAAGAGCGTTATCGTTCTACCTTGACCGCACTAAAGAGTTCCGGGTGGACGACCAACTCTTTGTGGGGTACGTTGGTGCAAAGAAGGGGCTGGCAGTACAGAAGCGATCCATTTCGCGCTGGGTCGTTCTCTGTATAAAAATATGCTACGCTTTGGCGAAGAAGCAGCCTCCTGAGGGCTTGAGAGCTCATTCCACTAGGGGGAAAGCTGCTACCACTGCGTTGGCACGTGGCGTACCGGTGGTGGACATTTGTCAGGCCGCAACGTGGGCTTCTTTACACACGTTTGCGAAGCACTACTGCCTGGATAGCCAGGTGAGGAGAGAGGGGCATTTTGCCCGTTCTGTCTTGCAGGACATCCTTGTATAAAAAAAAATATATCTCCTTCAGACCCACCACCATGTGTTATAGCTTGGGTATCTATTCTAAGGTAAGGAAGCTGCAGCTAGAAGTCTCCATCAGATGAACAAGTTACTTACCTTCGGTATCTGGTAGAGACTCTATCTAGCTGCAGATTCCTTACACCCACCCAAGCCTCCCCGCTGTGGGAAATTTTTTCTCATGTGTATATATATAGTTCATTTTGGCAACTTTTTGCCTTTCTTACAGGCATGATAGTGGTTTTCTCCAAACAGTCAAAGAGGTTAAAAGTGTATTGGTTGGTTCTTCCATGACTCTGTGCTTCTGGCGCGGGAAGTTGTGGAAAAGAACTGACGTACGCGCGCCGAGACGGCGTGTATATAGCAGGGTACTGCTCACAAAAAACTCCGGATTTGAAGCTGATGCCAGGGAATTCTAAGGTAAGGAATCTGCAGCTAGATAGTCTCTACCAGATACTTCGTTACCGAAGGTAAGTAACTTGTTCGTTTGGGTCATGGACCCTTTGTCAAGAGGCCCTGCATCTTTGGAAATGACTCGAACATCATGGCTTGACCCTGTTGGTTCAACACCTGGTGGGTTCTCTGAACGCCAGGGTGGACGAACTCAGCAGAAGATGCCTACTAGATCAAGAGTGGGTTCTACTCCTGGAGGTGGGGCAGGGTCCCTTTCAGCAGTGGGGAGAGCCTTGGTTTGATCTGTTTGCCTTCACAGAGAACGTGCAATGGCAACACTTTTGCACGCTGGAGTTTCCAAAGTGGCTCTTGCTCGGAGACGCTGTTTGTCTTGAGCGGAGCACAAGCCTCCTTCCTGTATGCCTTTCCGCTCATACCACTCCTGCCCAGAGTTTTCAAGACGGTCAAGAACAATCGGGCTCAAGTCAGCCTTGTGGCCCCACACTGGGCACAGAGAGTCTGGTAACCAGAGCTATTGAGCATGACCATTGATCCTCCGATCAGGTTGCCCATTCTGGAGGATTTTTTGTCGCAGCAGAAGGGGACGGTCCGCCACCCGAACCTGTCCAGTCTCAGCCTTCTTGCATGGAGATTGAGCAGCAGCAGTTGACTGCTTTCAACCTTTCTCTAGGAGTCTGTGATTTTTTTTTTTAAACATATTTTTTGTAGTTTTATTCAACCATTGGTGGGTAGACATAATACAGTACAATACAATACAAAATAATCTTGTTATCTAATACCTGAAGCCAATCTTGATCCTAATAATTCTGTTCCCTCCCACCCTACATCCCCTACCCCCCTTAGGTGAGCCTATCAGTACAGTGTCGTAGCCATAGTGTACCTAAACGTGTCATTTCTGGGATATGAGATTCCACTCACTGTATATGATGACAATGAACTCCCTCAAAGTACCCATACCTCCTGAACCTGCAGTCGTGAGCGAAGGCCCTCAGTAGTGGGACACAAGTGTGGCTCAATCGCCTATCCAGCAGCGCCTCCGTCAGGGTCAGGATCCGTCTGGTTTTCCTCCCTAAGGGCTTCCAACACTTTCTTCCAGCCCTGCGCCACTTCTGGTGGTCTCAGTCCTCTCTTGGCCTCCCCATGAAGAATACTCCCTTCACACCCAGCCCATTTGGTTAATTCTCTTGTCCATTGGGGTATTCTCGGACCTACTGGGTTCTTCCAGGACATCGTGATTTCCCTTTTTGCCAATGCATAGGCCAGGTCTTGAAACTTGTTAGTAACCTTGTACTTGACAGAATGTACGAACCATCAAAGCAGGCAATGGCCCATTGTGCAGGGGATTTCCTGTCCTATAGTTTTAGCCACGATCCTGCTCACCGTCGCCCAGAATACCTCCAACTGAGGGCAGTCCCAGAACATCTGTTTAAATTCCGTTCCCGTCAATCCGCATCTCGGGCATCCTACTCCTTATGTTCCAAAGTACCTAGTGATCCGAGTTAATAAGCTTAAATCTGGCATTTCAGGTCGATTTGGGTATCCCCTCTAGGATGTGCCCCCAGTCCCCATCAGTGATGTCTTCCCCAGGTGCTCCTCCCATGTCGATTTAAGTTGGGTCAAGGGTAGGGTCTTGTGAGCCTGAATCCTGCTGTATAGGTTTGACACTGCTTTATATTTACCAGAGGATGTCGGCAAGTATTTACTGGTTACCTGAGTAGGAGGCTCCCCCATTCCTCCCCGCCAATGCCTGCGTATACTGGCCGCAATAGCACCATACAGTAAGAAGTGGCCTCTCAGTAGCTCAAATTCTGCTCTGAGGGCATAAAAGGGTAAGAGTGTCCCCTCTTTAAACAATGTTCTCACCATCTGAATTTCTGCCTCCACCCAAGCCTAAACCCCCCCCCCCCCACCAATCACTCCGATGAGGCAAAGCCCGCAAGGACAGCAGAGGAAGCTCCGGGGCATACGGGGTCTTAATCTTAATTTTGCGAAGGAATCTTTTCCAGCATTGAGTCAAAATTTTAAATTCTGGGGAGTCTTGTCTCCCATCACCCGAGCATCCCAACAATACCTCAAATATCCTAGCCCCTGTAGGGGTGAACGGATGTACTCTCGCCTCCGGTTCTACTTGTAATCCGTTGTGCCAACCACTGGAGCTGCACTACCAAGTAGTAAGCTTCAAAATCCGGAACCGCCAGCCCTCCATCCGTGGAGTGTCTCTGCAGTTTGACCAAGGCCACTCTCTTCCGTCCACCACCAGATAGAAAGGCAGCGACCATTGACTCAAGCTCTTTAAATATGGCCTTGGGTATCCACACCAGTAGTACAGTAAAATGGTATAATAGACGTGGTAACACTATCATTTTAAGAATCGCTACTCTTCTTGCTACAGATAAAGGCAAGGTTTGCCAAAAAGCCATACTGGACGTTAGTGACCTCAGTGAGCCCCCCCCACATTACTCTCTTAACACCCAAATAAGGAAGACAACTTGGAACCCACTTGACCATTCCCAGCCCCAAAGGGGACGCCACCGAGAATCTCAAAGGGAACAAACCGGTTTTATCCCAGTTCACTCCTAATCCAGAGTGTCTGCCGAACTGAGCAAGCATCTGCTGTGCCTGTGTTAGATCCCTGTGTACATCCTCCAAAAAGTTCAGTAGGTAATCTGCATATAAGGCTATCTGGTGTCTCTCACCCCCTGCTAGTATTCTGGGACTCCCCCCACCGCTCCTCGCCACAGCCGCCAGTGGTTCCATTGCCATCGTAAAAAGCAGTGGCGACAGAGGGCACCCCTGTCTAGTGCCCCGCCCAACCGTATATCTTCTGGATATTGTCCAGTACGTACTCTGGCAGTGGGTTTGGTGTACAACAGTCTTACCCAAGCAATATACTCGGGCCCCAATCTGAGCCGGGCCATCACCGCATAGAGAAAATCCCATTCTAGACTGTCAAAGGCTTTTTCTATGTCTACCGCCAGAAGATGTACTATCCACATTCTGATCGCTCATGATTGCTACCAATCTGCGAATCTTATCCGCAGTGTTTCGCCCGGGGACAAATCCCGCCTGATCTGGGTGTATTAAGGTTGTCATATATGGGAGTAGTCTAGTGGCCAAAGTCTTACTGAGGATCTTATAATCAAGGTTCAACCTAGAAAGTGGCCTGTACGCCCCCGTCTCCGTAGGATTCTTCCCAGCTTTTAGCAAGAGTATTATTATCGCTTCCCTCGCTGATGTTGGTAATACACCTTACTCCTTCGCGATCCCATTCAGAATTTCCAACCGCAGAACTAACGAGTCTGTGTAGGTGGCATAGAATTCGATAGGGAGGCCATCCGTCCCTGGTGTCTTCCCCCTTGCTAATTCCCCAATGGCCTTCTTGAGTTCCGTCTGTGTAATGGCCCCACCAAGCTGCTCCGCAATTTCTGGTGGTAGTGACTTAAGTTGCATCTGGGATAAAGAACACTCAATAGCGTCTCTGTCATATCGGAGATTACTTGTGTATAGTCGTTCGTAGTAGGTTATAAAGTGTGCATTAATTTGTTCCTGGTCGTATATATGCTCCCCTTGTTTTGACATCATGTCAAGTATGGTTGAGTTCCTATGAGATTGCGACACCACCCATGCCAGCATCCGGCCCGTCTTGTCTCTCTTCCCGTGTGCCCTGGTGAGGTAATTTCTGTAATCAAAGCATCGGAGACTCTCTACACATTCTCCAACCGTTGCTCTAAGCTCTAGTAAGGAGTGCTGTATAAGTGGATTTTCAGGTCTGACTTTTTCCGCCTCTCACAGCTTTGCATCTGCCAGCTCAGTATCCTTAAGAAGAGTTCTGCGCACCCCCACTGCTCCCGCTATGCATCTCCCCCTCACTACTGCCTTTAAAGCATCCCATTCAATCAAGGGACTACTAGTCGAGGCCTCGTTGTCCGTGAAGAATTGGGTGATATGTTGTTTCAACTCCCCCTGAAAATATGCATCTTCTAATGATTCTGGCGACAGATGCGAAGGGGGGGGGCAGGGGCGAGCCCCATCCCAGAGACAGCAAGAGAGGGTTATGATCGGAAATAGTACGGGCCAAGTACTCCGCATTAGATATAAGCAAAAAGGTCTCCGGCGTACAAAAAAATACATCCAGTCTGACATGGAGCTCATGTAAGTGAGAGAAGTATGAGTAGTCCCTAACTAAGGGGTGCAACCGCCGCCAGGCGTCTATCAGTCCCCAATTTGTTTGCCAGGATGAGAATTGTCGTGCCACCCTCATCAAAGGGGAGTCGCGCAGCGGGGGTGTGAGCGGTCCATAGTAGGGTCTGCCACGCAGTTAAAATCCCCCCCAGCACCAAGGGACATTGTAAATATGTAGCTAAGTGGCCTGATATGCGTGTGAAGAATTCACCTTGGTCTGAGTTTGGTGCATATACATTAATCAATGCTAACTCTCTGCCCTCCAACCGTCCCCGAATAGCTACAAAGCGGCCTTCCGGGTCTATGAGACTGTCCAGCATCTGAAGTGGGACTCCAGCCCTTATCCAGATTAATGTTCCTCTTGCAAATACTGAATATGTAGTGTAATATGCCTGTCCTCTCCAACGCTTTTGTAATGCCTTCCCTTCTGTGTGAGTTAAATGCGTTTCTTGGAGCATTGCAATCTGAATCCCCCGCGGCTGTAAGTATGAAAAAACCTTGTATCTCTTGGTCATCGTGTGGATACACCTTATGTTCCACGAGAGGAATTTGTATGAGTCTAACGCTGCCATTTCAATGCCTCCTGTTCCTCCCTGGCTATGCCCCACATTGTGTCATCTTCTAAAATTAAGATCCCTACTCTCTCGGGGTACCTCTTCTGTTCCACTGCTATTTCACTCTGTTACTTAGCTAACCCCATAAACTGACCCCAACAAGTAACATCCCAACTCCCCTTCCCCAGGAGAAAAGTTTGAACGTATCTCATCCAAACTCAATAATTATTTCAACTAGTCTATCAAAACAGGGGGTACTCCTAGTTCGTTAAAGGAGTGTGCCAAAGCGCCAATCTCCGCTCCCAGGCTGCCGGTCTCTCATGGAATTATGGACCAAGCCTCTTTCAGATTGGGTAATCCTTCCACCGCAGAGGTATCGCACGTTACAGCGATGCCAGTCATAGTTGTAACGGTGCAGAGGATTTTCCAACCCTATTCCAAATTGTTCTGTGGGAGCTCAGAAGTGCACCCCTCAGATGGTACAGTCGGATGTGCCCGGTGTCACGTCTGGGCCGGACCTGTCTGATATGCGCGATACTACTGATTCTTGATCTGAGTCTGACTGGCCCAGCTCCTCAGTTATGCGTACTTGTGTTCAAAGTTCTGAGTCGTTCAACGAGGCGGCCGCCTCCATTGCTTTTTGTCTTTCCTTTTGCATCTCTATATGGGAAGGACTACCCACTTTCCGGGGCTTGTTCTGCCGCCTTCCCCTTTGCCAGGAAATCGCCTTCCATTGGTGTTTGTTTATCCTTCCATTGCCAAACCTCTTCAGATGTAGGAAAAAACTGTGTGCCCTCTTTAGTCACTACCCTGAGTTTTGCCGGAAACAGCATCCCATATTGGAGCCGTAGTTGGCACAATTTTTGTTTAGCCTCTCTGAAAGAGGCTCTCTGTCTCTGCACTTCCCGAGAGAAGTCGGGGAAGATGCGAATCGTGTGATTATCCAACTTACGATCTCCTTTTTTCCTGCTTTGGCTCAACAAGTAATCCCTGTCCCTGTAGTGAAGAAGCCTGGCTATTATTGGTCTTGGGGGGGGGGGCCCCAAGGGTGGGGGGTGCGTTGGGACTCTATGCGCTCTTTCAATCGTGAAAAAAGGAGAGAGTCCATCATCTGCCACTTCCTCCTTTAGCCAGCTCTCTAGGAACTCCACCAAACCAGTCCTTTCTATACTTTCAGGCATACCGATCACCCGGAGGCTATTTCGCCGTGATCTGTTTTCTGCATCCTCAGCTCGCAATTCCAGGTCTCGGATTTGCTTCTCCATCTGTTGCGTCTTCGTAGTGATATCTTTAACCTCTGGCAGCAGCTCCTTTAGCTGCCTATCTGTAGTGGCTATCTTTTCGGCTAAGCGGCGGTGGTTGTCTCTAAGTACAGTGAGGTCTGTGGCCAGGGCATCAATTTTTCCTTCCAGGGCTACTCGGGAGACTGTTATGGCCCACAGTACGTCCTGAAGCATGGGATCCCTGCTCTTTTCTTCAGGAGAGGTATTCTTTGGTCCTGGCCGGTCCTCCATCTCCTCCGCGTATGTCCCACTTCTTTGTTCCACGTCCCTCTTCCGACCAGTCCTACCCATCTTCTGGGGCTCCTTTCCTATTCCCTCTCGCTGTTGGAGGCAGGCTGCCGCTTCCCCCCGGTTCCTTACAGGTTTTCCGTGTGTCAAGTTTTGATCTGCGCTAATGTATGAAATGTGCTGCATGCCCAGTCTTTTACCTCGCCGTGGAGGTCGTCTCCCGTCGCCAGGTGGAGCAGCCCGCGCCCCGCGCTCTCCTTTTCCAGACCGGGGTGGCCCCTGGGCCCTCTTCTTGTCCCGATCAGAAATTCTCATTTACCGGGTTGTTCGAGATCCCAGGAGACATCTTTCCTCTTCTTGCCAGGCTTCTCAGCTATTGTCTGCCTCGGATGATGCCCCGCCGGTCCGATCCTCAGGGTTCTTCCCTGTACTTGGGGTCTTTCACTGCACTCGCAGCCTCAGGGGTCTGGCTGGGCCCCTCCCTCGCTACAGCGCAGCTGCCATGCCTCCGCTGGATGGTCCCGCCGTCATCAATGGCAAGGGTTGATGCGCCCCAAACCTGGTCCGGGAGCCCTCCTCCTCCTCCTGACTCTCCACGCCTAGGCCCTCAATCCAAACGGGGCAGCCTCTGTACTGGTAGAGGTTCCCCCGCCTCAGGTCCCTCGCATTGCCGCCTTCCTCCGCACCCCAGCTCATCTAGATCTCTTCTTGTCGGCGGACCCCTGCCTCTGAACACTCGGAGCCCACGGCTCCACCACTGGCTCCCCTCCTCTGTCGACAGCAACACCTCCGAAAGCCAGGCAAACCCCAGTGGCCCCCTTCCACGATCAGCAGTCCACCGGCTCCGTCTAGCCCACCGTGGCCGCCATCTTGAACTCCTCGCCGCACTCGGCCACCCGGGGTGCACCTTCAGCCACACACTCAGCTGGGGTGGGGGTCCGCTGTCAATCAGGTTGGGCGGGGTGAGAGATTGCGAGCGGGAGCCTCACGGAGAGGCTTCTTAGGCCATCGGCGCCAGGCCACACCCCCCTCTAGGAGTCTGTGATGTCATCTTTGCAGCCAAGCGTCCCTCCACCAAGACGGTATATGCCTGCCTTTGGAAAATATTTGTGGCATGGTGTGCAGAAAAGCAAATTGAGCCTCTTTTTGCTGCTCTTTCTCAAGCTTTGTTTTTCATTCTCTCTGTTACTCAGCAGGGTTCTGCTCTGGGTACTCTTTAAGGCTCTGCTATTTCTGCTTTATGCGAGTGCCTGTCCAGCTATCCCTCTTCATGTCCCCTATTGTACATAGGTTTCTCGAAGGTCTTTTTTGAAAATCTTTTTCCTCCTTCTCCATTTATCATGCCTCAGTAGGATCTTAATGTTGTTTTGATATTTTTGATGTGTGCTCCTTTTGAGCCTCTCCATAATTGTCCCCTCAGGCTTCTTATGATTAGATTAGCCTTCCTCGTGGCGAGCACATCTACCTGAATAGTGAGTGAGCTTTAGGGCTTGTCATTCGCGGCTCCTCGCCTCACCATCTATCCTGACAAACTGGTACTTCGCACAAAAGCCTCCTTCTTCCGAAAGTGGTCACTTTATTTCATGTAGGCCAGTCTATCTGCCTACTTTTTACACTCCTCCACATCCCTCTAAAGAATAACTCCACCGTCTGGACCCAAAAAGAGCGCTGTTGTTCTACCTTGATTAAACAAAAGAGTTCAGCGTGGAGACCAAATCTTAGTGAGGTATGTTGGAACGAAGAAAGGACGGGCCGTGCAGAAGTCCACCATCTCCATATGGGCTGTACTCTGCATTTAGACCTGCTATGTATTGGGCAAAAAGTACCTCCCTGAGGAAGGGTCTCTTTGCACATGTTCACAAAGCAGTACTGCCAAGACAGTCAACTCCATAGGGATTGGCACTTTGCTTGTTCTATCCTGCAGGACTTCCTTGTCTGAAATTGGTCCGCAGACCCACCTCCGGGGTTGGTATTGCTTGTGTATCTATTCTAAGGTAAGGAATCTGCAGCTAGAAGTCTCTGTCAAATGAACAAGTTACCTATCTTCGATATCACCTTATCTGGTAGACTACATCTAGCTGCAGATTTTTCACCGACCCATCCGTTCTCCCCGCTCTGCAAATGGATTTCTAAGGACGGAGCTCTTCCCCTTTTCAGGGCCCTAGTTTTCTACACCAGTGGTCAGTGTTCTTCATGGCTCTGCGCCTATGGCATGAAAAGTCATGAAAAAAACTGACAGCGTGCCTAGGTGGTGCCTATATAGGAGCCATGGACGTAACTTCTGGGGCGGGATATGCTGACGATGCACACAAAACCAAAGGTGGTAACTACCGGCGCTCAGGGATACTGCTGATGAAAAATCTTCCTGATGGAGTCTGATGACTGTGGATATTCCAAGTTAAGGCATCTGCGGCTAAAGACCGCCGCGGGTATTCTGGGTTTCCCGCTAGGCTGGCGGGCGACCGCCAGAAGGCCGCCCGCCAGCCCAGCGGGAAACACCCTTCCATGAGGATGCCGGCTCTGAATGGAGCCGGCGGAGTGGAAGGGGTGCGACGGGTGTAGTTGCACCCGTCGCGATTTTCAGTGTCTGCATGGCAGACACTGAAAATCTTTGTGGGGCCCTGTTACGGGGGCCCCATGACACCCCATACCGCCATTCTGTTCCCGGCGGCCAAAACCGCCAGGAACAGGATGGCGGTATGGGGGTCGGAATGGCGGATTCCGACCCCCCAGGGCAGCGGGAAACCGGCGGTACACCGCCGGTTTTCCGTTTCTGACCGCGGCTGTACCGCCGCGGTCAGAATGCCCATGGGAGCACCGCCAGCCTGTTGGCCCTGGCGGATTTTACCGCCAGGGTCAGAATGACCCCCATAGTCTGTACCTGGTAAGGTGTTACTGAACGTAATTAATTTGTTCGATTGTGCCCTGTTCTCCCTCTTTCTGGGTTAAAAGTAAGCATTTAATTTAAATGTTCGTTCATGATTACTTTCTTTTTTGCCAGACACCCCTCTCCCACCAGTATCCTGAGTATCAGTCCCGGAACATTTAATATTTGTTCCCTGCATGGGAATTTGTTACCTCTTCTGGTGCATATATGCTTTGTGCACAGGAAATTGTGCGTTTGATTCAGACACAGTTTCTTCAGTTTCATGGAGAACTTTCACGTCTGCTTGGAGGTTACCTTCATTTTCCAGTTTAGTTATTGGGTTTGGTTTGTTAAGGGAAGTCATTGATTAAGGGAGTAATTATTGCTCAGTGAAGATATTTCTTGGTTGTTCTTTACATGTTAGAAATGTGTCAACAGTTGCTGCAATTGCTTTTACAAGAAAGTTATTCTACCTTCTGCAAAGGATCTCTACAGTATTGAGAGTTACAATTGGATTCTTCTCTGGAAGTGTTTTGATAGGCCCATTCTTTCAGGAGAGCTTGTGGGGTTACGAGAAAAGGGGGTTGGCTCTGTTCTGAAATTTCTGCATGGAATTTCTCTAGAGGATACATTCAATCTCAAATGAACAGGCAAACTTAATTATGCGTTTACTCTGATTATGTTCATCTCCAACGTAATTCGTAAAATATAGAGACAATGTGATAGAATTAATCCTAACTGTGAACTGTACTTTCTGGTGGCTCAGCTCCACTGCATTGCTAAAAGAAGAAACAGAAGGATAGAATGGCTGAAACCAAGTCACAGTTATGCAGTAGTGACCATTAATGCACCACTGAGTTAATGTGGCGAGACAGGGGCATTTATATCCATTATTCCCAAGTACTCCAGATGGTGAGGTATTGCTGGCACCGCTGTGCTAAGCTTGCCATTATAGGAATGGCATACACACCTAAAGTGCCATTGTGGTGTAGTCCTAAACTGAATGAGGTGGCTAAAGTTAAGGGAATGTTGGCGTGGATCCTGGCAGTTGGTGATTTATATCAATTTGCTACTTTGATGGAGGCTACAAATATGCCACTGGGGCATTTCTTTACACATGGCTACGTCATAAAGGTGATATACCTAACAGGGAACTTTGAGACCTCCGAATTCTTGATTCACAAAGTCCTGCACTTAACTGTAATAATTGGGCATGATGGGAAGCTGGTGACAAGGTTGGATAGGCCATTGAGGGATTATGTCGTGATTTGGGTCGGTGATTAGTGGACTCTCTGAAAATGACAAAGAGATGCCAGTGTCCGAGGAGTATGGATCCTGCATACCTGCATTACGGTATCCATGAATGTGAAAGTAAAGTCAATAAAATTAATTATTTACATTGGGCTTACTGAACACAATTCAGACTAAGTAGAATATGTATACCCGAATGCCTCCAGTGTGTGTCTTGGTTGTGGAATTACTTGCGCAGATTTTTATCACATGCCATGAGGCTGCCCTATTAGAAGCGAATAATAGGCACGTATCATCTTCATGCTCTACAGTGACAGGGAAGCTTAATTTTCTAAGCCATCGTACCTTACAAGGAGAAAGTGAAATGTCAGATCACTGACCCAAACGGTCAATCATACATTTCTGTTAGAAGATCTCTGAGCGCTGAACTGGAAGGGTGGACCTTTTAATTGTTCTCCTTTTTATCCAGTACGTCACACAGTTTGTGTCTCTCCCTTCATTCCGCTTGGTTGAACTAGAGACACCCTGCAGATTCGCTCAGGAGTCCACCCTCTCCCCTGTGCTGTGTTGTGCATTGTTTACATCCAGCTTATCTGAAGCCTCTTTACTCGTTTTGGATTTAATAAACCAGTCTATGCTGAAAATAAGATGCTACTAAATTTGACTAGACAACCACCAACACTATTGGATGGCTACAGGATTGTTTGCTGGGCTTTCAGAATTGGATATCCAATAATTGTTTTAAATTGAATGGGGAGAAAACAGAGATGTTTGTAGGAGTGAACCTGGTATTAGACACAGGATTTGTGCCCCTATTACTGGGACCACTTCTGACTTCAGTCTCCAGAGTCAGACATTTGGTCATTCTATTTGACCAGGAACTTTCTTTTAAATCTCAGTTTTAAAAAGTATGACAGACTGGTTCTTACATAGGTGAAGATGCTGAAAAACAACCCCCCCCAACCAACATGGAAAAGTGGTTGGGGTCCTTTATTTTTAGTTAATGTGGGCCATCACAATGAACTCTACCTCTGTTTCACAGTGATGTATTCCTGAACTTCAGTGTCTGCCTAATATGGCATTAGGCCAAGCATGTGGTTTATATAAATCCAGCCATGCGTCACTTCTCTGGTGCATCCATAATTGGCTTCAAGTGAAGCAAAGAATCCTCTTAAAAGGTCCTCTGTGTGATGCACAGAACCTTCTATAGCATAAGACCTGCCTTTTTCTCCAGTAACTCGACCCCCCCCCCCCTCACACACACACCTCACAAGCCAGTTAAAATGCTATATTGAAGCTCATTGCTGCTGGTGGAATTCTCCAGATTAAACCATATAATAATTTTTCTCAGGTTCTAACACATCCTATTTGGAGTTTGGGGCTTATGTGTTTTGGGTCCCAAACTCTAGATTAACTGTCCACTGCCATGTCTGAGTGTAAAACTAATTTTTAAATACTCTTTATTGAAATATACATATGTTCATCATTATATGTCTCATGTTTCCCCTGTGCATCTGCCATACAGATACTTTGAAGTTTTACACTTTTCTCTTTCTCATGTCTCTGGCAGTGTTATAAACCTGGTATCATGCGTGTAGGAAAGTGCCCTTGTTGGCATGGTTACCCCCCCCCCCCCCACACACACACTTTTTGCCTGATATTGATGCCAACTTAGATTGAGAGTGTGCTGGGACCCTGGTAATCAGGGTCCCAGCACAATGCCCTAGCACCAGTGTTCTTTCCCAAAATCAGTACCTTTGTTATCACAGTTGGCGCACCCATGGCACACAGTTAAGTCCCTTGTAAAAGGTACCCCTGGTATCAAGGGCCCTGCGGCCAGGGAAGGTCCCGAAGCGCTGTAGCATTTATTATGCCACCCTGGGGGACCCCTCACCAAGCTCAGGCACACTGCCTTTGAAGCTTGTCTGTGCTGGTGGGGAGGAAATGGCAAAGTCGACATGCCCACAAACCACTGCTTGTGGCATAGGTAAGTCACCCCTCTAGCAGGCCTTACAGTCCTAAGGCAGGGTGCACTATACCACAGGTGAGTGCACTATACCACAGCTAAGTCTATTCTTAGACATTGTAAGTGCAGTGTAGCCATATTGAGCATATGATCTGGGAGTTTGTCATTTACGAACTCCACAGCTCCATATTGGCCTTACTGAATACTGGGAAGTTGGGCATCAAACTTCTCAGCACAATAAATCCACACTGATGCCAGTGTGGGATTTATTGGAGAATGCACCCTGAGGGCATCTTAGAAATTCTCCCTGTATTTTATCCAAACTGTGCCAGCCTGCCACTTTCAAACACGTTTCTGACCACATCAGATGAGAGCCTTTGTGCTCTCTGTGGCCAGAAACAAAGCCTGTCCTGGGTGGATGTGCTTCATACCTCCCCCCTGCAGGAACTGTAACACCTGGCTGTCAACCTCAAAGGCTCAAGCATCTTGTTGCAGCACCCCAGGGCACTCCAACTAGAGGAGTTGCCCGTCCTGCGGACAAAGCCCCACTTTTGGCGGCAAGTCCGGTGGGAAAAATAGGGAAAGCAGGGAGGAGTGACCACCCCAGCTAGGATCACCTCTAAGGTTTCCAGAGATGAGGTGACCCCCTCCCTGCAGAATCCTCCATCTTAGTGTAGCCACCCTCAGAGACAGTAGTCACTGGCTTCTGCCCTCTGTCTCCTGTAACACCCCGAAATCCAGGATTTAAGGGCTGCCCTGAACCCAGTTCTTCTTATTCATGGCGACCGCACAAGAAGAAAGAAGGACTGCTAAGCTGAAACCCCAGCAGAGAAGAAGGAAAATGAAAATTGACTTGGCTCCAGCCCTACAGGCCGGTCTCCTGCTTCAGAGATCCTGCAAAAGAAAAGTGACAAATCCTGTGGATCCAGCAACCTCTGCCAAGCCTTCAGAGGTCTGCCTGCATCACAGAGGACCAAGAACTCCGGTGGACAGCAGCCCTGTCCAAGAAGAAACAACATCTAAGGACTCCAGAGACTCCTCGGATCTGCGAATCCTGACCACACTGCACCCGACGCCTGCGGCCCGTGTCCAGGGGGCCCAACCGACTAGAGAGGATCCCTAGGCGATTCCGAGCTAGTGCTCACCCTGAGTTGACCTCTCCTGTCCCCCACAATGACGCCTGCAGTGTGAGTCAAGAGGACCCCCCTGACTGCGAAAGCTCTGGACGAAGATATCCGGCTCCAAAAGGTACACTGCACCCACAGCCCCCATACCTTGGAGAACCTGACCTCTGGTGCAGCAACATTCAGTAGGCAGCCCTCCTACTTGACCAGTCTGTGGTTGCCCAAAACCGACCCTCTTGACCCAGCTTGCAGCATCTAAGTGGCCCCCCCAAAGGCACTGGGAGCCCGATGCTCTGTTTGCACCCTGCACCCGGCAGCCCCTGCACCGCTGAGGGTATGAGTTTGGTGTCTACTTGTGCATCCCCGGTGCTCCTCTAAACCACTCAGTTCTGCCCTCCGAAGACGCGGGTACTTTTCTGCAAGCAGATCTGATAGGGGCCATGCTAAATTTGCCTCAGCTTTGTCCTCTGCACCCGACCGGCCCCTTGTTGCTGGTGGCGGGTGTTTGAGGTTAACTTGAACCCCAACCTGTGGACTTCCTAATCCCCGGAGACTGGAGCTTTAAGTCATGTACTTACCTGTAAAATGTACTAACTTTTCTTCCCTTCAGGAACTGTTTCTGAAAATTGCTCAGTCAACTTTTAAAAGAGATTATTGCCATTTATTCAAGAACGGTATAACTTACCGATTCCAATCAAAGTAATATTGATTCATATGTGAAAAACTTATTTATTGATGTACTTACCTGCAACTTGAATCTTGTGGTTCTAGAGATAAATTTACAAAAGATATTTTTTTCTATATAAAAACAATTGGTATGGAGTTAAGTCATTGAGTGTGTGCTTCTTCTATTGTCTGTGTGTGTACAACAAATGCTTTTCACTGCTCTCTGATAAGCTTAACTGCTCGACCACACTAAGACAAAAGAGAGCATAAGTATTATCTACTTTAGCCCCTGTTGAGTATCTGGGGAACCCCTGATCTCAGTGCACAGTATATCTCATTTAGATATAGTATATACAGAGCCAGCTTCCTACAATGCTCTTTTGTTTTTTCCCAAGTAAACCAGGCAAGTCTTGCATCTAAAACGTGTCTTTCAGTCAAACAGATGGAGTTCTTGTTGAGCTGCCTGAGCTGTGGTAATTTCTGGGGACTTTTAATTAGCTAGCATCAATGTGTAAATTTGTGGGTCTTGCTTGCGAGCAGATAAGTAAAGCGGAGGGTTCCCCGAAGAAAAAGTGATATTGGAGTGGGACAGGGAAAATACTACACAAAGGCAGAAAACAACCTACCTCCAATACAATGCTCTAAATAGAGTCAAATACACAGGAAATGTCTTTCGAATGAATCAAACTTATATCTTATGTTCTCATTTGTGTTCACAGTCTATGTTTTAAGACATAATAACTTATCCAAATCCTTTGAACAAGAGAACCATCTCACCCTATCATGCTAAAATGACCACTCACAAACCTCATACATACCACTCCTACTGACACATCTTCCAGTAACATATTAAGACTATTTTGTATTATATCCCAGTGATAGGTACCATACACAGATACAAAGGAAGCAAATAAATAATCCCATAATGCATTGATATGTAGGAATGAACCCTTAAACGTCTCAAAAAGCCTATTGGCCTGACTAAGATTTACAGGCCTTTGTAGAGTCGGCAGGCACCCCATCAGGTTCCACGCTGGCGGCTTCAGCCTCGGCGCGATGGGGTATCTTGGATCTGATATCAGATCCAGAACGATGCTGAGTCCACACAGTCGACCTCCTCCGACATCGCTCCCGATGCCACTGGCGCCCACTGGTGGTGCGAGCCCCATTGTAATATCCAATGAGCCAGAACTGCATTGCACGATGCCGATTTCGGTGCCAATGGCAGCAACAGGTGCCAGATCATTGCCTAAGCCTTTCTATGACCAACCCGACATTAGTGAGGAATGGGCGGGGTCTCAGTTCCCTTTGGAGTTTCAATTGGAGCACATGGACTAGTATGAGGAGTTAGGAGAGACCAGTGGACTGCACGGTGGCTATGGAGGAGGGAGCATTGTATGCTATGGTGGTGCGTAGAGCAGCCGAGGTCCTGGACCTAGATCCGCCTGCGGTGCCGGTCAGGGCTAACCTCCTAACTGAGGTGCTTTAGCCAGGTGTTTCCACTTAAGAACCAATGTTACCTTTTAATGTAGCCCTCATGGACTTCCTGCTAGGGACGTGGTCCAAACCTAACCAGGGGCTCCTGTAAATAGGACAGTTGGCCGCTGCTGTCGCCCAGCTCTGGGTGATTCTAGCTTCCTCACACAATACCCCACCCCGGAGAGCTTGGTGGTCCAACCCTCCATTTCTCCACTTCCCATGGCACCTTCCCTTCCACTCCCCTGGATAAGGAATCCAAGAAGGTGGACCAACTTGGGAAGAAGATGTTTCTTCCTCCAACCTTGCATGACGGAGGATCACTTAGTCTTGCTCTGCGAGGAAGTTACAGCTCTCTTGGCCAAGGGAGTCATAGAAAGGGTCCCGATGTCAGAAGTAGGTAGTGGTTGTTATTCCCGCTACTTTCTGATTCCCAGAAAGAACAAGGGTCTTTGCTCTATTCTAGATTTGTGGCACGTCAGTCTCTTCCTCAAAATGGAGAAATTAAAAAATGCTTACTCTGGCTCCGGTCTTGTCTCCCCCAGAACAAGGAAACTGGATGGCAGCGTTGGACTTATTTTCACATCCCCATCCTGCCTGCACACAGGTGTTACTTGCGGTTCGAGGTATGCTCCCCATTCAGTCTAACCATTGCCCCTCGGATGTTCACCAAAACGATGGCTCTGATAGCAGCACATCTGTGCAGGTTAGGGGTTTCGGTCTTCCTTTACCTCAACGAGTGGCTGTTGAAGGCTCCTTCACCCCAGGCTGCCAACACCTACCCTCAGACTACGGCAAACCGCCTGCATTCGCTGGGGTTCACTATAAACGTGCCATAGTCACACCTAACTTCCTCTCAGACACTCCCTTTCATCTGAGCTTTTCTGGACACAGTGCAGTTTCTGGCTTATCCTCCTAAGCAGCGAGTCTAGGATATTCAGTTCATGATTCCAGTGTTTCGGCCTCTATCCTGGATTTTGGTAAGACAGACTCTGAGGCTGTTGGGCCTCCTAGCCTCCTAGCCTCCTGCATCATGTTAGTCAGACATGCCAGATGGCATATGAGAGCTATGCAGTGGGACCTCAAGTTCCAATGGGCACAGCGTCAGGGGAATCTTACCGACAGTTCAGATCTTGGAGGGAACTGTAAAAGATCTGCAGTGGTGGTTAATGAACTGCGATTGGGTCAGAGGCAGACTCCTCTCCCTTCCCCAATCGAATCTCACAGTAGTGACAGATGTGTCACTCTGGGGATGTGGCGGCTATGTGTAACAGTTGGAGATCAAAGGCCTCTCGTCTCCGGTGGAAAACGGACTCCATATCAACTTACTGGAGCTCTAGGCGACCCGACTGCATGGAAATCATTTCTTCCTGTTGTAAAAGGGAAGATGGTGCAGGTGTTTACTGACAACACCACACAATGTGGTACTGCAACAAGCAGGGCATTGTGGGGTTGTGAACCCTTTGTCAAGAGGCCCTGTGTATCTGGACATGACTGGAACAGCAGGGCATAACGTGGTTCAACTCCTGGCAGGTTCTCTGTACTCCAGGGCAGACAAACTCAGCTGTCGGTGCCTTGCAGATCAAGAGTAGTCTCTCCACCCGGTGATGGCACAAGGACTCTTTCAGCAGTGGGGAGAGCCATGATTAGATCTGTTTGCCTCCACAGAGAATGCTCGATGTCAGCAGTATTGCACGTTGGAGTTTCCAATGTCAGCACTCGCTCAGTGGCGCTTTTCGTCACGAGTGGAGTTCAGGCCTCCTTTATGCCTTTCTGCCCATACCACTTCTCCCCAGAGTTATCAAGAACGACTGGGCCCAAGTAATACTGGTGGCTCTGGACTGGGCATGGAGAGTCTGGTATTCCGAGCTTCTGAAAATGAGCATTGATCCTTCGATCAGGCTACCCCTTTGGGAAGATCTTCTGTTGCAGCAGCAGTAGAAGGTTCTCCACCAGAATCTGTCAACTCTGCGCCTTCATGCGTAGGCATAGAGCGCCGACAGTTGACAGCCTTCGTCCTTCCTCCCGAAGTCTGTAAAGTTATTCTCGCAGCCAGGCATTCCTCCACTAAGACTGTATACACCTGCTGTTGGAATCGTTTTGTAAATTATTGTACAGAAAGATCTATTGATCCCCTTTCTGCTTCTCTCTCTGACATTATTCTCTTTATCTTATTCCTTGCCCAGAAGGGTTATGCTTTGGGCATTCTCAAAGGCTGTCTTTCTGCCTTCTCAGCATACCTTTGGCTGCCTGATCAGCCTTCATTATTCAAATCACCTATTATACATACATAGGCATGCTTGTTCTATATATCGTAGGAACCAAGAAATTAATCCATCAGATCATGGGTTGGCTGAGGTCCAGTTTTAGGAAGCAAAAAGGGAGGGCCGATATGTCTGAAATTTTATTTTTAGACTGGGATGTCGTAGATGCATGACAGGATTTAACAATAAACCACAAAGACTGATTAGCTGGCACTGAATGGAGTATTGATACTAGCAGGTATTGTTATTCTTTGAGACCCTCACCCATTCGTTTGATGAGATGCTTCACCATTGGGTCTCATCCTTGTGCCCTAGAAACCAGGATGTTAACCTCAGTGGAGGGTGCATGTAGGAAGTTGGCTCTGTATATACTATTTCAAAGTGAGAGATAGTGTGCACAGAGTCTAAGGGTTCCCCTTAGAGGTTGATAGTGGCAAAATTAGATAATACTAATGCTCTATTTTGTGGTAGTGTGGTCAAGCAGTAGGCTTATCAGAGGGTAGTGTTAAGCATTTGTTGTACACACACAGGCAATAAATGAGGAACACACACTCAAAGACTTAACTCCAGGCCAATAGTTTTTATATAGAAAATATATTTTCTTAATTTATTTTAGAACCACAAGATTCAAGATTTGAGGTAAGTACATAAAATGCAAGGTACTTCACACATGTAAGTATAGAACTTTGATTTAAAACAGTAGTACACACAGTTTTGGTTAAAATGGCAATACGTTATTTTAAAAGTGGACACTGCATAAATCAACAGTTCCTGGGGGAGGTAAGTTTGGTTAGATTTCTCAGGTAAGTAAAGCACTTACACATTCAGTCTCCTGGGCATTGGCAGCCCGCTGTTGGGGGTTCAAGGCAACCCCAAAGCCAAAGCACCAGCAACACAGGGCCGGTCAGGTGCAGAGGACAAAGGAGGGCCCAAAACACATAGGCGCCTATGACGAACAGGGGTGCTCTGGTCCTAGTCTGCTTACAGGTAAGTGTCTGCGTCCTCGGGGAGCAGACCAGGGGGATTTTGTTGAGCACTGGGGGGGCCCACAAAACACACCCTCAGCTGCACGTGTCGGCCCGGTGCAGTAGGCAAAGTAGGCATCAGGTTTGCTATTGAAAGCAATGGAGTTACCCCGGGGTCACTTAGGCGATGCAGGCAGGGCACAGGGGGGCTTCTCCAGCCAGCCACCGACTGAGCTGGGATGAGGGGCGCCTGCTGGTCACTCCTGCACTGGAAGGTGGTTCCTCTCGGTCCTGGGGGCTACGGGTGCAGTACTTGGTCCAGGCGTCGGGTTCCTTGTTACCAGGCAGTTGCAGTCAGGGGGAGCCTCTGGATCCTCTCTGCAGGCGTTGCTGTGGAGGTGCAGGGGGGTCGACTCAGGGTACCCAAGTGGTCATAGTCGCCTGGGAGTTCTCTCTTCGGTGTTGGTTCTTTGGAGCTTGAGCCCGGGGCGTCGGGTGCAGAGTGTGAAGTCTCATGCTTCCGGCGGGAAGAGAGAGTTCTTTGAAAGTTGCTTTAAAGTTGCAAAGTTGTTGTAGTTTTTGAACAGTGCCGCTGTTCTTGGGAGTTTCTTGGTCCTTTGGGTTCAGGGCAGTCCTCTGAGTCCTCAGATGTCACTAGTTCCTGTCGTATGGGTCGCTGTGCAGGTTCTTTGAGTCTGGAGACAGGCCAGTAGGGCTGGGGCCAAGTCAGCTGTCGTCTCTGTCGTATCTGCGGGGCTTTCAGGTCAGCAGTCCTTTTTGTTGTTGTAGGTTGCAGGAATCTGCTTTCCTGGGTTCAGGGTAGCCCCTAAATACTAAATTTATGGGTGTGTTTAGGTCTGGGGGCAGTAGCCAATGGCTACTGTCCTGGAGAGTGGCTACACCCTCTTTGTACCTCCTCCCTGAGGGGAGGGAGGCATATCCCTATTCCTATTGGGGGGAATCCTCCAAACTCAAGATCGAGGATTTCTAAAGGCAGGGGTCACCTCAGCTCAGGGCACTTTAGGGGCTGTCCTGACTGGTGGGTGACTCCTCCTTGTTTTTCTCTTTATCTCCTCCAGCCTTGCCGCCAAATGGGGGGACTAGATGGGATGCCCTGGGGTGCTGTAACAAAAGGCATGAGCCTTTGAGGCTCACCGCCAGGTGTTACAGTTCCTGCAGAGGGAGGTGAGAAGCACCTCCACCCAGTACAGGCTTGGTTCCTGGCAACTGAGTGACAAAGGCACTCACCCCATGTGGACAGAAACTCGTCTGATTGTGACAGGCTGGTAGAAACTGGTCAGCCTAGCACTAGGAGTCGGACTGGTATTCAGGGGGCATCTCTAGGATGCCCTCTGGGCGTATTTTACAATAAATCATATGTGCATTTATTGTGCTGAGAAGTTTGATACCAAACTTCCCAGTTTTCAGTGTAGCCGTTATGGAATTGTGGAGTTTGTGTTTGACAAACTCCCAGACCATATACTCTTTATGGCTACCCTGCTCTTACAATGTCTGAGGTTTTGCTTAGACACTGTAGGGGCATAGTACGCATGCACTTATGCCCTCACCTGTGGTATAGTGCACCCTGCCTTAAGGCTGTAAGGCCTGCTAGAGGGGTGACTTACCTATGCCACGGGCAGTGAGATGTGGGCATGGCACTCTGAGGGGAGTGCCATGTCGACTTAGTCATTTTCTCCCCACCAGCACACACAAGCTGTGAGGCAGTTTGCATGTGCAGTGTGAGGGGTCCCCAGGGTGGCATAAGACATGCTGCAGCCCTTAGAGACCTTCCCTGGCAACAGGGCCCTTGGTACCAGGGGTACCATTTACAAGGGACTTATCTGTGTGCCAGGGCTGTGCTATTTGTGGGAGCAATGGTACAGTTTAGGGAAAGAACACTGGTGCTGGGGCCTGGTTAGCAGGGTCCCCGCACACTTTCAATCATAACTGGCATCAACAAAAAGGCAAAAACTCAGGGGCTAACCATGCCAAGGAAGGCATTTCCTTACAGCGCACTTTTACATTTCTTTTCAGGCTGATTTATGTGATAAAAATACCTAGGGGCTTCATTCTGCTCATCCCAAATAAGGAAAAATGCTAAAACGTATAGCCAAAACATTCAGTTAAAAAGTGGGACATAAAACACTGCACACTTAAGTGGACGAATTTTATCGTCAGTTGCCTAATAACTCTCACCCTATACCTACATATAATGGGTCTTTTTTTGGAGCAGACAGCTGATATGCTTCTGTAGTCACACACTGGAAAAAAAACACAGACCGATAGGAGAACATCCCCTGTCTGTAATTATTATGTCCGTAATGCAAAATGAGCCAGTTGCATCATCGCCTGCCCATATTTCCAACCAGTAGTTAATTACTTTATCAAGAGAACCATGTCCTGACAAACCTATGTATGCCCCTATGCGATTACAGTGACAGCACAACTGGCTTCCTGAGATGCAGTTGGCATCTGGGAGAATGTGTCTTGTGTGTGTCGCTAGTAGTGATGTATCACTTTTGTTCCCAGGATTATTGGTGGATGTATTTTGAAAACTGCTGTCTCTAGCCAGACAGCGGGGGGCTTTTTTCTAATTTTGTGTGAGATTCTGTTAGCAAAAAAGACCCCAAGACTCAATTTTTAAACACTTGTCTGTTATATCCAGAGACTGTATGATCATTATTATAGTACGTTAGCTAAACAGTCTCTCAGATGTTTATGATTCTTTTTGCAACGTGGTCAGTGCCTCTGCATCCTTTACTGTTTTCCTTCTACGTTGTTTTATTGTATATAAGATGCAACTAATATGGTGATGAGTATGCTCAACTATGTAGGCCAGTACTAGCGAATCTGATGACATTGTTGTGTTTTTTGTTGTTGTTGTGTGTTTGCACCAGAATATAATAAGGTATGTTCAACACTACTCATAATAGATGTTTTTAGTAACTCTTGGAATTTAAGTGGTTCCTTGGTATTTCATCATTTAGTCTTACAATGTTGGTTTTCAGGAGATACACCCACTGCTTTTCTCTTACCAGAAGAGTAATCAGAACCACTAGTAGAGCATATACATCACCATATTAGTTGCATCCTACATTCTGATAGAAACTTCTAGCTGCTAGTTCTTCTTCTTTTCAATATTCTGCAGGTGTCAAACTGGATCTGTAAACCTTTCAGTAGTACCTCTGTGTGCCGGTAGGTGGCACTGTGCGGCTCCGCACTTATGCTGTTCTGCTCCAGAAATTACATGTGGGGACTCAATAGGTACCACTCACCCGTGCTGACATAAGTTCCTTTCTTTCCACGTCACCAGAAGTGAATCCGGAGTTTTCTCCTCTCTCAGAGACACTTACCTCAGAAATTGTCTACATTTCATGGTGTGCACGAGAATGTCACCGCGAAAAATGACACGTTTGAAGCACTGTTGGGACTGTTGCAAACAAATGTCTGTAACAGATCCTTATCAGGTGTGCCTGCAGTCAAGTCACAACTCTAAGGCCTTCAGTCACTGCATGCTGGTGAACCCATAGGCCATATTGGACCACCAGGCAAACTCTCCATTACCAAACACAAGAAGACCCCACAACAAGACCAGTCTAAGTTGTGGTCCAAGTCGAAGGTTCAGTTCTTGTGCCATTCTTGCTCCTGAACTGGACAAAGTCATTCCAGAGGCTGGTATTGGTCGAGCTCGAAATCGTTGAATAAGCCCATGAAGAAGCATAAAAAAATTAAAGCAGGGCTTGATCCCTTATTGCTTCTCATGCTCACCTGAGGAGTTGATTTGGGGAATTATTCCGTAACTAGTTCCTGCACAACCAGAGTTTCCAGGGCCATCCACCACTCCAAAAGAGATTGAGGAGTTCTGCAAGGCTATGATCTAACTCTTCGGATCTTTGCTGACTCCCTGTGATGCACCTTTGAGTCCCAAGAAGCCAGGAGGCCTTTCATCTGGGGTATCTCCTGAAGGTTCACCCTCAGGGTCAGTTTAACACTCCAAGCCCATCATGAAGACTCCGATTCCAACCCAGCCTCTGGAGCCACGGTTCCTGGAACTTTGATGCTGAATCAATTTACACTGGGTGAGGAGATACCTCTGTCTCTCTGATTTAAAGTCCATGCCGGACTGACCTTGGCCGAAGCTGTGCCCGACCACTGTTGAGGCACTGCTTCCTCCATGTGATCTGCTGTCTCCACACAGGAGAACATATATCTTACATTCCCTTTTCAACACGGACCCAGGAAGCGATTATGAACCAGGTGATAAGTTTGCTCAGCAATATCATAAATAAGGACATTTGGTATGATGACTTGCTCCCTACCAGCCTGTAGCCCAAATGCTGCATCAGATCAGCTGATTCTTGGCCCTCGTTGATGCTGTACCCTTCATATTCACCAGCACATGTCGTTATTGTAGGGGCACTCATTAGTTTTGAAGTTTTCCACTGTAGTGATCTGGGGACTCACAGGAAACACAGCCAACATCTTCACCGCTTGGCAACATACCCCATACTTAATTTTAATGTCTTTAAATGATCTCTCAACACTTATTTGTATTGTTAAAATTTCTTATGATGTGTTTCTTGTTCCTAGCACCAAGCTGTTTCAATGTACTGGCACTAAATAAATAATAGAAATAACTCTTCTGGTGCCAATAGATTAATAACTAGGAATTGAGCCCTAGGATCATTATTCGCCTCCCAGAAGTGCATGAACGTTGTGAGGCAGAAAACAATACACTTCTAAAGAAATCTGAATCGCACCCAAATGTGAGGTGAATACAAGCTGAAGTTTGCTCAAATTAAAATGGACAGCAAGCCACTTTAGAATAGAATGATGACCTAACCAAAAGACGTACAATATAATGAATCATTCTCACAAGGTGGTCACACTGCATTACGTTTAATAGAAAGATTTTAGAATCTGCAGGTTGTATGTTTCTGATATATACTTCCAAACACATATTCCTCATCTTCTGAATATTCCCCAGGTGTCAGACTGGATCTGGAAATGTTTCTGCAGTACATTAGGCTGCTGGTAGGTGTTTGCCATGCAGCTCCGCAGTGATGCCGTTCCGCTCTGGAAATAATGTGCGGAGCCTATATAAGGGCCAATCCCACATGCTGATGTCTGTTCCTTTCTTTATGTGTCACCAGTGTGGATCATGAGCTTACCTCATTTCAGTGTGAGACCATTTTACCTCAAATGTTTTACAGTGTGCAAGGGAAGTGTTACCTCCCAAAATGACAGGTTTTAAACCTTTTAAGGACTGTCTCAAGCAGGTGTATGTGACCTATCCTCTTCAGGTTTGTCTGTGGTGCCTAAGGTCTAGTAATGACTAATGCTTTCAATGACAGCACATCAATGAACCTGAAAGCCTTTATGGCACCCCAAGGCAAAATTCTTTATCACCCAGCTCCACAGGACTCCATGTCATGTCTGGTCCAAGACAAAAGGTTGATCTCCTTTCCATTCACAAGTCAATCCAGAGGCATCCATGCAAGATTCTGCCTGTTCCCGCCACTGTCGCACTCCAGCGAAGGCGCTGGGATATTGCCATGCCTCTCAACCTCGCTCCTGTACTGGGATGACTTTGGAGCCCATCCTGCAATTTGTTCTGGCACAACCTGAGTTTTCTGGGCTGTCAGCAACACCAAAGCAGATCTAAGAGTTCTACAAGGCTATGCTCTGACTCTTCACATCTTTTCGGACTCTCTTTGGCAGACCTATGGGCTGCAAGGAGCTTAGAGTCCCTTCATCTCGGATACCACTGGTGGATTTGCCCTCAGTGCTAGTTGGATCCACTGAACACGTCACTGGGACTTTCTCGGCTCCTACACACCTCTGCCCACATGAACCATGCCAGTTCCCACTGTTTTGACACCGATACTGACTTCACTGGCTCCGCAGGATGAAGTGCCGTTGTGCTTGCCTGCTCCAGGTAGGTGCTGCTTCGACCCTGACCAAGGCATCGATTGGTTTGTGCAGAAACGCAACCTTTAACATTTGACCTGCCTAGTGTCCCATGTCTGGGTAGAGTCTGATACTGACTGTGATACAGGAGATGAAATTGGCAAACCCTACCAAGAAGAAACTTGGATGATGATCTCTGAGATGCTAGTGGTCTTGACACCTTACCTGATTATGGCATTCTCACATCCCTGGACCTGCCACCAAAGACATTGTGCTCTGGTCATATGGAGGGCAGCTGAAAACCAATGTCCTGACCTGAGTACTCTGGCTGTGGTAAACTACTACTGAGCCCCTACTTCCTTTTATTGAGGCACTCACTGATACCCTCACACGAGCCTAGACCAAACCTTGCACTGGTCCCCCATTTAGTCACCATATTGTGAAATGCTACAAACCTGCCCCTTGCTCTCCTACCATTTTGTCTCAGCACCTCTCCCCTGATAGCTTGACACCACTCAGACAAACCCATATATATTTCTGACTACTCCCTGGATAGGAAGCCCAAAAGAAGGGAGACCTTGGGGAAGCAGGTATTTTTTTCCACTAGTTTGGCTTCAGGGCAGTCAATGCCAGCTGCCTGCCTGGAATTTGGGGCCACATGTACGAAGGCTTTTTCACGTCGCAAACAACGAATCAGGCTGTTTGCGACATGCAAAATGCAGTTCCCCGTGTACCAACCCATTTTTGCGATTCAGTAAACTATTTACTAAATCGCAAAAAGGGCTTGCGACTCGCAATTAGGAAGGTGTGTTCCCTTCCTAATTGCAACTCGCAGTCCCATGTATGATTGTTTTGTGACCGCGAATGTGGTCGCAAAACAATTGCAGTTAGCACCAGTGTAGCACTGGTGCTAACCCATTTCCAAACGGGAAGGGGTCCCCATGGGACCTCTAACCCTTTGTGAATGTCAGTGTAAAAAACATTTCAGAGCACTGAAAAAATGAAACACAAAAGTGTCATTTTTTTGTTGTTTTTGAAATGCACCTCGTTTTCCTTTGAGGAAAACGGGCTGCATTTAAAAAAAATAAAAAATGAAACTGCTTTATTGAAAAGCAGTCACAGACATGGTGGTCTGCTGTCTCCAGCAGGCCACCATCCCTGTGACGGCCGCCATTTCTAAGGGGGTCGCAAAATGTGACCTACCTCATGAATAATCATGAGGTGGGCATTTACGACCCCCTTACAAATCGCTAATAGTGTCATTGACACTATACAACATTCGATTTTGCGAGTCGCAAATTGCAAGTCGCTCTGACTCACATTTTGCGTGTCGCAAAAACCAAAAGGTTGGTACATGTGACCCAAAGTTGCTTAAGCACTTCCTGGAGTCCCGGAAGACCTTTGCCCTGTCCTAACTCAAACCATACAGGGTGCCTGTCACAATTCCAGATTCATAACTTGTAGTGGCCTGAATACCACAGGCTTCTCTAGACTGTTTTTTCAAGCAGTGTCCAGTCGTCCTTTATGGACATGCCCTTTGACAAGACTTGCCTATTTGGGAACAAGGCAGATTTTGCTTTGGAGCTGTTCAAAGAGAGCCAGACCTCTGCACACTCCCTGGGCTTAAATGCCCTACCTCACAGCCACACCAGCTCTACTGTTTCTTTTCTTGTTTTGGGAGATGTACCACACACCGAATGCCACTCCAGCCTCAGTAAAGTGTCCTGCAGTTTCATGGCACCCACTGACCCTGCGATCAAAGACAAGTGCACCATTCAGTCTACTGACTCCCAGCCCCCCACAGCCTCACCTTCCAAATCCCTTTAGCGTGCAGTTAGTGGAGCACAGCCACCCGTTTGGACGCAGGATCCAACAATTCTTAACAGGTTGGCAGGCCTTAACACCGGACAGGTTGGTCTTGTAGCTTGTTCCGAAGATATATGCCTTATCCTTCATAACTACTCCACCACACCTTCTTCTGTCCCTCAGACGCCTTATGGAAGAGCATCTCCCACTCCTAGGGCAGGGAAGTAAAGCCTTTTTGGCAAAAAGGCGATTAGGAGGGTGCTTGCACCATAAATGGGTTGTGTTATTTCTTCTACTTTTTGGTGACACAGAAGAACGGAGACTTTCAACCTATTTTTGACCTGAAACCCTATGGTGCAGATGTCTGTGACAGACCTTCACCTGATTTGTCTTTGCTACTTGGAGCCAGGCTACGACTCCAGGACCTGTGAGGAATGCTGCTCGAACCCTGTGGCATTACATAAGGAGTGTCTGAAGCTTCTGGTCACTCGACATTGGACCGCTTTGTGACGCTCCGGATTCCGGTCACAAGGAATGTACTGGGACTGTTCACCAACCCCCCTCGAAGTTGGTCTTTGCGGTTGAAGTCATTGTCTGGTAAATCCCACAGAAAATCCAAGAAGTCCAAGCGCACTTTGACGTTTTTGCACCAATCCAAGACTTTGGATGAGGCATGGGAAAGTGTCACAGTTGGAGGCCCTGATCCTGCACGTCCTCCATGGAGGCTGTGGCTGGGTCCACTCTGCGCCTTCCAGAGCTTCCTGGAGCTGAAGCAACCCCCATCCAACTCAAGGTGTTTTATGATGCCATGCACATATATTTGGATCCAGCGGTCCCCATGGGTCACTGGGGAGGACCCTCTAGATTCTCCCCGGCAAGCTTGGTCTCAGCATCAGTTGGGCCCCTTGGATGCGATGATGGATCCGGAGTGAATCCACCCACAACACTGTAACTTCCTTCGGAACCTGCTCAAATGGCATTATTCCCTGAATTGCCATCGCCAATGGTGATGCCATCCTCATTGTCATATCGGGTTACGACGGAGCCGGAAGCGCAAAATCCGATGCCAACTTTGGCACCAGCCAGAACCAGATCTTCCAAGCTGGAACCAGTGCCGGATTGGAGACTAAGACAATTGGGCAGGGTCTCAGGACCTTTATGGTTTCCCTAACCCCCTTGATGAACCAGAGGGCAACTGGTATGAGGGACTGGCGGGTGCCACTTTTATGGATACCCCACCAGACAGTGGCTCGGCCTCTCCTCTTACTGTGGCTTTCTTTGCCATGGTGGTGCTAAGGTCCCAGACCTTCAGCTTCCCTTGTCTTGACAGAGGTGCTTCAGCCAGGATTTACCCCTCTGAACCCCCTCCTCCCATTCACTGAAGCCTTTGTGGATGTCTTGCACAGGACCTGAGCTAAATCCTCCACAGGGGCTCCTGTACACAGGACAATTGCCTGCCACCATCACCTCACTACTGTGGATGCAGCTTTTTCCACCCAGCCTTGTTGTCCAGGCCTCCACTTCCAAAGTTCTTCCTGGCACATTCCATACTACTCCACTGGATACAGAATCCAGGAGGGGAGATCCGTTTAGTAAGAGGATGTTCTCTTCCGCCAGCCAGGCACTGTAGTCAATGAACACAGCTTGCCGTTTGTGCCGATACACCCATATGCTCTAAAACTTGGTTGGGCATGTGCTGTCAAGTTCACAGAGGAGGCCCAAGCCATGCTGATCCAGGCTGTTGTTGATGCAGAGAAGTTCGCTATATGCTGCGGAGTGGATATGACCGAATTGCTAGTTAGAGCGATTGCATTGGCAGTGGTACTCACACCTGGCTGAGGTTGACTGACTTTCAGGGGATGTCCAAGCTTGCACACATTTTTCCTCAGACTTTCCATTGCCAGCCCCAGTCCACCTTTCACCCCTTCCGAGGCTATAGGAGGGGTTAACATCGGTGCCCATTCTTTCCAAGGCCAGCAGGCTCCCCAGTCGTTTTCTGGCTGAGGACGTGGTTCCAACAGATCCCGTGGGACAGTCAGTCAGAGGTCGTTCCACTCTACCACCCCCGGCAGCCACAGCCTCCAAAACTCATTAGTTTGCCTTCAATCATTCAAACATTTATAGAGCGCAGCAAATCACCAGTGAGAGTCTTGTGGTGCTGGAGCTGAATGCTGCTGTGTGGAGGAAGGATCATTCAAACATCCAGGTCTTTAATTCTCTTCTGAATTGCTGAAGCAACAGTACGTCCTGAGGTGTGGGGGGGGGGCAATGTTCCAGGCCTTGGCTGCCAAGTGGGAGAAGGGGTGTCCTCCGCTGTTGCCTCGACTGATCCGTGGGTTGTCTGTGAGGGAGAGGGAAGCTGATCATAGGTGTCTGGTTGGTTGGTGGAAGGTCAGGTGTTTGTTTATGTATGCTGGTCTTTCGTTATGCAGGGCCTTGTAGGCATGGGTCAGCATTTTGAACTGGCATCTCTTCTGAATCGGGAGCCGGTGTAGTTTTTTGAGATGGGGTGTGATGTGGGTCCTTCTGGGGAGGTCGAATATGATTCCTGCCGCTGAGTTCTGTATTGTTTAGAGTCTCTTCAGGAGGCATGCTGTGATTCCTGTGTGGAGTATGTTTCCGTAGTCCAGTATGCTGGTGATGGGGGATGTCTGCTGGGGGTCACCTGAAGATCTTGCAGAGCATGCAGAGTGTGAAAGCAGGCAGATGAGACTGCGTTGACTTGTTTCCTCATGGATAGCTTGCTATCCAGGATGATGCCGAGGTTGCTGTTGTGGTCTGATTGGGAAAGAGGTGTGCTGAGCTCCCCGGGCCACCATGTGTCCGTCAATGGAGAGGTGGTGTTCCCAAAGATTCAGTTTTTTCGATGTTGAGTTTGAGACAGTTGTCCATCATCCACTCGTCCATCATGCATCTGTGGAAGTTGGCTTTTGTGCTGGAGGGCTCTTCGGACAGTGAGAGGGTGAGCTGTGTGTCGTCAACGTAGGAGATGATGTTAAGTCTGTGTGATCTGACGGTGACAGCCAGGGGGTTCATGTGGTGTTGAAGAGGTTCGGGCTGAGGGACAATCCTTGGAGGACTACATAAATGATCTTCTTGGACTCTGAGATGAACAGTGAGACTAATCCTTTTGGGTTCTGCTGGTGAGGTACGAGGCAATCCATTTGAGGATATTTCCTTGAATCCTGATGTGGTGGAGTTGATCAGGATGTTGTGGAATACTGTGTCAAACTCAGCCAACATGTCAAGAAGGATGAGAGCTGCTGTTTCCCCACAGTCCAGGAGGGCTCTGATGTCATCTGTAGCTGCAATCAACGCTGTCTCGGTGCTATGGTTATTTCTAAATCCAGACTGAGAGGGGTCTAGGAGGTTGTGGTCTTCTAGGTGTTGGGTGAGTTGCTGGTTGATACCTTTCCTGAGGACTTTTGCTGGATAGGGGAGCAGAGAGATGGGCTAGTAGTTCTTCATTTTGACTGAGTCTGCAAATGTTTTTTTCAGGAGGGCCACACTTCAGCATGCTTCCAGACTTCTGGAAAGGAGGCCAGGGTGATGGAGGTCCTTCCTGAGCTCGTTGCCAATTGTCTTGCTTCTGAGGTTGAAGACGTGGTGATGGCAAGGGCCATGGGTGCTCCCAGAGTTCATGATGGAGATAGTGTTTTGCGTGGTGAGGAATTCCTTTTGGGTGAGAAGGTGTTAGGGGTTCATGTTTGTGCTTGCTTGGTTGATGCTGTCTGCGGCACAGGGTTGGCATTCGAAGTTTTCATAGATAGCCATAACCTGGTCATGGAAGAAGTCCGCAAGGTTGTTGTACAGTTCCTGGGAGGGAGTGATTTCATTCTCGGTGGCTGCAGGATTGGTGAACTCCTTCACTATGGCAAAGAGTTCTCTTCTGTGGTTTGTGCTGGCTTTGATGTGGTCTGCTAGTACATTCTTCTTGGTTTCGGAGGCAGTGGTACTGGTTGAGGGCAGTCCTGAAGGTGGTATGGTCTGTTTTTTTGCTGATGCGCCACTTCCTTTCAAGTTGTCAGCCATTCCATTTGGTGGAGTGCAGTTTGTCAGTGAATCAGCTTGCTCTTTTGCTTTGTTTTTCGACCTTGGCTGTCTTTACGGGGGTTAATGATGGTGCATTCTGGGATCCACTGGGAAAAGCTCTTTGCTGCTTGTTCAGGGTCATGTAGAGTCTGGGTGGTGGAAGCTGAGAGTGTTGTTCTACTGGCCTTCTGATACCTTTTTCCTGTTTTTTTTTTTTGCATGGATCTGGGGGGTGCAGTGCTGGAGTAAGTGGGTCCGTAGATGAAGTGTATACTGTGGTGGTCAGACCAGGTTGAGTGGTGTGGTGTGGATTTACCTGACTGTCGCTGGAGGTGAAGATTGGGCCAAGCTTGTGTCCTGCGATGTGGGTAGGGTCAGTGCCGAGCTGCTTGAGGCCGATGTTACTTAAGCTTTCCAAGAGGTCGGTGGAGTGGCTGGGTTGTATGAGTCACCTCATACAATCTCAGGCACACAGTGGGTGGCAGGATAGACCACCACCTCCCTCTCTGGAAGTCCATAAAATCGGACAAGTGGGTTCTTCTAATTGTTCAGTGTGTTTACTCCATCCCCTTCCTCGAAACTCCACCGCCCATGCCACCTTCTTTTGATTGGCTGAAGGAGGAGTACCTCTCCCTGCTTTGTCAGGAAGGACAGGCTATCTTGGCCAAAGAAGCTATTGAGAGGGTGCCGGAATCAGAAATAGCTTGTGGTCGCTATCCCTGCTACTTTTTGGTGCCCAGAAAGGACAGAGGCATCTGTTCTATTCCTGACCTCTGCCTTCTCAGAAAAGTTTCCAAAATACTTTTTAAAGAATGAGAAATTCAAGATGCTCACGTTGGCTCAGGTTCTGTCTGTCCTCGATCCTGGATACTGGATGGTACAGTTGGACTTTAAGGATGCCTACTTCCATATCCCCATCCTGCCTGCCCACAGACCTTACCTGTGGTTCATAGTGGACCACAAGCATTATCATTTTGCTGTGCCCCCCCTTTGGCCTTACCAGCGTCCCTTGGGTGTTCACCCAAGTGATGGTGGTGATAGCATCATATCTGCAGAGGTTGGGGTTCCAGTCTTCCCCCTACTTCGATCACTGGCTGCTGAAAGCGAGCTAACACCAGGCGGTCGTCTCCCACCTCCAGACTACGAATCACCTCCTGCATTCATTGGGGTTCACTGTAAAAGTTCCAGAGTCACACCTGACTCCCTCTCGAATGCTCCCTTTCATCAGGGCATTTCTGTATACAGTGCAGTATAGGAAAGTACCATCTTTCTAGCATAGTTACCCCCACTTTTTGCCTGATGTCAGTGTGTTTAGACTGTAGTTCACTGGGTAACCTGCTGACCAGAACCTCGGTGTCCGTGCTTTCTTCTCTAAATTTGGTTACTGGTAAACTTTTTACACCCACAATTGGCATAGTGGTGCACCAATGTAAGTCCCTAGTATATGGTACCTAGATACCCAGGGCAGTGGTACACTTGGGGACCCCAATGAGCTGCAGCATGTATGGGAGCCCATGTAAACTGTGCCTGAAGGCCTGCCTTTGCAGCCTGTGTGAAATGGTGCATGCACCTTTCACTTAGGATATAAAGTTTGCCTCATATCCTTGTCACTGCACTTAGACACTGTAAGTCACCCCTCTGGTAGGCCCTTCAGCTCAAGGGCAGAGTGCAAGTCCCTAAGTGTAAGGGTATCCTTGCATGAGCAGGATACCCCTATAAACCCCAGACTACATTCCCTGGGCTTTGTAAGTGCGGCAAAGCCTTCTTACGGTATGTAGTGGACACTGGTCAATACAAGTGGTCCAACTACATAATGGCTTCTCCGAACCTAGGCATGTTTGGTATAAAACATGTTGGAATCATGCAACTTCACTGATTCCAGTGCTAGTTGCATGATTCCCTGTACTCCGGGGGTTATAGTATCCCCCAGTTCTGCCTGTGCAGCCTTATGGGGTCTGACTGCCAGCCCATGCTGCTGCCGACCCCAGACACTGTTCTGCCCTACTGCTGGTGAGCCTGGCTCTGGCAGAGGAACGCAGAACAAATGATTTCCTATAAGGGAAAAGTGTGACCACCTACTACCCCTATGTATTTGGTGTCTGAGGGCTGGGGTGGGGAGGCCTGCGTGCGCCACCAGACTGATTTGAAAGGCACATTTGGTACCCTCTGCATAATCCGGCTTGCATCGGTTTGGTACGAAACTGCACAAAGGACAGGGCAGTGACCACCCCTCTGTCCAGCTCTTTCCCTAGCTCTGCCAGTTGGCCACTTGATTCTGCCATCTTGAGAATAAGATATGCAGAGGCCTCTGGGAGCATCTGACTGGTTAGGCCAGGTAGATGATGTCCCTTACCCCCTCTGATACATAGGTCACCCCAGAGAGTGACCAACCCGTTTTAAGGGTTACTTAAGGGCTCCCCCGCAGATGGGTCCTCTGATTCATCTAGCAGGACATCATCTGCTCCTGGCCTCTGGAACCGCTGCTGGTCTGCTTTGGAACCAAAACAAGTCTGGTTCTGGTGGGAAGGCTCCCATTGCAACATTGTTTCTCCGGATCCTGCAAGAACTCTGCAACATCCAAGGCTGTGCATCCTCCAGGGTCACAAGGACTCTATTTGCACCTGGAATCACAAAGGAATCTCTCTTGGAGTGAAGGAGTCACTCCCCTGCAACCGCAGGCACCTCAAGACCACGTTGACAGGCTGGTGGGGGTCTGTTGTCTATCGGACATCGAAAGGCTCTGCATCACAGGTGGTTGGTCTGTGGCCTCCTCTGGATCCTGCTTGACTTATGACCAACTTGGGAGACTGTGGGCTCCTGCTTCTGCCACTGGACTTGAACCTCTGTGCTTCGCAACTGTTGCTCTTGCCAAGGCTTGTTGACTCTTCCTCCAGGAAATCTTCAGGCACCAAGAAGCCCTGGCCTCCAGCATTCGCAGTTCAAGGCCCCTGTACCTCAGCTCCTGCAACGTGGGACTTCTGTTTTGTTCTGCTGTTGAGGCCTCCTTGTGACTCCCTGTGTCCATCGTCTGTGGGTCAGTCGTGGGGCTTCAACAACTTTTACTGGCCTTTTCGCATGATGAGGGCCAGCCCTGACTCCCCCCTCAAGGGTGTAGAGTGCTCTGGACCTTGCGGTCCCCAAAACTTTGCAAATACCTCTTCAGCTCCTGTTTGCATTTGCCAGTGCTTGTTTGTGGCCTCGCTGGTCACTGACCCTCCTGCAATCCGGCAACCATTGAGGAACAGCTTCTAGGTGACTCCAAGGACCTTCTGCAGCTCATGGACCCCGCAGCTGGACTTCTACCTCCACCGACCTGCAGGAGGGTGGGCATTGCCACCTGGGCACCTCCAAGGGTGCTAGACTCTAGCCCCTTCCTTTTCAAGTCCTCCACACCCGGAACCCATCCCTGGGTTCCATCGGCCTGGTCCACGGGTCGCGATAGCAGCTGGACAGTCTGAGGCTTCCATTGACTTCAGTGAGAGTCCCTTCTCCCTCTTCATCTGGGTCCCCTGGTGTAGGTAAACCTGTCTTCTGGTTATCCCCAGGTGGGGGCACTCTCCAACCTTCCTCTTGTTTGTTGGTTTCTCCGGGGTCCACTGGGAAGGGTCCTGAAGCACACAAACTCCAACCACTACTTCCTTATGTTAGTCTATGCAAACACTGAGTAGGTAACCACTCTGCACCTGGTTGCTGGGAGGACTTACCATACTTATCTTAGGTTTTATATCTACCCCCAACCCCTAGCTAACTACCCCAATTAACTTGGTTGGGTTCACTGTTTCACATTCCACTTACTTAGTATATGGTTTGCCCCCCACTCGCCCATAGGGTCCTGTATATTTTATGGTATTTCTGCTTGTTATTTTGTGTATATATTGTGTGTAGATATCTTCTCAATGCTCTACCACTAGCCTAGTAGTATTGCTGTAATAAAGACGCCTTCATTTTTGCAACACTTGTGTGGTTCTTTCTTGTGAGTGAGTTACTGTTTGAGTACTGTTGTATTGCAAGTGGTTTGCATTCCTTCTGGATAAGCTTTGGCTGCTCGCCTTGGCTACCCTTAGAGAGCTTTTGCTATCTGGGAACCTATTCGTTATCACTAAGGGTTGCCTAGACTCAGTATAGGGTGCCATACCATAGGTCTATACCATAAACTGAGCCCGCCTCCTACATGCTGTTTAGGACCTGTCCTTTGGAACGGCGAGTCAAGGATAGTCAGGCAGTAATTCTGATTTTTCAGCCTCTATACTGGATTTCGGTGAGACTTAGTCTGAGGCTGCTGGGTCTCATCTCCTACATTATCCTGGTGGTGACACACGCCTATTGATATACGTGGGCTCTCAATGGGACCTGAAGCCCCAGTGGGTGGGGGAATCTCTCCGATCTGGTCCAGATATCAGAGGGGCCTGCAAAAGGCCTTCAGTGGTGGCTGACGAACCAAGATTAAGACAGCAGCCGACCCCTCTCCCTTCCCTACCCACTAACAGTGGTGACAGTTGTATCAATCCTGGGCTGTGTCAGCCATCTGGGAGAATTGGAGATCAGAGGACTCTGATCTCCAGCGGAGTCTCCACTCCAGATCAATCTGTTGGAGCTGAGAGCAATCTGGCATTGAAAACCTTTATTTCTTCCATAAATGGGAGGCTAGTACACATGTTTATTGACAACACCCACTGCCATGTGGTACTGTAACAAGAATGGCAGGATGGCGTTGTGGACCTATGTAAAGTGGCCCTGTGTCTCTGGACATGACTGGAGCGTCAGTATATTTTCCTGGTTGTTCAGCATTTGACGGGATCTTTAAATGCAGAGTAGACAAATTCAGCAGTCCATGCCTAGCGAATCACGAATAGTGTCTCCATCTGGATGTGGTGCAAGGACTCTTCTCCTTTAGCAGTGGGGAGACCCTTTTGTTTAGATATATTTGCCATAACAGAGAACAAGCAATGTCAGCACTTCCAAAGCAACTCTCACTTGGAGATGCTTTTTGTCTCAAATGGAGATCAGGTCTCCTACACTCCCAGCGAGGTAGCTCCTGCGCAGAGTACTGAAGAAGATCAAAAACGACCTGGCTCAAGTCAGTCTTGTGGCACCACATTTGGCACAGAGATTTTGGGATCAAGAACTCCTGAGCATCAGTCCTCCGATCAGGGTTCCGGAAGGATCTTATGCCGCAGGACATGGTCTTGCACACAACCAAACATATGCTCCGTCTTCATGCGTGTAGATTAAGCAGCGTCAACTCAAAGTCTTTTACCTCCCTCTGGAAGTCTTTGATTTTATTCTGTGAGTTATTCCTCAACTAAGACTAGATATGCCTGCCGTACAGTGGACACATTTGTGGCATGATACACCTCTGTTCTTTCTTTAGCCCGGCAAGGCATTGCTTTAGGCACAATTAAAGGCTATCTACCAAAAGTTGTCACACCCTTTCACGTAGGTCAGAATATCACACCGCCTATTTTCTTTTCTCCGCCTTATCCTTCCAAGGAAGGGAAGGGACTCCACCTCTGGACCCCAGACACTTTTTGTTCTGCTTTGTACCAGAGAATTCTGGGTGGATGATCTGTTCTTCATTGGTTATGTCAGGTGAAAAGAGGTAAAAGTTGTGCAGAAATGGACCGTCTCACGATGGATTTTGTTTAGCATACAAATCTGCTACACATTGGCCCACAATCAACCCTTTGAGGGCTTGCTTGCTCATTACACTAGAGCCAAGTCTGCGACCAGTGCATTAATTTGCAGAGTCCCTGTCCCGGATAACTGTCAGGCTCCAACATGGGCATCTCTGCACAGTTTATTAAGCATTACTGCCTGGACTGTCAAGTCTGTTGTGATGGGTATTTTGCCCATTCGGTCCTACGGGATAGCTTTGTATCTATTCTAAAGTAATGACTCTGTGGCAAAATTCTCTATCAGGTGAACAAGTTACTTACCTTCGGTAATGCCTTGTCAAGTAAGCCTCTATCTCGCTGCAGGTTCCTTACCAACTGACCCATCCTCCCCGCTCTCCGAACAGATTTTTCTCTGTAGTGTGACCCCTATGAAGTCCCTAGTAGCATCACACTGGTATATCAGCAGACTTCGTGGCTCTGTGCTTCCTGAAATGTCATAAGTAGCTGGGTGGTGCTTATATAGGCCCCCATATGCCACTTCGAGCGTGGACAATGGCGATGCTGCAGATACGGAGCTGACCAATGTCACCAACTGCCACTCATGGGTACTGCTTAAAAAGTTTCTGGATTCAGTCGGGCACTTGGGGAATAGTCTAAGGTAAGGAATCTGCAGCTAATTCGAGCCTCTACTGGACAAGGCGTTATCAAAGCTAGGTAACTTCTTCCTCAGAGCCATTATGGGCATGGATCGGTTTTGTGTCTTTCCTCTGAAAAAGAGAGCCCAAGACATTCAGGGTATGATCCTGATCTTTCAGCCTCTATCCTGGATTACAGTATGGTTGACTGTGAGGCTGCTGGGGACTGATGGCACCAAAGGATCCTCTCCGACCACGTCCACATTTCAGCAACAGCTGAATGCTTTTGGCCTTCCTCCAGAGGTGGTTGATGTCATCTTGGCAACCAGGCATCTTTCGACAATTACAGTATACATTTTCGGTTGGGACACATTTGTGGCTTGGTGCAGCACACTTCCCCCTCCAGGCAAAGTTATCTGATGTTTTGTTGTTTGTTTTTTCTCTTGCCCAGCGAGGTTTAGCTCTGATCATAGTTAACGGGTATCTTTCGGCCTTTTTGTGGTTTTAGGATCAGCCCTCATTATTTAAATCACCTTCTATGAAGCGTTTTTGCAAAGGCAGACAACATATGTTTCCTCCCTTCCCTTTGCCATGTCAGAGTGGGGCCTTGGTCCTTACATTTTAATGTGCACTCCCTTTGAGGCACTTTACAGCTATCCTTTGTGACTTTGGTATAGAGGTAGGCTTGCCCAGCATGCTTGCGAACAGGACAGTCAGAAAGCAGAAAATATATATTTAAACCTGATATAGGTGCTACAAGACGTTTTGCAAAAGACTAAAATGTATTGTTAATGGATTACTGTAAACCTAGTCAGTTCCGAAAGCAGCAGTACTTTTAATTTTGAGTTCTGTTTCTGTTTTATGGCATGTATGACCAAGATAGAAACTATTATTGTTTTACAGACACAAATGTTGAGGAGGTTATGAAAGTAGATCTTGGCGAACCCCAGAGAAGAGTTTGGAAAAAAAGCCCTGCAAATTCTCTATTGAAGGCTCTTGGTGAAGCGGAAATACAGTGTCAGACTGCAACTCTGCTTATCTCAAGTGGTAAGTAGTAACATACATGCTAACATTTCATTTTAATAAACATCAGATTCTTATGCCCAGGGCAGCACAAGTTTCAAAATGTGGAGCACTATTCAAGTTGCATTTTACCTCCTCCTTGTATTATCTACTCATATTATTCAAATGTGTTTAACTTGTTCTATGCAGTCTAACCAAGCTTTCTGTGCTATGCTCACATCATTTTTAGGGTTGAGCGCACAAGTGCTCCGTTCCTATTTTAATCTCTCTTTGGGCTTGTAACCACGCCCATGTCTTGCCTATCACTTTTATTGGCTCGTGGGCATGCCTTTTAAAATCCACTTGCTTTCATTAGTGAAAGGCATGCATGCGTCATGCCTTTTCTGGTGTTTAGCCCTCCTCGAAGGAACCGGTCAACTACTGAAAACTTACGAGGCTCGATGTCTTCAGCCTGGTTTCTGCACTACTTCATCTTTTTATTTTCCACGCAGCGCCATTGTGCTGGGTTGTACATAGCGCGATCGTGGTCATTTTTTTTCTTTCAATTTGTGGGGCAAGAAAAATCCGGTAAGAACAACGCTAATAGTTCTAACTCCAGCAAATGCAAGACCAGTTGCATTGCAAATGCTTGGTAATCATTTGCTTTTGGCGGGGCAGGGGCTGATATTCTATTCCAGTCTATGCACGTTTGTAAAGTACATGGCTACCCTAGAGCATCCCAGCGCTAGCATCTGCTAAGCCGGACCATATGATCTGGTCTCTATTTGTCCTTAAAACCTGACTTTTTCAAAAGGGTTTGTTGGTAAATGTTCAGTTGTGTATTAGCAATTGAAAATGCTAATAAGGTTCTCACACCAGGAAATTAAGAGAGTACCTAGCATTTGCACCCCCAGTGGTAACAGGGATTTAGTTGTAGGTTTATGGTTAAGGGTAAAGGGATAGAGTTAATTGGTATCACCACTAGAAATGTGCTTACGATTTGTTCATGATTGTTAGTTTTTTTAGTTTGTCTGTGAAAAAATAAAAAAATTAAGTGGTCCTTTGCACAGTATCACTGCACTTAATTTCAGTGGACCAACCTTTAATTTTGAAGTGACGTAATTGAAAATGTTAAAAGCAAACTGATGGCATTACTTAGAAAAAAACAATGACATTATTGAGGTACACCCAGAAACAGCTATCTCAGACTGTGTGATTAGATAACGCATCCGTACATGGTCTACTCTCACTTCAATGGAGAAAAAAAAAGAGAACCATGTACTTTGTTTGTTCAACTTTTCTGTCTTTATGGCTAGCACTTTCTTCTTGTACCCAAGACTTTCTAGATATGATATATAATACCCTCCACAGTTTAATTATGACACAAAATACTTACCAAAAAGCCATTTCTTGATCATAAACCCTGTGATTTTGCAAATCGTTTGTTTTTCGTGCATAAAATAAATGGCTTGTACACCTGGCCCTTAATCCTTTCTACTTTAATGTTTAACCCAGATCAATTTTTTAGGCCTAGAGAAAGCATTTTATTTTCCTTGGTAAAAGTGCAATTAATTTTACAATGACTTGATGCCATGGGTGATCAGCAGTTTCATAATAGTTAACAAGGAGTTGCATGATTGTACACATAGTGCTACTCTGGGACAGATATTTGGAATTTCTGCATTTCACAACACAAGCACCACCATTGTTGAGTGTTTCTAGGCGACCCTCAAAATGTCCATCAGGGTCCGAGCTAGCTCACTTAGACATTTTGACTCCCAGGATCTTAGAATACGGCACTTGGTATAAGAAACTAACTGCCAAGGCTGGGGAGAAAGAGCACCAAAGGATTCACGCATTTCAGGCAGGCTTGCTCAATGTCGTTAATCAGCAGTTTGGAATTAAATGGAGATCTTAGGTGCCACTTAACCCTCCCGTAGGCCACTTTCAAGAGTAGAGTGTGCAAGTGGTGCTTAGAAATATAGACATCAAGTAGGAAAATATCAGAGGTACAGTAAGTGGAATGAAAGCAAGAGTATTTATATAAAGAGAAAATGTTTTTTAATTATATACCGCAAAAGGTTTTGGTCCGAAACGTGAAGATAAAGCAATACAAATGTTTCATAGAAAGTCAGTCGGATGGTGTTTTATAATTGACTCCTGTGATCAGTGGGATGCTAGGCAATGTTAAGAAATCCTGTAATGTTGTTGATGGTTCTTTTCAGCAGGACTAAAGTGAAATCCAGGTCACGAGTGACATTAGTGGCAAATGACTGGGGGCCTTTACAACAAATCTGGTTAACAAGTCACTTATGTGGATGCTATCAGTTCTCTTCTCAAGCTCCACAGCTCCATAAATACGCTCTGCAGTAGCTCCACTGCAACGTGCTTCCAATGTAGAAAAAACTCCAGAAAGCAGAAGTCTGCTTAATAGCCTGAACCGGGTACCCTTGTGCAAAAAACAGTGTCTTGGTTTCTCCCGATTGATTTTCAAATAGGTGGCATTCCACAGAAGATTTTACTTCAGCAGAAGTCGGCTATGACTAGTGTTAGAAATTGTCTGAGGCCTCGGATTGACTCTCTGGGCTTATGCAGAATCAGTCAGCATCAGGAATGTCAGCAGCTGCAGCACAATGCGAGGTCCCTCCGTTTCTGCAGTCATTTTTTTCAGTTCTTATTTCCTTCTTTTGAAGAGTAAAGAGTAGGATTTCTTGGCAGATTACTACCGCACAATACTTGTCTTTAGCTGAAGTAAGAACATCACCACTACAGGATTGTAGTTATCACGGGCTGAGAGATATCCTCATTACTGATAAACAGAACTTAATATCACCGTAACAGGAAACCAGACAACATGAGAAAGGCAAAAGCACTGCCAAAGTTTTCCTAAAGTTAGTAACAGAAACGTAATGATATTAAGTCCTTTACTCGCAGCCCTTTTATTCTGGCTGATGGGTGGCCTCACTTGTGGGTGACTTTTCCTCCTGTTTGAACTGCAGATTTGGCTTAGATTTCGTCCACCAGTTTTGCGCAGTGTGGCTAAACGTCAAACAATGCGGTGTTCCAGCATTTTTGCATGCTTTAGGTAGCGTACACCTCTCCATCGTCATACACGTGTGGGGCTATCCCCCAATCGAATTATCCGTATATCTATTTATCCCTAGATGCATTGTGGTGTCTAACAGTTATGGCTGGGGATTTGGGGCATCTCTTAACCTATTGCATGGCAATGGGACATTTTGCTCACGGTAGTAACTTTATGGAAACTGAGAAAGTTCTTGAGGCCAGCTTGTTCAGTCCTTTGAGGGCACTGCGTACAGATACCATCAAAGTTATGTTAATAAATGTGTTAATATAATTTAATTATGTTAGTGGACCTGTACTTTGATAGTGAAAAAGCTACTTACTACAGTTGCACTTTAAAAACAACAGTTAATCAACCAATCAATCAAAAAATTTATAGAGCGCGCTACTCACCCGTGAGGGTCTCAAGGCCCTGGTGGCGGGGTGGGGGTGGGTAAAGGGGGGAAGGAGTTACTCTTCGAACAGCCATGTCTTGAGGTTTTTTCTGAAGAGCAGGAGGTCCTGGGTCTTGCGGAGGTTTGTGGGGAGGGAGTGCCAGGCCTTGGGGGCGAGGTAGGAGAATGATCTGCCTCCGGTGGTGGCACGTTGGATGCGGGGGACTGTGGCGAGTGCAAGGTCGTCAGAGCGGAGGTGGCAAGTGGGAGTGTGGAAGTTCACTCTTTCGTTGAGGTAGGTTGGTCCGGTGTTGTAGAGGGATTTGTGTGCGTGGATGAGGATTTTGAAGGTGATCCTCTTGTCGATAGGGAGCCAGTGAAGGGATCTGAGGTGTGACTCATACATTGATAATACAGTCTAGACATGGAACATGAGAGTTTTTAAGTTTCTGCCCAAAGATCAGATGTTCCTTTTTGGTGTGTGATGCCAATGAGAGTTTGTACAGCATATCTACTACATGCACTGAGAAATATATTTCCCTGTTGTAGGAAAGTGCCCCTTTTTGACATGGTCACCCTACATTTTTTGCCACTGGGACAGAGGTTTTTCGACTGAGGTGCACTTGGTTCCTGCTAAACAGGCCCTTAGAGCCAGTGCTCTTTTCCCAAAAACAGGTAACATGGTGTACAATTAGCACACTTCTCCACCCGTGGAAGTCCATAGTAAGTGGTACCCCTGGTACCTAGTGCCCGGGTAGAGGAGAGGGTCCCTAAAGGCTGCAGCACAGATTGTTCCATGGCACTGCAGTCTGCATGCCGTGGTGCAAGCCAAGAGAAAACACAACATGGCACTTTAGCTAAGTGTATGTAAGTCACCCATAAGGCAGGGTGGAGTACACTTACTGCATGGCCATATCTGCATGAGTGGATATGGCCCTGTGATGCTGGGCCCCGTTGCTGAGCACTGAAAGTGAAACGGGAAGCCATTTTAAGGTATGTGCTGGACACTTGTCAACACAAGTGACCCCGTCACATAATAGCTTCACCGAACCCTATGGTGTTTAGTATCAAACACCACGTCTTAACAAATCCAGGTTGGTGCCAGCCTTGGGTTTGCTCGGATGTGCACCCAGAATGCACCTTAAAGGTGCCCCCTGAACCCTACCAGTCTCTTGTTGTGCTGACTGACTAGTTTGGTCCAGTCTGCCACCACAAGACGAGTTTCTGACCCCTTAAAGATGAGAGCCTGTGCTTTCAGAGGGCAGAATCAGTGCCTGCTCTGGAGAGGGGTGTTACTTCCCACTCCAGCAGGATGGCTAGAAGATCTGCATATCAGAAGCAGGATCTTTAAAGACCCTGCCGCCTTTGGTATGCACAGCCCCGGCTTCCCAAGTCCTGGGTGTAGCCACCCACTGCCTTGAGGCCTACTTGCACCAGGACAGGCGGGAAAACTAGCTAGTCAGTAGGCGTGTCCCACCTCTGGGCTAACCACACCCCTAAGGTGGGCTTCCGGAGGTGGACACTCAAAGAAGTGTTCCACCATCTTGGTTTTGGTCGGAACTGTAGGAAAGTACCCTCTTTTTGGCATGTTAGCCCTAATTTCTGCTGGATGTCAGTGTGTTTGACTGTGTCACTGGAGTCCTGCTAACCAGGACCCCAGTCCTTATGCTCTCTCTCCTCTCAAATTTGTCACCCAGTATTTCATCCCAAATTGGCATACAGGTGCCCCCTTATAAGTCCCTAGTATATGGTACTTTGGTACCTAGGGCATTGGAGTTCCAGGGGATCCCTGTGGGCTGCAGCATTACTTTTGCCACCCTTAGGGAGCACTTGCAAAGGCTTCTATGGGACTGCCACTGCAGCCTGTCTGGAATGGTGCATGCACAATTCCACAGCCACCTATACTGCTCCAGGTCACTTATAAGTCACCTATATGTCAGGCCTTCCAACCCTGAAGGCTGGGTGCACAGTACCTGTGTGTGACGGCACCCCTGCACTAGCAGAGGTGCCCCCACATCGTCCAGGACCATTTTCCCGAAATTCATGTGTGCGGGTACACCATTTTATGCGTGCACTGGACATAGGTCAATACCTATGTCCAGCTTCACAATGGTATCTCTGAATATGGCCATGTAAGGTGTCTAACGACTGAGATTTGTACCCCAATACTGATTCTATAATTGGTTTTACAATTCCATGCAGTCTGGGGGGCTCCACAGTGGACCCCCAGTACTGCTATACCAGCCGTCTGAGGTTTTCCAGGCAGCCCCAGCTGCTGCCACCTCACAGACAGGTTTCTGCCCTCCTGTTGCTTGGGGACACCCTCCTCCTTTGGAAATAGGTGTTACAGGCAAGGAAGGGGTAGCCTCCCAGAGTCTATGGAAATGCTTTGAAGGTCACAGCTGAAGCTGAAGGGAATCCTGCTTGCTTAATCCAGTCTACACCGGTTCAGGGACCCCCAGTCCCTGCTCTGGCGCAAAACTGGACAAAGGAAAGAGGAGTGACCACTGCCATTCCCCTGTCCATCACCACCCCAAGGGTGGTGTCCAGAGCTCCTCCAGAGTGTCCCTGGATTTGGCCATCCTGGATTCCAAGGTGGTGGGGCACTCTGGGAGCATCTGAGTGGCCTGTGCCAGCAGGTGACATCAGAGCCGTTGCCTGATAGGTGCCTTCCTGTGTAGCTGACCAATCCCCTTTTCAGGGCTATTTAGGGTCTCTCTGGCTGTTTCCTCAGATTCGGATTGCAAGACTCCAGCAAGAATCCTCTGTATCCTTTACTTCATCTTCTACCAACGGAACTGCAGCTGGACCCTCCAGAAACTCTACAAACTGCAACAAAGAAGCAAAGACGACTTCTGCAACATTGTATCTTTGGCTCCTGCCAGCAACTACAACTGTTTTCCGGTTATGCATCCTCTGAGTACTGCCTGTGTTTAGCCTGCACCAGAAGGAATCTCCCTTGAAGTGAAGGAGTCACTTCCCTGCTTCAGCAGGCACTCCTCTGCAACGATGACCAGTGGCGTGCGTTCCCTCTTCTGATGAAGTGCGTGGATCCAGCAACACGGGTGGTGGACTGAAGTGTGCCGACGGTCCTGAGGTCCAGCTGTCCAACTTTGGTGGAGGTAAGAGCTTGCCTCCCTACGCAAGATAGTTCCCCGTGTACCGTGTGATTTCCAGTTGTCAAGGCTTGTGTGCGACCTTCCATGAAGTTGTTCATGCACAGCACAGCTCTGGCCCCAAGTACTCCTTCCTGCGACTCACAGCTTCCTGAGTGGTTCTCCGGCGGCATGGGATCCCTTTGCATCATGCTGTGTGGGCCTCCATTGGCACCCTCTTTGTCCCCGTGCTGTGGGACTCCTGTGCATGCTGCCTGGTCCTCTGAGGCCTCTCTGAGTTGCTGAGAGCCTCTCCCCCTCCTGGGTAGAGGCCACCAGGTCCCTCTTGGTCTCGGGCTGCACCATTTTCCACTAACTGCGAACTTTGCATGTGCCAAGGCTTGTTGACGGAAACCAGCGAAGCAAACCAGACTGCAATCATCCATCGGGCATGGGACATCTTCTGCTCCAACCAGGAACCAGCATCTGTCTTCTTGGGTGCATAACTGACTTTGGGGGTCATTCTGACCCCGGCCTGGCTGGGACCGCCAGAATACCGCTGCGCGGTCAAAAGACTGCCGCGGGTATTCTGGGTTTCCCGCTGGGCTGGCGGGCGACCGCCAGAAGGCCGCCCGCCAGCCCAGCGGGAAACACCCTTCCATGAGGATACGGCTCCGAATGGAGCCGGCGGAGTGGAAGGGGTGCGACGGGTGCAGTTGCACCCGTCGCGATTTTCAGTGTCTGCATGGCAGACACTGAAAATCTTTGTGGGGCCCTGTTACGGGGGCCCCTGCATTGCCCATGCCATTGGCATGGGCACTGCAGGGGCCCCCAGGGGCCCCACGACACCCCATACCGCCATTCTGTTCCCGGCGGCCAAAACCGCCAGGAACAGGATGACGGTATGGGGATCAGAATCCCCATGGCGGCGCAGCAAGCTGCGCCGCCATGGAGGATTCCCCAGGGCAGCGGGAAACCGGCGGTACACCGCCGGTTTTCCGTTTCTGACCGCGGCTGTACCGCCGCGGTCAGAATGCCCATGGGAGCACCGCCAGCCTGTTGGCGGTGCTCCCGCGGTCGTTGGCCCTGGCGGATTTTACCGCCAGGGTCAGAATGACCCCCTTTATCTTTTCACCGGTGGTTCTTCTTTTGCACCTTCATCCAGGTTAGCAGGGGCTCCTGTTCTCCCTGAACTCTTCAGTGCTTCTTGGATTTGGTCCCCTTCTTCCACAGGTCCTCAGGTCTTGGAATCCATTGTTGGAGTCTTGCATTCTCTTCTGGTTTTTGCATAATCTTCTATCAAGACTTCTTGTGTGGTCTAGGAAACTTACTGTGATTTACTACTGTTTTCCTGGGCTCTTGGGTGGGTTCTATTTCTTACCTTTGGAGTTTTCTTACACTCCCAGCGCCCCTCTACGCACTACACTTGCCTAGGTGGGAAACTGACTTTCGCATTCCACTATTTTAGTATATGGTTTGTGTTCCCCATAGGCTCATAGCAACCTATTGTGATTTTCAGTATTTGCACTGTTTTCTAACTCTTTTTACAGCTATTTCTGCATTCTAATATATATACTGTGTATATTACTTACCTCCTAAGGGAGTATAGTCTCTAAGGTGTTTTGACATTGTGTCACTAAAAATAAAGTACCTTTATTTTTGTAACACTGAGGCCCTCATTCTGACCCTGGCGGTCTTTTCGCAAGACCGCCGAGTTACCGCCGCGGTGAAGACCGCCGACCGCGGCGGTATGCCGCTGTGCGCATTCTGACCGCTGGGAGCGTTCCGCCGGAAAACCGCCAGCAGCCACACTGGCGGTCGGCGGGAAAGTGGAGACTGGTCAACCTCCACCGCCACGCCAGCAGAACACCGCCCACAGAATTACGACCCACATTTCTGTGTGGCGGTCTTCTGTTGGCGGTCTTCTGTTGGCGGTCACCTCCCCATGGCTCCCGTCGCCTCCCGGAGGACCAACGCACAAGGTAAGTTGATCGTCCGTGAGGGGAGGGGGTGGGGGGGTGTTGTGTGATGTGGGCGTGCATGGGGGTGTGCGTGTGAGTGTGTAGAGGGGGTGTGTGAGTGCGTGTATGCGGGCGGGGGGTGCTGCTGTGTCTATGGGTAATGTGTGCTGTTCGGCAGGTGCGCATGTCTGCATGTATGTGTGCGGGTATGTGTCCCCGTTGTGTATGTGTGTGTAGGGGGTGTGTATATGTGCATGTTGGGGGTGTGTGCATGTCGGGGTGCATGTATGTGCATGTCGGGCTGGGGGTGGGGAGGGGGTTCGGACCACCTCTGGGGGGGTGGCAGGGGGGTGGAGGGTGTGGGGGGAGGACTCGGGTGGGTAGTGGGGGGTGGGGGAGACCCCTATCAGTGCCAGGGAAGGAATTCCCTGGCCCCGATAGTGCTTACCGCCATGGTTCGCACGGCGGTTCCCGCCCGCAAGAAACCGCGGCGGTAGGCAGGGTCATAATACCCTTGGCGGTCTTGGGACGACCGCCGGGCCGGAGTGCGCAAACTCCAGCCCGGCGGTCATGACCGCCGTGGCGGTCGGAGTGGAGAAGTGGCGGTCGGTCGCGGCGGGGACCGCCGCGGTCAGAATGCCATTTTTAATACCGCCGGTCTGTTCGCGGTCCGACCGCCGTCTCTCCGCCGACCGCCAGGGTCAGAATGAGGGCCTGAGTGTTTTCTTTCGTGTGTGTGAGTACTGTGTAACTACAGTGGTATTGCAAGAGCTTTGCATGTCTCCTAAATAAGCCTTGGCTGCTGAGCTACAGCTACCCCTGGACAGCCTGGGTTCTAGAAAATGACTACATTTCACTAATAAGGGATAACTGGACCTGGTATAAGGTGCAAGTACCTTTGGTACCCACTACAATCCAGGCCAGCCTCCTACAGGTACTAGGCCTTCTGGTATAGGGATATGCCCACTCCCCATAGGAAGTGGTCATAACAGGGTGTAGACACCCCCAAGGGCAAGTAGCCCATTGTCAACTACCCTACACTCCCCTAAAACGCCCCCTAAAGTCAGTATTTAGGTGGCTCCCCAACACCAGAAGCCAGATTTGCCTGACAACGAGAAGAAGATGACACAGAAGTGCCAGAGGAGCGAGAAGTGTGGACGCCTGGAAAACGTTTGCGCAAAAACCTGCCTGCTTACCTGCTGCCGTCCTGACAATCACGACTTCACGAGTCGTCCTGCAGCTGTAGGGACTCCAAAAGCCTTGGAGGTTCTCCAGCACTTAGCCAGCCCGTCAGCATCTCCCCTGGAGTGGAGGAGACACTCCCTTGCTTTTTTGCAGGCTCCAACTGCAAACATGCAGTCCAGCAGCCTGCTGACCCTCGTGTCCACCATCGCAGCACCCATCCAGGATGAGGTCTCTCTGCTCCTAGAAGTCAGTTCAGTCTCCCCACCAAGTGAAAAGACTCAAGGATCCACTGGAGCGGAGCTCCACTGAGGTACCTCTTGAACTAACCAAGGCTTTTTGAAGCCCTCCCTAGACTCCAACAGCAGAACCAAAGACCTGCCGGAGAGGGACATCAGCATCGAGAGGACAGCATTCTTAGTTGTACATTTGCCATGTTCTGTCTCCATCTGCAGATCCCCCAAGGAACCATGTGTGCCTTGACGCAGGAGCACCACTGCTAAGGATCCACTACACCTGAGTGCCTCTGCCTTGGTCCACGACTTCCAATGTCATCGCCCCTCCATTCCAGACACCCACCGACCGAGCCCCCCAGTTAGGAACTCCTGGATTTGTCCTCAAGCCCCCCTTGCATTTGTTTTCCAGGTGGCCCCCCTCTTTGCCAAGTATTCGGTGTGCAGGAACCCGACACAACCAACGCCAGTGCATCCGGATGCTCCTGGGCAGGTAAACCTGAACTGCTTGTCTTGTCAATAACTTTCCCACCTTGCACCTCTCTACCTTGAGGAGACATCCGAGAACTGTGTGTAGGAACTCTTGTGCAGCTGTAGTATCTTGGATCTTGTGCTGTGTAAAAGCCCATTCATCTACAAAAAGTGTAATTTACTTGCCAATCGTTCTGAGAACTGCAACAGTATTTATTTTCTGCAAATATTCTGGTGTTTATAAATAATACATCAAAGTGACTATTTTTCTAAACATTTGGTCTTGAGTTGCTTCTTGAGTGTGTGTCTCATTTACTGAGACTGAGCTTTCAGCAAATGCTAAGGACTACCCCTAATAAACCTAACTGCTCGCCCACACTACCACTAAAGAAAGCTTTTGGGATTGTGATTTTTACACCTGTAAACCTGTCAAGTTCACCCTGGACTATCTGCATAGTGCCCTCTACATTGGTTCACTGCATAGATAGCCAGCTTCCTACACCTGCTTCCTATGCTTCTGAGTGCATTGCAGGCGTTAAGAGAAGGTACCGATATTTGGCCTGTGGGTGTAATTGTCAAATTTCTGACACTGCAGGGAGAGGGGCCCTTCTGAGAAATCGTATTTATTCCTGAGCACTTGGAATGTCACTTTCTGAACAGGCATCCAGTGTAGTGAAAAAAGGGCTGAGACGATGTGGTGCTTCTTTACAAGCCACTAAGGTGCTGAGTTTTGCAAACCCTTGTTTTGCAGCAGCAAATTGCTGGACATAGACATTATTCCTGTAGTCAGTACAAGAAACAACCACCACCAGAATACATTGTACTTTATTAAGGTCTGCAAATAAAGGTAAGGTTGTCTTTAGAAACCTAAGTTAAAATAATGCTGTCTTAGAGAAATAGATCTTTGTAGCCATGGTCTTATCCACATTGAAGTACAACTGTAAACCTCTTACCTGATTGAGCTAGCTGGTAGTGTGACAGATTTCTTTCAGCTGACCATATTAGATGCCCCAAGATTTCTTATTTTTTATTTAAAGATATGTATTTTTATTGAGTTTTAATGCCACCCACAAATCAATACAATCAAGCAGCTAGTGAAATTCCATCTGAAGTCCTTAGACAGTGGTGTCAGTCTTAGAAGATGCTGGAGGTCAACAATTGCACACTGAAAATGTGAATTAATTTAATTAGAAGATGTACGAGGCTGGCTTAGTTTATGGTGTACTCCTATGATGTGGCACCTCATACTGAGTCCAGGCAACCCTTAGTGATATGAGGCTCCTAGAATTGAAGTATAGACCCCTTACAATAGCAAATTATATGGGTGAGAGTGGGCAGTCCTGTTGTATCCCTCTGGTTGTGGTCAGCTGTGCTGATATTACCTTCTTCTGTCTAATTCTTGCTACAGGTGCAGTATAAAGAAATGTAATCCAGCGTATGAATCCCCCCTCACTAAAGCCTACTCTCTTCAGTAACCTTGAAATGTACGACCAATCAAGGGAGTCAATTGCTTTTGAGGCATCTAAGAGCAATGTTGTCGCCTTGGTCAGTTTGATACAACAGTGCAAATGATGTCTGAAGATTGTGTGATCTTAATCTGCCTGGTGAGGAGTCTGACCTCACCAGGCTAGGCAGCAGCAGTATCAGTTAATTTGCAAAGATTTTTGCCTGTATATTGTTGGGGTAAAGGTAATGGCATAGGCCCGGGCAGGCCATAAGGGCCCTGAGTCTGCCTCCCCATCACCAGTCGAGGCTGCGGCATTGTTTAAAGTGACACAATTTGGAGGGGAGGTAGGCGAGGAGTAGTGGAGGCTGTGTAGCGAAGGCCACTGCTGATGTGCCAGTCAACTATCATCGGTAGTTGGGCAGGAAGGTTGACTATATGAGGAGGATTATATCATCCTTATCTTGCAGATTATAGAGGAGTTTCTAGTAGGAGGCTGTTTTTATACATTGCTATGGGCCATTCTTCGTGGGTGGGTGTGGGGAATGCCAGTGATGGAGTGATGGTTCAGCAGGCCAGAGTTGTAGGCATCATGTTTGTACAGTGAGTGTTGTCCTGGCAAGCTTCTCATTATGCTGTTCTTAATCTCGACCCACAATGGGGGGTCTTGCACGTGAGGTTCCATGTAGGCGATGGTCACCAAATGCAAAGACAGGCAATAGTGTTCAACAGAGGGAAGTCCTAAAACACCTCAAGACCGGTGAGCTATGAGTTTGCATATAGCCAGCTCATGTCTCTGCTTTCTCCAAATAAAAGTCTGAATGGCCTTGTCTACAAGCTGTAGTGTCGTATCAGCAATTGGAGCATACCCAGTACATAAGTAAACTTCAGGAGTGTCACAATTTTCACCATCTGTGGCCAGGCTGATAATGTGTCATACTCAAGCCTCATCATCTCCAGTAGCGGCCCAGTGTTGTCCACCACTTTGCGACATAGGCCTTGGTTAATGTAGATTCCCAGATACTTGAGGCCATCTATGGCTACCCTAGTTGCCATTCACGGGATGGGCAGGGCCTCACTCTTTCCTCAGTTGATCTTATGTCCAGATAACACTGCAGAGGAGAAGATGGTGCCCAACCAGGAAGAAGAGTAACCCCTGTCATATCCACCTGCAGACCGGTAAGGGGTCTGAAAGGAACCCTCCACACTTGATCTGCACCAAGGGGGAATCATAAAGCCACCAAATCTTGGAAATAAAATCCTCGTCAAGGCCAAAGTTGTGAAGTGTTGGAAGAGATAGCCCTGTTCAGTTCCGTCAAACGCCACCTTGGTATCGAGCGATAGAACCCAAGCTTCCTCTTGTAGATCTTTGGCCACCCACAAGGCATGGGCCAGTGTGTGAAGATGATTCGGGATGAGCATCCTGGGACAAACACTACTTTGGTGTGGGGGACCAGGGAAGAGATGACCTTCTTTTGACGGACTGCTAGGATCCCGGCTAGTATCTTGATATCTCCTTTAAGAAGTCAAATAGGCCAGCAGCTACTACAGAGGAGGGGGTCTTTCCCAGGCTTTGGGAAGACTGTAATCAGGGCCCTATTTAAGAGTGGTTTGAGTGTCCCTATCTGTTCTCCTTCCCGGAAGTGCCGTACAATGAGTCCACAACTTCTGATTTCGTCCATTCGTAGAACTTAGCTGGAAAGCAGTCTTTCCCGGGGGCCTTACAATGCGGGAGGGTGGAAATGGCCTGTGATTTCTCCTCCTTGGTGATTTCCCCCTGTAGCAGTTCCCTGCCTGTCTCATTGAGACACAGTAAATGTATTTTGTCAAAGAAGTTGTTTAAATGTATAGTGTCCACATCTACTTCAGGGGTGTAGCGTTCCTGGTAGAAAGCCGTGCACGTGTTCGCAGTTTCCTGTGGGTGACTGATGATGTGGCTGAAATCCATTTTTATGATCAATATAAAGCCATCCCTGCTTCCCTGTGCCACAATTGCACCTACCTGGAAGTGAAGAGTGTATTGAGGTTCTCCAGGCGACGCCTGATAAAAACATAGGGACAGACCACATACTGAAGTCTTAGGACTGCTAGGACATTGCCCAAGGCCCTCTGCTGTTCCTTCTGTTTTTTTTGTGGATATGGTGGTGTCTCTCAACTGCTCTCTGATGGTCGCCTTTGCTGCCCTCCAAAGCGTTTGTAATGAGGCAACTGACCCTTTTCTTTTGGTAAGTAGTGACATGAGATTTAACATGCCCATTCCCTTGGGCAGCTTATAACTGGAGTGGTTGAGGTGCCAAGGTTTGCGGACCGACATTGCAAGCACCAGATCCACCGAGAATTGGATTGGTGAGTGATCTGAGAGTTCTCCGTCGAGAATAAGAATATCACTTACCATGACAACCATTGGTTAGAGGTGAGGAAATAATCCAGCCTAGATTGAGTGCCATATACCAGTCAGATTTAGGTGAATTCTCAATCTGCAGGGTGTAGGAGGCTCCAAATGTCAAGAAGGCCATGATCTGGGACGATGTTGCCCAGGAAGGCGTTGTCGCTGATGTCAACTGGGTTGGTGCAAACGAGGGTTGTGTCCTGTGCAATGTGCCAATCGCCGTCAAAAAACAATAGGTGGATTGTGAAAATTCCAAGCGTCTGAATGAACAAGTGTAGAAAATGTGTATAGCAGGACCGTAATATGGGTGCAGTATGTAGCTGGTGGTGCTTTTTGGAGAAAACTTGCAAATGTATTACTAAAGCTTGGTGTGGTAGCTCATTGTCATTTACAGGCAGCACACTCTCCATTGAAATTTGCTCAAAAAGCACACAAGCGATAATGTGTAGAAATCGTATTTCAGAAAATGTATCTTCATTTAATTTGATCCTATTAAAATCTTTGTGTTCATCTCACTTCAGAATTACAAAGAAATTGTGCTTCATTTGTGCTTTCTGAACTGATGATATAGACTGAAACATTTGAACAGGTCATTTATGAGTATTTAAATCTTATTATGTGTTAGAAATATGATGTATATGATGTTGTGGGTCCTATATAGGCGCCATTCAGGCCCACTGATGTCAGTTCTTTTCTGTCCATGCCAGCCAGCACTGATCCAAAGAAAGAGCTACCGCTCAGTCATTTTTTGACTGGTCTTTTTCAATTTATTGTCGATGTTTTTTTAGTTGTTTAACTCCTAGTGCGTTGATGGGTGTCTTCGTGGAAGACCAGCTTCAAGCCCTGCGGTTCATGTCATCGGGCAATGTCCGTGACGGATCCGCACTTAGTGTGGCTTTGGTGCCTAGAGTGCGACTGTGACCCAAAGGCATACTCCGAGTGGCTGGCCATGCATCTGAAGGCTTTGAAGGAGCAGCCCCTGAAGCTGTTGGCGGCCCGACGCTCGACTCCGCACATTTCGAGGTCCTGGTCGAGAGGAAGGTTCCTGGAGACTTCACGGAGTACTCCATTGTTGTTGTCCCACTCCAAGCCCATGGGTTCCCAGAGGCTTAACAGAGGCTAAAGTAGATAATACTAATGCTGTTTTTTGTGGTACTGTGGTGGAGCAGTTAGGCTTATCAGAGGGTAGAGCAAAGCATTTGTTGTACACACACAGTCAAGAAATGAGGCACACACTCAATGACTAACTCCAGGCCAATTGTTTCATATAAAACAATATATTGTGTTACTTTATTTCTAGAAACAGAAGGTCTTTGTTGCAGGTAAGTACAGTTGTCAATAGGTATTAGGCATACATATCAAATTTGCTTTCTTTGTTTTTTGCAGATAAAGCAGTTTACAAGTAAGTTACACTTTTCTGTTTTAAAAGTTGACAGTGCAATTTTTATCAGAGTCCATAGAGTCCTGGGAGGAAAAAGTATTAGCACGTTAACAGGTAAGTACGCGACTTACAATTCCAGTCCTTAGGGGTTAGGATGTCCACAGGTCAAAGTTTATGTTGACCCCAAAAGTATACCACCAGCATCACGGGCCGCTGGGTGCAGAGGTAAGAGGTGGTGTCAGGTTTACAATGGAATCCTTTGAGGACTGGGGGTGTTCGGTAGAAAGCAGATTGCTGGTAAGTACCCGCTGTTCCAGGACACAGGCCTGGGGGGTTTAGGTCAGCACCGGGGGGTGCGTGCACAGGTTCACACCAAACACATGCCCTCAGCCTCTCAGGGGCGGCAGGGTGCAAACATTGAGCTGAGCACCCAATGCTTTTCAATAGGGAGACCCTGGTGGTCACAAAAGATGCTGCAGGCTGGGTCCAGGGGATCGGTTCCGGGAAACCAAAAGCTGGCCAGGTAGGGGAGGCACCTGCTGGACTTTGCTGGACTGTTGGTCAGATTCCCCAAGGCCTGGGGGCTGCAGGTGCTGGGGTCTCCTTGGCCGTTGGTTATCTTCGTCAAATCCGGTTGCAGTCAGGGGAGTCCTCTGGATTCAGGCTGCAAGCGTCATTGTGTTGGCCAGCTAGGGTAAACCCAGGCTGGAATCGAGGTTGGAATTGCTTGGGGACCTTCTCTGGACTGGTGGGCCTCCTAGACATGGGTGTTGGGTGCAGAGTGGGCATGGCTCACGGATCTGTGGCGGTTCTGGAGTTCTTTTAGAGGGTTTCTTCTGGACAGGGCTACTGTCCATGGTAGTTCTTGGTCCTCTGCTGAGCAGGCGGTCCTCTGGGGGTTTGTAGAGGTCCTGCAGGATGTGTCATCTTCTTGGAGCAGGGGGTCTTTAAAGCTGCAGACAGGCCGGTAGTGCTGGGGCCAAGTCAGTTTTATCTGGAGTCTTCACTGCTGGGATCAGCTTGGCAGTCCTTCTTTTTTTGTTCTTCTTGAGGTTGCCAGGAATTTGGTGAGTAAAGTTCAGTGGAGCCCCTAAATAATAGATTTAGAGGTGTTTCAGGATTCAGAAGGCAGTAGCCAATGGCTACTGTGCCTGAGGGTGGCTACACCCTTCCTGTGCCCACTGCCTTTGGGGAGGGGGGCACAATCCTAAACCTATTGGTCTCTATCCTCCAAAACAAGATGGAGGATTCTGCAAGGAGGAGAGTCAATTCAGCTCTAGACACCTTAGGGGTGGTCCTAGCTGCAGAGGTCACTCCTCCCTGTTTTACCTAACCTTCCCACCGGACCTGCTGCCAAAAGTCGGGCTTGGTCCGGGGGCGGGAATCTCCACTAGCTAGAGTGCCCTGGGACACTGTAACAGGAGGCCTGAGCCTTTGAGGCTCACCACCAAGTGTTAAAGTTCCTGCAGGGGGGAGGTGTGAAGCACCTCCACTCAGAGCAGGCTTTGCTCCTCACTCCAGAGAGCACAAAGGCTCTCACCTCATGGAGTCAGAAAGTTGTCTGTTGGTGGCAGGCTGGCACAGACTGGTCAGCCTTACCCTAAAGGGTTGGGTAAAATACAGGGGGCAGCCCGAGATGACCTCTGTGTGCATTGTACAATAAATCCCAACACTGGCATCAGGTGAGTTTATTGTGCTGAGACGTTTGATGCCAAACTTCCCAGCCTAAAGTGAAGCCATCATGGAGCTGTGGAGTTTGTAATGAAAAACTCCCAGCCCCTATACTTAATATGGCCACACTGCACCTACAATGTCTAAGAATGGACTTAGACAATGTAGGGGCATATTGCTCATGCAGCTGTGGTTTCAACTGTGGTATATTGCACTCTGCCTTAGGGTGACTTACCTATGCCATAGGCAGTGATTTGAGGGCATGGCACCATGTCGACTTTGCCTTTTTCTCCCCACCATCACACGCAATCTGCAATGGCAGTGTGCATGAGCTTGGTGAGGGGTCCCTTAGTATCGCAAAATACATGCTGCAGCCCCTGGGGGCCCTCCCTGGTCACAGAGACCTTGGTTCCACTGGTACCTTTTAGAAGGGACTTAGCTGTGTGCCAGGGGTGTGCCAATTTTGGAAATGGTACAGTTTAGGGAAAGAACACTGGTGCTGGGACCTGGTTAGCAGGATCCCAGCACACACTCAATCAAGTTAGCATCAATATCAGGCAAAAAGTGGGGGGTAACCATGCCCAAAAGGGGCATTTTCCTACAAAGTGTTCTTCGACTTTGTCGTCCGTCGGCGGCTGACGAGGGAGCGGGAGCATTGTCGCTGTGGGCCTCAATCTGCGGAGCTTGCATCAAGGGTGACACCGTGCCTCCCCGAGTTTCTGAGAACCGGAGCAACCCCTGCCCAACTTAAAAAATTCTATGAGACCATCTGTGTTCGCGCTCATTCGGCCCAGTGAAGTCTGAAGGGGCCCCTTTGGGTTCTGCGCCGGTGGCTTCGGCCTAGACTCAGAGGGGCACCCAGGGATCCATGCTTGAATCTGGACATCATCAGTCATACCACCTCGACGCTGGTCCTGACACCGATGCTCCCAGTGCCGCCTGCGCCGCTGGGCAGAGCCGTCCCCATCCTCATTCCCGACTCAGACATGGAGTGGGATGGGCATTGTATGACGCTGACTCTGGCGCTGGCAGGGGCCTTGCCCCCTATATTGATGGGCCTTATTCCTATGGTCTAGGTTACGGTGAGGAATGGGAGGAGCTGCTGGACCCTTTGGAATACCATCTCCAAGACCCTATTGTAGGAAGATGGCTCTGTATATACTAGTTCAAAGTAAGAAATAGTGTGCACAGAGTCCAAGGGTTCCCCTTAGAGGTAAGATAGTGGCAAAAGTAGATAATTCTAATGCTCTATTTTGTGGTAGTGTGGTCGAGCATTAGGCTTATCAGAGGGTAGTGTTAAGCATTTGTTGTACACACACAGGCAATAAATGAGGAACACACACTCAAAGACTTAATCCAGGCCAGTAGGTTTTGTTTTTATATTGAAAAATATATTTTCTTAGTTTATTTTCAGAACCACAGGTTCAAGATTTACATCAAACACTTTAAATGTAAGGTACTTCACTTAGATACTTTAGGAACTTTGAATGAAAACAATATCATGTACAGTCTTTGTAAAAATGGCAATAAGCTATTTTTAAAGTGGACACACTGCAAAAATCAACAGTTCCTGGGGGAGGTAAGTAAAGATTAGATTAGGAGGTAAGTAAAACACTTACAAGTCTCAGTTCTGGGGCATAGGCAGCCCACCGTTAGCGGTTCAAGGCAACACCAAAGTTACCACACCAGCAGCTCAGGGCCGGTCAGGTGAAGAGGTGCCCAAAACACATAGGCGCCTATGGAGAACAGGGGGTGCTCCGGTTCCAGTCTGCCAGCAGGTAAGTACCTGCGTCCTCGGAGGGCAGACCAGGGGGGTTTTGTAGAGCACTGGGGGGGGGACACAGGTAGGCACACAAAACACACCCTAAGCGGCACAGGGGCGGCCGGGTGCAGTGTGCAAAGCAGGCGTTGGGTTTCAGGTAGGAAACAATGGAGGGACCCGGGGGTCACTCTAGCGGTGCAGGCAGGTACAGAGTGGGGCTTCTCGGGACAGCCACCACCTGGGCTAGGCAGAGTGTCGCCTGGGAGGTCACTCCTGCGTTGAAGTTTGGTTCCTTCAGGTCCTGGGGCTGCGGGTGCAGTGTTGGTTCTAGGCGTTGGGTCCCTTATTACAGGCAGTCGCGGTCAGAGGGAGCCTCTGGATTCTCTCTGCAGGCATCGCTGTGAGGGCTCAGGGGGGTCGTCTCTGGTTACTCACGGGCTCGCAGTCGCCAGGGAGTCCTCCCTGAGGTGTTGGTTCTCTGGATCTCGAGCCGGGGGCGTCGGGTGCAGAGTGGGAAGTCTCTCACTTCCGGCAGGAAACGTGAAGGCTTTGGAAGTTGCTTCTTTGTTGCAAAGAAGTAGCTGGTTTTGAACAGGGCCGCTGTTCACAGGAGTTTCTTGGTCCTTTAGTCCAGGGCAGTCCTCTGAGGCTTCAGAGGTCGGTGGTCCCTGTCGGATGCGTCGCTGGAGCAGGTATTCGAAGTTGGAGACAGGCCGGTAGGGCTGGGGCCAAAGCAGTTGTCGTCTTCCTCCTTCTCTGCAGGCTTGTAGGTCAGCAGTCATTCTTGTTTCTTCAGGTTGCAGGAATCTGATTTCCTGTGATCTGGGCATCCCCTAAATACTGAATTTAGGGGTCTGTTTAGGCCTGGGAGGGCAGTAGCCAATGGCTACTGTCCTTGAGGGTGGCTACACCCTCTTTGTGCCTCCTCCCTGTGGGGAGAGGGGCACATCCCTAATCCTATTGGGGGAGTCCTCCAAACTGAAGATGGAGGATTTCTCAAGGCAGGGGTCACCTCAGCTCAGAACACCTTAGGGGCTGTCGTGACTGGTGGGTGGCTCCTCCTTGTTTTTCTTATTATCTCCTCGAGCCTTGCCGCCAAAAGTGGGGGCAGTGGCCAGAGGGGTGGGCATCTCCACTAGCTAGGATGCCCTGGGGCGTTGTAAGAAAAGAGGTGAGCCTTTGAGGCTCACCGCCAGGTGTTACAGTTCCTGCAGGGGGAGGTGAGAAGCACCTCCACCCAGTACAGGCTTTGTTCCTGGCCACAGAGTGACAAAGGCACTCTCCCCATGTGGCCAGCAACATGTCTGGTGTGTGGCAGGCTGGCAGAAACTGGTCAGCCTACACTAGAAGTCGGGTAGGTATTCAGGGGGCATCTCTAAGATGCCCTCTGGGTGTATGTTACAATAAATTGCACACTGGCATCAGTGTGCATTTATTGTGCTGAGAAGTTTGATACCAAATGTCCCAGTTTTCAATGTAGCCATTATGGAACTGTGGAGTTCGTGTTTGACAAACTCCCAGACCATAGACTCTTATGGCTACCCTGCACTTACAATGTCTAAGGTTTTGCTTAGACACTGTAGGGGCATAGTGCTCAGGCACATATGCCGTCACCTGTGAAATAGGGCACCCTGCCTTATGGCTGTAAGGCCTGCTAGAGGGGTGACTTACCTATCCCACAGGCAGTGAGAGGTGGGCGTGGCACTCTGAGGGGAGTGCCATGTCGACTTAGTCATTTTCTCCCCACCAGCAAACACAAGCTGTGAGGCAGTGTGCATGTGCTGAGTGAGGGGGGTCCCCAGGGTGGCATAAGACATGCTGCAGCCCTTAGAGACCTTCCCTGGCATCAGGGCCCTTGGTACCAGGGGTACCAGTTACAAGGGAGTTACCTGAGTGCCAGGGTTGTGCCAATTGTGGAGACAAAGGTACAGTTTTGGCAAAGAACACTGGTGCTGGGGGCTGGTTAGCAGGGTCCCAACACACTTTCAAATCATAACTTAGCATCAGCAAAGGCAAAAAGTTAGGGGGTAACCATGCCAAGGAGGCATTTCCTTACACCTATGGACTGGCGTACAGACCAGAGTGAAGCCAGTGATCTGGATACCTCCCCAGATACTGACATGCTTTCTCCTCCTACTGTGGCTATGGAAGAGGGTGCTTCATATTCTGTGGTGGTGTGAGGAGCAGCTGAGATCCTGGAGCTGCCTTCTGTGGCAGTCAGGACCAACCTCCTGACAGAAGAGCTTCAGCCTGGAGATTCATCTTCAAACTCCTGCTTACCTTCAATGAAGTCCTTACAGATGTTCTACTGGATACCTGGTCAAACCCTGCACAGGGGTGCCTATGAGCAGGTCATTTGCCTGCCGCCATTGCCCTGGTCAGGGAGACCCAAGTTTTCTTACGCAACACCCTACCCCTGAGAGATGGTCATTCAAGCCTCTATCTCCCATGGTGTGTTTCCTTCCGCACCCCCGGATAGGAAATTCAAGAGGCTGAACACACTTGGGAAGAAGATATTATCTTCCCCCAGCCTAGCATTGCTGTCCGTGAATCCCCATGCCTTTTGGGCCCTTATTCCCAAATGATGTGGGATACGGTTGCGCAGGTACTGCCATAGGTACCGGAGGAGACCCGGGCTGTACTTTCCCAAGCAGTTGCTGATGGATGAGACGCAGCAAAGATCACGATCCAATGTTGACTGGACATGAACTACTCGCCTGGCAGAGCAGTTTCATCAACAGTGGCCCTTAGGCGCCACGCCTGGCTGAGGACATCTGGCTTTTCGGAAGATGTCCTAGCAACCTTATGGATACGCCCTTTGATGGCACCCGTCTCTTTGGCGAGAAAGCAGAGTCTGCTTTTTTGCCCCTTTCTTGACTACAGAAGGGGTGCACAGCCACGTCCGTTGCCGTCCAGCCACCGTGCGTGCATGCTGTCAAGCCTCTGCGTGGCCAGGTATGTGGGATCCACCGCCCTTGTGGATCAGGGACCCAGCAGTCTGGCCAGTCAACTGCCCACCCTTCTGCCAAACACTGCCCCCCACACCCCTTGCAGCTGCCTCCAAACCTTCCTAGTCTGACTCTTCCCCACCAGGGACCTATCGGAGGCAGGATCCATCACCCACTGCTCTGGGAATCCATCATGCCAGACAGATGGTTTAGTAGATAGTCCAACAGAGCTACTCCCGCCCCTTCGTGACTACCCCTCCATTCTTGACACCCCCTCTATTCTTGCCACCATCCTATGACTGGATGATGAAGGATGACTTGGCAATTCTCCAGGATGACGTTACGGTTCTCCTGGCCAAGGGAGCCATGGAGAGGGTTCCTCTGCCAGTACGTTGTGGTTGCTACTCCTGCTATTTTCTGTTACTCAAAAAGGACACGGGCCTTTTCCCTATCCTAGACCTTCGATCCCTCAGTCTCTTTCTCAGGAAGGAGAAGTTCAAAATGCTCACTCTGGCTCAGGTTCTATCTGCCCTGGTGTACTGCCATTTGATAAGTTTTGTTTTGACCAATGACTTTGTGTTTCACCACTGCGCATATTAGTTGCTCAATGTTCACCAGTAGCACATGGTATGTTTTGTTCAGTTTAGCCGCCTATGGGCTTTGACATTGCATTAGTCATTACATTCTGTATTCTGCCTATTGGCTTTGACATGGCATTAGCCATTACTTTCTGTATTCAGTTGAGCCGCCTATGGGCTTTGACATTGCATTAGCCATTACATTCTGTATTCTGCCTATTGGCTTTGACATGCTGTATCCAGTCTAGCCGCCTATTGGCTTTGACATTGCATTCCTATTGGCTTTGACATGATGTATTCAATTTAGCTGCCTATTGACTTTGACATGCTATTAGATATTCTGCCTATTGGCTTTGACATGATATTATATATTGCATTTTGTATTTAGCTTAACTGCCTATTGGCTTTGACATGATATTATACATTACATTTTGTATTCAGCTCCGCTGCCTATTGGCTTTGACATGATATTATACATTGCATTTTATATTCAGCTCAGCTGCCTATTGGCTTTGACATGATATTATACATTGCATTTTGTATTCAGCTCAGCTGCCTATGGGCTTTGACATGATATAAGACATTGCATTTTGTATTCAGCTTAGATTCTTATTGGCTTTGACATGACACTAGACATTGCATTTGATATTTAGGTTAGCTGCCCATTGCCTTTAACGTGGAGTTAGACATTGCAGTTGAGAATCCAAGCTGTATTTTTCCAAGCTGTGTTTTTGCACCAGAGAACCAAGATGTTTTTCTCACAGTAGACTAGACATGATAAGAGAGAGTACATGGGTGTTGTTTTTCTTCGCTTGAGCTTGGGAACAGGAGTAGTCTTGGAGACCTGGCCAGTCTCCAAAAGGCTTGCTCAGTTTCCCAGGTCTGAGAGGAGGGGGCACACCTTTGTAACGAATGTAACAGGCTGCAGAGAGTCAGATTCGAATCTGCCGGACCTCGTGCTGGAGCTAGGCGCCAGCTGCCAGCAATCCCGTGTGGGTAGATGAATCTCTTTCTCGCGGCTGACAGGGGTCATCAGCTTGCAGACCTTAGAAAGATGAAGCTGTAAATAGTTTCCCACATGGTGAAGTATTTGTTTTGCTTTGCATTCAATATCTTATAAATATAACCTGCTATGTATATTGCAAACTGATATATTTTGTTTGATTAACGCGGGCTTGAAAGCTACTAATTCGTCATTCATAAATATTGTGGTTGGGGAAGAATTAACAACAATAAAAGTCTTCTTTGACCTCAGAAGTGCATTTCTGTTGTGTTATGTTAGTGCTTAAAAACTAGATAAGAGGAAAGCACTACACCTGGGCCCAGGACGTTGGATGGTAGTGTTAGACTTGCAGGACGCTTATTTCCATATACCCGCCCTGTCTGCCAACAGATGCTACTTGCGGTTCACGGTAGGCCACAAGCACTTTCAATCTACTGTGCTCCCCTTTGGCCTTACCAGCGCCCCTTGGGTGTTTACCAAGGGGATGGTGATGGTTGCAGCTCTTCTGCGCCAGTCAGGGTTTCAGTCTTCCCTTACCTCAACGACTGGCTGTTAGAGGTGGGCTCTCTTCAGGCTGTCATCTCCCACCTCCAGACTCCGGCGGACCTTGTGCATTCGCAGGGGTTCACTATTAACATGCCAAAGTCACACCTGACTCCCTCTCGGGCGCTCTCTTTCATCGGAGCTGTTCTGGATACAGTGCAGTTTCGGGCTTATCCTCTCAAGAAACGAGTCCAGCGTATACAGGCTATGATACCAATGTTTCATCATCTATCCTGGATTTTGGTGAGAATTACTCTGAGCCTGCTGAATCATATGCAGGCTTTGCAGTGGAACCTGAAGTTCCAGTGGGTGCAGCATCAGGGAAATCTTTCAGACATGGTCCAGATCTCAGAGCAAAATGCGCGAGCCAGGATTGGGTCTGAGGCGGATCCATCTCTCTTCCCCAACTAGATCTCACATTAGTGACAGGCGCGTCCTGGGCTGGGGCGGCCATCTGGGAGCCAGCGGAGTCTAGACTCCACATCAATCCATTGGAGCTCTTTCCAATCAGAAAAGGCAGTGCAGGTGTTTTCAGACAACAGCATTGCTATGTGGTACTGCTACAAGCAGGAGGCTCTGCACCTTTGGACATGGCTGGAACATCAGGATGTTTTCCTGCTTGTTCAGCATCTGGTGGACTCCCTGAATGCCAGAGCGGACAAACTCAGCTGACAATGCCTAGTCGATCACGAATTGGGTCTCCATCCGGAGGTGACGCAAGGTCTCTTTCAGCGGTGGGAGAGCGTTGGTTAGATCTGTTCACCACTGCAGAGAATGCACAATGTCGGCAATATTGCATGTTGGAGGTCCCAAAGGGGCAGTCGCTCGGCGACGCTTTTTGTCTCAATTGGGACTCACACCTCCTGTACACCTTTCTGCCCATACTACTTTTGTTCAGAGTTCTCAAGAAGATCCAGAATGACCGAGCCCAAGTTATCCTTGTGGCTCCTGTAGGGAGCTGGGTTCTGGTTGCAGTACTCTCCGTACGTTTTGCTTGGTTTTGGATGCCACCTCGAATGAAGTGCACTAGGTTCCTGCTAACCAGGCCCCCAGTGCCAGTGTTCCTTCCCTAAAACAAAGACACCTGGGCACTTGATCCCCAGTGACAAAGCTCTTCAGCCCCCTACATGCCCCTAATAAATGGTACCACTGGTGCCTAGGGCATGGGTACTGGAGAGTGCTGTAGGAAAGTACCATCTTTCCAGCATGGTTACCACCATTTTTTTCATGATGTCAGTGTGTTTAGACTGTAGTTCACTGTGATCCTGCTAACAAGAGCCCCAGTGTCAGTACTCTTTCCTCCAAATCTGGTTGCTGGTAAACTTTTCACACCCACAATTGGCATACTGGTGCCCCTATGTAAGTCCCTAGGATATGGTACTTAGGTACCAGGGCATTGGTACACCAGGGGACCCCCATGGGCTGCAGCATGCATTGTGCCACCCATGGGAGCCCATGCAAACTGTGTATGCAGGCCTTCCGTTGCAGCACCCGGGAAATGGTGCATGCACCTTTCACTTAAGATGTAAGAATTGCCTTATATCCTGGTTGCTGCACTTAGATACTGTAAGTCACCCCTCTGGTAGGGCATTAAGCCCAGCGGGCAGAGTGCATGTCCCTAAGTGTGAGGGTACCCTTGCATGAGCAGGGTACCCCTACAAACCCCAGACTCCATTCCCTGGGCTTTGTAAGTGCAGGGACGCCATCTTAAGATATGTAGTGGACACTGGTCAACATGAGTGGTCCAGCTACATAATGGCTTCTCCAAACCTAGGCATGTTTGGTATCAAACATGTTGGAATAATGCAACTAAACTGATTCCAATGCTAGTTGCTTGATCCCCTGTACTGTGTGGGACCCTTAGAGGATCCCCCACTTCTGCCTTTGCAGCCTTACGGGGTCTGCATACAAGCCTGTGTTGCTGCTGATCCCAGACACTGTTCTGCCTCCCTGCTGCTGAGCCTATCTCAGGAAGGGGAAGGCAGTACAAAGGATTTCCTGTAAAACGGAGGTGTGACCACCTCTTCTTTAGAAATAGGTGTCCCTGGGCTGGGGGTGCCTCTGAGCGGTACCAGACTGCTTTGAAGGGCACGTTTGGTGCCCTACTTGCATAAACCGGTCTGCACCAGTGCAGGACCCCCAGTTCCCGCTCTGGCATTAAACCGCACAAAGGACAGGGGAGTGACCACCCCCTATCCAGCTTCTCCCCTAGGGAAGTGCACAGAGCTCTACCAGGTGATCGCTTGATTCTGCCATCTTGGAAATAAGATGAGCACAGGCCCTTGGGAGCATCTGACTGGTTAGTCCTGCTGGGTGAGGTCCCTGACCCCCTCTGTTAGGTAGGTCACTGCAGTAAGTGTCGAAACCGCCTTCCTGGGTTACTTAAGGCCTCCCATGAGGGTGGGACACTAGATTTGTCTACAAGACTTTAGGAACCATTTGCAAGTCTCCTCTGCAAGACACTTCTGCAACCTGGAAACCAGAAACGCTGCTGTTCTTCGTTGGAATCCAGAACAAGACTGTAACCAGTAGGAGTGCTCCTACTGCAACTTTGTTTCCAAATTCTGCAAAGACTTCTGCAACCTTGTGGTCGTGCATCCACCAGAGTCACTGGGACTCTGCCTGCACTTAGGAAAGCAATAAGGAATCTCTCTTGAGGTGACGGAGTCACTACCCTGCATCTGCAGGCACCTCCACAATGACGACCGGCTTGTGGATTCTGCTGTCCCACGGACTCTTTGAGGCTCTACAACAAAGATGGTGGTTCTATGGGTGTTCAGAGGTGTGACCTATCTTCCTTGCAACTGGGAAGTCGTTTGTTGTTGACCAGGCTTGTTGACCGTTCAGTCCAAAGACCTCCTAGCTCCAAGAAGCCCCAGCCTCCAGCACTCTCCAGCTGCAAGAACGATGTCCTCTCTGCAACTCCTGCAACATGGGTATCCCTCTTTGCTGTGCTGTTGAGGCCTCCCTGTCACACCCTGTGACTCCCTGTGCCTCCTGCCGGAGGGTCCTGCTGGGGGCTCCAACGATTCCTGCTGGCTCTCCTGCATGCTGAGGGCTGGCTGTGACCTATCTGCCAAGGTTGGGGTCACCTGGACCTTGCTAGTCCCCTAAAATCCTGCAAAATCCATGCAACGCTTCCCTGCATTTGCCAAGGCTTGTTGGTGGTCCCGTTGACCACTGACCCCTCTGTCCAACTTCCCTTGTTCCAACTGGTTTTCTCGGGGTCCTCAGGGAAGGGTCCTAAAACTCAAAAACACCAACTGCGACTTCACCATGTTATCCTGTGGACACTGACCCAAGATTACTACTCTCCACACGGGTGCCTGGGGAACCCTACCTACTTACTTTTAGGGGTTTAGTACTTCCCCAGTCCTAAGTGTCCTTGCGTTGTAGTATGGGTTAGGAGTGATTTTTGCATTCCAGTTTTTTTTAGTATATGGTCCTCCCCTCTCTCCTCTCCCCCATAGGGGGGTCCATGTTATTTTATGCCTTTACTTACCTGTTGCTAAGTATATTTTTGTCTGTTCATATCTCCGGTTAGGAGATATACCAAAGTTAGTTCTATTGTGTATGTTACATAAAAATATCATGGTTCGTTCTTGTGTGTACATCACTGACTGACCTGGATGATACTTGTAACTGCTTTACACCCTCCTGGATAGGCATTCGCTGTTGTCCTCCACAGCTACCCTCACAAGAGCTCTGGTTATCTAAAGCCGCCTACACTATCACTAAGGGTTGCCTGGACTCAGTACAGGGTGCCTCACCTATAGGTGTACACCAGATACTGAGTCAGCCTGCTACAATACAAATATAGTTCCAAAATAATGTTGTTCCATGTCATGTGGTTCTTTTGTATCATCTGTTCCCTCTGCAGATGGTCTATCTTGTGACCATCTTCAAATCCTTGGGCATAAAAATGTTGAATTAAAGACATCTGCTTAGAATACAATATTTTAATTACTAGATTAATCAGAGATCATGTTTCAGAAAATGTTTCACCTTAACACCAGTGGCTAAAACCTAATAGGAAACCACAGCTGAAAACCTAATTTTAGGAACTAACCAAATATTTGCTTGTGTTTCAGAAGTTCATCAGGGAATTATGGAGAAACTACCAGTTGTTGGAGAAGAGAGTGAAGCAACCGTGGACACAGCTGAAATTAAAAGTACAGAATCTGAGAGGGGCCATCCCAAGGATGGAGAAGGTGCACCAAGACCTCCTCTGCTGCAAGTCTTGAACAATGTGAAAGAAAGTAAACCAGAAGGTGTGCATGTATGCTGTTAGCTCTAGTCATATAGTGAGCAAACCTGATCAAGCATGCATGTTAATAGTTGTGTCAAAAAATAATTGTGCATCAGTTTAAGGAACATTGTGCTTGAAACACACAAGTCAGAAAATGGGGACATGAAGGGCAGTATGATGACATAGCCTTATGATGAGTATTTATTTTAAATTGGATCATTGAAGCTGAAAGATATATGAGAATTGACTGTACTCGTCATTTGAAATGTGTGCTCTGAAAGACGAGGTGGAGGCAAGAGAGACGTAGATGAGTATAACAGTGCTCCAGAATGATTTCTTTTTGGTCTTTTTAGAACTTGGCCATCCATTGTGATCGGTCTGTCTGTATACATTCCAGACTTCCAGAGGGAGCGACTCAGACTGTGCCGCAAAATATAAGGTTGCCCATTGAACGTGTCACCATGTAGCATGTTTTCCTGTTCTTTTTGATTAATCAGACTTTTTCTCTTACTAATGCTTTTTTCCTCTAATTCAGTGCATATTTTTATAACATCTTTTTATTGTTTTTAACAGTTTGAAAAGAAGTAGCATCACCATATACCACAGTTTCAGACGGAGGAAAGTTTATTATTAAATCGCATACACAGTTAGTTCTGTATGCTCATTATTCAAGCCAGGTTGTTTAGAGAGTAATTCAGCAGTTTGTCCCACACGTTTATATATTTTTGCTTGCATCATCCTGATTTATAGAAATATTCTTTACCAGTCCAATCACTATGACCATTCCTGAGTAGAGGAGCTTTATTAGATCGCCAGTATTGAGCAATGTCATGTTTTGCAATTAGTAATCCTGTTGCCACCAGGAGTCTTGTAGTCCGCTGCCTAAATCTCTGCATGCTGTGTAGTTAGAATAGCAATAGGTACGTGCTGTTTTGGACATGATAAAGACTTGTTAGGCAAGATGAGAGACAGTTATATTTTCAGAGGTCCTCTTTCCATATAGGTATTTATAGTTATGAACTAGTTTCTATATAAAAAGCAGTTTTTGCTTGCCTGTATCTTTGGCGTCGCTTGACGAATCTTCATTAATTTTCCCCCAAAAAGTCAATAGTCACGAGAGCTGATGTCTGGAAAATTTCGGTTTAATCCGCCAAGCTGGGGCCGAGATAAAGGGCGGGTGAAAATTAGAGCTTTTCAAATGTTAATTTCCATAGGAAAAATGTAATAGCGACTGCACGGAATTACACCAAATTTAATAGAAATATACCCCTCCGGGCAATTCTTTCACCCAAGCCCTGGAAACCACCAGGCCAGGGGCTTCTATATAGCTAAATGCAGGGGGCTCAAGGCCCCCCGTGACCTGCAGCTGCAGCCAAGACACAGCAAACACTTTAGGTTTTGAAAGCGGGACCTTTAAAGCAAGACCTGCTGTCAAACTCCGAAGCTTAATCTCTGTCCCTGCACGTGTGCAGGGAACAGAGATGAAGTGATTCAGAAAGCATGGGGCTGCTGTGAAAGCCAGGTATCCCATAAAGGGGATTTTATTAAAAAATAAAATACAAATAAAAAAATAGGGATCGCAGGGGAGCCCTTGATGGCTCCCTGAGGGCCCAGATAGCTCGTAAAGGACTAACAATTCATTAAAAAAAAATACATAGAGGGGCGTAACCTATCCCAGATAAACCCTTGAAGGGTGAAAAAAACAGGCCTAAATAAAATAAATAGTTCAGTGTGAAAGTGAAGGACTTTGACACTGAGCACTGATGGTTCGAGTCCAGCTGGACTCGTTTCCCTTTCTCTTTTTTTCTTCAAATGTTTACATAAAAAATTAAAGGTGCTTTTATTACTTAAAATAAAAAAATACATTTTCATTTTTGATTTAAACAAACATGTCTTTTTAAGGGCACATTTGGTGCCCACCTCGCATAAAGCGGTTTGCATCAGTCCAGGGACCGCCGGTCCCTGCTCTGGGACGAAACTGGACAATGGAAAGGGGAGTGACCACTCCTCTGCCCATCACCACCCCAGGGGTGGTGCCCAGAGCTCCTCCAGGTGGCCACTTGGTTCTCCCTCCAGGGTGGGTCTGATTCAATGTGCAAGATTCCAGCAGGACTCCTCTGCATCATTCATCTCATCTTCTGGCCACCGGGACTGCAACTGGACTGTTCAGGAACCTACATTGTGCAGTTAAAGCAACGACTCTGCTCTGCAACATTGTTTCTCTGCCTCCTTCCAGCAACTGCAACTTTTACCCGGCTGTGCATCCTCGGAGGGTGACGTGTCTTTAGCCTACACAAGAATGAAGAAGGAATCTTCCCTTGGAGTGAAGGAGTCACTCCCCTGCATACGCAGGCACCAACTACAATGACGTCCGGCTGTGTGGATCCTCTGTCTTGCAAAACTGAGTGGATTCGGCAACACAGGTGGTGGTCTGGAGTGGTCCCTTCAGTCCTCTCTACCAGCTGCCCAACTTGAGAGACCGTGAGCCCTTGCCTCTCCTTGAAGGACAGTGCCCCGGTGGACTGCGGCTCTTGCAGCTGCCAAGGCTTGTTGGCTCTGCTTTCTTTGGATCTTCAGGCTCTGTGTAGCCTCAGCCTCCAGCACTCTACCCTGCAAAGCACAGTGTCCAGTCTACTGCTCCAGCGACCTGGGACTCCTCTCCAGGTGTGCTCAGTGGGCCTCACTGCGACTCCTGTGCTTGCTGCCTGTGGGGGCTGCATCCTCGTTTTCTGACTCTACTCACTACTGAGGGCCACCTGGGACTCCCCTCCTTGGGTTGAGTTCCCCTGGACCTCTGCAAATCTTCATCTTCGACTTTTGCCTTTGCCAAGGCTTGTTGGTGGTTTTCCAGCACCATTGACGGACTGCAACTCTTCTTCCGTCGTGGGACATCGCCTGCATCACTTCTGGAAATCTTCTCCTGCTCTGGTGCTGCACAGCTGTCTCCTTGTCTCCACCGTCGACTTAGCCATGCATCTCCAGAAGGGTGGGTAGTGGCTCCTGCCACAGCCGGACACTCCAACTTGAACTGGACTTGGTCCCCTTCTTTTGCAGGTCCTCTTCTGTCGGGATCCACCTTTGTTTTCTTCCAGTCTTGCCTGGGTCTTGCACAGTCCTTTTCCAAAGTTCTCCAGTGGGTTTGGGGCAAAAACAGGTATTTACCTCTTCTTTCCTGGTCGCTGGGGGGGCACCCTGGTACTTAATTTATGGGGTTCCTAGTTCCTCCAGCTCCCCTCTACAAATTCCACTTCCTTGGGTGGGGGGCTGGCTTTCTTATTCCACTTAGCATATGGTTTGGTCTCCCCTTAGGACCTTCACTATTGTTTTACTGTTTGCTATTGCTTTCTGTGCTATTCTCTGATGTGTATATAATAGTGTGTTTACTCACCTACTAGTGAAGTATTGCCCATACAGTATTTTAGTATTTGTGTTACCATAATAAAGTACTTTTATTTTTGTAACTCTGGTTCTTTCATGTGTGTAAATGCTTTGTGACTAATGGTATTGCTTAAGATTTGCATGTCTCCTAGATAAGTCTTGGCTGCTCATCCACAGGTACCTCTGGAGACACCTGGCTTTCTAGACACTGTCTACACCTCACTAATAGGGGATACCCTTGACCTGGTATACGGTGATAACACCAAAGGTGCTCACCACACACCATGCCAGTGTTTGAAGCTGGTTCTGTATATACTATATCAAAATGAGATATAGAGTGCACAAAGTCCAAGGGTTTCCCAGAGGCTTAACAGAGGCCAAAGTAGATAATACTAATTCTCTCTTTTGTGGTAGTGTGGTTGAGCAGTTAGGCTTATCAGAGGGTGTAGTGCAAAGCATTTGTTACAGGGAGTAAAGGAAGCACACACTCAATGACTAATTCAGATAAGTACATTTGCAAGTAAGTATCCAACATATGTATCAATACCACTATTTTTTAATTTTTTTATTTGGCAAGTTATACAGTTTTCAAATAATTAGCAATAATCTGTAACCATCCCAACAAGGACACTTTCAAACACTCTTGGTCTAAATAGCTATTTTGATAATCTTGATACAATCCTTTGTAATAGCAAACATCAGGTAAGAGAGAAATATCTGTTTTTTTTAAAGATATAGGAGTATGCTTGATTTAGTATCATTTCAATTATTTGTACCTATATTTGAACCTATATCCACTACCATGGGCATGGAGCCATATCTAACATGGTTTTAAGATTCAGAGATCAGATTTTATCTCACCCGTTTTCGTGGAAATAGGATAAATTTTTTAGTGGCCTTTACATGCTCTATATTCTGATCCTAGGCTACGGTTTTTACGTCCAGTGCTCCGGGGTAGGTCTTTTGATAACCATCTGGAGGGCTTCATTTTTGTCCAGCATCTTGAGTTCCCGGTAATCTGCTGTTGAGTTTTGAATTTCATTATAGAATCGCTGAAAGTGAGGAAAAAATATCTGTAATAGTGTGTTTAAATTGAAAATCATTTGTGTTTGTATGTTCTGTAGAAGGCTATTTTAAGTTGTTTTATGAAGATATTTTGTTTTAAACTGCGCATCATTTATGTTTTGATTAGTATTTTTTATAACTTTGTATTTGTAATCATGATTAACTTTTAGCTAGCCATAATTATTGTGAAGTTGTGTATTATGATTTTTAAATGTTTTTCTTTTGTATCTTTCATCGAATAAAGAGGCTGATGATGACTCCCTTAGTAAAGTGGACTTTCACAATTAAGCATCCATCCCACCTGCATGCCTGCAATGCCTGTCAGTCCATCCCCGAATGCCTGACAATCAATCCCAGTGAAAATTTTGAAATTCCCAAAGGTGGGGTGAAGACCAGTTATAGAACATAAATCCCCCGTTATACCATTGTTGTTCCCACATCTGTAGTGTCACCTACAGTTTTGGGGACATATATAGTCATAGATCTCTCTCTCAACCTTTGGAATACATACCTTGGACAGAGATCTTCCTAACAATGTGTGGTCAGTATACTCCCACTATTTGTATGTGTCTACATATGACCAATTCAGTAGGAATGGTAGCTGCAATGCCTGGTAATGTCACAATAGGTAGGTAATACTCTGCCCCCTCTCTAGATCTTCTTGTCCCCTGTTTCTTTCCAATAAATGTTCTTTTGTCCTCCCAAACATGCATATATCCTGAAAGTTCGCTTATGTCAATACCTTTGGATACCCATTGTCAGAACATGAAAAGGATAAGGAATCCTAAGTAGTACTGTTACCCTCACCACCGTGATCCGTACCCCTAAGACGAGCTATATGAACACCAGCTGACAAGATCCTCTTTAATATCTAAAGTTGTCTTAGTCACATTTGTCCGTAGCATCTCAGAAATTGTCTTTGCTTTGTGGTGAAATTTGTAAGCGTTTGCATCATTTACTCATGGGTAGTAATATTTAACTCCTAGGATATTGCCAAGTTAATTTTAAAGCATAACATTTCTTGGAATCATTCAAGCGGGATAGCATTGTTGATTCCAGTGGATTGGTAAGTGTGCAAATGAAATAATTTGTGAAAGCTGTAGCTTTAAAACTTATAGTTACCCAGTTTCACCTCCTGCATATTCCTGATTCTCTGTAACAATGGCTCAAGGACCCCCACACGGCCCTGAGGCGAGTGGGGTGTCTGAACTTGAGCTGGAGGATCTGGCATTTCTTTGGTGGTCACGGCGACACTGTGCTCAGGAGTACGAGCAGTGCCACGAGGGACGGCCAATCTGATAGAGAATTTTAGCTGCAGATTTTTTCCTTTGAATTTCCCAAGTGTCAGACTCGATCCAGAAACTTTTGCTTGAGCAGTACCCCTGCGTGCACCATTGATGTCGCGGTCACCTATATAGGCGCCACCCAGGCGCGCGGACGTCAGTTCTTTTCTTTCTGCGCCAGTTAGAGCTGATTTGGATAGAGCTACCTAGCTGTTGTTTTTCTGACAGATTTTTTTCTGCATTTTTATAAAATATTTTTCAAAGTGTCTTAAACAGATGTCATCCAGAAAGGTAGAATTCAAACCGTCACCGTGCTGCGTTGGTTACGGACCCTCACCTTGTCTGCCTTTGGTGTCTCGAGTGAGACCATTTGTCAGGCAGCAACGTGGGCATTACTGTACAAGTTTGCAAAACATTACTGGCTAGACATTCAGGTCCAAAGAGATGGGCATTTCACCCATTTGGTCCTGCAGGACCTTTTAGTGTAGGTAAATTTGTCTGCAGCCCACCACCAGGATGGGATGGCTTGGGTATCTATTCAAAGGTAAGGAATCTGCAGCTAGAAGTCTCTATGAGATGAACAAGTTACTTATGTTCGGTGACAAATTATCTGGTAGCGACTATATCTAGCTGCAGATTCCTTACACCCACCCATACCTCCTCGCTCTGCGAACATATTTGCTAGGGTCAGTGTGATCCCTTTCAGGGCCCTAGTTTGGGCACACAATCTGTAGGACACTGGCTCTGTATATACTATACCAAAGTATAGGCACTCGGAAAGACACAGCTTGCAGTTAAGTACCCGTGACTTCAGGACACAGACTTTGGGGAGTTTAGGTCATCGCTGTGGGGCCACAGGTCAGCACCAAACACAAGCCCTCAGCGCCACAGGGGCGCCCGGGTGCAGGGTGCAAACATAGTGTCGGGCGGCCAGTGCTTTTCAATGGAGGAACCCCGGGGTCACAAAGAGACTGCAGGCTTGGTCCAGGGAGTCGGCTGAAGAAGACCAGTGGCTGGACAGATAAATAGAGAGTCCACTGGATGTTGCTGGACCATCTGTTGGGTTTCTCAAGGCCAAGGGTTGGGAGAGACGTCTCCACAAACCTAAGCAAGATGTGGTAGACTATGTACTAGGCCTACATTCTAGGATGGCGGAGTACATGGAGAAGGTACCCAAAAACCTTGAGGCCAGCCAACAGCTCCATGAGCAGTGGTATGACCAAAAGGCTGCACTTGTAGAGTTCAAACCAGGTCCCCTAACTGGATGGCCAAACAGAAGCTCAAAGGGGAAAAACCCTACTCCCTTTGGAGGCACCTCTCTGTAGACGAAAAGCGGACATGGCAAAGGACATCACATCTCTTTTTGAGCTTTTCAGGAAGTCCCATTATCATACATTTTAATGTCTTGTTGAACCTTTAAACAAGTCCATTGGTTTGTGGGTGATAAGGTGTTGTGAATTTGTAGGTCACCTCACACTCAACTAGCCTCTACGACTGCAGACCACCAGATGGCCTTGGAGACCCGTGGGGAGGTCTCCTCTGGGAAGGATGCGAACTCCGACTGGAAGACACAGGGGACGTCATTCTGAATACAGGCACCTGAGCCCTGAGCTGACACTAGTGCTACATGAGTGAGGGGAATATTTTGACAACGGGCTGGCAACTGTGCATATTAACATTGCAGCACTATATGAACAGTGAGTTGCCTTGGAGTGGTTGCTGGAAATGAGTGGTGAAGCTCGATTGGGGTCTACATGAGCAAGGTTGTGCAAGTGATTGTGGGAGACATATGCTGTACACTGGAAGCCTTCTTGAATTTAGCATGGCATGCCTGGGTTTGCTGAATGCCAGGGGGTAACGGTGGTATGAATGCCTACTATGAATGCCTACGGTATGACATGCTGTAACTTGAAGTTGCTTCTCTTGGCGGCAATGTGACTGTTATGCATTGGATGTAAGGTGCAAGACTGTGGAAAGAGGAGTGGGTGGGTGAGGATGTACGACGTGTGATGATCACTGTATGTTTCCATGTATTGAATCGATTGAATGGGTTGTTTGGTAATCCAAGGACTTGACAGGGGGATAGAGTTTCTACAGTGCTGGACTTAATCATACAAATTATGATCAGATGTTATAGGGAAATTGACTTTAAGATGTTTTACGTTGGTGTTTAGGGATGGGGGGGATTTCCGTGGAGGGTTGCTTACGGAGGGAAGTTCAGGCGTGAGATAAAAGGTGAGGATGTTACAAGTCCTGGAACATAGAAGATTGTGTACAAGCATGTGGCACTTGTTTGCTGTTTTTTTGTCCTGGGTGGGAGACGGGAAGTTTTGTTGGGTTATTTGATTGGTTGATGTGTTGCGGTCATTGCCAGATTGACATTATAGGGACTATCCAAATTGATCAATTAGTGATGTATGTTAATATCTAAACGAGTAAGTTAACATTCAAATCTTGTAATGTATGGGGCTGGGTTCTTACCAGAAGACATACAGTGTTATCCCTTCTTAAATGGCATGGGTGGGTGTTGCTTGTTTGCAGGAAACACATCTTACAGATGAAGAGGCAAACAAATTTGGTAAAAACTGGAGGGGTCAAGTGTACTATGCCAATTATTCATCATTCATCTGTGAGGTATTGATATGGTTCGCAACAGGCATACCATTTGCATTGACATACATGGTAGCGGATGTTCAGAGCTGATATCTGTTGATATCCAATCTGTAGATTGGATGGGGTGGATGTAGCCTTTGTAAATTCCTATGGGCTGAATGTGGACAATGACTCATCCTATAGTACAATAAGGGATGCTGTGTTCTTGGTGGCTGATACTAGCCTGTTCGGGGTAGGAGACCTTAATTGCATAACAGATGGAGAATTGGATCAACATCCTTGACGGCAAAACACTAAGCTGAGGATGACATCACAGCTACGGGAGGTTATGGCACAACTGGGCTTATGTGACGTATGGAAAGAGAATCACCAGATGAAACGGGAGTAGACATGGCACTCACTAACCTGTGGTACATTCAGCAGGCTAGATCATATTCTGGTGGTTAGGCAAGTGGCCTCCAGGATGCTGGAAGTGTCTCACTTGTCCTGTTATTTATCTGACTATGCACCAGCAGCATGCGTTCTTGAATGGGGGAGTGGTCCCTGGGTTGCCATGCACATGGCGATTCCCAAATGAGGTACTGCAGGATACCGTGGGTCGAGAAACACTAGTAGAGGCACTAGAAGACTATTTTAAAGTCAACTGAATGACCATGCAGAGTTGTGCCACGGAGTGGGAGGCGATGAAGACTGTGTTGAGGGGCAGGTGTATGGGCCTTTCATGCGGGGTGCGTTAAGCCCTCCAGTCAGAACTCATCCACAAGGAGGACACCCTGGCAGAGTGACAAAGGCTCCCTCCTGAGGATGAGCAAGGGTGGATCAAGGAGGCCGCTTTGCGGCATCAGGTGGCATCTTTAAGGGACAGACTTGAATCTGTAAGGGTAAGACTTATACCTTGAAGTCTTACCACCAACTGTTGCATATAGAGGAAGACCGCTCAGGGCACCTCCTGGCATGGATCCTTTGCTGGGAAACCCCATGCTCTCCTATGCTTCATCTTAAGACCCTGATAGGGACCGATGCATGCACGCTGATCCCGCGCGCACTCAGGAACCACCTGAAACTGGTGTATAGTGGTCCACACAGCTCGGATCCGGGGAGAATTTCTGATTTTCTTGTGAATCTGCCACTCATGCGGGTAGAGGAAATAGCAGCACAAGATGTGGATGCGGAGTCGCATTGGAGGAGATCAGGCTGGCGCTAGCATGCCTCCCTGGGGGTAAAGTCACTGGGAGTGATGGCTTTACTGATTAATTTTATCAAGCTTACACAGAGGAACTTGTGCAACAGCTGCTTGAGGTGTATCTAGAGGCAACAGAAAAAGGAGTGCTGCTCCATCCATGAGAGAGGAATGTGTTACTATGATCCTAAAACCAGACTCAATGTCCTTGGATCCATCTTCTTATCGTCCTCTCATGATGATTAATACTGACACTAAAGTTTCTTGCAAGGTCTTGCTCTCCGGCTGCTGCTGGTGGTTTCCCAGTTGATACATTCTGATCAGTGCAGGTTTATATCTGGGTGGAACACGACCATGAACCTAAGAAGGTTGATGCATGTTATACATGAGGTCGTAGAGAGTAGGGAAGACCTAGTGGGGGGTGTTTGTCGACGTAGCCAAGGCCTTTGACACTGTGAACTGGCAGTATTTAATGAGCATGCTAGAAGCAATGGGATTCGGACCACAGGTTAGATCGTGGATATGACTGTTGTATACTGATCCCACTGCTAGGGTTAGAGTTGGCCGATTATGCCCGAACCCATGGAAGGTGAGTAGGGGGACGTGGCAGGGCCACCCGCTATTGGCGCTACTTTTCATGGTAGCAGTGGAACGTTACGCTATACAAATTAGACAGGAAATGTCAGAATGGGACATTTCTCTGGGGGATGTGACACATTTAATGTCACTCTATGCTGATGATAGTCTATTCTGTCTCACGTCTTCCGGGGAGTCCTTGCCCTTGCAGTATCTAGATTCTTTTGGGGACCTTAGCGAATTGTGGATTATCCCATGTAAATCATTTGTGTTCCCGCTAGGGAGGATGACTGAGGCGTATCTCACTTCTTTGCCGACCCTCCTGTTGCGATGGGAAGACTGACCAGTTTCAGTATCTGGGGATCATGGTGGCCTCTACTCAGCGTAAATGGAAGCAATGCAATGTAGATAGAATTGCAGAGTTCCTGAAGTCATCGATACAACTCTGGAATTCTCTCCGACTATCGCTGATGGGACAAGTTGCGATGGCAAAAATGGTCATCCTGCCACAATGCCTCTATACCTTGCAGCACTTCTTTGATATCCTACCCCGGTCGACCTTCAGGTATCTGCACTCATTGCTCAAAATGCTTATTTGTGCGGGCAGGATGAGTAAAGTACCTCGTGAACACTTATATTTGCCTACAACAGAGGGTGGGCTTTCGGTACCAAATATGAAGCTATATTACCTCGCCTTTCAACTGCAGCATACTGCCCATTGGCTCACAGAGGGGAAGAACTGGGGGAGGACTCTCTTGGCAGTTGAGAATTGTGCCACTACACTTCCGTGGTTACTGCACTCCGGCGGACAGGACTCTGCTAGGGTTCTGTACCTTATTAAGAAAACCATGTCCCCACGGGAGCAAGCTGTGAGGGTTGTGTTGGAGAGGGCCCCCTTCGCCCGGTAATTGAATTTCTGGGACCTACTTGCCTTCCGAAATCTGGCTAATGCAGTGGACGTTGCATTGTGGTGGGAGGGGGGTTGTGAGCCACTGGGTAATCTCTGTCCAAAAGAGGAATTAATTATCTTTGAAACCGCGCAGGAAGTCTTTGCAGTGGGATGTGGGCAGTTCTTATTACACGCTAGTATAGCCCGGGAGTTGTGACCACATATCCGGCTGCCCTGCCTTCCTCACTTATGATTAGGGCACTTTTGGAGTTTGGGGGGGGGGGGGGGGACGTGGGGGGTTGGGCAGGGCACAACACTTGGTTTCACACCTATATAAATCCATGTTGACTGACAGGCCTAAGACCCAGTTTCCAGCAAAGTCTTTGTGGTAGGAGGATCTGGGAACACCGATAGAGGAGACACAATGGCAGAGGACAGTTTCATCAGTTCCCACAGTATCCTGCAATGCTCGATTTAAGCTAGTGCTCTTCAACTGTCTCCATCGTACTTGCATTACCCCGGTGCTCTTGCATAGAATAGATCCCACTACGTCGAGTGGATGTCACTGCTGTCCAGAAAGTAATGCTTAATTTCTGCAATTGGGATAGCACTGCCCATCAGTTAGAGCGTTTGTGGATGCTGTAGTGCTGCACCTGACGGATGTATGTGGCATTAATATACCACATGACCCAATGGTAAGTGTGCTATGTGACATAAAACCACACAAGGACAGGAAAATGGAATATAAATTTAGTCAATTGGCTCTCTTGTTGGCGAAATGAAGGTTGGCAATTACTTGGACTGGTTAAATGGGCCTGAGTGTGGTTGGCTGGAAGAAGGATGTGCCACAATGGATGGTGACTGAGCAAGACTGCCTCAGGCAATGCAGGCGAAATGATAGGATGGTGGAAGATCTGCAGGTTTGGGAGGCATAATTGGTGAAATTTGAGGGAGCGGAGGGAGAGACACCGACAGAGTCATCAAATGAAGGGATGAACACTTGAGGTTATGAGACTGGGTCTTCTGCAATGGCAAGAGGGGGCACATGGGTACAGTTGTACAAACAATACCTGTACCAAGTAATGTTTGGAGTGCTTTGAGTGCCGGGACATGTACCCGAAGGCTTAAAGAGAGCGGTCCCTGAGGCTTCTTGCGGCCTGGCTCTCCCTGTCACTCCCGGTCCAGAGGAAGGTCCTGAGACTGCTCACGGAGCCCACACTCTTCATCGTCCCATTCAAAATCTTTGGGACACTCGGGTAAGTATGAGAAGAAGTCGAAGAAGAGCAAATGTAATTCGACTTCACCCCGTTGGTGGGCTGAGGCGATGTGGTAAAAGGAGCATCATTGCTCTAGGCCTCTGTCCTTGGAGCCAACTTCTGGGTTGGCTCCGTGCCTCCCCGAGTTCCAGGGAGCCCGGAGCCCACCCTGCCCAACTCTGTGAGTTCTATGAGGCCATGTGCCTCATTTTTGGGCAGTCCCCTATCATGGTGGAGCGCCTTCTGGCACCGTGGGGCTGGAAGAGGCCCCCTCAGTTTCTATGCCAGCGGCTTTGGCCTCGGCCCTGAAGAGCACCAAGGGATCAGTTTCAGGATCCGCACTGGAGTTGGTCGGGCCTGTGGTCGGCGTCAATCTCATACTCATTGCAGACCCACACACGGAGCCGGACCGGCATTGCTTAGTGCTGATACCGACTTCGATGGGGACTTTGCTTCCTAGGTGAGATCCTGACCCTTATTCTTGTGGGGATAGGGACGGTGAAAGTATGGTGGGGCCAGGACCTGGGTGAAGCCAGTGGTCGAGACACTTCTCCTGACTCTGGCATGCTTTCTCCCCCTACCGTAGCTATGGAGGAAAGAGTGTCTTATTCAGTGGTGGATAGGAGAGCGGCTTAGGTCCTGGGACTCGAGCTGCCTTCTATCACTGTCAGTACCAGCCTCCTGACTGAGGTGTTTCAGCCTGGGGCTTTCTCTTCAGAACCCCTTTTGCCCTTCAATAAGGCCCTCACTGACGTGTTGCTGGGGACTTGGTCCAGACCTACCACAGGGGCTCCTGTTAATGGGTCCATCGCCTGCCACCAGAGGCCTGCACCTAATGCCCCAGTATTCCTGACTCAGCATCCTTCCTCTGAGAGCTTGGTGGTCCAGGCCTCTAAATCCCCAGGCACATTTGCTTCTCCACCTTCGGACAGGGAATCCAAAAGAAAATGTTCTCTTCCTCCAGTTTGGCATTGCGGCCCATGAACACCACATGCCTTTTGGACCGTTACACCCATACTTTATGGCCATTGTCTTTCAAGCTGTTGCTGATGGGCGAGACGCAGCTAAGTTCACTATGAGATGTGGATTGGACACGACCGACTCACTGGGTAGATCGGTTGCCTCCATGGTGGCTTTGAGGCACCACGCTTGGTTGAAGACGTCTGGCTTTTCAGGGGATGTTCAAGCTGCATTTATGGACATGCCCTTCGATGGCAGTCGTCTCTTTGGAGACAAAGCAGACTCAGTGCTCAAACTCTTTAAGGAGTCAAGTACGGCTCAGTCCTTTGGCCTCGCAGCTGCCCCACTCAGTCTGCTTTTTGCTTCTTTCGTAGCTACAGAAGGGGTGCCCAACCACAATCCTTTCCCTCCATCCACCGTGCTGCGCATGCTGCCCAGCCTCTACGTGGCTGGGGACGTGGGATCCAACATCCTTGTGGAGGCCAGCGGTCTGCCTAGTCCACCACTCCTCCTGCTGCAGCCTCCAAACCTTCCTAGTCTGACACTTCCCCATCCAGGACCAGTCAGAGGCAGGATTTGTCATCACCTGCCGTGCTGGGAATCCATCACGTCGTACAGGTGGGTTTTGCAAATAGTCCGAAGAGGCTACTCCCTCCCCTTCGAGACTACCCTCCATCCATTCCACCATCCTGTGAACGGATCACCTGGCCCTTCTCCGCAAGGAGGTTACATCTCTCTTGGCCAAGGGAGCCATGGAGGGATCAGTATGCCATAAGTAGGTCGTGGTTGTTATTTCAACTACTTTCTGGTGCCCAAAAAAGACAAGGGCCTACACCCTATCCTAGACCTCCAGTCCAAATCTCTTCCTCAAAAAGGAGAAGTTCAAAATGCTTACTCTAGCTCAGGTCCTATCTACCCTGGACCCAGGAGACTTGGATGGTAGCTTTGGACTTGCATATTTTAGTATTACCGTTCAGCCTGCCCACAGATGTTACTTGCAGTTTACATTAAGCCACAAGCAATTTCAGTTTACCGTACCCCCCCTTTGACCTTACCAGGGCCCCTCAGGTGTTCAACAAAGTGTTGGTGGTGGTCGCAGCTCATTTGCACAAGTTAGGGGTTTCAGTCTTCTCCTACCTCGACGACTGGCAGTTGAAGGTGAGCTCGCCCTAGGCGGTCATCTCCCACCTTCAGACTACAGTGGACCTCCTGCATTGGCTGAGGTTCACTATAAACTTGCCAAACTTACACCTGACTCCCTCTCAGATGCTCCCTTTCATTGGAGCTGTTCTGGACACAGTGCTGTTTCAGGCCTATCCTCCTGAGTGGTGAGCCCGGGATATTCAGGCTATGATACCGATGTTTCAGCCTCTATCTTGGATTTCGGTGAGAATGACTGAAGCTGCTGGGCCTCATGGCCTCATGGCCTCCTGCATCCTGCTAGTGACTCATGCCAAGTGGCACATGTGTGGTCTGAAATGGGACCTGAAGGTCCAACGGTGGCAGCATCAGGGGAATCTCTCCGACATGGTCCAGATCTCGGAGTGGACTACACGAGATCTGCAGTGGTGGCTTTTGAGCAGCGATTGGGTCAGAGGCAGATCCCCTCCCTTCCTCAATCAGATGTGAGTTTAGTACTGATGGGTCACCTCTGGGATGGGGTGGCCACATGATAGAGGCTGAGATCAGAGGCATCTGATTTCCAGCCTAGTCCGGGCTCATATCAGTCTTTTGGAGCTCAGGACGATCAGGCTAGCATTAAAAGCATTCCTTGACTCTGTCAAAGGAAAATTGGTGCAGGTGTTGACGGACAGCGCCATCACTGCAACAAGCAGGGCGGGGTGGGGTCGTGGACCGCTTGTCAGGAGGCTGTGCGCCTCTGAACATAGCCGGAACATCAGGGCATATCCCTGGTGGTTCAACATCTGGCTGGCTCTCTGAACGCCAGCGTATACAAACTCAGCCATTAAGGCCTGGTCAATCATGTATGGTGTCTCCATCTGGAGATGGCAAAAGGTCTCTTTAAGAAGTGGGAAGAGCCTTGGCTAGATCTGTTCGCCTCTGCAGAGAATGCGCAATGTCAACTGTTTTGTGCGTTGGGAGTTCATAAGGCTGTATGTGCTTAGCAACGCTTTTTGTATCTCGTAGAACTCAGGCCTCCTTTCCGCCAATACCATTTCTGCCCAAAGTTCTCAAGAAGATCAAGAAAGACCAGGCCCAAGTAATTCTTGTGGCTCTGGACTTGGCACGAAGAGTCTGGAGTCTGGTATCCAGAGCTCTTAAGCTTGGCCATCAATCCTCCCCTTCGGGAGGATCTTCTGTCGCAGCAGCAGTTGATGGGTTTCCACCCGAACCTGTCCAGTCTCCGACTTCGTGCATGGAGATTCAGTAGTGGCACTTGACAGCTTTTGACCTTCTACCTGAAGTTTGTAATGTTATCTTGGCAGCCAGGCATCCCTCCACCAAAACGGTACACGCCCGCCGTTAAAGCAAATTTGTAGCATGGTGTACAGACAAGTCTGTTGACCCCAATCCCACCCCCCCAAACTTTGATTCTGAGGTTCTTTAGTTTGTTCTTTCTCTAGCCCAGCAGAGCTCTGCTTTGGGCACCCTCAAGGGTTATTTGTCCGTCATCTTGACTTTCCTGAGATTACCTGACCAACCAATGTTTAAATATCATGTTGTTGGTAGATTCCTGAAGGGTCTTACCCATATGTTTTCTCCTTCTCCATTCATTATACCACAATGGGATTTGAACTTGATTCTTACTTTCCTGATGTTTGCTCCTTTCGAGCCACTTCACAACTGTCCATTTCGGCTTCTTACTCTAAAGACAGCCTTTCTTGTCGTCATCACTTCTGCTCGCAGAGTGAATGAGCTGCAGGCCCTTTCCTCAAAGCCACCTTTCATCTTCATCCATCCTGACAAGGTGATGCTTCGTACCAGGGCTTCCTTTTTACCTGAAGTGGTCATGCCCTTTCATGTGGGCCAATCCATCACCTTGCCTACATTATATGCCCCCCCACTTTCTTCTAAGGAAGAGGAGCGACTCCACTGCCTGTACCCAGAAAGAGTGTTGGCATGCTACCTTGATCATACCAAAGAGTTCTGGGTGGATGGTGAACTCTTTGTGGGTTATGTGGGTGCGAAGAAAGGTTGCTAAGTGCAGCAAAGAACCATCTCTAGATGGGTTGTTCTCTGCATTAAAATGTACTACACATTGGCTAAGAAGCAACCCCCTAGAGCGTTTGCGTGCTCATTCCATCAGAGCAACAGTTGGAACCACTGTTCCATTCCTGGATATCTGCCAGGCAGCAACGTGGGCGTCTTTGCACACGTTCACTAAACACTACCGTCTGGACAATCAGGTTCGAAGGGACGGGTATTTTGCCCGTTCGTTAAGCAGGACTTCCTAGTATGATCTTGGTTCGCAGACCCACCTCCGGGGATGGTGTTGCTTGGGTATCTATTCTAAGGTAAGTAATATGCAACTAGAAGTCTCTATGAGATGAGCAAGTTACTTACCTTTGGTAGCGAATTATGTGATAGAGACATATTCAAGTTGCAGATTCCTTACCAACCTACCCTTCCTCCTAGGGACAGGGACTTCCCTTTCAGGGCCCTAGTTCTGATGCACCAGGATCCGTGTTCATGTCGCTGCTGTTCTGGCGTGGAAAGTCGTGACAGGAAACTGATGTCAGCACGCTGGGCACCTATATACAAACCTTGACGTCATATCCGGCGACCATGGCGCCAACAATGGATGCGGGGTTAACCGACACCACCTGACGGTGTGCAGTGGGTACTGCTCAAGGAAAAATCTCTGGATCCAGACTGACGCCTGGGGGAAATTCTAAGGTAAAGAATCTGCAACTAGAATATGTGTCACCAGATAATTTGTTACCGAAGGTATGTCATTTGTTCAACTTTGCTGCTTATTTTATCCTGGAGGTTGTGTTTACTTTTCTTTCTCTGACTGTCAATTGTAAGACATAAGCTAACATTTGACTGCTGTCTCTGAACACAGTACAGGATTTAAAGGCATTTTTATTGTCATTCACTTTGAGAGAACAGAACACTTGTTCTTTATCAGCTTGCCAGAATGGGCCAGTAGGATCTAAAACTAACTTGACCTCATAAAATCTGACTAGCCATAGCGAATGGGCAAGTTGATTTCTCGAGGTCTGATGAGAGTAAACAGGTCTAAAGCAATGATCATTTACAAGCTTGAAGACAAAGAAAAAGACCATTGTTTTTCTTCCATATTCCAGATTTTCTGTTGTCAAGAATACATACTGAGGGACGTGAAAACCCTACTTGAGTACCAACCACAATCCTTGTCATGGTGAACCACAAAAGTCACTAAACTAACCTTTGCTTAACTCTGTGGTGGCTTGGTACAAAAGTAGTAAGACTAAACTTTGAGGCACTGTGTAAATATGTATGTAGCACACAAACAGTAATACAGTGAAACACAAGAATGATCCCAAACAAATTTAGAACATTTTCATAAATAATACACACCTGGGGCAGATCAGCTGGCAAGGGGTCCGGGCCATCTTCTGGCACTTTTTGGTGAAATTTCTTCTAAGTCACAACTTTTAGGGTTAGACAGGAGCAGTACTCTATCTAACACTACGTTTGAGGGACTAGGACCTAGGGGCTCCACTTGGTGAGGGGTTAGGACCCTGTGACCGGGCGGTCCCGGCACAGAGTACTACCGGTGACGTATCGGAGGGTTCCGATACGTCACTTCCACGTTTCCCCGTTGTCGGGGAAACGCGACGAGAGCGAGGCTGGCGGGAGGACGTTGCCAGGGAAACCAGTGTGGTTTTCCGGCACGGCGGGATAGAAAAGAGAAACGCGCCGCAACAGGGAGAGAGACCCGTGGAGCGTGAGGAGAATAGGAGCCCGGAGGAGATACCCACGGAGGAGGAGAACCCTAACGAAGGACCGACGAGGACGGGAGGACGAGGAGATCCTGGAGACAACAAGGAACCCGAGCTGGATAACCCTGGAAGGAGAGATCAACAGGAGGACCGCCACAACGCCAGCCACGACCCTGGAGGGTCGTGGCTAAACAAGGTACGGTCCTTTTGGACACAGAAAAGGGCACAGATCTAAAGGGGACTGGGGAGGGGATAAAGGAGGGGTGAAAAAGGGAGGAATAAAAAGGGGCACCGTGACCACCACGTGTGAGACACTTTTTTTCCCTCACCAATCTTAGACTATGGTCAGGTCATTCCCCAACTCCTCACTGGCACCAACCCCATCCTTTTGTTCTCACCTTTTCCCCAGTCAGTGAGAGTAGAGAGAGTGAAAACCCGGTTATAAACCCCATACTTACCCTAGCGTTTTCTGTCCTTTCTGTTTCCGGTACCGTCCTGGATCCACCTGAGAGAACAAGCCAGTAATTCCACCTGAAAGAGAAAACAGGAGAAACAGAGGAAACCACCAATCCGGGAAAAGACGAACAAGGCCATAATTTCGGGAAAAAACATCTCCACCTTTATTATAAACATTTCTTTTTCCACCATTTAATTTGAATAAACCACTTACCTAAGCAATACCACCACCTCTCCGTTGCATTTATACTGTTCGATCTGTCACAGTGGTGTCAGAAGTGGGATCAGGGGACCCCTCCTAGACAACCGAACAGTATACATAATGAGTGACAACCCCTCGTTGGAGGATATGATTAAACAACTGGCCAAAGGCCAGCGACATCTGCAGTTGGTGTGGGAGGCACACCAACGAGAAGCAAAAGAGGACAGGGAAGCCTTACAGTCGGCTTTGAAAAGCCAGGCAACAATCCTCGCAAATAATCAACTGGTCCACGAGACGGCCATGAAGAAATTAACCAAGACTATTGCTGTCAGTAAGGTTCACCCCAATGTCCCAAGTTCTGTGTTGCAGAAATATCAAGAAGGTGAAGACCCCGAATCCTTTTTCACTAACTTTGAGAGAGTGGCTTCGTCAGCCCAGTGGCCTGAGGATAGATGGGGTCAGTATGTCGCACCCCTACTTACGGGGATATTACAAGCAGCATATCAAGCAGCAAACCCGGGGGGAACCACACCCTACCAAGAGATAAAGACTAGTATCTTAGAACGTGTGGGACATGACACCGAATACTATAGGGTCAAATTCCGGAAAATCAAATGGGGACCGAATGAGGACCCCCAAACCTTTTATTTTCGTGTAAAGGATTTGGCTTTGAAATGGTTGGGTCCTTCCGGGAATAGCAGGGAGGAAGTGATCCAGACGATCGTTCTCGAACAATATTTAGACGCCTTGCCTACGGCTACAAAACACTGGATCCGCCAACATCCAAAAGTGAATACTGACATGGCTATCGATTTAGCATGTGCCTATCATCGCTCGGTGGATATAAGGAATGTACCACCCCGACCCAGCATAAAACCGGGGCTATCCAACCCCAAAAGCGCTCCCAGAGCTATTCCCGACGAGCCAGTTCCCCGCAGACTAATCGACCAGCCACCGGTACCATGACCCCAATGTTACAACTGTGGGGAATGAGGACACATCGCCCGCATGTGTCCGAGGAAACAAGATAGTAGTGAGCCAATGGAGATCGGAGTAACTCGGCGAAGGGTACTGTGTACAGGAAGAGGTAACCTGAAGTTTAAACAGTCCCTGAGCATCAACGGACGAGCGGTATGGGCTCTTATTGATTCAGGTTGTAGCCAGTCCGTAGTGAGGAAAGAGATAGTAAACCTAGCAGACCAGGAAGTAGAACGATGGGTGAATATTTGCTGTATTCACGGAGACAAAGAGCAATACCCCTTACATAAACTAACAGTAGAGTGGGGAAATTACCGGGATATCCTACCTATGGGAATAATGACAGAACTGATTGAGGAATGTATCATCAGGACTGATTATGAACATTTTCAAGAGATCCTGGATCATGTTAGAAAACCCAAACTGACACAGGACTGGTGGAGGGAAGCTTCCTTTTCTGACAGTGTTATTGAATGCCCTATAACCCGTAGGAAATTGTCACGTAGAGAAAAACGGGCAGAGAAAGCGAATCACCAGGGAAAAGAGGCACCAGGACAAAGCCCAGGCCTTATAGCCGAAACACATGAGGCACCTGTCAGTTTTCCCCAGCAACAGAGAGAAGATCCTTCTCTCGCGCAAGCTTGGAAGTCCGCAAAATCAGAAGAAACCGAGGAGGTGGGTCCCTACTTCCTAATTAAGAAAAACCTCTTATACAGGATAACCACTACTCGTACAGGGGAACATAAACAACAACTATTGGTACCCGAGCATTATAGAGATCACGTCCTAACTCTGGCTCATAGTCAACCAGGTGGGGGTCATTATGGGAGGGAAAAAAACGAAGAGTACCTCCTTAGGCGGTTTTATTGGCCAGGGGTTTTCGCCCACATACGCAAATATTGTTCCCAATGTCCCAGGTGCCAACTTACTGAACCGGGTAGACCTAAGAAAGCCCCTCTAATGCCCTTACCCATCATAGACATCCCTTTTAGTAGGATGGGGATGGATCTGATTGGACCTGTAGTACCCTCAACGAAAGGTCATATGTATATCCTAGTTATGGTTGATTATGCCACCCGATACCCCGAGGCTGTTCCTCTGAAAAGTATGACAACCAAAACTGTTGCCCAAGCAATGATAAACGTCTTCTCTCAAGTTGGATTTCCGCATGAAATACTCACCGACCAGGGGACCCCCTTTATGTCTACGCTCATGAAGCAGGTGTGTAAGACATTAGGTATTTCCCAAATCCGAACTTCGGTGTATCATCCACAGACGGATGGACTGGTGGAACAGTACAACCGAACAATAAAAACCCTATTGAGGAAAGTAGTACAGGACTCAGGGAGAGACTGGGATCAGAAATGACCATTAGTATTATAAGCTATAAGAACCCATGAACAGGCCTCAACAGGCCATAGCCCTTTTGAGCTCGTGTTCGGAAGACAGCCTCGTTCCCTTTTAGACATGGCCATTGAAACATGGGAAGAAGAGGCGGAAGAAGGGGGAAGACCCTTATTAGAATATGCCCACAACTTACGGTCTCAGCTACAAAGTTTATGGGAAACGGTTAGAGTAAATATGGAACAAGCTCAACAAACCCACAAACAGTATTATGACAGACGGAGTAAGTTAAGGGTTCTACAACCAGGAGATCAGGTTCTAATAATGCATCCCACGTCTGAACAAAAACTGATTGCAAAATGGCAGGGTCCCTATAGGGTCCTACGAGCCGTTTCTCCTATCACCTATCTGATTGAAATCTCGAACAATCCTCAGAAAACCCAGATTTATCATATAAATCTCTTTAAAAAAATGGGAAGAACCAGACAACTCCGACACTTCCGGAGAAATGGGCCGATTCCTATGTCCTAGCAAAAACTTGCATATCGAGTTTTGTCCAACCGAACACAACGAGGGGGAGAGGCTACCCACAGTAAATGAAACATTAACGATACCAGAAAAGGAACAGGTATATAGCCTACTAGAGCACTTCCGAAAGTTCTTTTCAGTAGTGCCAGGTAAAACCACCTTGATAACCCATACAATAAGGACTACACCGGGTAAAATTGTTAGGTTACGGCCGTATCGCATCCCCGAGGCACGGAAACAGATTATGGAGGACGAAATACAGAAAATGCTAGAACTAGGAGTGATAGAGCCTTCGACTAGTCCCTGGTGCTCCCCAGTCGTCCTGGTGCCAAAACCTGACGGTACTATCAGATTCTGTATTGACTTCCGGAAGCTTAACGAAAATTCAATGTTTGACACATATCCAATACCTAGAGTGGATGACGTCCTGGAAAAACTGGGAAAGGCAAAATATATGTCCACATTAGATTTGACTAAAGGGTATTGGCAGATTCCCTTAGCCCCAGAGGATAAAGAGAAAACGGCTTTTGCCACTCAGTCCGGTCTTTATCATTTCACCGTGCTACCATTCGGACTTCATGGAGCACCAGCTACGTTCCAACGGTTAATGGATAGACTCTTAAAACCATTTCAAACTTTTGCAGCAGCTTACCTAGATGACGTAGTTATCTTTAGTGAAACCTGGGATGATCATCTCATCCATTTACAAAAGATATTCCATACTCTCGCAAACGCTGGTTTAACTGCCAACCCTAAAAAGTGCGTTATAGGAAAACCCGACATATCATACTTAGGATACAAAATCGGGCAAGGGACTCTACAACCTCAAACTAAGAAAGTAGGCGCCATTCTGAATGCACCTAACCCTAAAACAAAAAAAGATTTACGCTCGTTCCTAGGATTAGTAGGCTACTATCGAAGGTTCATACCCGAATATTCCACCCTTGCCTCCCCCCTCACAGATCTTTTGTCTAAATCCCATCCTAATCGGTTAGCCCCTTTTTCGGATCACCAGAAGGCTAGCTTTGAGCAACTGAAGTCCTATCTGACCAGAGACCCAAAACTGCAATGCCCGGATTTCTCGAAGCCCTTCCATCTATACACAGATGCCTCTGATGTAGGCTTGGGGGGGGTACTGGCCCAACCCGACGGCGAAGGTAGGGATCACCCGGTAGTATATGTCAGTAGAAAACTGTTTCCCCGGGAACGTCACTATCCTACCATCGAAAGGGAATGTTTGGCCATTAAATGGGCCGTGGACACTTTACAGTATTACCTTTTAGGTCGGCCTTTTATTCTTTTTACGGATCATGCTCCCCTCACCTGGTTGTCCGCTCATCAAGATACAAATTCCCGGATTTTGAGATGGTTCCTTGAACTACAACCATTTTCCTTTCAGGTCCGTCACATACCTGGACCCCAACAGGCACCGGCTGATTATTTGTCTCGGTTCCCGGACTCTACTACGGTCCTCGAACAGGACCGTTCATGGGGAGAGGTGTGTGACCGGGCGGTCCCGGCACAGAGTACTACCGGTGACGTATCGGAGGGTTCCGATACGTCACTTCCGCGTTTCCCCGTTGTCGGGGAAACGCGACGAGAGCGAGGCTGGCGGGAGGACGTTGCCAGGGAAACCAGTGTGGTTTTGCGGCACGGCGGGATAGAAAAGAGAAACGCGCCGCAACAGGGAGAGAGACCCGTGGAGCGTGAGGAGAATAGGAGCCCCGAGGAGATACCCACGGAGGAGGAGAACCCTAACGAAGGACCGACGAGGACGGGAGGACGAGGAGATCCTGGAGACAACGAGGAACCCGAGCTGGATAACCCTGGAAGGAGAGATCAACAGGAGGACCGCCACAACGCCAGCCACGACCCTGGAGGGTCGTGGCTAAACAAGGTACGGTCCTTTTGGACACAGAAAAGGGCACAGATCTAAAGGGGACTGGGGAGGGGATAAAGGAGGGGTGAAAAAGGGAGGAATAAAAAGGGGCACCGTGACCACCACGTGTGAGACACTTTTTTCCCTCACCAATCTTAGACTATGGTCAGGTCATTCCCCAACTCCTCACTGGCACCAACCCCATCCTTTTGTTCTCACCTTTTCCCCAGTCAGTGAGAGTAGAGAGAGTGAAAACCCGGTTATAAACCCCATACTTACCCTAGCGTTTTCTGTCCTTTCTGTTTCCGGTACCGTCCTGGATCCACCTGAGAGAACAAGCCAATAATTCCACCTGAAAGAGAAAACAGGAGAAACAGAGGAAACCACCAATCCGGGAAAAGACGAACAAGGCCATAATTTTGGGAAAAACCATCCCCACCTTTATTATAAACATTTCTTTTTCCACCATTTAATTTGAATAAACCACTTACCTAAGCAATACCACCACCTCTCCGTTGCATTTATACTGTTCGATCTGTCACAGACCCACTACAACACAGGCCAGGTTTCTGAGGCTTGTTATGGCCCTGTAGCTTATACAGGAGGCCTGCCAGCTAGCAGATAGTCACTCTTGTAGTCCTTGGTTCAGGCAGCAAGGCAGTCCTCTGGGGAGCAAGGCAGGCATCTGGTAACAGCAGGGCAGTTCTCTGAGGAACAAGACAAGCCTTAAGCAGCAAGGAGGTCCACTGGGTTATAAGGTAGTCCTTCTGAAGTCCTCCACAAGTCCAGTTGTGTGGTGAAGTATTCTGAGGGTCCAATATGTCTACCTAGTGCCAGCCTTAGAGGTGAGGGAATCTTCAGAGCTAGTCTCACATATGGTTCTACAAAGATTCTTCCTTTCCCTGCCAATGCTTTTAGAAGTCTGGCATGACAAAAGGCTAGTGCCAGGTTCCTTTATGTTTGTGTACTGGAGGATGCCTCTTAAAGTGTAAGAGGGTCAGGAAACAGCTCTACCCCCAACCATTGTGGAGGATGGCCAATCCCACCAGCACCTAGTCCCCTTTTGTCTCAAGGTTTGTGGTAAATAAGACACAACAAGTAAACTGTTCAGTCATGTGATCCAGGACAGTGGCACCGGAAACCAAATGGTTAGGACAAGAGAATTCCAACTTCGTAAAAGTGGCATTTTCAGAATTGTGATTTAAAATCCTACTTAACCATTAAGGATGATTTTAAATTTCAACTCATTTGAGTCAAACATGACATTTCTGCCTGTTCCTAATCAAAACATAGCACTTATCAAATGTAATAAGGTAACACAGTTTTCTCCTACTGGAGATGTAGGCCTTACGTAGTGAAAAACTACAGGACATGTAAAACTTAAAAACGCATATCCTACTTTTTTTAAATGCATTGCACCCTGCCCTAGGACCTGCCTTTAAGGGCCTACCTTAGGCGTGACTTATGTGTATTAAAAAGGAAGGTTTAGGCCTGGCAAAAAGTTTATTTTACTAGGTTGAATTGGAAGTTTGAAACTGCAATACAGGCTGCAATGGCAGGCAGGAGATGTTTTGAAGGGCTGCTGTAGTGGATAGCAGTGAATGCTTCAAGCCCACGTTAGGTTTAAGCCAATTTTACCATGCTTTAGGGAGAGAGCACAAGCACTTTAGCACTGGTTAGCAGTTGTAAAGTGTATAGAGTCCTAATGCCAGCAAAAATGAATTTCACAAAAACATGAGGGATCAAGGCAAAAGGCTTGGGGGAGGACCACACTAAATATGTCAGGTCATTTATTTTGGTGTTGAAATGCTTTATCATACTGTATACATCGTGTCCACCAGTACAATGCATTGTGATACCTGATGTCTCCTTAAATAAACGGATAGCTTTAAGTGGTGCAGGCACTGAATTTCTTGTATACATTACACATGTTCAAGAAATTCTGTAATCATTGGCGTAAACTAGAGTTGGGCAATCCAATTGTACATTTTGAAGTGTTATTTGGAGAGACCAAATCTGTGATACACTGAATATGTGTGCTCAACTTCATTCTGGGAACTTTTGCTAATCCTTTGCAATTGAGTTGTCCTTAAGCACCTCATGATAGTGCCTTCAGCTCTGCCTGTAAAACCAAGGACCTATTGGCATATTGTTCTGGAAATATGTGCCTTATAATGCTAACTGTAGCCTGTTTTCTTTTTTTGTGTGTTTTTTTTAATTCAGGGAAGTTAGGTGGCAGCAAATTGTCTAATCTTTCTGATCACCTGAGAAGGAGGGGTTACTTGGTGGACTTAACTCAAATTTGAGGTTGCTATTTCGCCCTTTGTAAATTGTCCCCAGCTGCCATTGTAGTTTCCTTGCTGAGCCTTTTGGGGGTGGACTTCTTGAGCATTCAATTAAGTATATTGAAAGTAGTTCATAAATACCTTTTCAGAAATATCTGAAGGCTTTTTGCTTTTCAGTCAGGTTTAGAAAATTGTTGTTAAAAATATCTCAGTTAAAGGAATTTGTAGATGCAACTCAAGTTAAATATCTGGCAACGTCCACAAAACAGATTTAAACAGAAGACCCTCTACCCTCGTAACTCCCTCCCTTCGAGACAAGAGAGTACAGAATGAGAAGATCACCATTTAGTGCTGGAACCCTACACCTGCACATATCAAGAACACGTTTAACATGACTATAATATAGTCACTCGAGGGCATCGCATAATAATCTCCTGTTGTTGAAATGCTTGAGACATTTTGTCACGTCCTGAACAAGGTCCCCCTCCCCTTCGTCCCATTTCAATAGATTCTACCTACTCACACCTACGCCCTCAACTGTGAATCTCTGTCCGTCCAGTCTACGTCCCCTGGGTTTGAGAGCTCATGTAAAAGATTTCTCATAGTGTTAAGTCTTTCGACTCTTTTTCACCTGTACTTTCTTCTTTCATGTGTCTTTAATTTGCCAAGGCCCACACTCTTATGTCCCTCAACCAGTCTACGTACACAAGGGGTCTAGTCGACCTACACTGTAAGGCCAATCTGCACTAATCCAACAGCAAACCCAGAGAAGCTGTACTGTATTTTCCCTTTTTTTTTACTGTGATATGAGACCCAGCAAATCATGTTTTGTCATAGTCTGTATTGGAATGGATGATGCTTGTCTTAGACTAGTCACTACCTCCTTCCAGTAAGTGAAGGCAGGGCCACAGTCCCATGTTACATGTTTAAACTTGGCATCAGCCCCAGTTCATGTCATGCGGACCGGGGACTGATTTGGGTATATTTTATTAAATCTCTCCGGGGTGAACTATGTGCGGTGCAAGAAATGAAAATGTGTCAACTTAAACTGTGTGTATTTGATGCATGTTGCTCAGGTGTACATGCATTCTTCCACTCCTAATCGGATATCGGCTCAGGTAAGTCTTTTAAGGCAAGTCTTGCTCTGTCAGCTTTCAAAGTGTTGTAGAGCTGTGGAATCAATTGGTGACCATGTTCTGTCCTCATCAGAGTGTTGCATGTATGGGTTTCAGATTTTCCCGTCTACACTAGCTGACTTGCAAACTGTAGAAATTGTATGTGGCCTACAATAAAGGTCTTGCATGCCTCGTTGAATGTAATGAATTTGTCAGGGTATAAGTCTTCCACCGTGGAGCATCCCCCATCCTTCCATTGTCCATAACACATAGTATGGCTAATTGCCTGAAAGGGTTGTAACCACCTTAAGGGGAGGCCCTCAGAATAGAGAGCTGTAGTCATTAACTTTCAAACCGCTGTCTCCCAGGACGATAACACCTGTTGCACGACTTGCAGGATGGGATTGCTTTGATCCCTTCATTAACCACTCTGGTAGTGCTGACATCTCCAGCATTCCTCAAAGGAGTTTGTTTTCCCAATTGTCTGCATCTCTACACCACATAGCTTCATACTCAAATTGAGCTGCAAGATAGTAGAGTTCCATATCAGGAACTCCCAAGCTTCCCTTGTCTCAATCTCTTTTTAACATCACCAGTTGGACCCTTCTTCTCTTACCTTCCCACACTAATTGGGTCAACATCCTGTCCAGTTCCCTAAAAGTGGTGCCAGGGACCAGGCACATAGAGTTCTGTAAGGCATATAAGCAGCATGAAAAGAATACTATTGTTGCCAATGCCACCCTTCCTATCACTGAAAACAGCAGTGTGTTCCAAAATCGGATTGAATTATTCGGCTCTTGAGTAATCCTCCCCGTATTGTGAGCATTCTGGTCTGACCTGAAACTATCTTTCTCCCACTTCAGGCCCAGATCTGACAATCTCTCCAGCGGGCAGGCCATCAGCAATGTCAGATGGAACAAAAGAGTTTTATCTTGGTTATTCCGGAGCCCGGACATCTCCCCAATTTTTGCGAAACCATCAAGTAGACTAGGGACAGCAATCCTAGGTTGTGTCAAGTATTGTAAAATATTATCTGCACACATTGATACAACATGAATTGCCTCCCCAGTTGAGTACCCCACAGTCCCAGCACTTCACAGAGGCATATCGCTAATGGCTTCACTGGTAGAGCAAACAATAATGGCAACAACAAACACCACTGCTGCATTTCCCTTTCCACCTGCCAACTGTGTGACACTATGCCATAGATTGAATTCTAGCAATGGGAGCCGAATAGAACAGTTTAACTCTGGTTTGGAACTTGACTCTAATACCCATGCTCTCTAGCACTGCTGTCATATGCCCCCCAGTACAACAGGACAAATGCCTTTTCTATATCCACAGCAACTAATACTCCCTACAATGCCACTCCCACAGACTCATGTAGTACATGACTAAGACACCTCAGATCCATATGGGCACCTTGGCCAGGGATAAAGCCATATCGAACATCATTAATAGGTCCAGAGACCACTTTGCATTATCTATTGGCCAGGGCTTTAGAGTTGATTTTAGTATCCATGTTACTCATGGGCCAAGGTCTATAGGATCTCAGCGTTTCTGCGTCCCCTCTGCCAGGCCTCATTAAATACCTCTAGGAGTCTGGAGAAGAATCTTGGGCTTAGCATGTAATAAAACTCCAACAGGAAGTCATTGCCCTCCGAAGCCTTGCCACTTGACATATCTCATAATGCCTCCGTAAGCTCTTCCATGCTTAAATCCTGGTCTAGTTCCAGGAGTTAGTCTTGTGTAACCTCCGGTATGTCAGAGACATGCAAGAAGGACTCAATTGAAGCCTTACTAGGTGTCGACACATTTCTGTATATCCTACTGAGGTAGTGCATTACAATGCCATTAATGCTGGATCAGTGCCCTAATCCTGTCACCTTTGACTACTGAGAGGATAATGGGATCCCTCCTAAACAACCCAGTTAACGGTCCGGATCTGTCCCCCCTTTGAATGTAGTTATTGTCTGTGATCTGTGCAACACTACTTGCCCAGTGTAAACCAGATGTCACCCACTGACGCATCTCTAGGAGATCCACGGCATTTGCGCCTCTCGTCTGCAGGCCAGTCATTCGGGTCTCTGCTTGTTTTAAGTGATGTTGCAGTTGTGTGCGTACACCATATGTTGAGCTCATACACTATCCCCTTGGGCCCACTGTGAGGGTTTCCCATAATTAGATTCTGTTGACTCCTGATTCTGCTCCACATATGTGCCTATAATCTCTCCAGTTCTATGCCCAAAGGAAGGGTCTCCAAGAACCTCAGGGTTCAGTCACCATGTAGGTATTCTAGCCTTGTGAACCTCCCCATTATATTCAATTAGAAGTGGTGAGTGATCTGAGAGAAACCTGCCCAGGTGTTCTGCCTACTGTCATCTATGTACTTAAATACAGAAAAATTAGAAACCGATTGAGTGTACTAGAGGTGTTATGTATGAAACTAATATTCCTTGGCATGCAGATTCAGTTCCCTTCAGACCTCTACACTTTCTAAATCCACCTGTGACCAATTCCAGCAAGCCTGCCATGCCATGCTTTGTGCAACATCTTGGCCCCACTTTTTAACAGGTTGGAGTAGGAAGTTTGCCCACTTTTTATGCTTCTTCACTGGGTACAAGTTTAGGCTTGTATTTGACAGTTTCTCGATCTGTTGAGCCATTGAGATGGGTCGTGGCTTGATGTGTTGGACCCAGTCACATATTTGCTTTGTGGAATGGAGTTTATATATTTATCTAATAATTATGGTGGCACACGTTTATTGCCCTTCTACTGCCCTGGATTCATTTCTGTTGACTAGAAGGTGGGTGTGTCCTGTCTGATCCTTCATGACATTTTCAGTATTTCCGAAATCCAGCTCAAAACATAGTTGAGGATCTAGCTCCAATGGACTTTTCAGGACACAGGAATGTAGTAAGGCTGATACTGTCCTAGGAGTGCATCTGCCATAAATGTGACTTTGTGTGATCTCTTTCTCAAGCACAGCTCAGTGAAAGGCTCCTGAGGTTGTGGAACTGCAGACTTCATGCATCAGGATAATGCGTCATACCAGTCTGGATATATGTTCCCTCTAGCATCACTTAGCAGAACACTGGGGTATGTTGGTGCACACAGATTCCAGGTCTGGCCTACGGTAGTGGAGCCATGCTCACGACATGCTAGTAGGCTGAAATTTTAGTTTATCTAGACCTCCAAACTGTGCACAGCAGCTTTCTTAAGTTGAAATTGTGGGACCTCCTATAATCACTGCATGAGATAGATTTATCATAGCCTGTAAGGTCTTAGTCCAGTGGACATGCATTCAGTGGACGTGGTGTACATGACGTTTCTCCACCCTCATATCTATACGAATTGGGAGTGAGTGGTCATTTTTCCTCTATTTTTCTGCCTGCTTGTTTTGTAACGTGGATGATTTTCAAGAACATTTTTCTCTGTTTGTCTTGCATCACCAGTAGGGTATTTAAGAGCAGAGCAGATAGACTAAGTAACCATCTCACACTAAATCAGGCATTCATGGACTTGATCTTCAGGGCATGGGGTTGTGACAGGTTTTATGTGGAAAGCTGGCAAATGTACTTACTAAATGCTAGAGGTCATCATATTGGATTTTCCTTCCTACACCTTGTCACTGACCTCAATTGGTTACACTATAATGTCCTCTCCAGATACCTGAAAATCTAGATTTGTTTTGCCTCTGGAACATACTGTTGTGCTTATTATCTCCAATCCGAAGGCTAGGGCAAAGGTCTGGTATTAACTGTGTCCTTTCCAGTCTTCTGCATAATTTGTGCAAACTGAAGTGACCCTACATCTGCTTTTGTGGGACAAAACATTTCTTGTCACACTTATGTCTGCATGGTTTATGGAACTCGAGGCGCTTTATGTTTTAGATCCCTGTTTGAGTTGTTTTATCTGCAACCCGTGTAGCCTATGAACTAGGAGTAATAGAGTCGTCATGAAGACACATTTTACCATTTGTCATGTAAGAGAAGTACTAAGGAGTATACATGGTGGCGACAGAAACTTCAAGGATTTGTTATCTCACTAAGACATGGCAATCGTCACTGTTTCACACTGGGGGTATCAAAGTTTAATGAAGATTACATATGTTTGTATTGGAACGATTAATGTCAGGGATATTTTTAAATCATTGTTACATATAAATTCTGGTGCACTTTTAGTGTAGAAAGATATACATTCGTAGCCATGTTTGAATACTTGTATCTAATGTACTGAGTAAGGAAAAGAGATGAATGTGGTAAGAACACCTTTGTAAGAAAGTTTGAACCCCACGGGGTGGTTAAAGAAGTAAAAGTCTACATTGAATGGCCAAGGTGGCATATTTGGAGTAGAGTGACTAAGAGCAGGTACGGGAGCATACTTAGTCCATCTGAGGGGAAAAAAAAAAAGTGATTAAGGGTCTGATTACAACTGGCTCATTGAATTGCCATTCTTGTGCAAACACCTGTTTGTGGAAAGGTAGTAACTACAAGTGGCACAATGTTTATCACACCTCGTAATTGCTAGGTACAATAAAGATTGCACCTTTCATTATATTTTGGCAGATCAAACTTCCGGATTTTAGAACGTGGAAAACGCCCTGGAATTATTGGGATGTGCAAACTTTGGTGCCCGTAATCACCAAAATCGGCATGTTTTCCCTGAAAAGTCTGAACTGGCAATAATGATATTATCCAAAGTGATGTTTTTTAATCAGGCCGAAGTGTAGAAAAAGGCATGGTTACTGAATACAGGAATAGGAGTATAGCCAGCCATGCCGAATTGATAGTATGACCTTTGTGTGAAACATGTATTGCTTATGTATGAGCACGCATGCATATTTATGTGTGCTGTTTGACACATACCATGAAATCTAGATGAAGTACATGAAAATAGCGTGCGGTATAAAGAGTGAAGTAATAGATCTCAATTTGGAACTCCTGGCGGATGGTAGCAGCAAAAGATATATAAGGACTTGATATTCTACAATCATGAAGGATTGTTTATTGAAATAGAGACACTCCAGAAGGGGCTGAAGTATAATTTCGAATACTAGAAAAAGTATCTCATCAATGTGATTCAGCTAAACCAGCAGTAGTTATTGATAAGTGACTCAAAAGCAGGTGATCAAGCAGGGGTGTTCAAGAAAACTGGCAAAGTGAATTGTAAGAGTTCCTCTCCTGTCTTATGAAACTTGCTGTCTTTGTTGGATCTAAAACTGAAGCAGAATAACTGGTAGTTCTAAGAGTAAGATATACCTTTGTTTATTGCAGAAGTTCATGAAGGTGAAAGTGCAAAATCATTACAAATTGAAGAAGAAAGTGAAGTTGAAAAAGTGTCTCCTAATCAAGAAATAGCCTCAGCAAAAATGGACACAGAAAACCATGACAGCATAAAACCTCCTATAGAGATATCTGTGCCTCCTGAAGTAGAAATTAATTCTGAAGGTATGAAACTGTTTTTTGGCTTACATCAGAAAATTGTGTTTCCTTGAACATATGTGTTTTTTTTTTTAAACCTCTTTCTGGCTGACAAAAATAAACTTGTATTTGAGCTACTAGTCCAAAAATACTATGCTAAAATAATATTTGTTGTGGGTGATTACAAGTTTATGGAGATCTCAGTTAATCCGTGTTTTTTTGTAGTTTTGTAGTCACTAGGTCTTTCAATCTCAAATCTCTAGAATTATTTATTTTAGGTGATTCTAAACTGCTCAAAGCCTCTCTGTGAAATTGTGGTCTTGTTGGGTGTTTTAGAAGGGATTAACCTCTATCAATAACGTCTCTTTGCATTCCACTTACATTGGCTATCCATTTTCTGTCATAGGTAAATCAAATAAGAATGACCATTTTCCACAAACAATATTTTTACTGTTTTTAAATGATTTTGATACTGTGAGCCCAACATATGAAAATTAGGAATCCATCTAGACAATACAATCACCTAGTTTTAGTAGATTTGGACAACAGCTTACAGAAAATAGATCAAATATTGTCTGGATAATAAACTGTGCTCACTGAATGTCTGTTGCTAACGTGATAATCACATGAATGTTGAAGCCTTGCAATTCCTCTAAATTGCCAAATTTCCAAATGAGTTGGTTTGAGAATTATTACTGTGCAAGAGGGCGGTACTGGCAGAAGGTGCCCAGCCACTAAGCCAGAAAAATGGTATAGGTAGAACCGAAGACGGAAAGGACATTCCATATTCAATTTGTGAAAATCAAAAACAGCTGCTTCACCATAAGACATTGGAGAAAAATGCTGAAAGTTGTAAAAAGGGGGAGTTCTCAAGTATTCTGGCAATTTGTTTCCAAAGTGTTAGTTTGAATACCATTGCGGTACTCCTAGTACCCTTGATTGTAAGTAGTTTGGTTGTGTAAGCTCATGTTACAGTTCTTGGGGCAGTTATGGTTATTCCTGATATTGTAGGTGTCAAGCTGAATACTCCAATATCCTACATGAAGAAAGAAACACTATGCTATCCCTTTGTTATAACTGGGCACTAGGTCCTCATGGAATTACAAACAACTGTCTGAAAACACACTTTGAGCTGTGGGTAGGATTTCTTTTATCGGCCTTTAATATTCCTATGAGATCAGGACAATTAACAACAGCATGGCTTGGTGCCATTGTCATACCATTTTATAAGAAGTCCTCATGAGTGTTCTGAAGTCCATTTGATTAGTTTCGTTTTTGTGTAGAATCAATAAGGTATTTGTGAAAGTATTCTAAATATATTTAAATGCTGGTTAAATTCTGAGAGAATTACCTCAATACTAAGGCAGGCTGTAGAAGAGAGCAGTCCAACACAATCAGCTTTTTTGATCCTATTCACAAAGTGTAGGTTGTAGTATATTTAGTAGTATACTATTCACAAACCTACAAGTGTAAATCTTCACCTGTACCTCTACCTCTGTTATTGTTTCTGTGGGTAGATCCTTGTACATGCAAGTTTATTACATAGCAGTGAATGTGAGAGGGAACAGGGGGAGTAGCTGGGATAAATGGGATGGGTTTATAGAGGAGTAATGAGGGGTTTATGGAAGGTTAGGGGATACATCCATGCATGAAAGAGTAAGCTGATTCCTGTTCACAAACTGCTCTTCTAAAGTTGCTACAGCCACAAAAGGACCCAAAACAGGAACAAATTACTCCAGCTCAGAGCTGAAGAAAGTCCACCACCACACATTGTCAACCACTGCTACGGCAACACCCCCATAAAAATTAATGGAAATAGGGACCTAAAATAAAACTCTATGGGAAATAATGTTAAAGTTGATTTAATTATTTAAAATGGTTGAAATATAATATGATATAATGTTTACAAAAAGATAAAAGATAAAACATGTTTGTTTATAAAATATTCAACCAACTTTTTTTTTTATTAAAAACTTTAATTTGTATGACAATATAATTAAATTACTTTTATCTCTATCCTTCATTTTTAATTATTGATGCACGGTAAAAGATGTTTTCTTACTTTAGATAGAGCGTTAGTTTTTAATTTCAACTGGTTGTAATTCAAAAGTAAATAAATAGTGCTGTAAAATGTGTTTCTTTTGTTCTACATTTGAAATCAATATATACAATTAATTAACATTAATATGTCATATACAAACATTTTTTACTATTTTTTCTAAGTTTATTAAACTTTATACATTTTCCCTTATATTTTACCATACAAAGATCTCCACCACCAGGGTGAAGAGGTTCCTGTGTTAAAGCATAGGAAACACCTAAAGATCTGAAGTTAATTGTATTCACGAGTGAGCAATTAGGTCTAAAGAATTAAATGACGGGTCCAGTTCTACACCTTGCATGTAAAAGATACTTCAGGAACAAATCCTTGAGCAATTCAGATCTTTGTGTGTGTTGTGTGCTGTTCCTACATTCAAAATCCAATTACACTCGAATGCTACCCTGGTGGTCATTGTAATCTAAAATGTTGCAGATGTAAGAAATAAGGACTCTACCTGTTTTCCCATCCTACCACCTCTCTTTCTTATCTTTGTTTTTTTGTATTTATTCTGATACTTTGTTTTAAGTGGTGGACCCCTTATGGGAGGGACCTCCTTGAATGGTAATTCTAGTACCCTCCATGATATGCCCTCGGACTGTGTGGCGTCCTCTGGTACAGAGAAAACTCTCATACAGTCTCCACAGCCCACTTTTCTTTAGGATGTACCTCTTTCAAACCTCTTCCCCAGGCCTTGCTGGTGGCAGACCATTAATCACCCAGCAGAGATGCCTTCATAGCACTTTACTTAAAGTTTCACCAAGGCTGTGGAATTCCTAGCGTGCAGTGTTTATTACCTATTGTTTGAGACTGACGACAGGTCTCCATGTTTTTTATTGACAGGATAGGGAATGTCAAACCCTTTGACAGCCAGTGTTTACCGTGTGTTAATATGATTGTGGGAAAGATCATTGTCTACTGCTAGGGCAAGATATGTATCCCTGTGTACAAGATGTTCAAAATGGTATATGTGGTTCCTTAATACAGCACCTCCAGTGTTGGGGAAAGTGCTGTAAGGAAATATGGTGAGCTGCAAGCTCTGCTTGCACTAATGGCAATGCTTCTAATATAAAAATGTGTGCCCATTTTTGCAGTTTACTTATATGTGGCTATTTATAATGCCTAATGATACTCCGTAATATGTAAATAAATGCACAAGACACAGTATAACAAGGAAGTATTTGTAACATAGGGAAAAAAGGTTGCAGGCAATTTTGCACAACTATAGTGCGTTTTTGAGGGAAACCTTTAAGTATCACTCAATTGGGTATGCCGCCTCATATGACAAAACCTGCCTCTCTAATTCTGGGTCAGATACAGGCTTTACCAAAGTGGGCAGGCAGGTGTTAACTGTGCATGGCTCAGAAGAAATATCTTTCAGCAAACCTGAATGAATTTGTTGTGTTTTTTTCCCTTTCTTTACTATCACCAGTGCTTTAGGCATTCCTTGTGCAATGGCTTGCTTCAATAAGAAAATATAAAGCATTAAGGAGACTAAAGAAGGAACGTTTTCAGGCTTTTTGCTAAAAGTTAATTAAGAACAGTTTCTGTAACATCCTCTTCTAAGCAGAAATAATTAACCACCGTGGAGATCTTAAGATCAGCATTCATTTGCAAATAGACTCCTCCTCTGCTCCTAAAAAATGCTTGCTACGAGATATGCTATTTAAGTAAGGACCTGAGGTGAGTACCCTTCTCAGTGATGGAGAAAGAAAGGGGATTGAGCCTTCTTCCTAAGCTTTCCGAACTTGGCTGTCCTGTTGATCCATATTCTTGCCTAACGAAGAAGGTAATATACCTTTTCTGAAGTTGCACTTGAAGAGCTAAATTTTCTGATGTGTACTTCTGACTGCTGATTCCTCACCTTTTGAATTCCCTCAGATACCAGACTGGATCCTGACCTTTTTTCACCAATTGCCCCTACGTGATGGTAAATTGCACAATTAGACTCCAACGCAGTATTTCACTCTCTCCTAAAGTAATAGCACAGAGCCGTATATAGCCTGCACTCCTAATCTTTGACGTAATTTCCTTTCTTTCGTCACCCTTTGGCACGAATCTGGAGCTTGCACTCCAATGTTTGTTTTTGCCAAACTGTTTTTAAGACAATTTGTTTGAACAGTGTCTCCCTAGAAGACCACAGGCTTCAAAATGTGCCACAGTTGCAGGAAGGAAATGTCGGTTATGGACCCTCATGGTCTACCTTTGGTGTCCAGGGTCCAAATATGATATGAGGTCCTAAAACAGATGCTTTGTGTCGCACAGTAAGCACACCAGGAGGCACCAAGCTGTATGTCACCAGGAAGAAGAGTAAGTTGAAAACGAGGTTGAAAGTCAAGTATTGCCATAAGCATAAGACAACCAAACAGGATTCTTCTTCTTCCTGATGCACCTAGTCTGGGGAAAAGCTGTGAGGTTGGCACTCAAGGGATCCAACTTCACCTTCTTCATTCAACTTGGAACCAATCCAAGGTTGGACCTGACACACCCACATTTCCTGGTTTATCATCAACTGCAAGGCAAGTAGAGGCCAAAGTCCTTGCCGTGACTCTTTCCCCCTGGGGCACCTTTTGTCCCCATGGATACACTGGGGTCTCCAGCTTAACTTAAAATGGTGGGGCACAGCCCAGCACTGCCCCATACTTACACGAGTGCACTAAAGGCCATGTTTGTTCTGACCTCTCCAACAACAGTCTAGTCTCCTGAGGAACTAATTTTGGACCCAGCCCGGACACCTGTTTCAGATCCACAACCGACTTCCGGCTAAGCTGGGTCAAAGTCCCATTATGAATAAATAAGGTGTAGCTTCTGGTCTGGGAGAACGCCCAGGCAGTGGCAGTAACCCGACACCAGCACTGCAGTAGCTGAGGCTAGATGCTTTACCAGACATCCAGGGCCTTCAAAACATTCCTCAGCATGAAGATGGTGACAAGTAGATGATGGGAAATTTACTATTCATCATTACACTAATGCAGGCCTGTATGCCAAATTGCAAAAGGCTGCTGGCCTGGATGTTTCACCCGAGACAAAGTTGGACTTTCCACTAGGGACCCTACATTGGAGAGTGCTCCATTTGTGGTGGTAACATGTAGAGCTGCAGGAGCCTCGGCCCTTCTGGTTACCCATTATAGAAACTAAGGAAGATCTACTAACCAAGTTCTTGCAGCCGGGATCAATAGCTGAAAATGTTCCGGTTCTAGTCTAATGTCTGGGGAAATTCAGAAAATGAGGCACCAGCAGTTAGAGTATCCACAAGAAAGAGCTTTACTGAAGGTAGCTAACTTACTTGTTTGGTTACAAACTTATGTGTAAATACCCTGAGATTAGATTTGTATATTTCTTAGTCTTGGGCCTGCCGACCTTTGTAGGTGGTGTTTAAATAATACAGAGCCAACCCAGTAACCCCGAGTAATTAATAATGTAACAACAAACAATGGTTCCTCCGGGGGAAGTGCAATCCTCGACTTTCACGGCAGTGGTTGTACCACTAAAACCCTCTGACTCAATGAGATTCATTCATTACTCAATCCATTTGATTCGAAAAAATATATTTAAATTGAACAACTGAAGTAAAATACTGAATCAGTTGCTCCCAAACAGCGCTGCCCAGTGCAAGTGAATAAAGTGTCAATCAAGTGCATCAGTGCTATTTAAAAGGCAATAAAAACAAATGTGGGTAAAAACCTGTAGTCTCCTGTAGAATATCCTTAATGAAGGTGTCTAAAATCTACTGACATTTTTCAAAGTCCAGTCCACATTACAATTTTATGTCGACATTTCCACTCAACATCTGAAATGTATTCAAAATGGCCATCATCAGGACAGATTATTATTAACTGGAATCACCTAGAATGAAAATATCACATATCAGTTTCCCAAAGTTGTCAATCCTTAATAAAATGTTACTGAATAACATAATCCAATGGTAACCAATATGTTTACTATGTAAGTATAACATTTCGTAAGCCCCTTGTTTATGAATAGGGTGACATTTAGCAAAACTGGCCCTGTTGGATTGCCATAGTTATACCTGTTGTGCCCGTCAAACAAACCCAAAAGGCCATTAGAAAATATGTCAAACAGTTTAAACAGTCCATTTATAAACAAATACAGAACTTCAAACAGAGAGGTATCTTAGCCGCGGAACACCAATCCGCTGACTAGACACTTTATTATGTTATCTAGTACTCCCCCTCTGTAACTCGGGACCTAGTTGAGTAAAAACAAAAATCTCTGTCAACGACACTAGAGTAAATACTTGTGCCAAGTTATTTAAATATTGCCCCCAAAAAAGGAAATGGAGAGTAAGACCCCCTCGTTAAGTGACCGAAAAAGCCAAACTTGCATATTTACCTTTTACAACAAAATGGCCATCGGTATATCAATGTGAGATGTAGCTCCTGTAGCAGTCAGTCAAGGTGTTCCTCAAGGCTCCATACTTGCACCCACACTGTTCAATCTCTATTTAGAACCGTTGGGAAATCTGCTGAGTAAATCCGGGATCCATTATCATCTATATGCGGATGACACTCAGATTTACCTTAAGGTGGCCTCCAATCACGATCTCTCCTTCCTTAGCTCTACCCTCGACTCCATTCAAAACTGGATGGTAACTCATCAACTGATCCTGAATCCCTCCAAAACAGAATTCCTCCTCCCTTTCTCATCCCCCAGTGCAAACATGGATGGATCAGATCAATCTAATGAACAATAAGCCCATCATTGTTGAGAGCGCAAAATCCCTTGGTGTCATTCTCGACAAAAAACTTAATCTACTCTCCCACATTAACTCCATTGCAAAGTCTGCTCGACACCAACTGCGCCTTCTTTGGGGGATTCGTCGCTTCTTCCCGGAGTACGACCTTAAAACCCTGGTCCAAGCGCTGGTTCTCTCCAGATTGGACTACTGCAACTCTCTTCTTACTGGCCTTCCCAAATCCCACCTTTCCCCCCTGAAGTCTATTCTCCATTCAGCAGCTCGTTTCATATATGGGGCCAAAAGAAGCGACCACATCACACCCATTTTATCCACCCTCCGTTGGCTTCCCATAGAGGCAAGATCTATCTACAAAACTGCATGTATCACCCACAAAGCCTTGCACTCCTCCTCCCCTCGCTACCTGGTGAATAAACTGAAACTCTCTGGGGGCTCCAGACCATCACGTAATGCAGAAAAGTTATTGCTTGAACCTCCCATTTTCAAGAAGGAAAGATTGATTGCCCAATCCTTTTCAGGCAACGCGGTGAGAATCTGGAACTCACTTCCGCCTCAGCTTCGGACCACCACCTCTTCCCAGGCCTTCAAAACTGACCTCAAAGCTCTCCTCCTTCAAAGACACTTCCAAAGTTAATTCAAGCCCTCTGTTTTCAGAAGGAAGTCCTTCCATTATAGGATATTCTGTTCTCCATGCCTATAGAAGTGCCTTCCCAGGGTGTTTTTGTGCTTTGAGTGTCTGCCATTTAGTGCAGTATTTTACCTCTACCTGTATCTTGTACTCGTTTGTAACATGCACACGGCACCTTTCCTTTTCAACGTATCATTTGCTACCTCTTATATCTTGTTTGCTTTTGATACATGCACAACGGCCACCACTGCCTCATGTAACGTAACTATTGTTTTAGTGTTTTGAGTGTCTACCATTGATTGCAACTTTTTTTACCTCTATTCGTACTTTATTTACTCTTGTAACCTGCACACGTCACTTTTTCCTCTCATAACGTATCGTTTGCTACCTCGTTTATTTTCTGCTCTTGATACGTGCACAATTATCACGATTGCCTCTTGTAATGTAACGCTTGTTTTTGTAACAGGCTCACTTGTAATTTTTCTCCTCTTGTATCTTTACTTTGCCTATTGTGAAGCGCTCTGACACCTTCGGGTAAAGTCCGTGCTATATAAAAACGCATTAAATAAAATAAAAATAAAGATGACCATTTTAGTTCAAGGTCTCATATAATGGCGAGAGCGAGACCTCTCATCCAGGCCGCTTTCTCCCACCCAGTAGTCCGAAAACTAGTGGCCTGTCTCGGTTAAGCCAACTGTTGATTTCTATGAAGTAGAAAGGTGACGATAAATGTGTTAGAAAACGGCAACCTAATTGGTCACATTATCTTCTATAATATACGGTCAAGGCTCACTTATGGCGGTATCCGGGAGGGGGCGATGTATACTTTAGACACCCGCCGATTGCTCTGGCATCATTTATAGGGGATACGAGACGGTAGAGGACGGAGCGTGCTTGCTAAAGAGCTCGCATGCCATCTGCTGGCCAAATACTACATTAACGTAATTCAATTTTCTCCTATTTTCTATTGCAAGCCTTATTACACAACTCGTTAGTTTCCCCTTACAGATATTGGCAAAGTGAAGATCACATTACCTTGACCTGATTAAGACCATGGCATTGCAGATAGAAAGAGTACATTTATGACGTCAATCGTACGAGTTTTAAATTAAATCGCACACTTCCAAAGAGTGTAATCTAGCGAATCACTGCGATTGCACAGATATGGCCAGCGACCATCCTATCCACAACTAATTAATGTGGTATCCCTTTGTGATAACATAACAGGTTAATTGTCCTGAAATAAATGGAACCGTAGCATCATAAACAGAAGAAGTACATTCATGATGACAATCTTTCAGATGCCCATATTGTGAAATAAGACAATCATCCAGCGCGAATATCAAACAGGTTAGATTGTTCCGCTGCTCATTCATGAATGTGTTGGGAGTATCATGCCTGCTGTATGTCATTTAGGTCATGTGATATTAAACCCAATTTTACAATGGTTATACTGAACAGGCAGCCTTCCTGTGTTCTCAGCCGGAAGTAATATATTCCTTCACGTTATGGAGTAGATACATTACGGAATCCTGCCTCCTATCTTCCAATATATTCAGGCCTCGTAAAATTGTGTTGCATTTGTCCATCCGGAAGAGCTCTCTCCTCAACAGGAGATTGTGTATGTCACGTCCTCTTAGTCCCATCCTGACATGTTCAATGACTTATAATTTTAGACCATCGTTGTTGTGTTGTAATTTCTGGGAATGCTCAACGAGGGGTGCACCAATAGTACCACACTTGTTTCTGCTTCTGTGCTGGGGAATCCTGCACTTACCTATATAAAACAGTTGGCATGGGCACCAAATCGCAAAGATAACATCCTGTTTGTTGCAATTGGTGAATGTAGTCAAATTGCTCACTATGTTGTCATGAATAAAGTCATTAGTATAATAACTGAACTTGCAAGCTTAGCTATGCCCACATTTATTGTGTCCAACCACTGCCGGTAGTCCTCACAGAGTGTTAAGGGTTATTTCAGGGGGTTCCAGTAAGCTGGCCCTCTCCAAGGTATCCTTCAGATTCCTACCTCTCTTGAAGGAGAGTAATGGGAACTCTGTTGGTGAGAGGATCCTCTACTAGTCCCCAATGTCGTTCAATGATCTTTCTTATCTCATTGCTGGTAGGACTAAAAGTAGTCACACAAACCAGTCTATCCATACTATGCGTTATTTGATTTGGTTCTAAAAGGAATTCCCTATGGTTCTACCATGCTCTTTTTTTGTTATTTTTTTCACCAGACTCTTGGAATAACACCTCTCTAAAAGCCTGTTAATAAATGTTTCTGATTCTCTGAAATAGTCAATTTTCCTTGTACAATTTCTGAAGATGCGCAAAAACTGGATGAATGGTAAATTGTCCCTAACATTTATGGGATGATTGCTGTTATAGCGTAGCAAAGTGTTTCTCAGTGGGCTTCTTGTAAGAGACATAAATATTTTGTCTTCCCAACCCTCAAGTCCAAAAAAGGAGTTATATCTCTTTCTATATTCAATCGTTAATTGGATATCGACAGACCTCATATTAAGCCATGTGTGGAAGGATTGTAACTCTGAATCTGTCCCCCTGCAGACCAAAACAAGTCAATATAGCGTGACCATTTCCTTATGTATTCCCAAAAAAGTATTATCAAAAGTAAAAATATGTTGTTTCTCAAAATCTGCCATTAAAAGGTTTGTAAATCGGGAGCAAAGCTTGCCCCCATTGCTACTCCCTTGATTTGAAAATAGAAATAATTCCCAAATTGAAAATAATTTTTAGTCATGGCAATACTCATTAATGAAACTATGAACCAAGTAGGTACCTGTTCTGGTTTCGTGCGGGATCCTAGCATCTCGGAAACCACCCGTAATGCCTCAGTCTGTGGAAAGCTTGTGTATAAGGACTGTATATCGAATGTGACTAGAAAGTCTGTGAATTCATTGAATGTTATACCCTCAAAACTAGTGATAAAGTGCATACTGTCGAGTGTAGGATCTTGTAGAGGGCATAAACAGTTTTAGGAAAAAATCCTCCTATTGGCATAGTGGTTCTAAAATAAAGCCACATCCAGAAACAATTGAGTGGCCAAGTGGATTGTCCAGTCTCTTAAGCACCTTGGGTAGTGTCTAAATAACTGGCATCCTGGGGTGTTCTTTATTGAGAAATGCATGTTCATTTTTGCTGATAAAGCCATAATCCAAACCTTTCTTAGTGACTTCCGCTATCTCTTTTTGGAGATTCTCTCTAGGGTCACTCTTTATTTTTTATAACCTTTCATCATTCAATTGGTTAAGGATTTCTTGGCTGTAGTTTGATACATCTTGGATCACAATCCCGCCTTCCTTATTACCTGCTTTTATTATTACCTCAGTATTATTCTTTAGATCTTTGATGGCCATGCTTTCGTTATAAGTGAGATTATATTTGATGTATTTCCTTTGCTTACTCAGGAATCTGTCTTTCAGAACCATTTTTTCAAAGGACAGCACCTCAGTCAGCATCATATGGGAAGGTGGTGTGAATATAGAAGAGGTGTAGTCTTAAGCCCGTAACACCTGATTTGCTCACTTGAGAATCACCTCCAAAAAAGTGGTTCGATCTTATCTTTCTGAAAAACCTTTTCATCTCCAATTTGACCTCAAAAAGTTTTGGTGTACCGAAGGTGCAAATGAAAGTCCCCTACTTAGGACAGATAACTCCTCGGATGTAAGTATGTGTCGGGATAGATTAAATATGGGAGTCATACTATTATTCTGAGGATCAGCGGTATCTACAGTTTGTAGTGTCATATGGGAAGTTTGAATGCCTGATGCTCCTATATTGAAATTAATTTGATCTACCGGGAATACTGTTTCCGCCTGGTTGTTCGTTCTCTGTGAGACTCCTGTCGAGTATTGAGGGGTGAGCTCCTCTATGTTTGAAGTTCTGTATTTGTTTGTAAATTGATTATTTAAACTGTTTGGCATATTTTCTAATGGGAGAGCCTTTTGGGTTTGTTTGAAGGGCATAATAGTTATAACTGTAGCAATCCAAGAGGGCCAGTTTTGTAAAATATTACACTATGCTTAAACAAGGGAGTCAAATATTTGTGCAGTGACCTTCTGAAATGTTATACTTTCATGGTAAACATATTGGTTAACATTGGGTTACGTTATTCAGTAACATATTATTAAGGATTGACAACTTTGTGAAACTGATATATGATTTTTTCATTCTATATGCTTCCAATAATAATCTGTCCTGATAATGACCCTTTTGATTACATTTCAGATGTTAAGTCGAAACGTCGACATAAAATTGTAATGTGGACTGGACTTTGAAAATTGTCAGTAGATTTTAGACACCAGTAACACAAAGAGGGAGAAAGAGAGGATAACACTTCATACCACACTTCCACCCTAAAAAATCAATAATCACAAATGGTGTGGTGGCATAGTACTTAAAGCATTACATTTTGTTTACTTCTGATAAGCGAGACCATTTGTCACATCCTTAGATCATCTCAAGAATGTAGAACTAATCCAGCAAATGGGATATTTCCTTAATGGAAGAGGTGATGTCACACAATAATAGTGTCATGCTTCATTCTTGACCACCTCTCCCCACCCTGGCAGGACAATACCACCGGGGGCAGACTCAACCTCTTGGTATGACCTACACCAGAGGGAGTTTTTATATGAAAACTACTAGACAAAGTCAGGGATCCAGATGTTAGTTAAAAATACCTCCTGGACTATCGGTGTCGTTCACCTTTATTAGTGGTGTCCAAGGGTATGATTAAAAAACACTCTAGGACAGTAAAAGCCTAATTACCCTAACTGTCTACTCTAGCCAATATGTTTCTACCCTGTCTGTGAGCCTAAGTCGGTATGGGGCTTTCATCAAGGCTGGGGATCCCTAAAACCTAAACCCAAGGTGTATTACCCAAGGTATGTGAAAAACACTTAGGAACTACCTGAGTGGGAATCAAATTGGAGATACCTAGACACCAGAAAAGGGGCATGGGGGGACAACCCATCATGAATCCTATCTACTCATGGGATGTCCAGGACAAACAGTAGACTGTGAGATCCAGTACAGCACTCCACACGTGAACATGCAAGAGTGCTAAGCACTGCAAACCACTTCAAACTGGTGTCTCACCGGCTGCCATTCTCATTGAATTCGTATCAGTGGATGTCTCTGTATATCATAGTAAGCCCTAAATGTAATTCTGTGTAATATCTATGTCCTTGCTTGCTATGGGATAAAAAAAAACTCTTTACCCTCTATTTGGGGCGTAACAAGCTTCCGGTCTGGAGCAAAGGCGATGTCCTTTGTAGTCACACACTAGGGAGAAAATAAAAGTACTAGGCATCCAGTTCTTATCAATATCAATTTCTTAGCAGGTTGTTTTATCACTAAAACCTAGAGGACAACAAAACAAATATGTAACCAAAACAGAGGTGCCCTGTAAAGAGCCCCGACCACCACTCTCCAGTTGTCACCAGTCCTCCCTGTGTCACTATTTGTAGCACCACCCTTATACTTAACGTGAAGCGATGAGGTTTAACTAAGTCATCCCGTAACGACCAACACAGGGGGGGGTCCAGAAAGTGTTTGTTTAGAAAGAGTAAGGAACAAAGATAATCAACGCAAATTCATAATAAAACCCAAGGAAACTCACCTGCCATGTTGCGAGCCTGTACATGCCACACTCATACTGTACTCACTTCATCAAAAGGTCCATCTCGTGGTAGCACCTAAACATTATTACTTCCAGCCACTTGTCCATTGTTAAAACTGCAGGACAGCGTATTTCAAGTACGTGTGTGAGCATTCATTTGCAGGAAGGAAAGTGTTCATTCTACCTCAAGAAGACCAGTTATTGTGGGAGCATCTCACGTCTCATCACAGCAGTGATTCTCAGTGGAGCGGCATCCATATTTAGGCCTTGACTAGGCGGTTGCTGCTAGTGCTTGTATTTTTGGGCCCTTTTCTGATTCCTATTGTCCACTGTCTCCTAAACACTGGTGGCTATCTTTCAGTAGCTTCACAACAGACTTACTCCAGTATTGTAACTTTCATAGATTCACATGCTTGAATCATTCCCCGTCGACGAGATGGGAGCCCCCGTATATTTATGTAAGTAGTGTTGGAATAGATATAACACAAGGGCCCTAGGCCTCTTTAATTTAACAGTATATCAGAGTCATTTTAACAAAAAGGACCAAACTTGAGCATCCACAAATCAGACAACACCACCCTCTAGAACCCTCCTGAGAGAAGCTCCAGTACCTCAGATTTTCTACTGCACGTCGTGGTAGGGAGCCTCCTCAGACCTCTGCTCTTTCTTCACACCTTTGGATTAGCTTTCAGCTATTTTTTCTCTGCTAAAACTTGTTTTGACGGATTGTGGGTAAGACCTACAACATGTCTGACAAGGAGAAGAAGGGTTTATTCAGAAATTGCAAGGCCTGTGGTAAAAAGAGACTACATTCTGAAGACCCTCATCAGGATTGCATATACTGCCTTTATCCAGACCATTCAGCCAAGGACTGTAAGGTTTGTCGTACCTTTTCCTCTATAACTCTTAAGGATAGAGAAGGCAGATTATTGATTTGGCTGCAGAAACTTAAGTACAGAGATAATACAGTCTCGGATTCTAATAGTGATGATTCATCAATATCCAAAAAGTCATCAAAAAGGGCGAGATCAGATACAAGATCTCCTTCACAACTGTCAAGAAAAGCCCATAAAAAGACTGCCTTAGGGTCTTACAAAGGCTGCAGCCCCTCTACTTCATCTCATAGATCCTCCAAGAAAGGGGAGATAGGTCATGCCAGCAGCTCTGAAAGGCACAAGAAGTCATCCTCTTTAACACCATCTGTGCCTTTCAAAATGCCCTTATCTACTGCTGGGGCAAAGACTGTACCATCGATGACGGATTCACCGTCGACGAGAGCGTCGGTGAGTGCTTTTTCACCGTCAACGACAACTTCCACCGTTTCAGCGTCAACCCCAGTTTTGACGACGACATCTACACCTCATCATCGTTGACGGCAGTAACAATGGTGTCCGCGTTGCCGTCGTCGACGGTAGACTCTTCAGTAAGGCTGTCGACCATTAAGATCTCAATGTGTCCGTTGTTGACGGAAAGCTATATCTGCGCTGTCGCCGACACCGTCGGCGAGAGAAAAACACTAGAAAAGACAAGAAAAACTTACCCCAAAGCATACCTAACCTAGTAAGGTGACCCCTCTCATACCAGTACACCTGCTGGATGGGGATGGAGAGTCAGACGACGAGGGTCCATTTGGAACAGCACATAGCCCCTCACAATTAAATGTCAAATATCAAGAGGACGATGATGAATATGGTGAAACCTATGACCCTCAGTACTATGGAGGAGATCAACAATATCGGGATGGGGCATATATACCAACCTCTTTGCTCTCTAATCTCAGAGCAATGCTGGCTGACTACAGTAAGCTTTTTCCTCCTCAAGGACAGCAACCTCCTCCGTCGCCCGTTTCAAGGGGTTACCACTCCATGTGAGAGGCCAACCTCTTTGCCACTAGTGAATGTGGCCACGCCGGATATGACTATGCCGCAGGACACTGATGTGTCGGAAGGTGATCAAGAAGATGGGGAGCTCCTTGACACTCAGTCGGAATGGGATGAATATATTATTCCTGCTCCTCCTTCTCCTTCTCAGCTAAAGGTAGATTCCCCTCCAGATAACATCGGGGGATTCCATAATCTTCTGGAGAGAGCGACTAAATGATTCGCTCTGCCAATGGTGTCCAAGCAAACAGGTTGCTTCTTAGATGATTTTAAAGAGCCGTTCCAGAAATCTGTGTGCTCTACACCATTAGTCAGCTACTTATGGGAAGAGGGGTTGGAAGTTATGCACAACCTGCTACAGTCTTGGCGGGGCTGCCCCGGCTAGACAAAAAATACAAAGCACCGGAGGATGCCCCAGCATGTCTAACTGGTCACTCTCATCCAGATTCAGTGTTTGCTCGGGCGGCACAGAGAAGGCCCAAAAACCCCTCTGCTCCAATTTCCGGACCTCCGGACAAAGAGGGTAGACGGTTGGACAATATTGGAAAGAGGTTCTCGTCAATGGCCAGCCTCGTTATAAGAGCTACTAACTCCCTGGCAGTGTTAGCCAGATATAACAGACAGCTATGGGCAGAGATCGCCCTGCATATTGGGCAGTTGCTGGAGGATGTAAAATCAGAGGCGAAGAAGATGTTGCATGAGGGAGGGCGTACGTCAGCAGAACTGATAGACTGTTCTATGGACATAGCCACAACTGCGTTTCGCCAGCTCGCAGGTGCAGCTGTCCTTAGGAGGCAAGGCTGGCTAAGAGCTACATCATTCCGGCCTGAGGTCCAGAATAAAGTTTTAGACCTACCTTTCGATGGCCAAGCGTTGTTTGGGAAACATATCGATGAGGCTCTGCAATTCATTAAATCCAACACGGATACAGCAAAATCATTTGGAACTCTCCAGTTTCGGAAGCCTTCCTTTCGAGCCAGAGGACGTGGACTGCCTTCATATAGGGGAGGCTACCAGCAATACGGATACTCAACGTATCCTACCTCCTCTCAGCAGTTCAGTCAATACTACCCACAAAGGCAACCGCCACAAGCGGTTTATGGCAGACCTGGCTCTAGGTGACGCTCAACTCGCCCTGCTAAGGACTCGGCTCGCAGGGCCTGATACACCCAAGGCTACATCCGACCCTCCTCCTCTGGTTTTAGGCGGAAAGATATCCCTGTTTTTCAAACAATGGCGAGTTATCGCATCAGACAAGTGGGTCCTACAATTAGTGAAACAGGGCCACACCATGGCGTTTGTCCAACTACCTCCTTCCAATCCTCCTCGCAGGACTCCATCAAGGCATCTAGAACAGCTCAAGAGGGAGATCAACAAAATGCTCCTCAAAGGAGCAATAGAGAAAGTACCTCTATAACAGCGAGGAATGGGGTTTTATTCCAGGTTCTTTCTCATTCGCAAGAAGTGGAAGTACTGGAGGACGATCCTCGACCTCAGAGAATAAAACATCTACTTGAAAAAACAGTTGTTCCGCATGATAATTCTACAGGATGTCCTTCAGCGACTGAACCAGGGAGATCTACACTAGACATAAAGGATGCATATTTCCACATTCCCATTCACCCAACCCACAGACAGTACCTAAGATTCATGGTAGCCGGAAGCCATTTTCAATTTTGTGTCCTCCCTTTTGGCCTAAAGTCAGCTCCCAGGATATTTACCAAGTGCCTAGTGCCAATTGCAGCCTTCCTCAGGAGGAGAAAACACCAGATATTCCCATATCTCGACGATTGGCTGATAAAGGCGAACACCTACACTGGAGCGCGCAGATCAACAAGAAAGTGTGTTTCCTTACTCAACAGCTTAGTCCTCACCATCAACTAGGAAAAGTCCAAACCCCTACCATCACACAGAATCACCTTTTATGGAGCAAATCTGGACACTCAATCCACCATGGCGTGTCCCACTGTAGAGAGACAACAAAAGTTACTAACTCTAGCAAAGTCGATACAGAGAAGAAACTGCATTTCAGTTCGCCTTTTCAAATCTTTGTTGGGCATGATGCCATCATGCATACCTTTAGTTCCTCTCTGCAGACTCAAGATGCGGCCACTACAGGAGCAGCTCAATCTACAATGGCTCCAGATTTCGGGAAGCTTCGAAGATCGGATAAGCATAACCCCAGCAATAATCAAAGCTCTGATATGGTGGTCTCAGAAGCATCATCTGTCTGTCGGCCTTTCTTTTCTCCATCGTACAGCACCGTGGACTATCACCACGGACACCTCTCTGGAAGGCTGGGGGACCTTCGAGTAAGTGGCAAGTGGCCACTAGAGTTGAGGACAATGCACATCAATCTGCTGGAGCTCAGAGTAGTTTATGTGGCTTTACAAGCTTTTCTTCCAAAGATAGCTGGATCAGAGGTGGTAATAAGAACAGACAACACCACTACGATGCATTACTTCAACAAAAAGGGAGGCACAAGCTCTCTTACCCTCTCCAGGGAAGCTCAGAAAATATGGAACTGTGCCTCGCAGTAAGGCATCAGGCTCACAGCGGTGCATCTGCCGGGGATAGAGAACAAGATAGCAGACTCGCTCAGCAGGCAAAGATCGAGCTTCCACAAATGGGAACTGGACCAGTCCACAGTGGATCACATCTGTTCCCAGTGGGGAACGCCCAAAATCGACCTTTTCACCAGCAAGTGGAACGCCAAATGCCAGTACTTCGTAAGCTGGCATCACCAAAAGGGATCATGGGGGAATGCGTTTTCCATAGCTTGGTCAGGCATCTTTGCTTACACCTTTCCTCCAATACCATTGATCCCAAGAGTCCTGACAAAGATGGAGAAAGAGCCATGCACTCTGTTATTAATAGCCCCGTACTGGCCTCGCCAACACTGATTTGCAGAGCTTCTTCTTCTATCAGTGAAGCCTCACATCCCTCTGAAACCATCTTTGCACTTACTGACAACGAACAAAGGGCAGATATCGCATCCGGATCCTCAGTTGATGCAATTGTCAGCATGGCTCCTGAGCACAAGGAATTTGCACACTTAAATATTCCACAGGAGTGCAGAGACATTCTGTCCAAGGCTAGAGCAGATAGCACTAATAAGGCTTACTCTTGCAAGTGGAAAAGGTTTTGTTTCTGGTGTCACCAACAGCAAATTGATCCGTTTTCCTCACCACCAGAGCAAATATTGCCTTATTTACTACATTTAGCGCAATCAGGTCTCACGCATTCCTCTATAAAGGCGCATCTGGCAGCAATAGCATCTTACAGGCGTTCAGACTCTTCACCTTCGCTGTATTCCTCTAGATTAATCAAACGGTTTCTGAAAGGACTTTTCAGAGTTTTTCCTCCATTCAGACCTCCTCCTCCCTCGTGGAACCTGAATATCATTCTAGCGCAACTAATGAAGCACCCGTTTGAACCGATTCATCGAGCTTCTCTGAAATTCCTCTCCTGGAAAGTTGCCTTACTGGTGGCCCTCACATCAGCAAGTCAGTGAGATACAAGCTCTTTCCATACAAGAGCCGTTTTTACAGATCAAACAAGACAGACTACTCCTACGCATTAACCCGCATTTTATTCCAAAGGTCTCTTCGGATTTTCATCTGAACGAGCCCTTAGTTTTCAAAACCTTTTTTCCACATCCATCAACTCCTGTAGAGACAGCTTTGCACTCTTTAGACATTACAAGATGTGTTAAATACTATATGGACAGTACTAAGGGGGTCATTCTGACCCTGGCGGTCGGTGATAAAGCGGCGGCCAACCCGCAAACAGGCCGGCGGTCAAAAAAATGGAATTCTAACCCTGGCGGGAACCGCCAACACAGGCCGCCACTTTAACACTCCGACCACCACGGCGGGACCGACAAACAGCGCGGCGGTCACCGCCAACAGGCAGGCGGCAGGCAATGTACCGCCCACCCTATCACAACTCACCAATCCGCCACCTTTTCCGGGGCGGGAGCCCCGCTGATAAAAACACAGCGGAAACAGACTACGAACGGGAAAACGCTCACCTATACACACTCCACGAGGAAGGAGGACAGCATGGAGCCCGAATTACACATCCTACCAGCTATTGTCTACCTGCTCATCTACCAGGAGTACGAACGCCGGCGCAGACGACAACGGTGAGTACTGCACCTACGACACAGGCGAGGGGGGAGGAGGAAAGCTTACGGGCACACACATGCGCCATACACCCACCCCCCCACCACAAATACCTACACCCCAATGCTGAGCAACAAGTCAGAGTGACACCACACAAACCCCCCGGAATAATGCAAAGACACAATTTCAATGATCTATAAAATATATGTATAAATAGCTCCATTGAAGGAATGGCAAATATGCCATATAAAAGATACAAAAATAAGGAATGAACATAGTCAACAATATATCCATAGGCAAAAAGTCCTGCACATTTCGTCAAAGTTCCATAGTCCGTGGGCCAATGTGCACAAACACATGGGCAAAGCCCACACAGGAGACCAGATACCATTGGAGAGAACACTGCAGGGGCATCAGATGATAAAACTACAGGCACCTCAGGGGGAAGGGAAAGGGGGGCACCTCAGCCACATGAGTCCACGATGCCAGATCCACAAGGGGCCTCCATGCCCACTGTCCCATCCTGGGGAGTGCAAAGCCACAGTCTCACAAGTCCCTACAGTGGGAGGCTTGCCCACTGTACCATCCTGGGGAGTGCAAAGCCACAGTCTCTCAAGTGTCTACAGTGGGAGGCTTGCCCACTGGACCATCCTGGGGAGTGCAAAGCCACAGTCCATCAGATGGATTACCGACTCCACTGTTATTGGAGGAGGCATGGTGCCCAGAGTGCTTCCTGAAGCCCTGCTCGACACAGAACCGGCACTGTCAATGGGCCAGCGGTGCTTGAGATGAAGGGCCCAGCGGAGCGGTGCTTGAGACGGCGGGGCCCAGCGGAGCGGTGCTTGAGACGGCGGGCCCAGTGGAGCAGTGCTTGACAGGAAGGGCCCAGCGGAGCGGTGCTTGACAGAAAGGGCCCAGCGGAGCGGTGCTTGACAGAAAGGGCCCAGCGGAGCGGTGCTTGACAGGAAGGGCCCAGCGGAGCGGTGCTTGACAGGAAGGGCCCAGCGGAGCGGTGCTTGACAGGAAGGGCCCAGCGGAGCGGTGCTTGACAGGAAGGGCCCAGCGGAGCGGTGCTTGACAGGAAGGGCCCAGCGGTGCGGTGCTTGAGATGAAGGGCCCAGTGGAGCGGTGCTTGAGACGGCGGGGCCCAGCGGAGCGGTGCTTGACAGGAAGGGCCCAGCGGAGCGGTGCTTGACAGGAAGGGCCCAGCGGTGCGGTGCTTGAAATGAAGGGCCCAGGGGAGCGGTGCTTGAGACGGCGGGGCCCAGCGGTGCGGTGCTTGAGACGGCGGGGCCCAGCGGAGCGGTGCTTGAGATGAAGGGCCCAGCGGTGAGGTGCTTGACAGGAAGGGCCCAACGGAGCGGTGCTTGAGATGAAGGGCCCAGTGGAGCGGTGCTTGAGACGGCGGGGCCCAGCGGTGCGGTGCTTGAGACGGCGGGGCCCAGCGGAGCGGTGCTTGAAAGGAAGGGCCCAGCGGAGCGGTGCTTGACAGGAAGGGCCCAGCGGTGCGGTGCTTGACAGGAAGGGCCCAGCGGAGCGGTGCTTGACAGGAAGGGCCCAGCGGAGCGGTGCTTGAGACTGCGGGGCCCAGCGGAGCGGTGCTTGAGACTGCGGGGCCCAGCGGTGCGGTGCTTGAGACGGCGGGGCCCAGCGGTGCGGTGCTTGAGACGGCGGGGCCCAGCGGTGCGGTGCTTGAGACGGCGGGGCCCAGCGGTGCGGTGCTTGAGACGGCGGGGCCCAGCGGTGCGGTGCTTGACAGGAAGGGCCCAGCGGAGCGGTGCTTGACAGGAAGGGCCCAGCGGAGCGGTGCTTCACAGGAAGGGCCCAGCGGTGCGGTGCTTCACAGGAAGGGCCCAGCGGTGCGGTGCTTGACAGGAAGGGCCCAGCGGAGCGGTGCTTGACAGGAAGGGCCCAGCGGAGCGGTGGTTGAGATGAAGGGCCCAGCGGAGCGGTGCTTGAGACGGCGGGGCCCAGCGGTGTGGTGCTTGAGATGGCGGGGCCCAGCAGAGCGGTGCTTGAGATAGCGGGGCCCAGCGGAGCGGTGCTTGAGACGGCGGGGCCCAGCGGTGCGGTGCTTGAGACGGCGGGGCCCAGCGGTGCGGTGCTTGAGACGGCGGGGCCCAGCGGTGCGGTGCTTGACAGGAAGGGCCCAGCGGTGCGGTGCTTGAGATGAAGGGCCCAGCGGAGCGGTGCTTGAGATGAAGGGCCCAGCGGAGCGGTGCTTGAGATGAAGGGCCCAGTGGAGCGGTGCTTGAGATGAAGGGCCCAGCGGTGCGGTGCTTGAGATGAAGGGCCCTCCTGGCGGGGCCCGTTCAGCGGTTCTTGTCCCGGCGGGGCCCTGTTCAGCGGTTCTTGTCCCGGCGGGGCCCTGTTCAGCGGTTCTTGTCCCGGTGGGGCCCTGTTCAGCGGTGCTCCTCCCGGCGGGGCCCTGTTCAGCGGTGCTCCTCCCGGCGGGGCCCTGTTCAGCGGTGCTTGTCCTGTGTGTCTAGGGAGCCAGACCTGGGCAAGACTTCCCGCTCATTCACCATCCGAACTTGCGGTCGCGGCGCCCTCCTGTGATGGAGTCCTGGGCCCGTGGGTGTCGTCCGTCACACCCGGAATGGGGCTGGTGGGACCCTCCTGGGCAGCTCGCCTGCTGCCTGACTTCTCCGCCCTGCTGCCCTTGCCCTCCTTCGCTGGAGCTCTGTGGCCCTTGCCTCCTTTGGATGATGTGGCAGGTGACGGGGCAAGGCTACTGTCCTTGGTGGCAGCCGTCTCAGGCTTGTCGCGCCGGGCCTTTTTCTTTTTTGTCCTCTTCCCGGGGGGGGGCTGGCTGTCCCCTTGCTGCTGGCCGATGTTCCTGCCCTAGGATCTGGTGGACTCCAATAGCCCTGCACTATAGTCACAGTAGATGCAGGGCTGGTGGTGGCTGAGGTGCTTTTTTTACTCTTACCAGATGGAGGGGGTGGGTCAGTGATTGGAACGAGCTCAAGGTTCGAAAGGAAAAGGACTTTGGAAGGACAGGGACGGGTAGGTGTAGTGGGTTTGGGAGTGGAGGAAGAGGATGTGGTTGTAGGAGAGTCAAGTGTGCTGTCTTTGGGTGCAGGTGCTTGTGACGGAGGCTGTCGTGAGGTGGATGGCTGTTGGGTGGGTGGCTGCCTGCGTTTGTGTGCTTTGGAAGAGGGGGTGACAGACACACTGGGAGAGGACACAGGGGACGTGTAAATGGCAGTGGGGGTGGTGACTGCACGTGTGCGGACTGTAATGGAGGGTGTGCTGGTGATGGAAGTACTGGCTGATGGTGGTGTGCATGCAGGTGTGAGTGGAGACGTCACAGGGAGGGAGGAGGGAGATGAGGAGGTGGGGGACACAGAGGTGGTAGTGACTGTTGGCATGTCTGCATCTGGATGTTGCTTGGGTGAATGCTTGTGGGATCTGTGGTGCTTATGTCTGGATGAGCTGCCCTTGGGTGTAGAGGTGTGTGCAGGCTGGTCTGATGGTGTGGATGGGATAGGCAGAGGAACAGGAGACTGGGACTGGGTGGAGGGAGTCAGAAGAGGGAGGCTGGAGACAGGGACAATGGCTGCCGTCAGTGCTGAGGTCAGAGCGTTGAACGATCGCTGATGGGCAGCCTGACCCGAATGAATGCCCTCCAGGTATGCATTGCTCCGATGCACCTCCCTTTCTACACCCTGGATGGCATTCAAAAGGGTAGACTGCCCAACAATGAGTGTCCTGAGGAGGTCAATGACCATCTCACTGAGGGCAGAAGGGGTAACTGGGGCAGGGCCTGAGGTGCCTGGGGTGAAGGAGATGCCCGCCTTCCTGGGCGAGCGGGCACGGAGCGAAGGCTGAGGGGCTGCTGGGAGGGCGGGGCTGGTGCGCTGGGTGGCGGCTGTACCTGTTGTGGCGGTGGGCACGGATGTTGCCGCCACCGCTAGGGAGCTCCCTTCCGAGGACATGTCGGTGTCGCTGACGTCTCCACGGGTCCCCGTTGTGGAGCTATACTCGCCCTCCGTCTCACTGGTGTACTCTGAGTCTGTTGTATGGCCCTCCGGGGCCATGTGAGATGCAGCTCCCTCGTGCGCCGATGCCACTTCTCCACCACCTGATGATGCTAATGCACACATGAACAGGAAGACAAAGAAAATGGGGGGGGGGGGGGGAGAAATGAAGACAGGGTTGAGTGCATGCATTGGCAACACCGTTGTCAGAGAGGACAGACACCGAAGCCCCCTGAACTAGGCCGCGCAATGGCGGTACACTACTCAGTTATTGTGACTAGGCCTACGGGTCTATGGATGACAAATGCACACATGGGTGAGGCCGGACCATGGATAGCTGTACTTGGCACCCTAAAGAGGTGGGGGCGGGGGCACAGGGATGTGTCTAACGGAGGGGCCTAGCCTACAGAATGCACCCTGGCCTGGAGATAGCCACAGCCCTCCTCCCCCACCCAGACACCTTCACTGCGCGCAAAGATGGGTCGCATGCAGGGCTTGGTGTTGGGATGGGTGGGTTGTGATGGTGAGCCTTTTGCTAGGGGTTGGTGTGATGGGGGAGAGGGTGAGGGTGGGGGTATGATTTGGCATGCAGGTGGGGTGGGGGTGGGAAGCAGTAGTGAAGATTTGCCTTACCAGGGTCCATTCCTCCGCCTACTCCTGCGAGGCCCTCAGGATGCAGGATGTGCAAGACTTCCTCCTCCCACGCGGTAAATTCTGGGGGAGTAGGTGGGGGTCCGCCGCCAGTCTTCTGCACCGCAATGTTGTGCCTTGATACCATGGAACGCACCTTCCCCCGTAGGTCGTTCCATCTCTTCCTGATGTCCTCCCGATTGCGTGGATGCTGTCCCACCGCGTTAACCCTGTCCACTATCCTTTGCCATAGCTCCATCTTCCTGGCAATTGTGGTGTGCTGCACCTGTGCCCCGAAGAGCTGGGGCTCTACACGGACTATTTCCTCCACCATGACCCTGAGTTCGGCGTCACTGAACCTGGGGTGTCTTTGGGGTGCCATGGGGTGGTGTGGTTGAGGTGTGGGGTGGCGTTTGTGGTGATGAGTGTGGTGCATGTGGTGGTGTGTGGTGTGTGGTGTTTGGTGTGCCTCTGTGTTGTGGGATTCTCTATTCTGTGCTCTCTCTCTAGCCTTCGTCAATGATTTCGGGTCGTAGGGGCTTGTGGGTGTGTGTTTTATATTGTGTTGGGTGTGTGGCAGTGGTGTTAGTATGTGTATCAGGTGTGTGTATTTCGAACTGACCAATGTGGCTGAGTTTTCTATGTGTGTGTGTATTTTGACCGCGGCGGTGTGTACCGCCAATGGAATACCGCGTTTGAAAGACCGCCGCGTGGATTTGTGGGTCGGAATGGTATGGGCGTATTTCTGTTGGCGTGACGGTGGAGGTTTGGTCAGCGCCATTTTTTCGCTGACCTTTGGTGTGGCGGATTTTTGAGGATGTCGGGTTTTTGGCGGTTTGCCAGTTGCGGGTCAGAATGACCGTGGCGGTTTACTGCGGCCGCGGCGGTGTTATGGCGGCCTTCTGGGCGGCGGTAAGCGACTTTTACCGCCGAGGTCAGAATGACCCCCTAAGTCCTTTCGCAGGTCCAATCAGCTGTTTGTACCTTACAGTGCACCCAGGCGAGGTCAACCGCTCTCCAGAGTATAGCCAGATGGATCTCCTCAGCTATTCGATTCTGCCATCAGGCAGCGGGCAACCCACTACATTCATCAGTCCGTACACACTCTACACGGGCACTTTCTTCCTCAGCAGCACTGTTTGCGGGGGTTCCGCTACAAGACATTTGTAGAGCAGCGACGTGGAAAAGCTGCCATACATTTACAAGACATTACTGCTTGGAAGCACTATCTCAAGGAGATGTAGCAGTGGGTCAGGCAGTCCTCAGGAACTCTTCCGGTGAAGGTGAGCCATCTCTTTCATCCCTCTATCCTAAGATCAGGTATGCACATTGTTTATGACTGTTACTTTTGGATTCAGATCCAATGCTTATGATGTATTAAAAAAAAAAAGGGGGGAAGATGGTGGAACAGACAGTATTCAATTTGAAATGTTGCTATATATATGTATATATATTAACGTGTTCTGTGACATACATGGCTACAATGTTCCAATGTGCATAGGTACTGCTCGCTACTCTGATTCAAGCATGTGAATCTATGAAAGTTCCAATACTGGAGTAAGAAAATTAGTTACTTACCTGTAACTGTAGTTCTCCAGTATTGGAATCTTTCATAAATTCACATGCGACCCATCTGCCTTCCTGGAGAAGGTCACTTTCACCTCTCTCTCTCTTTTGTTATGTTACACACACTTGTGCTTGGAAAATCTGAGGTACTAGAGCTTCTCATAGGAGGGTTCTAGAGGGTGGTGTCGTCTGATTGGTGGATGCTCAAGATTGGTCCTTTTTCTTAAAATGACTCTGATAGACTGTTAAATTAAAGAGGCCTAAGGCCCTTGTGTTATATCTATTCCAACACTACTTACATAAGTATACCGGGGGCTTCCATCTCAACGACGGGGAATGATTCAAGCATGTGAATCTATGAAAGATTCCAATACTGGAGAACTACAGTTACAGGTAAGTAACTAATTTTCTTACTTAACTCTGGAACACCATTCTTCTTTTCAAGCAGCCTCCTGGAGTCTTTGGAATCCTGGAAAGAAGGAACAAAACTCAGAAAAATCAACAATCTACTAGTAAGCTGATATCCCTCCACCCAAGCGTGTGTTACTCACATTTACCCCATAGACTATTCTCAGCCCCCATCACACATTCTGAAAAGAAAGATAAAGACAAGTTAGCATGCTAACTAACAAATTACCTTAGAAACCAGGACTAGAATTAACTAAAATGCAGTCACTTTTAAGAGTGTGAATATAAATTGCACAGCATAAATGCATGACTTCCAATACCTATTTAACACTCACTTAAGGCAAAACTGAAAGCCAAAAGCAGACTTTGGAGGTGTGAGTGTCAAAATGACCAATTAATTCTGTGTTCTTAGTGATTTTACCTGCCACTTGGAGGTGGGGGTCGTCAGCTTAAATTCCTCTGTGGTGTGCCATAAGAACACCGTGAGCTGGGAAAGCAGAGAGAGTGCCCTTCTTGGCCTGGAACCTGCCATGGAGGGCACAGATTGGTAAGCAATAGATGCTGGGAGGCTACTTGGAGGCCCAGGCAAAGCACCACAGTGGAAAGTTGTATGTTGCCACCATTTTTAAAGCTGTTGCCTGGAGGTTCAAGACCCAACTCTTGCACTTCTATTGAAATTTGAATGAAGCATTGATGGGGCTGAAACCACAATTCGCCCATTTACCTCCCTCCTTCAACAACTGCCTTAGCATAGACAGTGCTTGTGAAGACACAGGTCAGAGATGGAGGGAAACCACTGATGGGCAGCTGTGGCTGAACAATAGTAAATCACCCACCTTGATTGTTGGTGAGACCCATTCTGACACTTTAAGTTACACCCAGATTGAAACAATCCTATTTCATGCTGGGTGTGGGATCACAAGAACCCAGCTAGTAAGGGGCAAACATTAGGCTTTTCTGGCATAAGGCAGGTGCAATGGCACAGAACAAGAGAAGCTGCTTGGTTGGGATTGGAGTGCCTCTCGTACAACTCAGAAATTTTAAAGAAGGAAACGTTGGTAGTAAACTAGTGGGTTATTGGATCTGTCTTGGTTAGTCCTGCAGGGAAGTACTTGTATGCAAGCAGATAGGCTGAAGCAGAACTTCCAGCACTAGGTCATGTTCTGGAGGGTTCTCCCTACTTGACATCTGTCATGACTATATACTCTTTTGGAGGTACCAGTATGGTGTGCGGAACGAGGTGGCAGAACTGGCCTGACCAACCACAGTATGTCAGAGAGCAGAGACTACAGCAGCACCCTTCAGACACTTTACTAAATTGGTCTTCATGCGCTACCCACAGGGGGTGATCATCCTTCTGGTTGACCCTGCACCCACAACAAACAACTATGGACTCTGAAATAAGCTTCAAGAGGTCCTCTGAGTGGTGCGCAGCTCAAGAACATTTCTTGAGCAAAGAATAGACTCCATGAGCATTAATCTTGATTTTTTGTGAATTGTTTTTAGGAAAGTCTCTGAGAAAGTGAGGGTGATGAAGAAAGGCCTCCTCAAAGCCATATCAAAGATCAATCAACTTGAATATGAAGTCAAGGAGTTGACTATATACTCCCTCTGCTTATTTATGAGGGCCGAAGAGGCGAAGGGGAGGTCCCATAGTAATAATTTCAAGCTCTTGGACATGCAGAAATTAGATGGGGGGGCCCTTTGTGAAATGTCTTGTTGAAAATTGAGACAGGACTGAAACTCAAATGGCTGAACCTTCTTCTCTGTTGTGAGTTTTTGCAGGATCTCTGGCTAGCCGATCACAACTGGAGCCATGCCAATGGTTGAAATCTCCAGATTCCTTGGCACAGTGATGCCATCCTTTAAGGTGCCAGACAGGGCAGGCAAATTGAGTATGAGAAAACCTATGTGCACCTCTACCCAGATTTTACTTAGTCTGTCTAAGAACAAAGGAGGAGTTTGAGATCTGCCAAAAAGAAATGACAAAAGATGGTATTCAAATACATAATGTAATTTCCAACAAAGTTGAAGATCTTGGCAGAGGGAAAAAACATAGTAATTTCATTACCCAGAAAGGTGTGTGGGACTTTGGATGGCATAGGAAAACAGAGTTTCGTAAGGAGAATATGTGAGAGTATATCTATGAACAATAGACAAGATACCTGGGGGGCGAGGGGTGTAGATGGATTAGAACAAGCAAGCCAACCATATGTCCCAGCAACATGAACAGTGCCTTTCCTTGGAAGTCACTCATTCTAATTCTGCACAACTGGAGGGACAATCATCTTCCCACAGACGTTAGACTGAGATGGAGGGGAGCTCCAAGAATGCTTCAGGTCCACATGCTCTTTCACCCCAACATGATGTAAAATTTACCAAGTGGTTAGAAAGACGACTAAGTTTATGCTTTGATCCATGTCAGTGGCGCCATGAATGATGGAGATGTATCCAGAAGTAGTGTGTGATTTGAAAACCTCTTTGAACATTTGTTTAAACTCTAAAGAACGAGGTTATATGTTGTGCCATATGTCCTGTGACGGAACAGGGCTAAATCTAAAAGGATGTTTAGTCTGTATGAAATGTTAGTGCACAATTGTATACGTTTACAGCAAAGAAGTAGAAACTATATTTAGCTTCCACAAAAGAGCATATAGTGCGAGAGCTTGAGCATTCTGAAATTCCAGTGTCCCGTTAAACCATAGAGAGCCAGTTAAAAAGAGATGGTACTAAGATCCACTGCAGCCGGTATTCTTCCTTGACCCAGAAGTGACAAGTTCCATATTTCTGTTTTCTCACTTATCCCTTGCCTCTTTCCCAGTGGAAAGATCACAGGCAGTCAGGGTGGGGATTAAAATATGCCCAAGTTGAGATGGCCGAGGATAGATTGATTAATGAGCACTGCACCATGAGGGGCATGCTGTCCTGGAACGTTAATGGTCTGAGGGACAGAATTACAGGATGAATAGTTATTCATCCTGTAATATCCTGCAAAGATATATCCACTAATCTTGGTGATATGATCCTTCTGCAAGATACCCACCTATGGAGAATAGAGTTTCAGTTCATTGGTGGGAGAATGCAGACCATTATATGCTGTGGTTATGCAACCTCACTGTGTAACAATGTCACAGTCTCTTATCAGGCCCAGTTAGGTTCGTTGCTGAAACCTTAGCTCAGTCCTGGGTAGATGTGGCACAGAGCAGTCAGGCTTTATCAAATGAACAAGTGTAAAGCATTAAGAAGTACCAAAACAGTAAAATAAGAAGAAAGTATGACACAATAAATATCTGACTCCAATTAATAAAAATAGGTTACATTTTTACCTTTCCAAGAACACCTGAATTACAAAAATCGACCTAAGGGATCTGGAGATATGATTTTTAAAAGAACTAATAACACTGTTTTTTCCACTCACAGCAAAAAAACATGTTAATTAACCATGATAGCGGTTTAGTGTTAGCCACAGTAAGCAAACAGAAAATGTCTTTGTGGGCACTCTTGGATGTGCCTACTCCTATCGGGGACCAGTCACATGGCCCATACATATCCAGATAGACAGTTACCTGTCACCTTTAGCAGTCTTTAGTTCAGCTCTAACTCCTTAGGCAAAACTGCTACTGAAGTCAATGGAAGATGCTGGGCTGGTGCAATGGACCTTATGATGGTCACCCCTTGGTCCTCGAACTTGGGGAGTCATCTTTGGCCTCAGGGGTTGTCCATGCAAAGCTTGTGTGTTGGGCTATCTTTGACCTCACGGTTATACAGGTGAAGTCTAGTGCAGGTCCAGTTGCCACTGGTCAACAGGTTTCCAGTTACAGCAACCCAATGATTTCCTTTAACCGGCAACAACTTCCTCGCTAGCAGTGGTGGGCAGTGACATCTGAAAGTGGAGGGGCAGGCAAAGCTAATATTTTGACCCAGTGACAGGCACTGTAAGAAACCAGCAATGCCTTTAGGTTCAACACCAAAGCTCTCAATTGTGACTCATGAACAGTGATTTGGTTATATTGGAGCAGGACTGGGTGTCAGGGGGTGGCTCTTTTATGCCTGCTCCGAGCTTAGGGGTTGGTGGCGACTAATTAGCCAATGGTCTACTAGATCCCTCCTACTTCCTTTGAAGCGTTGCACCTAGCTATCCATGAATGCTTTATTCTGCACCCTCCCAACATGTTGAGACATTTCTCTTGGTGTGTAGAGCTACCTAACCCAAACCATAGGTGTGGCTGCCTAGGGCTACACTTCCATTGAAAAAACCTGTTCAAAAATAGGTTTTCCTTCTCTGCCCGAGATACCAGCCTGTCTGCCTAAACAAAAGAGCAGCCCTTTCCTAGTGAGACTACCATTTTCCCTTCAAAGGGGGCTTCCCCTTTGAAACTTACCATTTGGGCTCACACCCACCCTAGCCATCCTGCCAGGAAGAAGTCACACCTCTTCCCTCAACAGGTCCTTTGTTCCTTGTCCTGAAAGTTGTTCTCACCTCTCCTTAGGAGTGCAGCAGGCTGTCTCGAGAACAGCAGCTGTTTGCAACAGAAACCAGCTATTGTAAAACTTGGGCAACAAGGTGAGTTGCCATTTGTAAAAGTTATATTGAATTTGAGTTGGGCAGCAAGTCTGGATTAAAGCAATGATATTTTGCTACCTTTAAGTATCAGATTTAGTAGTTCTATCTGGAAATTAGCAGTCCTAAATTGTCGATGTGTAACTGCATACTCACACATGGGGCTACTAGCCTTACTAAAGTGAAACAACAATGCAGGGTTTTATATTGTTAGGACATGTAAGACATTAAAACACATGTCATTTTTATTGTATTGGACCCTGCCTTTAGGGCTTGTTAGGCCTACCTTTGGGGTGACTTATAAATAATATTAAAGAATTTGTAGGGAATTTCCATCTATACTTATAATCGCTGAACAGTTTCGCCCATGTGCGGGTACCCCAGAGCGCTTCTTCATCATATATCCTCTTAAGTGGATATGTACGCCTTTCTTCGGGAAGGCCTGCAGAGTCACGTAAGAGAGAAAAGTATTGTGCAGCCTATAGGAATAGGCTACAATGGCCCAAATCTTCATCTTTAATTCAAAAAGGAGCCATGAAATTATATATGTATATAATTTGATGGTGTTTTAGTAAAAACAGCATAAATGTCTTTCACAACCCCTTTTTTGGAGTAACAGAGAGCTGAAGAGCCTAGGACAGTGTATCCCCATAGGCTGCCATTATATGAGTCAAAATAGAGTCTGTGCCTTTAAGAAGCCAGAGATCACCAGTATCCCATCATGCTGAGGAGGTGACAGTTGCTTCAGTTGTTTTTTCCTCGCTCCTGCTGATAGGACCCTGGAGCATTTAGCTCGGCCCAAATTTGTCTTTTTTCTTCAAAAGTCACTTCTTTAATTTTGTGACATCCGTTTATTCATTTTGATAAATAGCCATCCTGTGAAAGGATGAAGGCCAAGACAGACCCTCATGAGGTTTGCATCCTCTGTCTACCAGACATACATGTTCCTGCATATTGTCAACACTGCAGGACCTTCTTCAGGTGCACTCTCAATGACGGAGAAATGATTTGCCTCCATGGAACAGAAGAAAGGAGAAGACAACAGGCGCAGTCTGTAAGAGGGACCTCAGTGCGAGGAGAGGCTCATGCCTCTACCAGAGCTCTTTCATCTGTGCCTGTTGAGCATCCCAAACAAAAAACAGCTGAAAAACAGTGAAAGTCCTGATCAATGTTGAGGAGAGGTATGGCCCCTATGTGTTCGCCGTCCATCCATGACTCACTGTTGAGGAAACGCTGTCGTTCACTGTCAAGACCATGGGACATCGACATTGAGAGCAACAAGACTTCTATCAACGTCAAGCAGTCAGACGCTACCACGACACTTGCTGTTAACCAGGTCACCGTCAAGACTCCATAGAAGATCGACGTCAAGATCGATACCGATGTTGAGGCGTCGACATTTATCACTGTCGGCAAGTAGGTTGACGTTCAGGTGGAGAGAATGGTTAATGTCGAGGAGCTTTACAACCTCTTCAAGACTCCAGGAGGCAAGACAGAAGAGAAGGTTCACCTATACTTTTCCAGACTCTGGAGTATTCAAGAACATACTCCCCCTTAAGAGCTGCACCTGGCTCTCTGCTGCCAGTACCATCTCCTCAACCTACTCCACCTCCTCCCCTACCTCAAACTGTACCCCCAATACCGCCTCCTATGCCAGCACCAGTAGCTCCAAGCTCCACAACTCGTTCTAGATCACGCCGTCATTCTAGACACCATCACCACAGTTCGAAACACTCATCTCCTTCAATGAAGCATTCACATCATCGCCCCCATTCCAGGAGATCTCGTTCAAGGCACACCCTTGACACCTCTTCCTCCACTACTGGACATTACTCTCTAATATTGTCAGACTGCCCACGGGCATGTTTATCACCTGTGGATGACGTTACCACATTTCAAGATATCCTTGTGAGAGGAGCTGCAAAATGAAATAACCCGATGTCGACTCCAACACCGTTGACTTCGGTCATCTTTGAGACCTTACAAAAGAGATAAGCATCCAGACCTCTGTTGCCTTTAGTACCAGGCTCATTAGAACCAGCCATGGAATTGTTTTTAACGTCAGCCTCGGTCAAGCCAGCCCCTTCCAGGCTTCAGAAGAAATACTGCCCTCCAGAACAGGATCCGGCTTTTCTTTGAACAGGTCCAACACTGGACTCAGCCATAGTAGTGGCAGCCAAAAAACAACATACCACTACTCCTACTTCTACAGTACCTCCTGATAAAGAAAGAAGAAGATTGACTCAGTCTGCACTACAGCGGCTACCTCAATGAAGGCGGCAAGCGCTGTGGCCCTTTTATGCAGGTATGATTTGGTGTTATGGTACTCCATGCAGCAATTCGTGTTCCATCTCCCAAGAGATACAAATTAGGATTTCCAGGAAATACTTCATGAAGGTTTGCTTGTATCAAACCAGATAATTAGTGCTGCTGCTGACTCCTCACTCCCTGCAACACATAAATGCTGCCATGGGGCCACTCTCTGAAGACATGCATAGCTTTGTCTTCCCTCTCTGAAGCCAGAGGCTCAGCAGAGAATTTTAAATCTTCCATTTTCTGGCACAGCTTTTTTAGGAAGTCATACCAATGACGAGGATGACAGCTGAGATGGGGACCTTGAAAGTTGTCGGCCTGGAAAGATCCAGAGAATGTAAATCTTTCCGACCCTACCACAGAAGATACTGTACCCAGAGGGCTCAAACCCCCAGGGGGGACGACACCACAGCGGCACCCAACAACAGCAGCAGCGTCCCTACCACCAGTACCAGAGGAAACATGCCAGGGGTAGATCTACCCAGCACACCACTCAAGCTGGAAAACAACCATCTGCTTCCAAACCCTCGTCGTTACTTCCACCTCTTCTGTTACCCACCCCGGAAGGGGGGAAGCATATCATCTCATTTGGCAGAATGGTAAAAATTAACAAAAGATGCCTGGGTTCTGAATATTATACAAAATGGATATTTTCTCAGATTTAACAGTCCTCCACCTTCCATTCCTCCAGAACAGTCCAGTTTTCAACTCCCTCTATTATGGTCGGAGGTCAGCCTCCTCTTACAGGAGCAAGCAGTGGCGCCTGTCCCTCACCACCAATGAGGAACAGGAATTTACTCCAAGTACTTCCTGGTGAAAAAGAGAGACAAGAACGAATTCAGACCCATTCTCGTCCTCAACAAGCCAACAAGTGGATTTGGTGAGAAATGTTCTTGATGCTGTCTTTACACCAAATTCATCCCCTGTTACACCAAGAGGATTGGCTCTGTTCCATCAACCTTCAAGACACATATTTTCACATTCCAATTGCCAGAAAACACTGCAAGTTTTTGAGGTTTGTAGTAGGTCAAGACCACTACCAGTACAAAGTCCTTCTGTTTGGTCCCACCCAGAACATTCTCGAAGTGCTTGGTAGTGGTGTCTGTCCATCTGAGCAAGCTCAAAATAATTGTCTACCCTTACCTAGACGATTGGCTGATCAAGGTGTCCACGTCTCAAGAAGCTCAACTTCACTACAACTGGACTTGCAGTCTTCTCCAAGGATTAGGCGTCCAGGTCAATCTCAGCAAGTCAAATATTGTCTTGGTTCAGACATTGCACTAGCTGGGAGAGGCCATTGACACATTACAGGAAAAAGTGTACCGTTCGGAGAAGAGACGTTTATTGATCCTTCGGAAATGTCACTCTCATGACAGCTTGCTGTCCATCAGTGAGAACAATATCCTCTCTCCTAGGCTCAGTGACATCCTGCATCCTGCACCCATACTCCTAATGCTTATCTCCACATGCAACCTTTACCGGAATGTCTAGAGGACCAGTGGGACCAGCTGACGGGCAATTGGGAGGACAGGGTAACACTATGTCATCCTACAAAGCTGTAACTGAAATGGTGGTGCTCCCCAAACAACCTGTTTCGGGGGATGCCTTTTCATCAGGAGGTTCCTTCTCAAACAATAGTGATGGACACCTCACTACTGGGATGGGGGGCTCACATGGACCACCTCCAAGTTCAGGGCACATGGTCAGAGAGGGAATACACATACCATATCAACCTTCTGGAATTATGTGCAGTCCATCTAGACCTAAAAGTGTTTCACCCATTGTTCAAATCCGACTCCCTGCTTGTCCAAACAGACAATATGACCCCCATGCACTACCTCAACAAGCTGGGAGGGACGAGAACCAGACATCTATGACATGAAGCCCAGGCAATATGGAAGTAGCCTGGAACCTAAAAATCACTGCTACGCTTCTTCCAGGTGTATGAATTGCTCAGGCATCCTCTTTCAGCAGAATTCTGCAAGAAAATCACAAGTGGGCTTGCACGACGCTGCCGTTTACAACTTATTTCACCTGTGGGGCACACCGTCCATCGACCTGTTTGCCGCCGCAGAACACAAAAAATGCCAAAGCTTCGCCTCGAGGTACTACCAACCAGGGATGCCGAGGAATGCCCTATGGCTCGACTAGTCCAGCAATTTTCTTTATGCCTTTCCACCGATTCCCCTAATACCAGCAGTTCTCATCAAGATGTCCTACTCCAGAGCCAAGATGATCCTAATAGCTCCGGAGTCGCCATGTGAATGGTGGTTCATGGACCTTCCTCAACGGTCCATCCGTCCACATCTCAGGCTGACCTACAGGACATACCTCCTGACGAAGTTCTGAAACCAGATACTACACCCCAATCTCTCCTCCTTGAATTTGGCGGCATGGCTCCTGAGATAGTACAATATGGACACTTAAATCTGCCAAAGAAATGCATGGACATCCTCAAAGAGGCAAAGCGGCCTTTCATCCGTTCCGCATATGCCTTCAAATGGAAAACATTCTGCATTTGGTGTTCTTCCAATAACGTGGACCCAACTTCTTGCCAGGAGCATGTCATACTGCCATACTTTCTCCATCTGGCAAAATCTGGCTTGCAATTCTCGTCTCTAAATGTTCACCTGGCAGCCCTTACTGCCTTCAGAAAATGTCCTTCACAAACCTCTTTTTTCAAAATCCCAGTCATCGTGGATTTTCTAGGAGGTTTAAAAAAGGTTTTCCCTCCCATTAGGTGTCCGCACCTCCCTGGGAGTTTAATATTGTGCTCTCTCATCTCTCGCATATTCACAAAGTATCCCTGCAACACATTTCCTGGAAAACAGCTTTCCTTGTAGCAGTAACATTGGCTCGTAGGGTTAGCAAAATCCAGACACACTGTTCTCACAAAACCATATACAGTCTTCCAGTCCAACAAAGTTGCTATGAGAACACATCCGAAGTTCCTCACAAAGGATATTTCGGATGTTCATGTTAATCAGACCATATCTCTTCCAACATTTTTCCAGAATCCCTCAACTTCAGGCGAAATATCTCTCCACTCCCTGGATGTAAGAAGAGTTTTAAAATTCTTCCTAGATAAGACATGAGACATTTGTAAGTCGAACCAACTGTTTATCAACTATCGTCTGGTCCGTACTGGTTTGGCCTCTTCTTAAACAGTCTATTTCCCGCTGGATTGTTTCTTGCATCCTTTTATGTTATCAAAAGGCTAATAAGACACACTCCACTAGGAGTAAAGTGGCTTCAGCTGCTTTATTAAGAAATATCCCTATCCCAGAGACTTGCAAAGCATTCACCAGGAGATCTGTCCACAAATTTACCAAGCACTACTGCTTAGATTCAGATGCCAAAGCAGATGCTGAAATAGAACAGGCCTCCCTTAGGAATCTGTTTGCTTGAAATTGCATTGTTTTTGTCTTCTCCACCGTCTCAGGCAGGGATGGGCTTGCTACTCTATTCTGTGCTTATGACTATAAATGGAAATCCCCCTACGAGAGGAGGAATAGTTTCTTACTTGTAGCTCCAGTTCTCTCATAGGGGAATTTCCATTACAGTCATAAGCAACCCTCCCTCCTCTCCGTGGATCAGACAAACTTCACCAGTTCTCTAAAGTGTCATCACACACCCACACTCAGCGCCTTAAAAAAGAACTGAAGCAACAGTCACCAGCTCATCACGATGGGATACTGGTGCTCTCGGCTTCTTAAACGCACAGGCTCTATTGTCACTCATATAATGGCAGCCTACGGGGCTACACTGTCCTAAGATGCTTCATCTCTCTGTTACTCCAAAAAGGGTTTGTGAAATACATTAATGCTGTTTTTACTAAAGCACCATCAAATGATATACATATATAATCGCTTGGCTCCTTTTTTGAATTAAAGATGAAGAATTTTCTCTCTATGTGACTCTGCAGGCCTTCCCGAAGAAAAATGAAGATTTGGGCCATGGTAGCTTATCCCTATAGACTGTACAGTAATTTTCTCTCTATATGACTCTGCAGACCTTCCCGAAGAAAGGCGAACATCCCCACTTAAGAGGATATATTATGAAGAGGTGCTCCGGGGTCCCACCTCGTGGACAGGACTATTTAGTGTTTATGACTATAATGGAAATTCCCCTACAAAAGAACAGATGTTAGAGGTAAGAAACTATTACTGTTCTGCTTTGCCAAGGGTTGAATTGGCAAAGTTGAGTTAGTAGTTTGAAAAATGCTTTACCAGTCTGCATTTGCTGCCTGGTAGTCATGCTTTGCTTTGTCACACTTGTGGTGGCACAATAAGTGCTTCAGTCCACCTGGTACTATATACTAAAGACCTAATAAGTAAGTTAACTTATGCCAATTGGGTGTAAACCAGTTCAAAAAGTATATGTTTAAGGTTCATGGCACTGGCACTGAAGCGTGACTGGCAGCACTCATTGCACTTTCAGAGCCGAAAAACCAACAGCATCAGTCCAAACGTTTAAGGGTGATTAAGCAAAAAACAACAATTTCCTTACAATTGATAAAAGTAGATACACCTTATTAGGTGGCGCTTGATATATACGAAGGCAAGTCTCTGTCGTTCATCTTGTCCAAGAAGTGAGTGGGCCACAAAGGGTGCTTTGCGATGGTTTCATGAAAGTGGCAGCACCTTGATAGCACAGTACTATGCGTCTATCATCTCTCAAGACTTTAGAAGTAGGTTTTTATTTAAGTTTGTGGTGCTGGTAGTGAAGGCCTGTGCACCACTCTTTATAGTGTGTGGAGAGTCTGATGACTTAATGGACCCCCTAGGAGAGACGTCAGTGGTATGTACCAGCCACAGATCTGGCTCGCTTCTCCACAGTGTTTGGAATCCGATGTGGGGCAATGCCATTATCAAGAAGAGAGACAATACCTTTTTCCTGTCAGGCGCTCATGGAACCTTTTCTAGGACCAACTACTTGTTGATAGCTAATGAATGCTCATGCACCATTAGATGAATTGTTTTCCCTCTCTATGCATTCACAGATACTGTTAGTCCTAAGTGACTGCACAAAAGGCAGGAATGAAATGTGTTGACTAGATGCCTGGAAATTCAGGAACTACTTACTCAACAGACACTCATCGTTTAACAAACAATTAAGGGGTGGTTGAATCCTCTGTCACCATGTGGTAAGCTTAAAAATTAAGGGTCAAGCTATGTTGTGTTTCTTTTACAAGCGGAAGATCTCAAACCATTGTGAACTTAGCAATGGAAAAGTGGGTAGGGAGCGCGAGGCATTGGCTGCCATGGATCATTGTCACTAGAGAGCTTTAGATTGGCTATTGGATGCCTATGTTGGAAATGGTGACAGAGACTGCCAAAGCTATATAAAAAAGCTCTACAAAATGGAGAATAAGGTTGGAAGACTCTAAGGTTGCTTGACTAAAAGAGGTACAACTTTCAGATAGTTTTGGTCATAAGTAAAATGCAGGGCCAGATGTAAAACATCTGAAAACATATATAGCTCCCTTTTTCAAGCTATTGATGAAGTCATTGTACAGTTCTTTGAAAAATCCAGACGTGCCCACACAGTTTGACACTAATCAGTTAAAATTAGTAGTAGAATTATCAGTTGAGGAGATAGTGTCAGTAATTAGCCAACTGCAATCAGGAAAATCCCCAGCTATGAAATTTTACAAACATCTTTCTGGCAAGCTCTGCACAGAATTATTGCACCTCTTAAGTGGCAAAGATGGGGTTCATGTCACCAGACATTTGACCTGTAGTTACTTCATATGTTTGAGCAATACCGAACCGGCTATGGTTTCATTATAAAATGGGATAAGACGTCCATATCCCAGTGTAGCAGTAGTACATAGGAGACTTAAAATGGTGGACACATCTTGTACAGTGAAGTGTAATTATTGGTTCATTGAGATCACAGGGCACTGGAGCAATTACTACTGCAGCATTACCCTATTGCACCAAAGTTTAGATAAAGATGCTCTGCATTGGGCACCACTACCACTGTCACTACCTAGTAGAGCAGTATTGTTCAAGATACCAAGACTCCTATCTAATATACAGAATACCCAGTTTTGTATCCCAGAATCCTTGTTATTCAAGATGGTATACTGCTTATTTATTATTTTATGGGGTTCTCAACATCTTTCCATTGCTACTCTGAAACTGTCTTTCAAGCTACGAAGGATACATTACACTGCTCATTTTGAGGGTCTGTGGTTGGATAGCAAACTTTGTAGTGTCCAGTCAATGGGTGATGAACCTTTTTTTAAACTTGATAGACTACTAATATGCTCTAAGACCTTCTGAAATAATAGCTACAGAAGAAATCACAAAAGAGTCACCACTTGGATCACTATGATGAAGTCTAGTGGAGCACGAGGTGACGAGTTACTCCACTGTGGGCAGGCGCTGTTCTAAGGGAGGTGGTGGTATCAGACCTCTTTATTATTTCTAAATCTTATCTGAGCCCATATGCGAAGTATTTTCCAGACCTATGAGGTGATTTTGAATTGTCCCAAAGGGAAGATTGTTGATATATTGTTGACACCTACACAATAGACATGACAGTCTCTAAGATATAAAGAAAGAGTAACAACAACCAAAACAACTGGATGACGAGCCAGCCTGACAAATAATTGACAGGCTTGAGGCAATTTGGGAACTAAGATTACACATACACTAGGAATGTGGCTAAACAGTCTTCTTATAGGTTAATTCTACATAGAATATGCTGCCACCAGCTTAGAATTCTAGCTAGTCTGGTATGCTTAATGTGCTGAAATGAAACTGATAGTTTATTAAATACAAGTTAGGGTTGCTGGACGATGAGATCGAATTGAACCCTAATATGGCATTATTTAAAATGAAAGGGGAAGAACACAAGAGCAAGGTCATTTTGTCCTGTATAGGTCAGATGATGGCATTTTTGGACATAGCACGTGATTGGAGTAGTTATATTGCTCTGGACATAAACACTTGACGGCAAGGCTTGGAGTAGTGTATGGCCATGGAAAATATGGTGTCCAGGAAGACTGAAAGGAGATTGTTTTGTTTTTTTCGACATTATTGGATTATATGGGGCAAGCAGTTGGTTTTGGAGAGTGATACCTACTAAATGAAATGGCTTGATCAGTACAGATTTCATTGTTCTGGAGATAGTTGTTGTTCACTCTCGTATTATAGTCAATTTCCAGCATAATCTATTTATATTGTTGAAGTTCAAATTGGGACTAATAGAAAGCTTTCTTAAGCAAAATAAAACTGCCAAAAGCTGCAGAGCTTAGAAATGCAGAATTGGTCAGCACTACTAAAAGACACTTGGCCTATAAGAATACAAACAAGCATTTATAGGTGGATATTTAACTGCGAGGAGTGCACTGTGTGCAATTATGAGTAAATCTGATTTTGCTATATTTCTGACTGTGTCCCCTACATTGTAGACAGCAGCTCTCCAAGTAGACTGTAGCAGTTCTTGAAGTCATCAAGAGAAGGGTTGACAGGTATCCACCAAGAAGCGCAGATTGTGTTCATACTAACCTAGGTGCATGATTAAATGAGCTGCAAACCAATAATGCAAAATGTCCCATATATTTAATATTTTATTTTTTTGTTTGAAAATCTCTTGATAGCAAAGTGATCTGAAGTAGTGCTACGTACTGTAGGACCTGACAATTTGAGGCTCCCACGCCGAGGCTGTATTCTCTCTACTATCTCACATTCCCCTTACCCTTACATGTTCCTTCTTTCAGACCATCGTTCAATACTTCAGTTAAGTTTGGTGGTACTGAGTGGGGACTTGTTTAATCCACATTGCTCATGCAGGATGGAACTCGGCAGGTTAGTGACTGGGTGGTGCCAGATGTCACTCTGAATTCTTAGAGTGAGAAAAGCCTTGTCTCTGTAGTACAAATATTGCTAGTGGTTTAGGTGGTTTATTTCATCTTTATAATATAAGTTTTGCAACTTAGTATTGCAGTGCACTGTTGTGGACTTGGTGCTTTCAAAGAGTGAGCAGTTGAGCTGTTATGGGTAATTGTGGAGCATCAGCCTTGGAAACGTTCAACATGCCTTCCTTGTTGGCTCAGGTGATGAGTACAACCTCCATCTTAAAGAGATTGAGCTTAGCAGAGGCCTCCAGCATCAAAGCTTGACTGGTGGTGAAGCAGTACTTCACGTGATTGATGTCCCTTCCTAATAAGCCCCTAGGTAGAGCTTGGCATGATGGTTCATCGCTAATCATAAAAATCTAGCAATATTAAGGAACAATTTATGGACAAATTTAACACCATCAGGCACATCACTGGCATCACAATACTTACGTATTCAAACCAAACATTCCACCACAATCCTTTCCCAAATGGCACAGAATAACCCTCTCTGGTCCCAGTGCAATCTCAAATGACTGCCTTATCATCCATTTCCAGTACCAAGGGAAGATCTTAAGAGGAGAAAATGTGTGTCCATGCATTTCTCGGTTCACACTAACTTCCATCCGCTGTTTCAATCCTACCAGTCTTCCTTCTGACACAACTGCAATTCTGAGTCAGCTGATAGCCATCGAGTTGAGGACATTTTATGACAGTAGTGCCCTCTCTCTTGGACGCCTCCTACACCTGTTAGCGGTATTCGACTTTGTCAGCCACCATTCTCTCTAAATCATACTCTTTTTTTTTTGTATAATTCTGTTTATTATTATCAACATCAAAGCAGTGCAGCAAAAAATAAGCCAAAAAAACAATACACTGGCATACAATAATGTAGATAGATAAAGATATTGATCCTCCCTCCCACAATCATCTATATGTTTCCCATAATTTCTTCCCACAACCATCCCATGGTTCCCAGTGAAATAAGATAATCAGCATATAAATCTATACCAATCTTAGTAATTGCTCTATAGGGGTTGCCTCTGTATTCGTTCTAATTTACCCATGTCTTTGCCCGTTTTTGGGGGCATCCCCTCCCTTTGTACACCAGCTTTTCATCAAACATGCACCAATCCATGTAATTTTACCAATCTCTCAATTGCAGCCGTTGCTCACCCCCCCACCCCAAACTTGCAATGTTGCATTTGGCTACCATTAGTCCTAATGTGACCCACATTCGTTCCATGCAGGTCAAGTCTGATGTGTCCCATCCATTAAGGAGGCTCCAGGCTATGTCTGCATACAGGCCCTCATTATAACATTGGCGGTAAAAACTGCCTACCACCGCGGCAACGGCTGCCAAAAGACCGTCGCCGCAGCTACCATCCGTCCACCATAATATGACCTCAGCTGGATTTCCGCCACAAGAAGGGCGGAAATCCAGCTGTCGCCATACTGGCGGACGGTGGTAAGGTGGCACTGCTACCACCAACAGCGCCACACCTGTAGACCACCGCAAGCCATATTATGACAGATAATACGCCTGCGGTGTTCTGCTGGCGGTAGCAGCGCCCCGTCCCGTCTCCTGCCATAAGACCCCCCGGATAGAGGTAAGTCGGGTCTCCCACAGGGGAGGGGGGGGTGTTGTGTGTGTGTGTGTGTGCATGTATGTGTGAGTGTGCGTTAATGCGGTGTGTGTTTAGCATTGATTGCATGCGTGAATGTATGGAAGTGCAAGTGGGTTTATGTATGGAAGTGTGTGTGCATGTATGTATGGAAATCGGAATGCGTGTCTGCTTGTATGTTTTGAAGTGTGTGCGGATGTGTGTGTGAATGGATGAATGCATGCGTGTATGTATGTGTGAATGAGTGTGTCTGCGTGTGTGTGTGAATAGGGGGGCATGGATGTAGGGAGCTGTGTGGGGGTGTTTGGAGAGGTGGGGGCCTCCTATCAGTGAAAGGGAAGGAATTCCCTGTCACTGATAGGGCCTACCGCCATGGTTTGCATGGCATTGGGAACGCCATGAAAACCATTGCGGTAGGCAGGGTCATAATCCCGCCGGCAGCACAATGGCGGCCGCCGGGCTATAGATGGTTATCTTCAGCCCGGCGGCTGCTGCCGCCATGGTGGTCGAAGTGGTACATTGGCGGGTTGGCTTGAGCCAACCCGCCAATGTCATAATGTGGCTGTAAGTACCGCCAGCCTGTTGGCGGTACTACCGCCAGATTGATGTCGACCGCCAGGGTCATAATGACCCCCACAGGGTCATAATGACCCCCACAGTGTTAATAAGGATAATCATAGCCGTCCAATGTCATTTTAGCACAAGGAAATTCCATACAATAGGAAAAAACGTGCCTATCTGGCCACAGTGACTATAACATTGTTTATCTATGTCTCTGCCCATTTTTACCAAAATAGTACACGAGTACGAGTCTATGTAATATTGTGAGTGGCTCTAAACAGAATCTGGATCATTTGTCCCCCTCCTTGGGAAATGACAAAGCTTCTTGCCATTCATCATCTTCAAAACTTTCAAAATTCCGCCCATTGTGCCCTCAGATAGATCAGGGCATGAAGGGAGTTGTTAATTATTTTCTGATAAGTAAGGGAGATTGCTTAGCGGGGCATGTAAGGGACAAGTAGCCTATCTTGCAGTGGGGAGGCCTCTGTGAGTATCGTACCTGCTGGCAACGCCTTCTGTAAAGCATGAAGTATTTGTAAGTAACAGTAAGTTTTGGTAGGTGTCATCTGATTTTCATTATGCAGACCTTTGAAAGGGATAACTAACATCTGTACCCTGATGTCTCCCACCCTCACAGGCCATTGAGATCCCAGTTGTCAAAACCAGGTTGTGTCCCTAGAATACCTAGGCTCGCTGTGTCCCTCAAAGAGGGGGGGGGGGTGGCTTGCGTTATTTTATCTTTCCATCGAAATGCACGGAGAATCGTATGCCATATGTTTAGCATCACTGCTTTTGGGCCTTTAAAAGCTGTGTGTTGCATTCGGCCAGTAGGGTTTTAAGATGGTCCCACATGTGCATCACCTACTTATCCATCTGGTATCACAGCTCTGTCATTGGAAGATGTATCCAGTAATGCACCACAGTTGATTGCATGGTCCAGCAGTACTTCCGGATGTCAGGGAGTGCAAGGCCATCATTATACCAATCTCTTGTCAGTATTTGCATGGTGATTTTTGCAGGGCTGGCAGGACAACTCTCCAGGAAGGGGGTATAGTACGGACTTCTTCCAGATTATCGTGTAACCTGAGTAGGTGCTAAATTTTGGTGAGTACTTGCATAATCCTATCAAGTATAAGGGCTGGGTTGGAGACACTGGGCAGTATGTCGTGTGCGTAAAGTGAGATCTTATCTTACCATTCATCTGTCCATTGGAGCCCCCAAACCAGGGGGGTCCTGCCTGATTCAGGCAGCAAGGGGTTCCATACTAAAAGCAAATATTAGCGGTGAGAGTGGAGAACCCTGACAGGTGCCACGTTGGAGTCGAAATGTGGGGGATACACCTCTGTTGATTGTGACCTGAGCCAATGGTTCCGTATAAAGGTGTCTTATCCAGCTCAGATATCCCGGGATGAAGCCCAGCTTGTTCATCATCTCAAACATATAAGGCCACTCGACTGTGCCAATGGCCATCTTAGCATCTAATGAAAGCACAAGGGCTTCCTCCTATATAGATGCGGATTGGACCAAGACACCATGAAGACGCCACTGGTTATGGGCAGTATTCCTTACCAGCATAAAGCCTCATTGATCAGGGTGGATGAGGGTCGTGATCACTTGCACGAGGTGAGTATCTAGAAATGTTGTTAATGTTTTAACTTCAATAATGAGATTGGTTTATTAGAGGCACAATCTTCAGGCGGTTTACCATCCTTATGAATGACTACTCTATTGGCCAGCCTGTGCTCTTTGGGGAGGGATCCCAAGTCACGACTTTCCCTGAACATTCTTAGCCGATATGGGGCAATCTTTACAGCCTTTAGTTTATCAATTTTAACGGGAATCCGGTTGCAGCCCATTGTCTTGCCTGAGTTCAACTTGCGTATTATTTGCATTATTTCCTCTTGTGTGAGTTCTTCTTCTAAAAATACTCTGTTCTCATCTGACTCGGAAGGTGTAAGTTAGCAAGTAATTCTCTGGAGTCTCCTGCCATAGCAGCTGCGGTCAGGGAATACAGTCGGGCGTAGTAAGTGGAAAAGGCATTTGCTACCTCCTGACTCCCCTTCACTTGCTCACCAGTGTCTGTATTTCTCTGACCTATCGATTCACCCTTTTGTGTTTGTCAAACCATGCCAGGAGTTTCCCAGCTCTGTTCCCCACTTCGTAAAGAAGGTGCTGGGTTGCTCTGTAAGTAGTCTTGACTGCATTGGATGCTACATCTCTATACTCCCTTTGCTTCAGGCTTAGTGTGTGTTGAATGCCCTGCTCTGTCTCAGTAGTAAGCTCAGGTGTTCCATGATCAACGATAGTCCCTGTCCCTTTATGACAGATTTTTATGCTTCCAAGAGGGTCTGCGCACCGAATCTTTGGTTTTGATAAAATATTGGTCAGTAGTCTCACAACGACCATCTCGTATGTGTGGTATTTTGAGCTACCAGAGATTGAGTGTTATACTGCAGTGATGTCACCGATCTAGTAGGCCGTACACTACCCATATTGGAAAATTGTCTGACGTTCCTCTAGCTAAATGCAGACATCACTGAAGTAGGGGGTGAAGTGTGCTAGAGTAAGGGTATAATCATTGTGGGAAAGTCTCCTGTGTGCCCCTGAATGAAATGTGTATTGTTTTGTTTGGTTGTGGAATCGCCATACATCCATGAGACTAAGCGCCGACAAAAAGTGAGCTAGTGGATGGCAGGACATCCCCATCATTCTCGCGGTAAACAATTGGTTTTATCATGGAGTGCTATGTTAAAATTACCACCCAATAGCAGTATGCCTTCTGGAAGGCAGAGAAGCAGTGCAGTTAGATCAGGGATGTATTTTCATGTTTCATCGTGGGGGAACATATACAGAAATTATATTGATCGGTTTATCCTCCCACTTACCAGATATCGCTACATATCTGCCCTGGTGGTCCAGCCATATGTGCTAGACTGTAAGTGGAAGTGTTTTTCATACTAAGATACCTGCCCCCCTCTTGAGCCAGTGGTGTACCCTGCATGGGCTGTCATTTTCTATCCCCATTACGGACTATTTCTGTGGAGCCTTTCTCGATCTACTGTAAGACAAACATGCATTTAATTTTACCTCCTGTTCCGTTTACATTCCAGGAAAGCAATTTAACAGCTGATTCCATCACTGAGTTGGTCATGTGCGTAAGGAAATGCCTCCTTGGCATGGTTACCCCCTGACTTTTTGCCTTTGCTGATGCCAAGTTATGATTTGAAAGTGTGCTGAGGCCTGCTAACCAGGCCCCAGCACCAGTGTTCTTTCCCTAAACCTGTACCTTTGTTTCCACAATTGGCACACCCTGGCATCCAGGTAAGTCCCTTGTAACTGGTACCCCTGGTACCAAGGGCCCTGATGCCAGGGAAGGTCTCTAAGGGCTGCAGCATGTCTGATGCCACCCTGGGGACCCCTCACTCAGCACAGACACACTGCTTGCCAGCTTGTGTGTGCTGGTGGGGAGAAAATGACTAAGTTGACATGGCACTCCCCTCAGGGTGCCATGCCAACCTCACACTGCCTGTGGCATAGATAAGTCACCCCTCTAGCAGGCCTTACAGCCCTAATGCAGGGTGCATTATACCATAGATGAAGGCATAGGTGCATGAGCACTATGCCTCTACAGTGCCTAAGCAAAACCTTAGACATTGTAAGTGCAGGGTAGCCATAAGAGTATATGGTCTGGGAGTCTGTCATACACAAACTCCACAGCACCATAATGGCTACACTGAAAACTGGGAAGTTTGGTATCAAACTTCTCAGCACAATAAATGCACACTGATGCCAGTGTACATTTTATTGTAAAATACACCCCAGAGGCCATCTTAGAGATTCCTCCTGAAAACATACCCGACTTCCAGTGTGGGCTGACTAGTTTTGCCAACCTTCCACACACCAGACATGTTGCTGGCCACATGGGGAGAGTGCCTTTGTCACTCTGTGGCTAGTAACAAAGCCTGTACGGGGAGGAGGTGCTTCTCACCTCCCCCTGCAGGAACTGTAACACCTGGCGGTGAGCCTCAAAGGCTCACCCCCTTTGTTACAGCACCACAGGGCACTCCAGCTAGTGGAGATGCCTGCCCCCTTCGGCCACGGCCCCACTTTTGGCGGCAAGGCCGGAGGAGATAATGAGAAAAACAAGGAGGAGTCACTGGCCAGTCAGGACAACCCCTAAGGTGTCCTGAGCTGAGGTGACTCTGACTTTTAGAAATCCTCCATCTTGCAGATGGAGGATTCCCCCAATAGGATTAGGGATGTGCCCCCCTCCTCTCAGGGAGGAGGCACAAAGAGGGTGTAGCCACCCTTAGGGCTAGTAGTCATTGGCTACTAACTCCCCAGACCTAAACACACCCCTAAATTGAGTATTTAGGGGTCCCCAGAACCAAGCAAGAGAGATTCCTGCAACCTGAAGATGAAGAAGGACTGCTGACCTGAAAGCCCTGCAGAGAAGACGGAGACACCAACTGCTTTGGCCCCAGCCCTACCGGCCTGTCTCCCCACTTCAAGAAAAACTGCACCAGCGACGCGTCCCCCAGGGTCCAGCGACCTCTGACACCTGAGAGGACTACCCTGCATCTAAAAGGACCATGAACTCCCGAGGACAGCGGCTCTGCTCCAAAGAAGAAACAACTTTGCAACAAAGAAACAAACTTTAAAGGACTGCACGTTTCCCGCCGGAAGCGTGAGACTTTCCACTCTGCACCCAACGCCCCTGGCTCGACCTGCAGGGAACCAACACTACAGGGAGGACTCCCCGGCGACTGCGACCCTGTGAGTAGCCAGAGTTGATCCCCCTGAGCCCCCACAGCAACGCCTGCAGAGGGAATCCAGAGGCTCCCCCTGACCGCGAGTGCCTGTTTCTAAGAACCCGACGCCTGGTAAAGACACTGCACCCGCAGCCCCCAGGACCGGAAGGATCCAACCTCCAGTGCAGAAGCAACCCCCAGGTGGCCCTCTCCCTTGCCCAGGTGGTGGCTACCCCGAGGAGCATAATAACAGAACATAAACAGCAACGAAAATCCCAATTTGAACCCTCCACCCTGCCTCCCTGCATGGCAGACCTAGAACTATCTGCTGCACCAAGTCTGCAGAGCGCCTGTTGCTCCAAAAACATTATACAAACTGTGGGTGTCAATAACCAATGCCAAATGATCATCCAGCCTCCCCTCCCCATAGACAGAATTTTTTTACCACAGTTGCATTTCATTGCTGCATTAACTCTTCACACCCATATCTTTTGTAGTTCAGTATTGGGTGTATGGGGAGCTAGTAGCACATGTAGAACAGTTAAGTCCCAAGGCGCAAAAGGATTGTATTGAGATTGGAAACAGTCTTCTTTGGGGCCCCTTCAGTGAGGATGTTTGTTGTATTGGATCAGGATGCCTGTTCTGACGAGGTGTTAGAACTCTGAAGTGACGCTTCAGATTTATCCTGTGTTCTTTTCACGTCGTCTCTGTAACGATCAAGGTCGTGATTTAAGGCTTCTTACAGTCCTCCAGCAGGGAAAACCATTGAGTATTTTATCTCTTGTTCTGTCAGGGCCTTCTTGACTTGTAGAAAACTGAGTCACAGTTTTTGAACTTTTAGTGTAAAATCTGGAAAATAAAGTATTGACAGCATTTTCATAAGTAATTGGCGGAGCACTGTGCGCTGTTTGCATTATGATGTCACAGTAGTTGAAGATACGTGCTAATATAGGGAGAAGGATGTGCACCCGGTTTGGCTGGGGTGCCAGGGATCTGGTGGCCCGTTCCACCCAAAAATATTTTGAAAGGCCCCTAGGTTGCAACATCTTGAGTATGAGGTCTTCCACAAAAAGGTCCCCTGCCGGTCCTTCTGATAGTTCAGGGACCCCAATAATACAAACATTATTGCATCTTAAGCGGCCTTCGAATTCGTACACTCAGTCCTAAAAAGCTTTTGTGACCGCACGTAGCTCACTGACCTGGGGTTTAAGAGTCATATTGTCTGCTTTGAGAGTGGTGATTGAGTCCTCCACTTCCATCATCCTAGCACTCATATTGCGGAGATCCATCCTGACCAGCGTGACTTCTGTTGATACTGTGTCAATTTTGTACTCCAAGGAGGTGGGGACCTCCTGAATTGTATCCATAATGTTGTTGAGCGTAAGAGGCTCTTCTTCCGGGTGTAATCCAAAAAGGGCTGCAATTTCTGGGCCCCGGCTGTAGCAGCGGAGTCTTTAAGTATTGCATAATTTTCCAGTTTGGTTTGGTGCGTATTACTAGTCCACCTAGTCCTTTACCACTAGTCATTGTCTCCTGGTAAAGGTGATTGACGATCAGTTGCTAAGTGCAGTAGAGGCTGCAGCTGGGGCCCAAACAAATCAGTGTGCCGTCACTCTTATTCTGCTGATTTTCATGCTGTGTTTTGCCCCCTAACTATGTAGCAGAGGATTTTGGGGGGGGGGGGGGTGGGGGGGGGGTGAAGACGGGTGCATCTTTCAGCCGCACCCTCACACTTGATTCCCGTCCCAATGCAAGGGCGTGGCCCCTCTCTGTCTCGCAGGCCGCACCTCTATGTTCAGTGTGGGACCACTCTTGAGCCCAACAAATAGCTCCTCCGGAACCCCACGTGCCACAACCTTTATATATCAGGCTTAGGTGCACAAGGGGTTGGATGGTGAGACTGATTTATGGGAATTAGGCCTGTGGACAGTGGGAGCCACTTTAGAAAGCTGCCATCTTCCACTGCAGCTGGCCACGCACAGTAAACCATAACTCTAGGATGAATTTGGCATATCCAAACACTGTCCTATCTCCTTTTTCTCTGATAGACACCAGTTTGACCAGATTGATTCCTGAAGATCACCACCTCTTCCAGTCATGTGTGGCATCTACAAATTTTCGTAGATGTTCCTGTTGTGTTAGCCCTAAGTGATTGGTGTCATACCCAGTCACTTCTCTAGTACCCAAAAGTAAAAAAACGTTTTTGAGAAAAGGAGAACTAGCAGATGTCTGTTACTCTGTACGTACTAAGGTTCTTCTAGAACGGAGTGTTAGGAGTTAAGTGTGTGAGAGTGCCTTTCATCTATAAGCAGTATAAATAGATAAAGCTTCTCCCTATACCTGGAAATCAGAACGCGTGCACCGACTCCTTTGCAGAGGCTGGTGCTGAAGACCTGGTTCAGGTTCTCATGGACACCACCACTGCCATGCAGTATGACAAAAGGTGGGATGAGGTCTGGGCCCTGGCCCTCGAGGTGCTTCCCCTCTGGAGTTGACTGGAGCATCAGGGCATTTCCCTTGTTGTGAACTACCTGGTGGGATCTTTGAGTGCCAGAGTGTAGGAGCTCCACTGATGGTGCCTGGTGTATCATGAATGTTGGTTATACTCCAAGGAGCTATGGGGAGATCCCTGGCTAGGCATTTTCTCCACTGAAGAGAATGTGTGATGTCAAAACTTTTGTGTGCTATATTTTTACAAGAAGGCTCTCTAAAGGAGAATCATTCGATAGAGCGGAGCACAGGACTCTTGTACGCCTTTTTGCCACTACATCTCCTGCCCCAAATTCTGTAGCAGATCAGGAATTACAGGTCTAAAGTCATCCTAGTGGCTACGGGTTGGGCAAGGAGAGTGTGTTGTCCAGAACTTCTGGTCATGACCATCTGTCCTCCAATGATCCTACCGCTTTGGGAGGACCTCCTGTCACAGCAGCTCTGCAGGCTCTTTCACCCAAACCTGCACAATCTGCATTTCCATGTTGGAGACTGAATAGCAGCAGTTAACTAGGTTTGATCTTCCTCACGAAGTTGTGGATGTTATCCTGGCGGCCAAGCATCCTTCAATCAATCAATCAGTTTTTATAAAGCACAACTACTCACCCGTGAGGGTCTCAAGGCACTGGTTGTGGGCCTGGGCCTTATTCGAAGAGCCATGTTTTTAGGTTCTTCCTGAAGATGGTGAGTGATGGGCTTTGTCTGAGGTGCGTGGACAGTTTATACCAGCTCTTAGCTGTGAGTTATGCAAAAGATCTTTCTCCGGCTGTGCTTTTCTGGATGCATCGGATGGTAGCCAGCACCTGCTGGGTGGAGCGGAGGGGTCTGGTGGGGTCATGGAAGTTAGGCTGGTCCGATGTTGTGAAGAGCCTTGTAGGTGTGGATGAGTAGTTGGACGTTGATTTGCTTCTCCACTGGGAGCCATTGGAGGGTCCTCAGGTTTGGGGAGATGTGTTCCTGGTTTTCCGGATGCGTGGGATGGTAGCTAGCGCCTGCTAGATGGAGCGGAAGGGTCTGGTGGGGTTGTGGAAGGAGATGAGATGGTTCAGGTAGACCGGTCCAGTGTTGTGAAGGGCCTTGTAGGTGTGGATGAGAAGTTTGAAGTTGAGTCACTTCTCCTCTGGGAGCAAATGGAGGATCCTCAGGTTTTGGGAGATGTGTTCCTATTGGGGAAGGTTCAGGATGAGTCTGGCGGCAGCATCCTTCCACAAAGATCGTCTATGCTGGACTCTGGGACAACGTTGTAGCCTGGTATGGCATCTGCAATTCTGATCCATTGCAGGCCAAACTGTTGGATGTTTTATTATTTGTTTTATCTCTGGCCCACGAAGAACTTTCATTGGTCACTGTCAAAGGTTAGGTTGGGCCTTTCTGCTTTTTTACATTTATTGGACCAACAGTACCTGTTCATCTGTTGTGATGAGATTTATTTTAAATCTTTGACCCATTTATTAACTCCAATACCTTTTGTGATGCTACAGTGGGATCTTAGTTTGGTTCTTACTTTCCTCATGTGCATGCCATTAAAACCCAGGCACAGCTGTCCTTTACATCTCCTGACTTTGAGGACTGTGTTTCTGGTAGCGTTGACCTTGCCTCGTCGAGTAAGCGAACTCCAGCTCTCTATGTGGGCACCTCATACCACCTCATATGAAAGAGACATCTACTTGCAGATTCCTTACCTTAGAATTACTCCCAGGCATCAGTCTGGATCATGAAATCTTTCTTGAGCAGCTGCCCTGCGTGCCGTTAGGTGGCATTGATCGACTTCGTGTTGCTGTCAGCAGCCCCGGTTATTGCGTTGCAGGTCCTATATAGGTGCCACCCTGGTGTGCTGTGTGAGTCTTTGGAAGTGATCAGCAAAAAGAAACACATGCCCCTCTTCCCACCCCCCCACAAGAGTTAGCTATTCAGTATGTTCATTGGGCCAAGTCTATGTGTGCCCCTGTGACACGAAGTACAGGAGAAGCTTCATAGGGATCTCAGTGCCTCTGTCTAAGGAGGCGGATCAGGGCGAGGAAGAAAGCGTCTCTTTGTCAGTCATGTAACTCAGCTTAGGGTGTATTGTGGCCAGGCATTCCTCTCATCGACCTCATAGGAGCATTAGGTTCTGGATCCCCGAGGCCATCTATCAGAGCCTCCCAAGCTCGCGCCATATCCAGTGTGCCTATCCCACATTTGGCCTCTCTCATCAATGTCCTACTCTCGCAGTCTGCCCATTTTCCTAACTTCTAGTGCCAAACGGTGATTCAGGGCCCCTTTAGGAACTTCCAGTTCCTTGTGATCTCTCTTTTGGCCAAAATGAAAGCCAGGTATTGGAATTTGCTTGTGGCCTTAGTTTTGGATGTATGAGGGAACAAACTCAGGAGGCAATGGCCAAGAGTCTTGGTAACCTCTCTTTCGATGATCGTCACAAGTGTCCTAGGGGCCTCACCCCAGTAGGGCTAGAGTGATGGACAGGACCAAAGCATGTGCAGTAGATCTGCCCTTACCGCTCCGCATCTTGGGCTGGCCTCTTTCTGTAGATGAAAATATCTATGAATGCTTTCTGGGGTAAGGTATGCCCGATGCAGGACATAAAAGTTAATTAATTTGAAGCGGGCGTTTTGTGAGATTCTTGGGATCCAATTGAGGATTGTGCCCCAATCTTTCTTTGGCAAGGTGACACCCAGGTCCTCCTTCCAGCCGGCTCTCAACCGCTCCGAGGGGCGAGGTAGGTCTGTTCCTATAACCCTTTACAGACAAAGAACAGCTTTAATTGTGCCAGAGGAGAGGACCATGTAGTTACAGCATTGGTTTGTATTTGGTTCTGCCATGCTCTCTCCCTAGTGCTTGTGGAGCGCTGTCGTTACTGCTCTATGAAGCAGAAAGTGGCCCTATGGGAGTTCAAACTCTGCCCGGAGGTCCTCGAACAGCATCATTTCTGCCATCTGATAGAGGTCTCCAATAGTGGTTGCCCCTGCAGTCACCCAGTTCCCTAGCCCCCGCCACCCCTAAGTACTTCTGTGTGGTAATTCTGCCAGCATGGTGATGGGTAATTCCAGCGTTATATGGGACTCTGCTGTTTTTTGTTTTTTTTTGTAAACAGTGGTATCAGCACCTAGAAATCACTTGTAGCTCCTGTGTGTCTGCAGTCGAGGAATGTCGTATGCGTATTAGGATTTTGATAAGATCCAGGAGTTCCAGAACAGGAGTCCACAGGGTTTTGCCCAGAGTGCGCCTACCTACTAGTCACTGCACAAACCTGGCCTTTTGCGACTTTTAGTCAAAGTTGCAGGTGGATGATCAACTCTTTCTTGGTTATGTGGGTGCGAAGAAAGTTTAACTGTGCAGAAGCGAACTATCTCCAGATGGCCCGTCCTGTACATTAAGATGAACTACGCACTGGCCAAAAAGCAGCCCCCAGAGGGTTTGTGTGCTCATTCTTCCCGAGCAAAAGTTATGACCAATGTGTTAGCACACAGTTCCAGTCTTGACATCGGTCAGATGGCAACGCAGGTGTCTCTGCACACGTTTACTATACACTACTGCCTGGACAGTCATGTCCGAAGAGATGGGGACTTTTCCTTTTGGTCCTGCAGGACTTTCTAGTACAAGTAGTTCTAACTTGCAGACCCACCTCCGGGGATGGTATTGTTTGGGTATCTATTTTAAGGGAAGGAATCTGCAACTTACTTACCTTTGATAATACCTTATCTGGTATGGACAATATGTAGTTGCAGATTCATTACCCACCCACCCAACCTCCCTGCTCTGCGAAGTGATTTCTATGGGTCATGGACTTCTCTTTCAGGGTCCTAGTTCTGATGCACCAGTGGTCAGTGTTGCTTATGGCTCTGCGCTTCTGCTGTGGAGAGTCGTGAACAGAAACTGATGTCAGCGTGCTGGGTTGGTGCCCATATAGGACCCAAGACGTAATATCCGGTGTGGAAGGCGCTGACCGCGGTTGTGGAGATGATCAACACCACCTAACGGCGTGCAGAGTACTGCTCTTAAAAATCTCCAGATCCAGTCTGATGCTTGGGGGAAATTCTAAGGTAAGGAATCTGCAACTAGATATTGTCTGTAACAGATAAGTTGTTACTGAAGGTAAGTAACTTGACCTTTCCAGGCAAAGTGGTACTGTAGACCAAGGCAGCCTTTTTGCTTAAAATTGGGACAGCTTTTCTCGTTGAACAATCCATTCTCTTCCCAACTTTTGTCCCGCTTCACCCCTAGAAAGACACTCCATCGGCTGGACACTAAAAGAGCTTTGAGTTTGCACATCAATTGCCCTGAAGACCATCGAGTTGACAGTCAGCTCTTTGTGGGTGTTTTTGGAGCAAAGAAAGGAAAGACATTGCAGAAAAGGACTCTTAAAGGACTCTGTCGGGATGGGTAGTTCTCTGCATTATGATCTGCTAACCACTGGTTAAGAAGCAGCCTCAGGATGGATTACGGGCCCACTCTAGGGCTGAGGCTGCTACCACTGCGCTGGCAAATAGAGTGCCTGTCCTGTCAGCTTGTTACATTGGCATCTGTACATATATTAACTCAGCACTACTGCTTTGACAGCCAGGTTTAGTGGGAAGGGCATTTTTCTCATTCAGTCCTGCAGGAGTTTTTGATTAGAGCCATTTTACAGACCCACCGCCTTGGAAGGTACTGCTTTGGTAACTAAGGCTTAGGAAGCTGCGGTTGAAAATACCAATCAAAAGAAGTTGATACCTACCTTTGTTAATTATCTTTCTGTTAAATATTCTATCTAAGTACAGATTCCTCACTGCCCTCCCGCCTTTATGTTCTGTGGAATGGTCTCCTTCCCAATCTAAAAAGACCCCAATCTATGATTCTGCACAGTGTATTGTTGATCGTTGTTGCGCTCCTTTGTTCGAGGATGCAGACAGAGTCTGTAAAGAAACTGACGTCAACACACAGGAGTGACGCTTGTATGCGGCTCCATTCGCCAGTTCCGGGGCGGAACAAAGTTGGTGCAGCGGCGTGTGATGCTACCTACCAGTGCAGAGACAATTCTGTTTAAATCTTCCCAATCCATTCTTGCCTGTGGAGATATCATGAAGGTAAGGAATCTGTGTTTAGATAGGGAATCCACCGGGAAGAGCGTTACTGAAAATAAATAACATGTTCTTCCACCTCATACTGTAGCAGTGGGCAAAAGTTCCCCCCATTCATAATTCCATAATGGAAGGTGTGATCTCAGTTGTGTGTAACTAGTGTTGTGAGCGCCTGGGTTGTATTTATTCCCAGGCCCTTTCCACTGTGCCTTTTTTAATCAGTAATTAAGCAATCACAATGAAAGCCTTAATGAGGTAGTGTTATGACAGTCTTCAGATCCCTAATTCTGCTCATTAAATAACTTTTTCTTTTTTTAGTGGAAGATCCAGAGGATTTAGAAACTGAAATGTTGGGAGAAAATAAAGTGGATAAAAGCAGTATATGTCCAGTTAAAGTGGTTCAAGTTTGGGATAAAGAATTTAAAGCAGCAAGGTAGAGTCAAGATGCATACATTACTGAATAGATGATTGACCTGCTATCCTGTTGTGTTTAAGTTGGTATTCATGTTTTTTTTTATTTTAAATAATGTAAATGCACTCCTATGTTACTACTTTGGTTAATGTGCATTTTCTAAGTATTGTCTGTCTATTTTATCAGATGTTTACAGCTCCATGTAACAATAAAACCTGAAAGCAAGCAAATGCTGGAAACTACAAGCCCCTCAATGAAACATCACAACTTTCAGTGTCCAGTAGTTTATGCTCTGTAAGCTGTAGTGCATGTACTTTGAGAGTCTTTGGGGTGGAACGTGTTTGATTGAAACAACTGTATGTAGCCGAGGGATCAGTTTCCATCCAAGAAGCAGGATGAAAATAAATCTGGTATTCCAGGTTGGGAAGTGAGGAATCCAAGATAAACTAATTGGATTATGCTGCGTGCTGTCTTGTTTGAGATAGCATTAACGTACAGACCGAAATCATCTATTGCAAATCATTAGAATAGTTTTGTGGAATATTTTATGTGGAAACCTTCAGGGTTCCACGTTCAGCTGCCAAATGAGCACCATCTCATTCAATGCAGACACTGATAGTAATAGTGATTTTATGTTTTTAAACATACCGCAACCAGCCACTGTTGTTGATATACATTCATTAACCCAGGCTCTTAGTAGTGGACAGGTTTATTCCTCTTCTTGAACAGATGTTAGCAAAGCACACAGTATGGCACAGGGAGAATAAAATGATATTATATTGCAGTGTCTTCCCTACTCAAATCTTCAGTTACATTTAACTGTTATAAAAACTGAATGCCGAACTAGAAACTACTGTTCGGTTAGTCAAAACGTACCATTTGAATAGGAATCCAAAAAGTAAATTCTTGGGTTAGATAAGTGACGAGGGCATGAAATTTCACATTTGAGGACTCTTCACGCAGACTTTTTACCCTCTCCTGATAACAAGACAAATTAAGAGCATATTTTTCTAATGAGCTTGACTGGTGCTAATTCCAAAAGACCGCTGTAATATATTCTATGTCTCCTACAGATGTGGAGACACCCCAACGTATTAACAGTGCTGCCATCCCTATACCTCTGTAGTGCAGTGTTTTAAACTGTTGTACATGTTATTTTTATGTTGTTCTTTTTTTTCTGCACCCAGATTGAAAAGGACATTTTCATGTTTCGAGGCTTATGGGGAGTGCAAATACATATTTCCATGATGTATGCCTGTTTGGGGAGTTAGTCATGCCAACCAAACCTTTGTGGTGTTTTAGGGCAATGAAGTACCTACTGTAGGTCCCTGCCTAATAAGGAAGCAAATGCAGTGATTGATTGATTCATGGAAATGCGACTCTTAATGAGATCATCATTGAAAAACATGTAGACAAACAGATCTAGATCTCGGAGCAAATCCTGGTCATCGTGACATAAGCATTTTTCTAAAAAGAGCTCTTCTAGACCAGGAGACCAAACTGTAATCAGCCTTGAAACATGAGAAAAATGTGTAGGATACTTCTGCCTGCAGGTTACTCATCTTTACCTACCCTTTTTATTGGCCATAACAGATCCAACAAACTTTCAAACCATGCTGACTGAGTACCTCACCGGAAGTGACGGAATGGAACTGCATTAAAATGCACTCCTGCATGCAGAAGTCAGTTACTTTATTTAAACACCCTTCACCACAGATCGTCAAGTCTTCCAATTACTCAAACTAAATGTTTACACTTTTCTAGGGAGCAAGCCACCAAAAACGAAAGTATTCAAGCTGGGTCAAAATTGTAGTAAACAAATGTTGGTCACGGGCCCGCATGAGGCATGCCTGTGGTGCTTGGGCTCCAGTGACGATTCAGAGTTGTCTGACAAGTGTGCCCTTATGCACCCGAAGATGGTTTGGGACCAGGAGACAGAACTGTGCAGCATAAGTCACTCTTCCACTCCAATTCACGAGCCTGATTGCAGTTCTACTCATAAAGTTGCTTCCATGAAAAGTGAACTTCATGGTTTAAGTTTTCTGGTAAGTCCATATCAAAGCCTAAACATAATCTCAAGAAAACAAAGTGTACTCAACACCATCCGTGCCATTAGTAAGAAGGCACAAGAGTGTCAAGCTAAAGATCACACTACTCCGATTTCCTTGAGTCTGAACCAATGCTGCAATCGGTTCTGGCACACCCAGAATTTAGCAGGCTGTCAATGACAAAGCAGCTAATAGCAATCTTCCAAGAGGTTATGCTGCAGGTCTTAGGTGCGATTCCCACAACAAGAAAAATGGATGGAATGTTGGAATTAATCTCAGCCACTGGCAATCGCTCAGACCGCATCTCAATCCATCATTTTTCTCACTTTTGACCCAGCCATATGCAAATCAGTCTTGACCCTGTTCCTCATGGGGAGCAGTCTAGCCCGAATTGCCAGCTCAGGTGCTCCCTGAACTGGACCACAAGCAACCTAGGACCGGTTTCGCCCTAGTTAGGGCTCTTGAGCAGGGTGTAGCTTGGTTGGTTTGCATATGACTGGATCCAAACAGAGGTGACATGGTAGGCAAAACATGATGGATTTGGATGTGACCTGATCGATCACCAGTGGTTGACATTAATTCAAGCTTTCCATCCATCACTTTGGCTTTTGATAATCAAAGTGTTACATATATGCCCAGATGTCGGTCTTGTGCTCACTGTGCCACTGGAATCAAGCTATACCTGGCTGATAATCCCATAATAGGGGCAAAACCGGTCCTGGGTTGCATTTATACCAGTTCCGAGATGCCCTGCCTAGCAGCTCGGGCTGGACTGTTCTCATGAAGAGCATAGTCAAGGCTGATTTCCATATGACTGGGTCTAAATTGAGGTGGCATGGTGCGTAAAAAATGATAGTTTGGGATGTGGCCCTGAGCGATTGCCAGTGTTTGAGATTAATTTAAACATTCTATCCATTCATTTGTTTTTTTTATGCTCTTTTGTGCGATTCTGGCTCACTCTGGTGCACCTTTAGGTCTCACAGAACCACAAGGGTCTCCAGTCAGACTTCTACCAGTGGCTCTGCTCCCATGTATTTGCTATTCTGGGGCCCACTACCTAGCATGTGACAACTCCAACACTGACGCATTGAGGTCCTCACTGTTTCCTTCTGTGCTGGCACTGACTCCACCATTTCAGGTTAGCGCCTCAATCCTAATGCTAGTCCCTGACCTTGAACTGATATCGGCCCATTCAAGGATTGTAGGAAGCTGGCCTAGTGTGTGGTGGGTACCTAAGATACTTACACCTTATACCAGGTCCAGGTATACCCTCTTAGTGAAGTGTAGGCAGTGACTAGAAGCCAGGCTTTCTAGAGGTAGTGGTGGATGAGCAGCTGAGGCTTATCCCGGAGACATGCAAAGCTCATGCAATACCACTGTAGTCACACAGCACTTACACACATGAAAGAAACCACACAGTGTTACAAAAATAAAGGTACTTTATTTAAGTGACAGAAACCCCAAAATACTAAAAAGGCAATACTCCCTTAAGAGATAAGTAAACACACTAAATATGTACACCAGTAATCAGAAATAGGCATAGAAAAGGTTAGAAAATAGTGCAAGTGTAGATAACCAATAGTGACCCTATGGGGAGCCCAACCCATATACTAAAAAAATGGAATGCGAACACAGGACCCCCACCTAGGTAAGTAGAATGCGTAGAGGGGAGCTGGGGGTACTAGAAAACCACAGAGGTAAGTAATACAATTCTTCTCCCAGCGACCAGGAAAGCAGGAGTAAATTACTGGCCCAACCGCCCAAAAGGAAGAAAAAGAAGAAAAGAAGACATCCAGACAAGATTGCAAGAAACCACCAGTGAATTCCTGGAGAAGAAGACCTGTGGAGAGAGGGGACCAAGTCCAGAAGTGTTAGTGAAGTCCAGGAGGAGTAGGAGCTACTACCTATCGAGCTGTACTTGCAGGAGTTGGTCGACGGTGAGGAAGAACAGGTCAGCACTGCAGCCCTGGAGCCATAGAAGAATTCCTGATGGATGCAGAAGATATCCCACGCTGTAGTGAAAATTGCAGATGGGTGTTGGTGCAGGAATTCCCCCAACAAGCCTTGGCGAAGGCAAATTTGCGGTTAGTGGAAAAGTGGTGCTGCCGGGGACCAGCAAACCCCAGGAGGACTCAACCCAGGAGTGGGAGTCACAGGGGACCCTCAGCATTGCAGAGAGTCCACAGTAGCAGATGCAGCCTCCACAGGACGAGGACACAGAAGTTGCAGAAGGAGCCCATGCAGCACTACAGGAAGGGATCCCACATCGCACTACAGGAAGGGATCCCACACTGCAGGAGAAACGCAGAAAGGGCTGCGCGTCGCAGGAGCGAGTGCTGGAGACTTGAGCTACACGTCGCCTGAAGATCCCCTGGAGGAGATGCAAACAAGCCTTGGCACCTGCAAGAGACGCAATGCACGGGGCTGCTGTCCTGCGTGGGAAGGCAAGGGCTTACCTCCACCAAAGTTGGACAGCCGGCATAGAAGACCAAGAGGACTTCTCCGGACTGCCACCCATGATGCTGGTTCCACGTAGCAGCTCAAGATGAGGGGAGAGACACGCAGCCGGTCCTCTTTACAACAGGTACCTGCAGATGCAGGAGAGTGACTCCTTCACTTCAAGGGAGATTCCTTCTTCTTCTTCTTGTGCAGGCTTAAGAGTTGCTGTCTTCTGACATGCACAGCTGGGGAAATGTTGCAAAGCTGGCAGGAGCCGTGGATACAAAGTTGCAGATGAGTCTTTTTGGATTGCAGCGTTGTCGGTTCCTGGAGGGTCCAGTCGCAGTTCCAATGGCCAGAAGTCAAAGTGGAGGTTGCAGAGGAATCCTGCTGGGGTCTTGAAAGCCGAATCTGATGACCCACCTAAGAGAGAGACCCTAAATAGCCCTGAAAGGGGGATTGGTCACCTACCCAGGTAAGCACCTGTAAGGAGGGGGCTCTGACGTCACCTGCCTGGCCTGGCCACTCAAATGCTCCCAGAGTTCCCTGCCAACCTTGGAAACAAGATGGCAGAACCCAGGGACCCTCTGGAGGAGCTCTGAGCACCAGCCCTGGGATGGTGATGGACAGGGGAGTGGTCACTCCCCTTCCCATTGTCCTATTTCATGCCAGAGCAGGGGGGGCCGTGAACTGGTGTGGACTGGTTTATGCAGGGAGGGCACCAAATGGACCCTTCAAAGCATACCAGTGGCTTGGGGAGGCTACCCCTCCCAAGCCAATCACACCTATTTCCAAAGGGAGAGGGTGTTACCTCCCTCTCCCAAAGGAAATCCTTTGTTCTGGCTTCCTGATCTTGATTAGATCAAGCAGCAGGAGGGCAGAAACCTGTCTGAGGGGTGGCAGCAGCTTGGGCTGTAAGACTGGTGGTATCAATGCTGCGGGTCCTCTAAGGAGCCCCCCAGAGTGTATGGAATCATACTTCCAATACTTGCAGCAGTATTGGGGTATGATTCCGACATGTTTGATACCAAACACGCCAAGGTTCGGAGTTACCATTATGTAGCTGGACATAGGTAGTGACCTATGTCTAGTACACGTGTAAAATGGGGTCCCAGCACTCACAAAGTCCAGGAAAATGGATCTGGAGTTTGTTTGGGCACCTATGCTAGTGCACACAGAGGTACCTGCACTCTGGGCTGAGAGGGCCTACCATAGGGGTGACTTGTAGTGACCTGGTGCAGTGACCTGTAGTGAAAACGGGTGCAAGCACCCATTTCACGCAGACTGCAATGGCAGGCCTGCAGAACCCTTTGCATGGGCTCCCTATGGGTGGCAGAATAACTGCTGCAGCCTGTAGGGATCCTCTGGTACCCCAATGCCCTGGGTACCTAGGTACCAAATAATAGGGACTTACATAGTGGGACCAGTATGCCAGTTTTGGGAAGAAAAACAGTACCGTTCACAAGCTACAAGGGAGAGAGCATAATCACTGGGGTCCTGGATAGCAGGATCCCAGTGAACACAGCCAAACACACTGACAATAGGCAGAAAATGGGGGTAACCATGCCAAGAAAGAGGGCACTTTCCTACAAGGATAAAGTTGCACTATGAAATTACAAACGTGTAACCAGTAATCATTCAACCACATCCAAATACCGGATCTCTGTCCTGATGTTGGTAGCGACAGAGAATTCACTGTATTTTGGCTATGAAGCGGAGCTTCTGCCAGAAACACTCTGTGCTCAGAACACTGATAATGATGAGGAAGGGGACAGACTCAAGCCCCCCACCCCCCTTTTACACTAACGATCCATTGTATGTTGATCTACAAAATGTCAGTGGGCTATACACTTTTTCTGAAATGGAGCTTCCTTCACCTGAACCACCAGTTGGAAATGCTTCATTCACTTTGGTGGTTAGGAGAGGAGTCAAGGCACTAAAGTTGCAGTTGTCTACTATAGAGATGAAAACAAATTTCTAATGAATACTTCTAACCACAGGTTCCTCGCCTTGTGGATACTCCCATCTACCAGTCTGGATCCAGAGATTTTTTCCTCAGCGATTCCCTTGCACATTGGTAGGTTGCTGTTCTGCTTTGCTTTAAGCTAAGAGGAAACGATGCCAAGGAATGCAGAACTCTTTTGTGTAATGAATTTATTAAGGCACTTCCCAGATATCAAATGAAAGTGCACGAAAATATGAACATAAGCATTTCACTTGAATGCAGTGAAACACGTGTAGATGCCAAAGTACTCAAAGCAGTTAAACAATAACAGACAGAAAATGTGCAATACATCCACAATGGATGTAGGCAGTGAATATATATATATATATATATATATATATGCATAGTCCAGCTAGATAATTAAGAATTAAAATGCATCACCATGGGGGTTGAATTCTTCTTCCTTGCCAACATCAAGCCGAGGATCCCTGGATGGCTGAGGCAGGAGGTCTTCCCAAGATGGGACCCTGAACTGTGCGTCCATGTTCAGGTGAGCTCCTGCCTCAGTGCTAAGTGTCCCCATCTTATATACCTTAAACAAACGAAAGAGGAAGATTCTGGCAATCTTCCTCTCCCTTCGGTTGTGAAATTCAAGTGCTGGCTGTACTCGGTCTGCGTCGTAAACACGCATAGGAAACTGGCTCTTCCCCAATGCGCTTTCCAGAGACAGAGAAGCTGTACTTTTCCTTGATGAAAACATTCCCAGGCTGAGACTCTCCTATCACATCTACCTTCCACATCCTCCATGTTATTTTCCTGCACGGTGTAATCCTGGCGCAAACTCGTTCTATGTGGAAAACAAGCTTGGTGTGGAAAAATCCTCCGCCACTGATGTGACGGCACCTGAAGCTAAGCACAAAGTAAAGTTAGTGGTCAAGATGGAGTGGTTGGTCAAATACTGATAGCATTACAGTTAATTAGTGCTGCTACGTGGCGGCTCCATCCTGCACATTGTGTGACCTTAAGGCCCGTACATAGCCACCACCTCCGCACGCTGATATCAGTTCCTTTCTTCACATGTCTCTTGACGCAGATCCGGAGCTCACTTCCTCACTCTCTTGATTCTGTTAGAGCCTGACCGAAAGTTCTCTCAACATTTTTTCTGGTGTGCAAGGGACTCGTCCCCTCCAAAACAGATAGGTTTCAACCCATTTAAGGAGTGCCACAAAAAACGCATACAGTGCTGCAGTCACTCCATACAACGGCAATGGATACTAGCTTGTTAGATGGATTGCCAAAGCATTGCTGACCAATACTCAGATTCCCATTGGGGTATTACAGCAGAGAGCTGCATAATTTTAAATGGGACAGCTCTCTCTCTAACCCATTCACAGTCTGTACACTGCTGACACATCAGTTCACATGGCCATCCGCCAGGCCACTGTACATTGGTGGATGTCTGCAAACATTCAGAAATTAAACCCAGCAAAGACTGGAGCTATTAAGACTAACACATTCTCTTCTCTATGGCATGCCTTTGATTGGCTTTTGATGGTGGGCACATGTTCTGGTTCTGCCAAGACAGTACAAAATCTTTGCATGTTACTGTATGAAAAGTTCACTGACAGTAACGATTTCCTGAAGATTTTGCTGTGTTTTTATTTCCTCAAGTCAAAGTAGTTCATTATTCAGTTCTATTCAGCCGGGCTGGAAGCTGGAAAAAAAAGATGGGAATGTATTTCCCCAATGCTTTACCAGTTAAAATCTTTAATGACCGCCCAAAAGTGGTCTATTTCTATACCTCCTGTCTCATGCTTTGTCTTTTAGTTGGTTCTTTCTATCCCACCCTTTGACACTCTGAAATATTTTGCAGATGTCTGCTTCACAGAGAATATTCACCAAATAAAGTTGATGTGGTCATGCTCTAGAACTCACATTCCAGTCTCCATCTCCAACCCTCACTGACTGTTTTCAGAAAACAACTATAAACATGGATTTCACCTCAGTAGTCTTTTATCTTTATTCATTGCTCTTCAGGAAACTTGTTTGAGTTCTTTAGTGCCAGAATCCTTGGTTTCAGTCTCACCTACTTTTTCCTTTAACATAACATTACTCTTTTGTAATACATTAATTTTGAAAGGATGTTTTTTACCCTATTAAGGTTCTCATGTTTTGTGTTATTTCCTGTTAGCCCAACAGATGGTTCTACCGGTGTAGAAGAACAGAAAAAAGATGCTGAAAAGGAAGGCATTCAAAGTGATCAACTGCAGCATGAAGCTGAGACAGGTCTGTGGATTCTCACAATTCACTCTACCACAATTATTTTTACTTTCCAACTCTACCCATATTTATTCTGTTAATTGATGCCTTCTTTTTTCAATAGAAGAAAGATATCAGAGGATGCAATTTGTTGTCATTTTTTTTAACCCAGTCAAAGTACGTTTGTCTGTTTTTCCTCTGTTATCTTCTACTTTAGAAGTTCAAGTATGGTCAAAGAGAGTTTAAAATTCTTCTTTAAACACATAAATTTGGTACTCAAGTATTGGATTTAATAAATATTTATGGGAAATTATCAGGTCAAAAGATAAACTTGAGCAAATCAGTGGTGTTACCCTTTAATTTCAATTGGAAGTGATTGGACTAGATGGGGGACATTGGAACCTCTTTGGCATAACCCAGCATTGAAAATGGGCAACAGATGTCTATAAGTCCTTGATGTCAGCAAGTATTTGTTTGATCGAGGATATGTGACCGCATAACTCTTTAGTCTCTGAATTTCGGACTTATAAATATAAAATGAAAATTGTGAAATGTACAAGGCTTCATTATTTCTGCAACTTTATGTTATCTCATTCCATATCTACTATTTCCTTTGACTTACTTCTTAAACTTACCTCCTGCCATATTATTAAAAATAATTTGTTTGTGACATGCACATTAATAGCACACTTTGCATTATCAGGAAATGTCAATTTCAAACCAAACTTTTCTCAAAGCAAATTTTTGAGCCTGGATGAAAGATTTTGGTCCCATTTCCACAATTTCTTAATGGCCTGCAATTTTGTAAAACTATTAACCTTTAAATTCTTTGTGCAACATCTAATCCTCAGATTATAATGGAATGTAGTCCAAATGGCTTAATTCTCGGGTCAAATGGTATGGTCCTGATATATGATTACGAACCTTTGGTTTATGTTAGCTATTTAAAGTTTGACCGCTGTAGGACATTCAGCAAAAATTGTTGCATGTTCCTTCCACCCTATTTAGATTACATAGCTGGCATTATACTCTGAATAGTGCACCCCGGACAGCTGCCAATTGTTGGCGCGAGTGCTGCATTTCCCAAACACCAAATAACCCCTGTAGTTATTAGTTGAGAACCAAACTGATACCCCCAGAGTGTTCTATTTCCCTTCATTCAAAATAAATAAAGCACATGGTCAATAACAAGGGCAGTATTGTGCTTTTTTGGTTGCTTAAAAATGATCCTGAAACACTGCAGATCAAATCACTCTACTTCTGTGGATGACTGCCTCAATGTATGATTTTCAGGGTTGAAATCCAGTGTGAATCATGTTTAGTATTTCTCTGTTTCTCATGCTCTCCACTCCTCTCCTTTTATATTACATTTGTGTGTTGGTCTTTCCAGCTATCAATGGAGATCTTTTTTAAAAACCTGTTTTAGACACTTTTTATCTCATTTTATTTTGTATTAAGTTAATGTTTTTTAATAATGGTGAGACATTGTTTGTGCCTTCTTTTTGATAGTTTGTAGCATTTTGTGATAATCTTTGTAGTAAAATGAATAATTACTTTAAAAAAAAAAAAAAAAAAGATAAAGCATATTTTGACTCTGTAGGAAGTTGGCTCTGTTTGTACTATTTCAAAGTAAGAAATAGCATGCTCAGAGTCCAAGGGTTCCCCTTAGAGGTAAGATAGTGGCAAAAAGAGATAATTCTAATGCTCTATTTTGTGGTAGTGTGGTCGAGCAGTAGGCTTATCAGAGGGTAGTGTTAAGCATTTGTTGTACACACACAGGCAATAAATGAGGAACACACACTCAAAGACAATTCCAGGCCAATAGGTTTTTATATAGAACAATATATTTTCTTAATGTATTTTAAGAACCACAGGTTTAAGATTTACAAACAATACTTTAAATGAAAGGTATTTCACTCAGGTATCTTAGGAACTTTGAATCATCACAACAGCATGTACAGTTTTGGCAAAAATGGCAATAAGCTATTTTAAAAGTGGACACAGTGCAAAAATCAACAGTTCCTGGGGGAGGTAAAAAGGCAACCCCAAAGTTACCACACCAGCAGCTCAGGGCCGGTCAGGTGCAGAGGTCAAAGTGGTGCCCAAAACACATAGGCTTCAATGGCAATAGGGGTGCCCCGGTTCCAGTCTGCCAGCAAGTAAGTACCCGTGACTTCGGAAGGCAGACCAGGGGGGTTTAGTAGGGCACCGGGGGGGACACAAGCAGGCACAGAAAGTACACCCTCAGCGGCACAGGGGCGGCCGGGTGCAGAGTGCAAACAGGCATTGGGTTTGCAATAGGATTCAATGGGGAGACCCGGGGGTCTCTTCAACGATGCAGGCAGGCAAAGGGGGGCTCCTCGGGGTAGCCACCACCTGGGCTAGGAAGAGGGCCGCCTGGGGGTCGCTCCTGCACTGGAGTTAGGTTCCTTCAGGTCCTGGGGGCTGCGGGTGCAGTGTGATTTCCAGGCGTCGGGTTCCTTGAAGCAGGCAGTCGCTGACAGGGGCAGCCTCTGGATTCCCTCTTCAGGCGTCGCTGTGGTGGCTCAGGGGGGTCAACTCTGGCTACTCACAGGCTGGCAGTCGCCAGGGTGTCCTTCCTGTAGTGTTGGTTTTCCGCAGGTCGAGCCGGGGGCGTTCGGTGCAGAGTGGAAAGTCTCACGCTTCCGGTGGGAAACGTGTGGTCTTTAAAAGTTGCTTCTTTGTTGCAAAGTTGCAGTCTTGGTTGAACTGGGCCGCTGTCCTCGGGAGTTTCTTGGTCCTTTTAGATGCAGGGTAGTCCTCTGAGGCTTCAGAGTTTGCTGGACCCTGGGGGACGCGTCGCTGTTGCAGTTTTTCTCGAAGTGGGGAGACAGGCCGGTAGGGCTGGGGCCAAAGCAGTTGGTGTCTCCGTCTTCTCTGCAGGGCTTCAGGTCAGCAGTCCTTCTTCGTCTTCAGGTTGCAGGAATCTATCTTCCAAGGTTCTGGGGTGCCCTAAATACTCAATTTATGGGTGTGTTTAGGTCTGGTAGGTTAGTAGCCAATGGCTACTAGCCCTGAGGGTGGCTACACCCTCTTTGTGCCTCCTCCCGGTGGGGAGGGGGTCACATCCCCAAACCCTTTTGGGGGAATCCCCCCTCTGCAAGATGGAGGATTTCTAAAAGTCAGAGTCACCTCAGCTCAGGAGACCTCAGGGGTTGTCCTGACTGGCCAGTGACTCCTCCTTGTTTTTCTCATTATCTCCTCCAGCCTTGCCGCCAAAAGTGGGGGCAGTGGCCAGAGGGGCGGGCATCTCCACTAGCTGGGATGCCCTGTGGCACTGTAACAAAGGGGGTGAGCCTTTGAAGCTCAACACCAAGTGTTACAGTTCCTGCAGGGGGAGGTGAGACGCACCTCCACCCAGTACAGGCTTTGTTCCTGGCCACAGAGTGACAAAGGCACTCTCCCCATGTTGCCAGCAACATGTCTGGTGTGTGGCAGGCTGGCAAAAACTAGTCAGCCCACGCTGGAAGTTGGGTATGTTTTCAGGGGGCATCTCAAAGATGCCCTCTGGGTGTATTTCACAATAAAATGTACACTGGCATCAGTGTGCATTTATTGTGCTGAGAAGTTTGATACCAAACTTCCCAGTTTTCAGTGTAGCCATTATGGTGCTGTGGAGTTCGTGTATGACAGACTCCCAGACCATATACTCTTATGGCTACCCTGCACTTACAATGTCTAAGGTTTTGCTTAGACACTGTAGGGGCATAGTGCTCATGCACCTATGCCCTCACCTGTGGTATAGTGCACCCTGCCTTAGGGCTGTAAGGCCTGCTAGAGGGGTGACTTATCTATGCCAAAGGCAGTGTGAGGTTGGCATGGCACCCTGAGGGGAGTCCCATGTCGACTTAGTCATTTTCTCCCCACCAGCACACACAAGCTGGAAGCAGTGTGCATGTGCTGAGTGAGGGGTCCCCAGTTTGGCATAAGACATGCTGCCTCCCTTAGAGACCTTCCATGGCATCAGTTCCCTTGGTACCAGGGGTACCAGTTACAAGGGACTTACCTGGGTGCCATGGTGTGCCAATTGTGGAGACAAAGGTACAGTTTAGGGAAAGAACACTGGTGCTGGGGCCTGGTTAGCAGGCCTCAGCACACTTTCAAATCATAACTTGGCATCAGCAAAGGCAAAAAGTCAGGGGGGTAACCATGCCAAGGAGGCATTTCCTTACAGACTCATTCTAAATCCCTGCTTGTATGATGATGTAATACTGCACAGGAAATTACTGATACTGCCAGGATTTGTTTCTCCTGGATGCCGTATTAACACATCATTATGAGTTTCTCAGTTTGGAATGAGGGATAATATGGTAATAGTACATTTTTTCCCAATTCTGAGCTACAAAACTGGGACTAATATATTTTTTCACTCTATTTTACCTTTTGAAATTTGTGTGAGAAAAATCACCAGTTCTATGTGGTAATTTTGTACAAGTTGCTTTTAGCATTACCAGTCCAACCAGAATGAGATTAATGACTGTAATATTATTAGGCAGGTCAAGTCATATTTGCTGATTTGTGAGTGTAATTCATTTTATTTGCTAATGCTTTTTATTAGCATTTTTTCAAGTATACAATATATACAAGTATAGGCTATACTTGGATGTGGTAAACTACTCCACATACATTCATTAAAACTGTTAGTAATTAAGTATTATTGTTTACCAATACATCCTTGTACAGTATAAATTGACAAATAGATGTGAACTTCCTATCAAAAGAATGAGTAGATTGTTATTCCTAATTAATTATTCATATGCGGTATGTGTTATGTATTTGAATCGCTGGAAAAGCAGTGGGCCATAAAGAAATTGTTTAAGACAGGAGATAAAAACAAAAATCAAACAATGATAAAATTCAGATCCTAAACATAACTACTTATAGTTTCCCAGGATATACTCTTTTGCAAGTACATGTTCCCTGGGATTACCATGTGTGCAGTTGTGTATTTGTTTTTTTGTTGTTTTTGTTTGGTTAGAAATATTTACTGTTTGTTTAAGAAGGGCACAAAAAATGTGATATATGATTGAGCATGTCACATTTTTGCATGTAGGAACATCGTTTGACTGGGACATCATAAGGTTTGTACTTACAAGTGCTTTTATTTACTACATATATTATAATGGAGGCTTTTGTATTGCTTTTGCTGAGGGATCTATCTGTAAGGAACAATCCTTCCCATTGTACTAATGTGGGTATTTTTTCTAAGTTTTTAATTTCTTCTCTATGCAGTAATAGAGACTCAGCTTCAGCCCATTCCTGTATGGGGGGGCCTTCTATGACATGGTAATGATTCGCTTTGCTAAAAGCCGAGATGAGTCTATGAATTTGGAGGAGGCCCTAGCCAGGAGGTGCTACTCAATGGAAATCAGATGAATAGACCCAGTATGTAACTTTCACTCTAATTGAGGTCCTTGTAGCCATGATCTGTGAGAGGAAAATCATATTGTCAATAGTCTGCTATGGTAGGACATCCAAAACATATTCGAAGGCCAAGACCCAGCATTTAGGCATTACACCTCTGTAGTTTTTGTGCACCGTACTGGGTGCAGGGGATGCACTATGTATTATGTAGACCTGGATGTTTTTGAACCTAGAATTCCTAGACATTGTGTGTGGCTAAACTACATTGAATGTCCAATCTTTATCATTGATGCACCTGTTCAAACCATCATCCCAATTTTTTTCTCAGTTTGATCGGTTGGGGAGAGGTGCCTTTTCTGACCTCCAGTAGTGACCTGTGTAAACAGGATATCAACAGCCTACCATTTTGCATGGTATAGATCGTTTGTAAGTTGTCTTGTGTATTTGGTTCTCGGTCACTAATTATTCCACTGTGGTAATAGTGCTAACTTGACCATCGCACATCAGAAATTGCTCTTTATGGGCGCAGTAGTAGTTGTTAATTAGTGCTACAGATACTTGAAGATGCCCGTTTACAAACACATTTCCCCTCAGTAAGTATTCGCACATCCTATGGCTTTAGGTCCTTTACTGGACAGTACTCATAGTTTTTGGAACTTTCAGTGGAATTGAGGGTGAATAGTGAAAAGTGGTAAAGTAATCTCACCAACATCACTGCAAATATTTGTTTGAGTTTGCAGACCACCAATTGTCGATCCCAAATGCCCTTCCAGTCTGTCTATGTGATATACTTTTATATCTATGTGGTAAAATGTGTGTGGTTCCCATGCTATTACCAGGCATTCCTGTCTAAGCTTGTATGTATGGAGGGGAGGATCTTTAACCACAGGAAATAGACTAGATTTGCTCCAGTTAATTTTTAGTTCAGCTAGCACGTCCATCACATTTAGGGCCATATTTATACTTTTTGACGCAAAACTGCGCTAACGCAGTTTTGCGTCAAAAAAATTAGCGCCGGCTAACGCCGTTCTGAAGCGCCATGCGGGCGCCGTATTTATTCAATGGCGTTAGCCGCCGGCGCTGCCTGGTGTACGTGAAAAAAACCGACGTACACCAGGCAGCGCCGGCGTAGGGGGATATGGAGCTTGGGCGCCAAAAAATGGGGCAAGTCAGGCTGAGGCAAATTTTTCGCCTCAACCCGATTTGCGCCATTTTTTTCTACTCCCAACCCCCATTGAAATGACTCCTGTCTTAGCAAAGACAGGAGTCATGCCCCCTTGCCCAATGGCCATGCCCAGGGGACTTATGTCCCCTGGGCATGGTCATTGGGCATAGTGGCATGTAGGGGGGCACAAATCAGGCCCCCCTATGCCACAAAAAAATAAAAACTTACCTGAACTTACCTTAATGTCCCTGGGATGGGTCCCTCCAGCCTTGGGTGTCCTCCTGGGGTGGGCAAGGGTGGCAGGGGGTGTCCCTGGGGGCTTGGGAGGGCACCTCTGGGCTCCTTCCGAGCCCACAGGTCCCTTAATTCCTGCCTTGTACAGGCGCTAAAAAACGGCGCAAAAGCGGATGGACGTCATTTTTTTTGACCCGCCCAGAGTGTAAATACGGCGCACATGCCTCTGAGTCAGTTTTTTAGACGGGAACGCCTACCTTGCATATCATTAACGCAAAGTATGTGTCCACGCTAAAAAATGACGCAAACTCCATGGACTTTGGCGCTAGACGCGTCTAACGCCAAAGTATAAATATGGAGTTAGTTTTGCGTCGGAATTGCGTAAAAAAAAACAACGCAATTCCGGCGCAAACAGAGTATAAATATGCCCCTTAATATCTTGAATATTGGCTTAAGGTTTCCTTTGCCATTTTTCATGCATACCATGTATTCTGCATATATGGGAATCCAGTGGACTCTGTCTACCAGAGAAAAGGTGCGACCCTTGCCATTTCGTCTCAGCGCTTCAGCAAAAGGTTCCACCTTAGGGCAAATAAAATTGTGGATAGTGGACATCCTTGTTTTGTTTATGTTGTGAAAATGGGTATACAATGGGTGTGATCTCTAGTACATTAAAAGACGTAAGATTTTCAAAGAAATATTGCAACCCAGTATAAAACCGTTCCTGGTCAATATGAACTAATTTTGACACACAGAGCAGTAGACCCTTGGTTAGTATCTTGTTGAGTAATTTATGACTGGTGTTCAATATGAAGAGTGGCCGAAATGAAACTAAATGAAGGATCTGATAGAGACTTCTAGCTGCAGCTTCCTTACCTTAGAATTCCCTGGCGTCAGCTTCGAATACGGAATTTTTCTTCTGAGCAGTACCCTGCGCATGCCGTTGAGCAGCGTCGTTCGGATCCGTGTGCGTCCACCAGTTCCGCGTGTGTCGTCAGCGTCGTTGGAGCCGTCTATGACGTCACTGTTGTCTATAAAGATGCCGTTTCGGCACGTGTACGTCAGTTCCTTTCCTTCCGTGCCGGCTAAGCGCAGTTCCGGAGAGAGCTACCCTTCTTCGACGGTTTGTCGAGGCTTTTTTGACTGTTTGAAGTCATGTCTTCGAGAAAGACAGGGTTTAAGCCGTGTGGTGTGTGTCATCGCACCATGTCGGTGACGGACCCGTACCGTGTTTGTCTTTGGTGCCTGGAGAAGGGCCACGATTCCACCTCGTGCTCTGACTGTTGGGCCATGGCGCCGAAGGCCTTGAGGGCGAGATCCCTCAAGCTTCTTGCGGCCCGACATTGGTCTTCGGTCGGCGCGACTCCGCGGAGGTCACGACACCGCTCCCGGAGCCCCAAGTCCTCTTCCTCGCATTCGAGGTCATCCGAAGGTAAGAGGCACAAGAAGAAGAAGTAGTCCAAGCGGACTTCGTCTTCGCCACGCCTGTCGGCCGACAAGGCATCTAAGGAACGTCGACGCTCAGAGCGCGGTTCCGCAGAGCCGTCGCCAGGGTCGACTCCGCGTCTTCCGCCCTTTACGGGGACCGGATCGGCCCCTGCTCAAATAAAATAATTTTATGGGGCCATGTGTCTCGTTTTTGAGCGGGATGCACCCTCTGGTGGGTCTTCGGGCACCGTGGGGTCAGCAGGGGCCCCTTTGGATTTGACGTCAGCGGCTTTGGCCTCAGCGCCGTTGGGGACCCCAGGATCTGATACTGGACCGGCGCCGGTCCCTCACAGTCAACCTCCTTCGGCGCCAGGACCGCCGTTGATGATTCTGCCACCGGCGTCCACCGGTGGCAGCCCCATCCTTATTTCGGATGATCCGGAGCCAGAGTGACGTCGTACGACGTCGACTCCTACAAAGCCAATTCGGCCCAGATCATTGTCTGAGCATTATTTAGATCAGCCAGATGCAGGAGAGGAATGGGAGGGGTCTGAGGACCCTTTAGAATATGGATTACAACAGGACTGGTATGAGGATCTAGGGGAGGCCAGTGGACTGGACACGTCTCCAGATACTGGTATGCTCTCTCCTCCTAATGTGGCTATGGAGGAGGGTGCTTCTTTTGCTATGGTGGTGCGTAGGGCAGCTGAGGTCTTGGACCTAGAGTTGCCTACGGTGCCAGTCAGGACGAATATCCTGACAGAAGTGCTTCAGCCGGGGGTGACAACATCAGAGCCGATGTTGCCCTTCAATGAGGCTCTTACAGACATCCTTCTGGGTACGTGGTCCAAACCCAGCACAGGGGCTCCTGTGAACAGGACGGTCGGCCGCCACCGTAGACCCACTGCGAGCGACCCTAGTTTCCTGACACAACCTCCCACTCCTGAGCAGTGGCGTAGCATGGGTTGTCAGCACCCGGGGCAAGGCAAGTAATTTGCGCCCCCTAACCCGTGGATTTTAGCACTCGCGAGCGCGCCCCCCCCCCCCCCAGATGTTGCGCCCGGTGCGGCCGGCCCCCCCTGCACCCCCCACGCTACGCCACTGCTCCTGAGAGCTTGGTTGTCCAAGTCTCTACTTCCTGTGGTGCCTTCCCTTTCGCTCCCCCGGATAGGGAATCCAATATGCTGGATCAGCTTGGGAAGAAGATGTTTTCTTCCACCAGCCTGGCATTGGGGTCCGTAAGCACCTCTTGCCTATTGGCCTGTTATTCCCATACTTTATGGGATACGGTGGCACAGGTGCTGCCCCAGGTCCAGTAGGGCATACAGGACACTCTCACCCAGGCTGTCAAGGATGGGAGAGATGCAGCCAAGTTTACGATCCGGTGTGGTTTGGACACGACCGACTCGCTGGGCAGAACGATTTCAACGTCAGTGGCCCTATGTCGCCACGCCTGGCTACGTTCTACTGGTTTCTCAGGGGATGTCCAGTCCAGCTTGATGGACATGCCCTTTGATGGCTCTCGCCTTTTTGGTGAAAAGGCAGACTCTGTGCTTGAGAGGTTCAAGGATTCTCGAGCCGCGGCCAGATCCTTGGGCCTTTCAGCGCCAGCACGACAGCAGTCTGTCTTTAGCCCCTTTCGAGGCTTCTGAAGGGGCGTGGTACCACGCCAGCCACAGTTCAGCCACCGTCCTCAGGCTTCATAAACATCCCGGAAGAGGACGTGGTCGTGGTACCATCAGACCCAGAGGGTCTGACCAGAGGTCGGCCGCCGCACAGCCCCCTTCCACAGCGCCCAAGCCCTCCTAGTATGGTTCTGCAGGATCACGTCCGTCCAGTTGGAGGGAGGATTCGTTTTCATCTCCCTCACTGGCTTACCATCACAACGGACAAGTGGGTCCTTGCGATCATATAGAAGGGCTACTCCCTTCCCTTCCAGTCTTTCCCTCCTTCTATCCCTCCGACAAAAAAACGGCTGATGGAGGACCATTTGGTTTTGCTCCCTGAGGAAGTTACGGCTCTCTTGGCTAAGGGAGCCATAGAAAGGGTCCCGATTTCAGAAGTAGGCAGTGGTTGTTATTCCTGCTACTTTCTGATTCTCAAAAAGAACAAGGGCCTTCACCCTATCTTGGATTTAAGGGACGTCAATCTCTTCCCCAAGAAGGTGAAATTCAAGATGATCACTCTTGCTCAGGTCTTCTCTGCCCTAGACCAAGGAGACTGGATGGTAGCGTTGGACTTCTACGATGCTTATTTTCATATCCCCATCCTGCCCTCCCACAGGTGTTACCTGCGGTTCAAGGAGGGCCACGAGCACTTTCAGTTTACCGTGCTCCCTTTCGGTCTCACCAGTGCCCCTCGGGTGTTTCCAAAGGTGATGGCGGTGGTAGCAGCTCACCTGCGCAGGTCAGGGATTGGAGTCTTCCCCTACCTCGACGATTGGCTGTTAAAGGCTCCCACGTCCCAGGCTCTCGTCACCCATCTCCAGGCGATGGTGAACCTCCTGCATTCACTGGGGTTCACTATCAATGTGCCGAAGTCAGACCTGACTCCTTCTGAGAAGCTCACTTTTATCGGATCTGTTCTGGACACAGTACAGTATCAGGCCTATCCTCCTGAGCAGCCAGTCCACGATATTCAGGTTATGATACCGATGTTTCGGCCTCTATCCTGGATTTCGGTGAGATAGACTGAGGCTGTTGGGACTCATGGCTTCCTGCATCCGGTTAGTCAAACATGCCAGATGGCGCATGAGGGCTCTGCAGTGGGACCTGAAGTTCCAATGGGCACAGCATCAGGGAAATCTTACTGACGTGGTTCAGATCTCGGAGGGACCGCAAAGGATCTGCAGTGGTGGTTAGTGAACTGTGATTGGGTCCAAGGCAGACTCCTCTCCCTTCCCCAACCAGATCTCACAGTAGTGACAGATGTGTCACTTCTGGGATGGGGCGGCCATCTGGGAGAGGTGGAGATCAGAGGTCACTGGTCTCCTGCGAAATCTGGGCTCCATATCAATTTGTTGGAGCTTCGGGCGATCCGACTAGCATTAAAGGCATTTCTTCGCCAGGGCTGACAAACTCAGCCGTCGATGCTTAGCAGATCACGATTGGTATCTCCATCCGGAGGTGGCGCAAGGACTCTTTCAGCAGTGGGGAGAGCCTTGGTTAGATCTGCTCACCTCTGTAGAGAACGTGCAATGTCAGCAGTATTGCGCGTTGGAGTTACCAAGGGGGCTATCGCTAGGCAACGCTTTTTGTCACAAGTGGAGTTCAGGCCTCCTGTGTCCACATTTATTGATACTGTGAGTACAACAAATGCTTAGCACACCTCCAAGATAAGCCTACATGCTCACCCACACCACCACAAAAACAGAGCATTAGGTGGTCTGCTTTTTTTTATCACTAGATGGGGTTGTTTGTACTCTCTGTGCAGTATAGGTCTTTTTCATACACTATATAAAGAGACAGCCTCCTACAACTTTTCCCACCAAGGAAGAATGCTGCATTCCGCTCAAAGACGAGCTCTGACCAGGGGCTTGCAAAGACAGTTGGCCACGTAGTTAGCCACCTTCTCTGTTGATGACCAGTCAGCAGAATGAGGGTGCATGAGAACTTCATGGTCCAGCGTATCAGAGGCCGGAGCCCCTGCTTCCTTTGGGGTAGATTGAGGCACCTGGGAGAGGGTGGCCAGAGAAGGGCACTGAGGCCTAGACGAACCCCGCTTCGTCATTGGAGTCACCTTGGGAAACATCAAAATCATCCCCATCTGGGTTATAAGATGGAGAGACATGGTTCTTGGGGCAGAGTGCTGAAGCCTCAGACATCTTCCCTTCCTTCATATTGGGTCAGCAGAGCTACAAGAGAGTCTTCTTTAGCCTTCCAAAGGCACTTAGGTCAAATCCCAGTTCCTGCTTGCCTTTGCCCGGGCATTGTGCCAGTGCAGTGGCTTCCTTTCTAGCTAATTGGATGGGCCCCTGAGTTCAGGCTGATGTATGCCTAGGTTGAGGTGGCCTGCATACATATATGCCAGTTGCATAAGTCACTTCTCAAGAGGTTCTATGGCCAGATGCACAGTCTGGTGTTCGGAGGCATAGACTACCTCACAATAATCGTCATCTCCTGCATGATGCTCTAGGAGGATCTTTAGAAGAGACCTTAAAGCTGTAGGTAGGCTGTCAATGGGGCGCTGGAGTGCAAGCAGCTGAGTTTTTGGGTAGTCTAAAGGACATAAAATGTGTCGCACCCTGGGACACTTACACCCTCTGGGTATGTGTAGGGTATCAGCCTGGACCCTGTCCCTGCAGCACTTAGGAGATTTGGGAGGAGAGGGAGAAAAATTGATTAACACTCTTACCAGGTCAGGCATAGGTACTGCTGCATGAAGTAAGAATACAGATTCCTGGAGGCATAAAGTCTTCTAGGACAGATGAGACGCGCAGACGCTCTGCAGCAGCTGACCGTGGAGCAACCAGGTGCGCGTCTGCACGGCAGTGCAGCCCTTGAGTGCCCACTAGTGGGAAAAGAGCTCCCCTGCACTTATGCAGCCCATTTAAAGTTTTCAACAGCACCGCAAAAGGAGCACTCAGATACATTCCCTTAGATGTACCCTGTAGGGAAGAAGAAAAATTTTAAGGAACCAGCAATAAGCCACACTACCCTAGTAACAGTAAGAAGCAAAAAGACACTCATTTATGGGCTTCTGGAGCAAGGAAGAAAGATGGGGCTTTGAGAAAAACAGACTCTTATGGGACATTGTATTCTTTGGTTAAAGATTTTTCTATTTGCTTTCCTGCTGGTTCATGGGAATGGTAGTTTATTCAGTGTTAAAGCTTCTAAAGTTCAGTAAAGTGGAGAAAGTAGAACATAATCCTCTTGTCCGGTCCTGACATTTAATTTATTTCCCATTTCATAAAATCCTAAAATTGTTGCAGAACATTCAGCCAGCACTGAAGAATTGGGGGATACCATCACTAAATGCAGTCATGTGTTGTACACCTTATATTTGTTGTTGTGGCGTGGCCACATATATACATCACAGAGGACATTTTATGAGTGATAAGCTGTTAAAGTTGTTTTTCCTCCCTAAACTGGTGGCATTTGAAGGTAATGCTAATAGCTTTATTTGTTGTCTGTTAATTATATACTATGTATATAATTAACAGACAACTGCCTTTGGGGCAATCTGTAGTGCATCTAGCAGAGGACCATCTTAGTGCACTGGTTACAGTACCTAAAGGTCTGATCTTTTGAAGCTCTTTTGTGAGATTGAAATGGTGACGTGTGGTTTCACAAGCACCTAATTCGACAGAGGTATTAGACAGTAATTGTAAGGAAATGCCTCCTTGGCATGGTTACCCCCTGACTTTTTGCCTTTGCTGATGCTAAGTTATGATTTGAAAGTGTGCTGGGACCCTGCTAACGAGGCCCCCCAGCACCAGTGTTCTTTCACTAAACTGTACCTTTGTCTCCACAATTGCCACAACCCTGGCACTCAGGTAAGTCCCTTGTAACTGATACCCCTGGTACCAAGGGCCCTGATGCCAGGGAAGGTCTCTAAGGGCTGCAGCATGTCTTATGCCACCCTGGGGACCTCTCAATCAGCACATGCACACTGCTTCACAGCTTGTGGGGAGAAAATGACTTAGTCGACATGGCACTCCCCTCAGAGTGCCATGCCAATCTCACACTGCCTGTGGCATAGGGAAGTCACCCCTCTAGCAGGCCTTACAGCCCTAAGGCAGGGTGCAATATACCACAGGTGAGGGCATATGTGCATGAGCACTCTGCCCCTACAGTGTCTAAGCAAAACCTTAATTGTAAGTGCAGGGTAGCCATAAGAGTATATGGTCTGGGAGTTTGTCAAACACGAACTCCACAGTTCCATAATGGCTACACTGAAAACTGGGAAGTTTGGTATCAACCTTCTCAGCACAATAAATGCACACTGATGCCAGTGTACAATTTATTGTAAAATTCACCCAGAGGGCATCTTAGAAATACCCCCTGAAAACATACCCGACTTCCAGTGTAGGCTGACTAGTTTCTGCCAGCCTGCCACACACCAGACATGTTGCTGGCCACATGGGGAGACTGCCTTTGTCACTCTGTGGCCAGGAACAAAGCCTGTACTGGGTGGAGGTGCTTCTCACCTCCCCCTGCAGGAACTGTAACACCTGGTGGTGAGCCTCAAAGGCTCACCTCTTTTGTTACAGCGCCACAGGGCATCCCAGCTAGTGCAGATGCCCGCCCCTCCTGCCACTGCCCCCACTTTTGGTGGCAAGGCTGGAGGAGATAATGAGAAAAACAAGGAGGAGTCACCCACTAGTCAGGACAGCCCCTAAGGTGTCCTGAGCTGAGGTGACCCTTACTTTTAGAAATCCTCCATCTTGTAGAAGGAGGATTCCCCTATAGGAATAGGGATGTGCCCCCCTCCCCACAGGGAGGAGGCACAAAGAGGGTGTAGCCACCCTCAAGGACAGTAGCCATTGGCTACTACCCTCCCAGGCCTAAACACACCCCTAAATTCAGTATTTAGGGGCCCCCAGAACCTAGGAAACTAGATTCCTGCAACCTTAACAAGAAGAAGGACTGCTGACCTGAAGCCCTGCAGTGAAGACGGATACGACAACTGCTTTGGCCCCAGCCCTACCGGCCTGTCTCCCAAATTCGAATAAAACTGCAACAGCGACGCATCCAACAGGGACCAGCGACCTCTGAAGCCTCAGAGGACTTCCCTGCACCCAAGCACCAAGAAACTCCTGAGAACAGCGGCCCTGTTAAACAATCTGCAACTTTCTTGCAACAAAGAAACAACTTTAAAGACTTCACGTTTCCCGCCGGAAGCGTGAGACTTTCTACTCTGCACTCGACGCCCCCGGCTCGACCTGCAGAAAACCAACACTACAGGGAGGACTCCCCGACGACTGCGAGCCCGTGAGTAGCCAGAGACGACCCCCCTGAGCCCCCACAGCGACGCCTGCAGAGGAAATCAAGAGGCTCCCCCTGACCGCGACTGCCTGTAACAAGGGACCTGACGCCTGGAACTAACACTGCACCCGCAGTCCCCAGAACCTGAAGGAACCGAACTCCAGTGCAGGAGCGACCCCCAGGCGACCCTCTGCCTAGCCCAGGTGGTGGCTACCCCGAGGAACCCCCTCTGTGCCTGCCTGCATCGTTGAAGAGACCCCCGGGTCTCCCCCTTGCTTTCAATACAAAACCCGACGCCTGTTTTCACTCTGCACCCAGCTGCCTCTGTGCCGCTGAGGGTGTACTTTCTGTGCTGGCTTGTGTCCCCCCCGGTGCCCTACAAAACCCCCCTGGTCTGTCCCCCGAGGACGCGGGTACTTACCTGCTGGCAGACTGGAACCGGGCACCCCTGTTCTCCATTGAAGCCTATGTGTTTTGGGCACCTCTTTGACCTCTGCACCTGACCGGCCCTGAGCTGCTGGTGTGGTAACTTTGGGGTGGCCTTGAACCCCCAACGGTGGGCTACCTTGGACACAACTTTGAACCCTGTAAGTGTTTTACTTACCTGTGCACTTAACAATTACTTACCTCCCCCAGGAACTGTTGATTTTTGCACTGTGTCCACTTTTAAAATAGCTTATTGCCATTTTTGCCACAACTGTACATGCTATTGTGGTTAATCAAAGTTCCTAGAATACCTGAGTGAAATACCTTTCATTTGAAGTATTACTTGTAAATCTTGAACCTGTGGTTCTTAAAATAAACTAAGAAAATATATTTTTCTATATAAAAACCTATTGGCCTGGAGTAAGTCTTTGAGTGTGTGTTCCTCATTTATTGCCTGTGTGTGTACAACAAATGCTTAACACTACCCTCTGATAAGCCTACTGCTCAAGCACACTACCACAAAATAGAGCATTAGTATTATCTATTTTTGCCACTATCTTACCTCTAAGGGGAACCCTTGGACTCTGTGCACACTATTTCTTACTTTGAAATAGTACATACAGAGCCAACTTCCTACAGTAATTTACAGTGATAATTATCAGGGGATACCCCCAAAGGAAGGCTCTCGGTTAATCTGATTATATTTCTTCAATCCCGGCACTGCTGCTTTATAGAACATATTTTTAGCGTTATGTCACCTTTGTTCTGGCTGTAATAAATTTCCTTTTTTTAATAAACAATGTCAATGATTTAGTTTTAGTAATTTAACTAAACCGACATTCTTAAAAAGAAGCGCCTCCCTTTGCATAGTTCTCTTATTTTTACTCTGTACCAAGGCAAGGTCATCAAAAATTAATTGTTGCTTTACAGCGCGGCTTATGAAATTATGACCTACTGGGTGAATTTAGCAAATATCACATTGGATTTGTCTAAAAATATGTTAGTAAATGCAGGAATAACCATCCAGCTGGAATGGTGGGCGTCAACCTTGTTAATTAGTTCAATCTGGTATGTGCCAGACTTCAGGAACAGTAGTAGTGCCACAATAGGGACAAGAGGGTAGAATAATGCTCCTTTTGTCCTTTTTATCAGTATTGGTGTTGCAGCAGTGTTCAGACTAGATGACCCTAGCCCTGCTCTTTTGCTGACAGCAGGTCTTTAGGCAAACGTGTTTTTAACTGTCACATCAAACTGTAATTGATCTGTGTTCTAGCTTCAACTAAATAACAAGACAAACAACTGGTAAAGTGACAGAATCTTTAGTGACATTTTTGGTCAGTTAAGGCTTTAGGAAATCTTCACCTTATATCTTACATTGCCTCAGTAACTGCTAGTGTAAAATATGTTCTTGGTGCTTTTTTCATAATGTGAGTTGTGTTTTTTACAGCCCCACCAGAGCATCGCTGTAGTGAATCGCTTCCACAGGAGCAACCTTTTTTCCAGAAGGTGAACCTACCACAAGCTGTTCAAGGAGACGCACCTAATAAATCCCCTAACTCGTGGCTGGATGATGCTTTACCGTCTCGCTCATTATCTGAACCTCGAGTGAAAAAAAAGAACAATTGTTCACTGCTCATTGGTCTGTCTACTGGGCTGTTTGATGCTAACAATCCCAAGGCAAGTAAATATTACTTTATTGTTTTTCAGTTATCATTTAGTAAAGAGGAATAAGTACATTTAACAGTAGATCCCGGAGAGTTGTGCTGTATACACTTTATTGTGTATGTTGACGTGGACAGGTGATGTCAGACACAGACTGTCACCAGCTCAGTGCTGACATGCAGTTTCTTTGTGGACTTTTTCCCTGTAGAAGTCTAAATATATTTCTACACTAAATGCACTGATAACAATTTGAATGCTTGCTGGTGTTTTATATGCACGATTTATGGATTACCTGAGCACCAAAACCAGGCCAGAAGAGGGATGATATATTAGGAGTGAAGGTAGGGAACCTTTGGGACAGGAAATTGATGTCCTGGGATAAGGTGAAGAGGCATCCAGCAACAGAGTAAACGGTAGATGGTGCTGTAAAGCTCTTACCTGAATGTCCCAGTGCCTTGCAGAAACTCCCAGGGCTCAGCAATAGAGATGATACCGCACTTACATGGTAATGATATCTCTTAAAGTGACTAAACCAAAGACAAACATGACATTGATTAGGGCACTCGAGGATTTACAACAGAAATTGGAGAGCTTCTCTTTCTGCACATAACACATGACACCGATAACGAAAAACAGTGGGTAAGTCTCCCATATGTGGATGGAAATGTATACGATATCCTGAAACATTTGCTGTTGCCATTGTAATCATCTCAAAATTTGATGAATTGGTGTTCCTGACTAGTTATTTTATCTTATTTCTCTTGGAGTGCCCAGAAAATCCTAGCTCTATAAATGTACTTGTCTGGATGGCAATTCTTTCATTCCAAGTGCTCTGAAAACAATGTTTTTGAGAACAGTTTTGTGTTTTATTGCTCAAAAGGAAGTCATTTGTTATTGGTTTCAGAGTTTATATAGGAGCTACAAAAGACAGAGACTGCTCCGTCTCCTGCATTGCAGTTCAGGACCTAGCTTGGGCGAAGCACCTTCAACTCACAAATACTAGCTGGCTTGGATATAAATATTTATAAATTGTAGATACGTGTTACATATCCTTAATGTTTTGATTTCCATGCTTGTAAAATCCTACATCAAGGAAAGACATATAGAATACCATGCTGTAAGGTGGAAAAAGAGTCTTCCTTACCACCTACAGATTTTTCTGATTGAGACTTTTACAGCTGCTTCCTCACTTTTTGAATACTTCCCTAGGCAACAGACGGAATCTGGAAAATATTCAGCAGTACCCATGTGTTCAATAAGTGGTGCCGGTGGCTCTGTGTCAATGTCAGAGCTGTCCTTCTGTGCTGACATCAGTTCCTTTCTTTCCTCATCGATGTTCTGCTCTCGATGTGGTGTGCGGTGACCTATGTAGGTGCCACCTGTGCACACTGACATAATTTTGTTTCTTTCTGTGCCAGAGCAACTGCTAACAATTTTCTGGATGCAGTCTGATGCCTGGGGAAAAATTCAGAGGTGAGGAATCTGCAGTTAGATGGGCTATTCCAGAAAGAAAGGTAAGTAACTTATTCAACTGATAGAGACTTCTAGCTGCAGATTCCTTACCTTTGAATTCCCTGGAGTCAGCTTTGAATGCAGAGTCTTTTTGCTGAGAATTATCCTGTGCGTGCCGTCGGGTGGCATCGTTTGGTTCCACATGCGTCGTCCGGCTCTGCGTGGTTTCGTCATCATCGTTGCAGCCCTCTATGATGTCACGGTCATCTGTATAGACACCACCTCGCGCACGTACGTCAGTTCTTTTCCTTTCGCGTCGGTTAAGCACAGATCCGGGATCGAGCTACCCTTTGCCTTTTTTGGCAAGCCTTTTTTTTATGTTTTGTCGAGGATTTTTGTCGTCCGTGCTAGGAATATGTCCTCTAGAAAGACGGGGTTCAAGCCGTGCGGTGCCTGCCATCACTCGATGTCGGTGACGGACCCCCACAAGGTAAATCTCTTGTGCCTCGACAGGGACCACGAGTCAAAGTCGGGTTCCAACTGCCAGGCAATGGCATCGAAAGCTTTGGGGGGCCGTCCCTAAAGCTCATGGCGGCCCAGCAGTCGACTTCGGTCGGCGCAACTCCACGGAGGTCACGGTTCCGCTCAAGGAGGGTGTCCCAGAAGCACTCCAGAAGCCCCAAGTCCTCTTCGTCCCATACAAGGTCCTCTGGGCACTCTGGAAAGAGGCACAAAAAAGAAGTCAAAGACATATTTGACATCATCATGCCCGTCGGCCGACGAGACATCTCGGGAACGTTGACGTTCCAAGCACAGTTCCACGGAGCTGTTGCCAAGGCCGCCCCCTTTCCGGGAGCTGGAATGACCCCAGCTCAATTAAAGAAATTTTATGAGGCTATGCTCCTTGTTTTTGAGCGGACTGCCCCCTTGGGTTGGTCTTCGGGCCCCGCGGGATCAGCAGGGACCCCATCGGATTTGATGCCCGCGGCTTTGGCGCGTTTGGGGACTCCAGGATCCGATAGCGGATCCAGACCTGTGCCGGGTTCTCACAGTCGGCCTCCTCCGGTGTTGGGTCTGACGTCATCGCTCCCTCCACCACCAGTACCCACTGGTGGTAGCCCCATCCTCATTCCTGATGATCCAGAGCTGGAACAATGTCGTACAATGCCAATTTCGACAGCGCCATTAGGCCCAAATCAGTGCCCGAGGCTTTTTTAGAACAGCCAGGCACAGGTGAGGAGTGGGAGGGGTGTGAGGACCCTTTAGAATATGGATTGGAGCATGAACAGGACTGGTATGCGGATCTAGGAAAAGCCAGTGGACTGGATACTTCTCCAGATGCTGGCGTGCTCTCACCTCCCGCTGTGGATACGGAGGAGGGGGCATCTTATGCCATGGTGGTTCGTAGGGCAGCTGAGGTCTTGGACCTAGACTTGCCTGTCGTGCCAGACAGGACTAATCTCTTGACGGAGGTGCTTCAGCCAATGGTTGCTACTTCAGAGCCGATGGTACCCTTCAATGAAGCCCTCACAGATGTCCTTCAGGGAACGTGGTCCAAACCCAGCACAGGGGCTCCTGTGAACAGGGCAATCGGCCGCTGCCATAGACCAGCTCCAAGCGTCTCTAGTTTCCTCACCCAAACCCCACCCCGGAGAGCTTGGTGGTCCAAGCCTCCACCTCCTGTGGTGCCTTCCCTTCCACTCCCCCGGATAGGGAATGCAAGAGGCTGGACCAACTTGGGAAGATGATGTTTTCTTCCTCCAACCTGGCATTGACGTCAGTAAACACCTCTTGCCTATTGGGTTATTTTTCCCATAATTTATGGGACACGGTGGCACAAGTGCTGCCCCAGGGCCCGGAGGGCTTACGGGACACTCTCACCCAGGCTGTCAAGGATGAGAGAGATGCAGCCAAGTTTACCATCAGGTGTGGCTTGGACACGAATGACTAGCTGGACAGAGCGATTTCTTCTACAGTGGCCCTCCGACGCCACGCCTGTCTGTGTACCACTGGCTGTTCGGGGGATGTCTAGTCGAACTTGATGGACATGCCTTTCGATAGCACACGCCTTTTTGGTGAAAAGGCAGACTCTGCTCTTGAGAGATTCAAGGATTTTCGAGCTACGGCCAGATCCTTGTGTTTTTTAACGCCTGTTCGACAGCAGTCTGTCAATCACCCCTTTCGAGGCTTCGTGAGGGGTGTGGTACCACGCCAACAACAGGTTAGCCACCGTCCTCTGACATAACAGCATCCAGAGCGAGGACGCAGTCGTCTGCAACGCCCAAGCCCTCCTAGTATGGTTCTGCAAGACCATGTCCGTCAGTTGGAGGGAGGATTCAGTTTAATCTCCTCACTGGCAATCCATAACATTGGACAAATGGGTCTTACAGATCATCCAGAAGGACCCTTCCCTCCCCTTCCAGTCTTTCCCTACCTCTATCCCTCCATTAATAGAATGGCTGATGGGGGATCATTTGATTTTACTCCATGAGGAAGTTACGGCTCTCTTGGCCAAGGGAGCCATAGCAAGGGTCCCGATGTCAGAAGCAGTCAGTGGTTTTTATTCCCTCTACTTTCTGATTCCCAAAAAGAACAAGGGTCTTCGCCCTATTTTGGATTTAAGGGATGTCAATCTTTACCTCAAAAAGGAGAAATTCAAGATGCTCACTCTTGCTCAGATTTTGTCTGCCCTAGACCAAGGAGACTGGATGGTAGTGTTGGACTTGCAGTATGCATATTTTCACATCTCCATCCTGCCCGCCCACAGGGGTTACTTGCAGTTCAAGGTGGGCCAAGAGCACTTTCAGTTTACCATGCTCCCCTTCGGTCTCACCAGTGCCCCTCGGGTGTTCACCAAAGTGATGGCGGTGGTGGCAGCTCATCTGCGCAGGTTAGAGATCTCAAGCTTCCCCTACCTGGACGACTGCTGTTGAAGGCTCCTACACCCCAGGCTCTCATCACCCACCTTCAGACTATGGCGGACCTTGTGCATTCGCTGGGGTTCACAATAAACGTGCCAAAGTCACATCTGACTTCCTCTCAGAAGCTCCCTTTCATCGGAGCTGTTCTGGACACAGTGCACTGTGGGGCCTATCCTCCAGAGAAGCGAGTCCAGGATATTCAGGTTATGATACCGATGTTTCGGCCTTTATACTGGATTTCGGTGAGACGGACTCTGAGGTTTTTGGGACTCATGGATTCCTGCATCCTGTTAGTCAAACATGCCAGATGGCATATGAGGGCTCTGCAATTGGACCTGATGTTCCAATGGGCGCAGCATCAGGGAAATGTTACTGACACGGTTCAGATCTCAGAGTGAACTCCAAAAGACCTGCAGTGGTGGTTAGTGAACAGCAATTGGGTCAAAGGCAGACTCCTCTCCTTTCCCCAACCAGATCTCACAGCAGTGACAGATGCGTCACTTCTAGGTTGGGGAAGCCATCTGGGAGAGGTAGAGATCAGGGGCCTCTGGTCTCCAGTGGAGTCTGGACTCCATATCAACTTATTGGAGCTCTGGGCGATCTGGCTAGCATTGAAAGCATCTCTTCCTGTTGTGAAAGGGAAGTTAGTGCAGGTGTTCACGGACAACACTACCTCAATGTGGTACTGCAACAAGCAGGGCGGTGTGGGGTCATTGACCCTTTGTCAAGAGGCTCTGCGTCTCTGGACATGGCTGGAACAGCAGGGCGTAACCCTGCTGGTTCAACATCTGGCAGGTTCTCTGAACGCCAGGGCAGACAAACTAAGCCGTCGACGCCTAGCGGATCACGAATGGTATCTCCACCTGGAGGTGGTGCAAGGACTCTTTCAGCAGTGGGAAAAGCCTTGGTTAGATCTGCTCGCGTCTGTAGAGAACACGCCATGTCAGCAGTATTGCGTGTTGGAGTTTCCACAGCGGCATTCGCTTGGCGACACTTTTCAGGCCTCCGGTATGCATTTCCACCCATACCACTTCTGCCCAGAGTTCTCAAGAAGATCAAGACCGACTGGGTCCAAGTCGTCTTAGTGGTTCCGGATTGGGCACGGCGAGTCAGGTATCCTGAGCGACTCAAAATGAGCATTAATCCTTCGATCACGCTGCCCCTTCGAGAGGATCTTCTATCGCAGCAGCAGGGAAGGGTCCTCCACTCGAAGCTGTCAATTCTGCGCCTTCATGCGTGGAGATTGAGTGGCGGCATTTGATGGGTTTTGATCTTCCTCACAAAGTCTGTAAGGTTATTTTGGCAGCCAGGCATCACTCCACTAAGCCGGTATACACCTGCCGTTCGAAACGCTTTGTATTTTATTGTACAGAAAGGTCTATTGACCCTCTTTCTGCTTCTCTTTCTGACATTCTTCTTTTCATTCTGTTTTTAGCCCAGCAGGGTTCTTCCGTAGGACTCTAAAGGTCTAGCTTTCTGCCTTATCAGCATTTCTTCGGCTGCCTGACTAGGCTTCCTTGTTCAAATCTCCCAGTGTAAATAGATTCATCAAAGGGCTTGTACATATGTTTCCCCCTATGCCCTTTATTATGCCTCAATGGGACTTAAATCTTGTCCTCACATTTCTCCTGTGTGCTCCCTTCGAGCCTTTGCACAACTGTCCCCGCCGGCTGCTCACCATCAAGACATCCTTCTTAGTGGCAATAACATCTGCCAGGAGGGTGAGTGAGATGCAAGCCCGGTAATCAAGGCCACCGTATCTCAATATCCATCCAGATAAAGTGATTCTCAGAACTCGTGCTTCTTTCCTCCCTACGGTGGTGACCCCATTCCATGTGGGTCAGGATATGACCCTACCCACCTGCTTTGCTCCACCGCGTCCCTCTAAGGAAGAGGAGCGACTCCATTGACTGGACCCAAAAAGAGCATTGTCGTTCTACCTTGACCGCACAAGAGTTCCAGGTGGATGGCCAACTCTTTGTGGGGTACATGGGACCAAAGAAGGGTCAGGCAGTGCAGAAGCGAACCCATTTCACGCTGGGTCATTCTCTCTATTAAGATATGCTGCGCATTGGCCAGGTAGCAGCTTCCTGAGGGCTTGCGGGCTCATTCTACCAGGGGAAAAGCTGCTACCACTGCGCTAGCTCAAGGTGTACCAATCCTGGAGATCTGTCAGGCTGCAACGTGGGCGTTCTTGCACACGTTTGCAAAACATTACTGCTTCGACAGTCAGGTATGAAGGGACGGGTACTTTGCCCCTTCAGTCCTGCAGGACTTTTTAGTGTAAGGAGTGGTATCTGTAGCCCACCGCCAGGAGGTTATGGCTTGGGTATCTATTCAAAGGTAAGGAATCTGCAGCTGGAAGTCTCTATCAGATGAACAAGTTACTTACATTTGGTAACACATTATCTGGCAGTGTCTCTATCTAGCTGCAGATTCCTTGCACCCACCAATGCCTCCCCACTCTGCGGATGTGACTAGTAGGGTTTATCCCTTCTTAGGGTCCTAGTTTTGCACAGACAAATGTTGGTTCTATCCATGACTCTGCGCTTCTGGTGTGGAATTTTCTGTGGATAAAAGAACTGACGTACGCGCACTGAGGTGGCATCTATATAGACGACCGTGACATCATAGACGGCTCCAACGACGCTGATGAAGCCACGTGGAGCAAGACGTTGCATGCGGAACCAAATGACGCCACCTGACAGCGCGTGCAGGGTATTGCTCAGCAAGAAGATTCTGGATTCGAAGCTGACGCCAGGGAATTGAAAGGTAAGGAATCTGCAGCTAGATTGAGTCTCTACCAGATAATGAGTTACCCAAGATAAGTAACTTGTTTGTTAAGAAGATGGATTTTAACATTGGGTATGCCAACATCGGTTACAATTGGAGGCCTTCTTTGTTAAGGCCTATCGATGAGGATAAGATGCCCGTTACATTGGCCTATCACACATTAACCTGCAAAACGGGCAGTGGCTGATAGTCATGGGAGTTGTCTGAATAGGATAAATCAATTTAAATAGTGAGTTAGCCCACCTTTTCGCACCAGTTCCGGGACGTGACTAGATCTAGGTAGCAAAAGCCTGTTGAGCTCCATGAAAGTAAAAAAAAAAAAATAAGCCTTCCCCTTTTGAGAACGTTAAAAAATGTTTTTAAGAGCAGGCAGTGGTCTACTTCTAGCCCTGCCCGTTTGGCAGTTTACCCCAAAACTTTGCCTTTTTTTAAGGCTGTGATAGGGGATGCCAGCAAAGGTAACAGCAGATTGTTCCTCCACAACAGCATGCCTCACAATCCTTTTGAGGTAGAGACAAAGGATCAGGTCACCAGCATCCAGACCCTCTGGGGCAACACACCGCCAGACCCAAACCACCCCCACTGTAAAACCTCTTTATTCAGATAGAGACTTCTGACTGCAGATTTCTCACCTTAGAATACTTCACATGCATCAAACTGGATCTGGAAAATCTTGAACAATGCCTCTGTGCGCTGGTAGGTGGCATTGATGAGCTCTGCGTTGGGATGGGAAGTGACTCTGTGGTGCCTATATAAGTGCCACCCCGGTGTGCTGCCATCAGTTCCTTTACTGTGCAATCAACACAAATCCAGAGAGCTACTTCGGTCAATTTTTTTACCAACTTATTTGACTTTATTACAGACTGTTGTTGAGCTATTGCTCCCAGTGTGCTCAAGGACATGTACCCTGCAAATCCTATAGGGTTTAAACCTTGCAGGGAATGTCACAGATGTGTGTGACCTCCACTTGGTCTGGCTCTAGTGCCTGGAATTTGGTCATCTCATGGCCTGAATCGAGTGCAGGTTAATGCACCTCAAGTCGATTCACGAGCAGGAAATTAAGCTCGGCTGTTGCAGCAGAAGAAGGCTGTGCGCCGTTCCTGGGGTATATCATGGGGCGTTATATGGGCACCTCAACGTCACTTCTGACATACGAACTATGCCGGGCCGATCGACCCTACCTACCAGCAGGCAGAGATACTGCCTGAGATTCTACATATACATTCTGATGCTTTGGAGATATTCTAAGGTTAGGATTTGGTTAGATAGAGTCTGTACCAGGGAAATAATTACCGAAGGTGAGTAAATTCTTCAGTCGTCCTTGGTGGCTTACGAACAGCGGTGTGAGTACATATTACCTTCTCCATCTGTGGGCAGAGGAGCATCACATAAACAAAAATGGGTGCTCCAGACTGTGGAACACAATTACTCCCTAACCTTCCTGACACACCGCCCAGATATACCACTGTAAGGAAATGCCTTCCTTGGCATGGTTACCCTGAAAGTGTGCTGGGACCCTGCTAACCAGGCCCCAGCACCAGTGTTCTTTCCCTAAACTGTACCTTGGTTCTCACAATTGGCACAACCCTGGCACACAGATAAGTCCCTTGAAAATTGTACCCCTGGTGCCAAGGGCCCTGTGGCCAGGGTAGGTCTCTAAGGGCTGCAGCATGTACCCTGGGGACCCCTCACTCGGCACATGCACAGTGCCTCACAGCTTGTGTGTGCTGGTGGGGAAAAAATAACTAATTCGACATGTCACTCCCCTCAGGGTGCCATGCCCACGTCCCGCTGCCTGTGGCATAGGTAAGTCACCCCTCTAGCAGGCCTTACAGCCCTAAGGTAGGGTGCACTATACCACAGGTGAGGGCATAGTTGCATGAGCACTATGCCCCTACAGTGTCTAAGCAAAACCTTAGACATTGTAAGTACAGGGTAGCCATAAAGAGTATATGGTCTGGGAGTCTGTCAATTACGAACTCCACCTGTTCCGTAATGGCTACATTGAAATCTAGGAAGTTTGGTATCAAACTTCTCTCTCAGCACAATAAATGCACACTGATGCCAATGTGGGATTTATTGTAAAATACACCCGGAGGGCATCTTGGAGATGCCCCCTGAATACCAGTCTGACTCCTAGTGCTAGGGTGACCAGTTTCTGTCAGCCTGCCACAACCAGACGAGTTTCTTGCCACATGGGGTGAGTGCCTATGTCACTCTGTGGCCAGGAACAAAGCCTGTACTGGGTGGCAGTGCTTCTCACCTCCCCCTGCAGGAACTGTAACACCTGGCGGTGAGCCTTAAAGGCTCAAGCCTTTTGTTACAGCACACCAGGGCATCCCAGCAAGTGGAGATGCCCGCCCCTCCGGCCACTGCCCCAATTTTGGCGGCAAGGTCAGAGGAGATAATGAGCAAAACCAGGAGATGTCACCCACCAGTCAGGACAGCCCCTGAGGTGACCTGAGCTGAGGTGACCCCTGCCTTTAGAAATCCTCCATCTTGAGTTTGGAGGATTCCCCCAATAGGAATAGGGATGTACCCCCCTCCCCTCTGGGAGGAGGCACAAAGAGGGTGTAGCCACCCTCCAGGACAGTAGCCATTGGCTACTGCCCCCCAGACCTAAACACACCCCTAAATTCAGTATTTAAGGGCGACCCTGAACCCAGGAGGAAATCAGATTCCTGCAACCTGAACAAAGAAGAAAGACTGCTGACCTAAAAAGCCCCGCAGAGACGACGGAGACACCAACTGACTTGGCCCCAGCCCTACCGGCATGTCTCCAGTCTCAAAGAACCTGCACATCGACGCATCTGACGGGGACCAACGACCTCCCTTGTCTGCTCCCCGAGGATGCAGGTACTTACCTGTAAGCAGACTAGGACCATAGCACCCCCGTTCTTCATAGGCGCCTATGTCTTTTGGGCCGTCCTTTCACCTCTACGCCTGACCGGCCCTGTGTTGCTGGTGCAGTGGCTTCAGGGTTGCCTTGAACACCCAACGGTGGGCTGCCTATGCCCAGGAGACCTACTGTGTAAGTGCTTTACTTACCTGAGAAACCTAACCAAACTTACCTCCCCCAGGAACTGTTTTTTGCACAGTGTCCACTTTTAAAATAGCTTATTGACATTTTAACCAAAACTGTGTGTACTACTGTTTTAAATCAAAGTTCTATACTTACCTGTGTGAAGTACCTTGCATTTTATGTACTTACCTCAAATCTTGAATCTTGTGGTTCTAAAATAAATTAAGAAAATATATTTTTCTATATAAAAACTATTGGCCTGGAGTTAAGTCTTTGAGGGTGTGTTCCTCATTTACTGCCTGTGTGTGTGCAACAAATGCTTAATACTACCCTCTGATAAGCCTACTGCTCGACCACACTACCACAAGAGTTATCTAATTTTGCCACTATCAACCTCTAAGGGGAACTTTTGGACTCTGTGCACACTATCTCCCACTTTGAGATAGTATATACAGAGCCAACTTCCTACAACCACCTACACCACAATACCTTCCGGAGGACTACTTGTCCATACTCTGAGGAGATGTTCAATCCCTCTTGGCCAGGAGAGCCATAGAGAGGGTGGTGCATCAGAAATTTGGACTAGTTATTTATGATGCTGAAAAAAGATGGCAGCCTTGTCCTATCCTTGATCTGCACCCTCTGAACTCAAAATGTTCACCCTGGCACAAGTTCTGTCTGTCTTGGACCCAGGAGACTGGATGGTGGCACTAGATTTGTAATGTGCCTTCTTTCACATTCCCATCCTGCAATTCCACAGACATTACCTACAGTTTCAGGTAAGCTATGAGCACTTTCAGTTCTCCATGCCCTCCTTTGGCCTTACAAGTGCACGCCGGGAGCTTAAGAAGGTGATGTTGTTGTTCACAGCCCATGTGGAGGTTGGGAATACCAGTCTTCCCATACCTTTATGACTGGCTCCTGAAAGTAGGCTTGTCTTAAGCAGTTCTAAACCACCTCCGGACGACGGCAGACTTGTTGACTTCATTGAGTTTTTCCATCATTGTATCTAAGTCACAACTAACTCCTTCGTAGAGGTTCCCCTTCATCAGAGTTATCCTGGATACTGTGTTCTCACACGATTTTTCCTATGCATAAATAAGTCAAAGACATTTCAGGCTATGAAACTGATGTTTTAACCTTTGACCTGGGTTTCAGTGAGTGCAGCTCCGAGACTTCTTGGCCTCCTTCAACCTGCTTGTGGGCAACGCCAGGTGTCAGATTCCATCCAGGTGTTGGAGGAGACTGCGAAAGATCTGCAGTGGTGGTTGCTCTACTGCAATTGGACCGACTGCAAACCCCTCTACCTGACTCACAGCTAACAGTCATGATGGATACATTGTTGCTGGGTTGGGGAATTAATTTGGACGTGCTGACCAGAGGACTCTGGTGTCCAACTGAGGGGCATCTCCACATCAACTTGGAGTTGTGAGCAATCTGCTTGTCATTGAAAGTGTTCCTCCCAGTCACCAAGGGGGAGGGGATACAGTAGCTCATGCACAACACGACCACCATGTGGTCTGTTAGAAATGGGGTATCTGGTTGGCAGTTAGTTTGCACTCTGTCCAAGCAGGAGCCCTTACTCTAGTCAGGCTAAGGGAGATACACAGCTCAGATAACCCCTGCTCCCCCTAGGTAGCTTGGCACATGTATTCAGGCTTATCTCGGAGGCAATGCATAAAGTATTTGTACAACCACACACAGTAACACAGTGAAAACACCACAAAAGGACTCAACACCAGCTTAGAAAAATAGCCAGTATGTATTAATATTTTTAAATTGTGAGTTCAGAGACCCCATACTTCTATCTGCTCCCAATGGGAAACTGCACTTAAAAGTTATTTAAAGTCAGTCCCCATGTTAACCTATGAGAGAGATAGGCCTTGCAACAGTGAAAACTGAATTTAGCAGTATTTCATTATCAGGACATGTAGAACACATCAGTGCATGACTTATCTTTTGAATACACTTCACCATGCCCATGGGGCTACCTGGGGCCTACCTTAGGGGTGACTTACATGTAGTAAAAGGTATGGTTTGGGCCTTGCCAGGTCAAATTGGCATTTTAAAACTGCACACATAGACACTGCAGTGTCGGGTCTGAGACATATTTACAGGGCTACTTGTGGGTGGCACAATCAGTGCCCTGGCCCACTAGTAGCATTTGATTTACAGTCCCTGGGCACCTCTAGTGCACTTTACTAGGGACTTAGTAGTAAATCAAATTTGCCAATCATGGATAATCAATCACCAGTATAATTTAGACAGAGAGCACTTGCACTTTAGCACTGGTTAGCAGTGGTAAAGTGCCCAGAGTATCAAAATCAGCCAAAACAAATTGCAGCACAGGGTCCAAAAACAGGAAGTCTGAAGCAAAAGGTACAGGGAAAACACACCAAGACTTGCCTGGTCTGACACGTGTCCCCTCCAGCTGAAAGTGGGGAGAACTATCCAACTCCCTGGGAGTTCTCTTCACTAAGGCAGGAAAAATCTGGAAAGACCATCCGCGTTGGTGTGGTCTGGTCCAGGGTGATGTTCCTCAGTAAAGTCTATTCCCTGTAGGGAGATGCACCACCTCAACAGTTTAGGATTCTCACCCCTCATCTGTATTAGCCATCTGAGGGGCCTGTGGTCTCTCTGAACCTGGAAGTGAGTCACAAACAAGTAGGGTCTTAGCTTCTTCAGCACCCAGACCATAGCAAAAGCTTCCCTTTCTACTGCACTCCACCTCTGTTCACTAGGAATTAACCTCCTACTGATGAAAGCTACAGGTTGGTCTAGGCCCTCTTCGTTCAGCTGTGAGATCATAGTTCCCACACCATGCTCTGAAGCATCTGTCTGCACCATGAACTCTTTGGAAAAGTCAGGAGCCTTGAGCACTGGTGCTGTGCACATGGCCTTTTTCAGGGTGTCAAAAGCAGTCTGGCACACCTCTGTCCAGATCACCTGACAGGACAACTTCTTAGGAGTCAGCTTTGTCAATGGAGCGTCAATGGTGCCTTACCACTTGACAAATCTCCTGTAATATCCGGTGAGTCCCTAGAAGGCCCTCACCTCAGAGTATTGGGGGATTCCCAAACTAGAATGGTGTCAGTCTTTGCCTGTAGGGACGCCAATTGGCCACTCCGTACCTGGTGCCCCACGTATACCACAGACCCGCCCTATTTGGCACTTACTGGTCTTAATAGTGAGGGCTGCACTTTGCAGGCCTTTAACACTTCCTGGAGGTGGCGCAAGTGGTCCTCCCAGGTGGAGCTGAAGACAGCAATGTCGCCTAGAGCATGAGAACACGGAGGCGAACTGACCCAGTAACTGGCGACAGTCTCCCTGCTGTTCTGGGGTCAGAGTAGGGGAGAGTTTCACACCGTCTACTGACCCATCCTGCTCTTTGGCAGACAGGAGGTCGGGGAGAGGTTTACTCTCCTCTTCCACCCCATCATCCGTAACCAAGAGCATGGTCAACTCAGACCTTTCAAAGTGCGCTTTGAGGCGGTTCACGTGTAACACCATTAAAGGGTTCCTAATAGTCTGTATGTCCACTAAGTAGGTGACACTACGTTTGCGCTCCTTCACCTCAAATGGCACAGACTAACGGTCTTTCAGAGCACGGAGTTCTACTGGGGCTATCACCCACACCTTCTGGACAGGCTGAAACTCAACCAGAGTGGTATTCCGGTCATGCCAGTGTTTCATTTCTTCCTGGCTAGCTTCCAGATTCTCTTTGGTGAGCTGCAAGAAGTGGGCTGTCTGAAGGCCAGCATGTAGCTGAATAGATCCTGGGGGGGGCTTCCTGGGAGCTTGCTCCCAGCCCTCCTTTACCAAACTGAGAGGCCCTCTCACAGGGTGCCCATACAGAAGTTCAAAGGGGCTGAAGCCAACCTCCTTCTGTAGTACCTCCCTGTAGGCAAACATCTGGCATGGTAGCAAGACGTCCCACTTACGTCTCATGGGTTCAGAGAGACCCATAATCATGCCCTTCAGGGTATGATTGAATCTCTCAACCAACCCACTGCTTTGGGGGTGGTAAGGTGTGGTCAGCTTCTATATTACACCACACACCTTCCACATAGCCTTCATGTACAGTAACATGAAATTGGTACCCCAGTCAGATGCCACCTCCTTGGGGAAACCCACACAGGTAAAGATCCCCATCAGTGCCCTGGCCACTGTGGGCACAATCACAGTCCTTAGGGGGATAGCTTCCGGGTACCGGTGGCATGGTCCATCCTCTTGCCCAAGGCTGTCTTGGGATCCAAAGACCCCACAGTGTCAATGCCCACCTGCTCACGACAGGAAAGGTTTTAGAAGGAGCCTTGCGCCTCTTCCTTGATTTGCCACTTGCCTGACAGGTCTGACAAGTTCTGCAGAACGCATCTGAGTGCTTTCTCATTTGAGGCCAATAAAAGTGGGTGGCAAGCCTGTCAAAGGTCTTGCCCTGCCCCAATGACCTGCCAGTGGCACATCATGAGCCAGACTCAGTAGGAGGGTTCTGAAACACTGGGGTATCACCAGCACACAGGCTGCCCCAAGCTCAGCAACCTTAGGCTTACTATACAAGAGATAATTCTCCCAGTAAAGTAGGTGAGTTCCAGAGGTATCGCCAGCTGCCTAGGCCTCAGCCTGTTTCCGAAGACTCTAAAGGGTGGGGCATGTTTTTTGCGCTGCTCAGAATTCTTCCCTGGGGGGGCCTCCTTCCTGCTGCCAAATGGGTCAGCTCAGGCAGGTCCCTCAGTTCAGCCCCCCCTCTTCCCCTGTAGGTTCCAGGGTGTATCCCTCAGGTTCAACCTCCGCCCAGACCGTGGGAATTTCAGGAGCAGGCTTCCCGCACCCCTTGCCCCTTCCTTTCTTGGCAGGCACCTGGGCCACTGTTTCAGTCTCCAGGCCCTCTTGATTACCCTCTCTGGCGGCCATGGACCGTGTGGTCATGCACGCCGACTCTGGCAATCGAAACATTTCCAAATGGGACCGGAGCTCCACCCCCTTCCAGGCAGTATGGTCTAGGTCATTGCTAGCAGACAGCCAACCGGCATGGATGGACTCACAGCTACCCTCAAGAACCCTGAGACCCTCCCATTCAAAGGAATCTCCATATATCTATCAGCTCCCAATGGGAAACTGCACTTAAAAAATATTTAGAGGCAGTCCCCATGTTAACCTATGAGAGAGATAGGCCTTGCAATAGTAAAAACCGAATGTGGCTGTATTTCCCTATCAGGACATGTGGAACACATCAGTATATGTCCTACCTTTTAAATGCACTGCACCCTGCCGATGCGGCTACCTTGGGCCTACCTTAGGGGTGACTTGCATGTAGTAAAAGGGAAAGTTTGGGCCAGGTAAGTGGGTGCACTTGCCAGATTGAATTGGCAGTTTGAAAACAGCACACACAGTCACTGCAGTGGCAGGTCTGAGACATATTTACAGGACTATTCACATGGGTGGCACAGTCAGTGCTGCCAGCCCACTAGTAACATTTGATTTACAGGCCCTGGGCACCTCTAGTGCACTTTACTAGGGACTTACTAGTAAATCAAATATTCCAAAAAGGGATAATCAATCACCAATATAATTTAGACAGAGAGCACTTGCACTTTAGCACTGGTAAAGTGCCCAGAGTATCAAAACCAGCCAAAACGAATTGCAGCACAGGGTCCAAAAACAGGAGGTCAGAAGTGAAAAGTACAGGGAAACCTTGCCAAGAGCTAACAGGTCTAACACAGTCCTGCAACAAACAGGACAGCATAGTGCTTTGGGTCCTTTGCCAGGTGGCTCTACATCTTTGGAAGTGGATGAGCATTTAGGGCATTTCCCTAAATGACCAACACCTGGCAGGATGTTTAAACTCCAGGGTTGATGAACTAACCTGCAGGTGCCTAGTTGATCACAGATAGCAGTTACACTTGAAGGTGGCACAGGGCATCTTCAAAAAGGGAAAGAGCCCTGGTTTGCTCTGTTCAACACCTCAGAGAACATACAATGTTTAAGATGTTGCACGTTTAATTTTCCATTGTATCTCCCTCACTGACCCCTTTCAAAAGGTCTGGGGTTCCGGACACCTGTACGCCTTTCCGCCCCTAGCCAGAGTGCTGAAAAAGATCAGAAAGGATCAGGCCCAAGTCATCCTAGTGGCTCTGGACTGGACAAAGGGAGTGTGTGCTACCCGCAATGATCATTTGTCCTCTGATCTGGCTGTCCCTTAAGGAAGACATTTTGATGCTACAAGAGGGCCAAGTCTTCCACCCAAACCTAAGCAATCAGCTCCTTCATACCTGGAGATTGAACAGCAAAATTTGATGGATTTCGGTCTCCCTCCTGAAGTGGTTGGTGTCATCTTGGCAACTAGGTGTCCATTGACAAAGTGTTTTGCAGGACACTGGGAGAAGTTTGTTGTTTTGTGTTTTTCCCGTTACATCCAACCCTTGAATGCGAAATTGTTGGAGATTGTTTTGTCTTTCCTTGGCCCCGGTAAGCCTTTCTGTGACAACTATTAATAGGTGTCTTTTGACTTTTTCTGGTAGAGTATCTAACTGGAGATTCCTCACCAACCTAACCTCTTCCTGCTTGTGTGGAATGGACTCATACAGTCCACTAATACTATTCAAACCTAGAGATCTGAATACTGACATATTATGATTTCTATGAGCTCCACGTCCTACGGTGCAGACCGAGATAAGAAAGAAAATTACATCCACGCACGGAAATGCTGCAGATACAGTTGCTCCAACATCACATTTGGGGTGGGACGAACTGATGCGGAGCTGCATGACGCCACCTGCTTGGGTACAAGGGAATTCCTATCAAAATTCTCCAGATCCATTCTGGCTCCTGGAGAAATTCAAGAGATGAGGAATCTGCCGCTAGTCTCTACCAGAAAAGCAGTTACTGAAGGTAAGTAACTTGTTCTTTAACACAGTCAAGCTGGGTCACTCAATGGCATAGCTGTTGATACCGAATTATCTTACCTTGAGGAAGGGAAAACTCAGTTTAACAGCCTTCAAACGACTTCACCTGGGTGCCTCAAGATTTATCAGCTAGGATTCGACATTGCCCAGCCTCCATTTCTGACAAATCTCCAGTGAGATATGCAGATGCGGCATTTTCTTCATTCAGTTAGTTCATTCAAGTTTGGCATGGTACCTATAGTGTTTCAGTTTTTGCATTAATTTATTGTACTATAATTCATGGTATGTGTTTTGCTTTACGTTGAGCTGAAAGAAAAATATAGCAGTCAAATATGGTGCAGTTCACTCATTTCAAATGCTTGCAGTCCCTGAAAGCCTAACAAGTATGATTAGATTGGTGAGGCGATAAATGAGATTACTTCTCATTTTTATTAAACATTGAAAAGCTATAATATCTTGCATGAAATTAATCAGTACTGGGCCAGAACTGCATAGTTCCAAGTTCCACGGGGGAAACACATTTTAAACAAGAAAAGCAAGTTTATTTCTTTGAGTGCGTTGGCATCACTCTTTTTAATGTATCATAAATAAAAAATTAGGTCCCACACAATGCTGCAATATGGGTTGCCCTCTCTCCTTGTCAAAACTTGTACAATATGCTGCTTTTATGTATTTAGTGGAAACCTTTTTATAATTATTGTCCTCCCCACCCCTTCAAAATGACTTGTTCACCGAGTAAGATAGAAAAACACAAAGGCGGCGACTTAGTAAACTTTAAAATATATTTTTTAAAAATGTAAACACTTTTTCCATGCTGTCCCGCTCTGCGCTCCTCTTCCCTGCTGGCTGGCTGTGCGCAGGCACTGGCTCCCAGCCTGCCCTGCGGCCAATCCTGACGCTGCTCAAAGCAGCATCAGGATTGGCTCGGGTGCTCCCAGGCAGACTGGGAGCCTGTGCAGGCAGGCTTTCTGCAGCCCGCCAACTGAGTTGCAGGGCTGCAGAGAGCACACTGTGCATGTATGTTTGGCCAGCCCGAGACCGCGTGCCAAACATACATGCATTCTGAGGGGAGCACTCCCCCTCAATGCACGTCACAGCCTGTGGCCCCACCCTTTTAAAAGAAAAGGATAATAAAGTTTAAGGAGGAGCCGCCCCTGCAGAATTGTACTGTGACAGTAGCAGGCCTGCTTTGTTGTGTGACGCGGTAGGTAATCTTGGCAGCTGTGCGGGACTAGACAATGCATGGACTGTGTAAACGAGCACAGGTGGAACCAGGAGCCTGCAGGATGACCTGAGACCAAGACTTTCGGCCCAAGAATGGGCGACGAGCGAAACCTGCAGACTCTTCCATCTGCCAGCCTATGGAGAAGAATACACATAAATGTGTCGCGCTCCAAAACACGGCTTCCAGGATCTTCATGTGGCGTGGGCCAGGATAGTATGGCATCTTGAAACAGATGTATCCGAAGAACACAGCCTTGTGCCTTTGGTCTCCACATGTGCTGATGTTGCCGATTTTGCATTGAAGTATTTGTTTCTTGTGGTTGACCTGCGTTTAGAATAGAAGTAATCCAGCCGTGGCATAGAAGACGTGAAATACCCCACAGAACAGTATGCTTATTTTGATCATATAGGTACTTCACTGCGGTGGGTACGGTAAAAGACCAGGAACAGCCCCAGGATTCTTCTTGGTAGCTGATGCAGCAATGAGAGCTGAACAAATCTCTCCCTCATTGACATGCATGATATCACGTTGCAAAGCGCAGACGTTACCAAATACGTGTCGCAATTTAGTCTCTGCTACCCTTTGGATAAAGACGATGTGTAGATTTTCTCTTTATAGGTAGCTGTCATTTCCAGTTTGTGTCTGTGAAGCCCTGAGTAGACCCCCTACTTTACAACTATTTGCGGTTACTCCAGTGGCCACGAGATGGCAGTATTAAATAATTAGTTACTACCTATGTGGCGTGATTTACGTTTCAGTTTTACCCGTCCAGTTTAGACCATGTTGTCAGGCTTCATTATAGAAATATAATTCGACAATATGAAAAGTCAATTGAATGAACCCATAGTGCACTTTGAGAGAGTTATCAAATTCCGTTTTTTGTCTCGTCCCGAAGTGCCCTGTTGTGGTACATGACTTATTAGGTAGTCCCCGATCTTTTTTCTCATTTTAGAACTACATCTGTCTGCGCACGAGAATAGTTAAATAGATGATCTGTGTGTGCAACGTGTAGGAATCACAGCTTGGAAGCAAAACGTTTCAACCGGATTAATATACTTACGAAACCTCAGTACTTGAGGCATAAGCCTCTCAGCTCAGATATTATTTGGAATCCTGCCTCGCCCCATTAAAAGAAAGGGTCTTACAGGATGACTGAGGCCCTCTGTTGGACATGGGTCCTCCAATGTCGACCTTCTCAAATGCTTCTTCACTAGCTCCGTGGTACAACTCGAGTTCATTTAACGTTTTTAACTTATATAGAAAGGCACATATCTGATAGAGACTTCTAGTTGCAGATTCCTTACCTTAGAGTTTCCCCCAGGCGTCAGACTGGATCCAGAGATTTTTCTTCGAGCAATTGTGTGTCGGCAGGTGGCGTCGGTCGACTCTGCAGGTGTTGTTGGCGTTGTGGTTGCCGTGATGACGTCGGGAGTAGTATATAGATGACGCCCCCACGCAGTGACGTTTGTTCTTTTCTTTTGGCGCCACGCGCTGATCCGGAGAAGAGCTACCCTGGCTATTTTTTGGACGAATTCGACCATTTTGTCGGGTTTTATTTTGGAACTTTGGTGCGTCGAGGATGTCCCCGAAGACCGGGTTCAAGCCGTGCGAGGACTATCATTGTACGATGCCGGTGACTGATCCTCATTGGGTTTGTCTGTGGTGTCTCAAGTGCGACCACAACCCGAAGCCGTGCTCAGAGTGCCGGGCCATGCACCTGAAGGCTTTGAGGGAGTGGTCCCTAAAGCTTATGGTGGCCGGGCACTCGGCTCTGCGTAGGGTCCCGGTCATGCTCGAGAGGAAGGTCTCGAGATCGGTCGCGGAGTCATCACCACTCGTCTTCTTCGAAATCCTCGGGTCAAGGTAAGAAGAAGAAGTCCCATTGCTCTCCGACTTCGCCCCGACGCGACGCAGGAAATGTTAAGTTCACAGGTAAGTAAAAACACTTACAGGGTTCAAAGTTGGGTCCAAGGTAGCCCACCGTTGGGGGTTCAAGGCAACCCCAAAGTTACCACAACAGCAGCTCAGGGCCGGTCAGGTGCAGAGGTCAAAGTGGTGCCCAAAACACATAGGCTTCAATGGAAATAGGGGTGGGAGGGCAGACCAGGGGGGGTTTTGTAGGGCACCGGGGGGGACACAAGCAGGCACAGAAAGTACACCCTCAGCGGAGCGGCACAAGGGCGGCCGGGTGCAGAGTGCAAACAGGCGTTGGGTTTTCAATAGAGATCAATGGGGAGACCCCGGGGGTCTCTTCAGCGATGCAGGCAGGCACAGGGGAGGCTCCTCGGGGTAGCCACCACCTGGGCTAGGCAGAGGGTCGCCTGGGGGTCGCTCCTGCACTGGAGTTCGGTTCCTTCAGGTCCTGGGGGCTGCGGGTGCAGTGTGGTTTCCAGGCATTGGGTTCCTTGAAGCAGGCAGTCGCGGTCAGGGGGAGCCTCTGGATTTCCGCTGCAGGCGTCGCTGTGAGGGGTCAGGGGGATCAACTCTGGATACTCACGGGCTTGCAGTCGTCGGGGAGTCCTCCCTGTAGAGTTAGTTTTCCGCAGGTCGAGCTGGGGGCGTCTGGTGCAGAGCGGAAATTCTCACGCTTCCGGAGCGAAACGTGTGGTCTTTAAAAGTTGCTTCTTTGTTGCAAAGTTGCAGGTTTGTTGGACAGGGCCGCTGTTCTCTGGAGCTTCTTGGTCCTTTTAGATGCAGGGAAGTCCTCTGAGGCTTCAGAGGTCGCTGGACCCTGGGGGGATGCGTCGCTGTTGCAGTTTTTCATGAAGTGGGGAGACAGGCCGGTAGGGCTGGGGCCAAGGCAGTTGGTGTCTCCGTCTTCTCTGCAGGGCTTCAGGTCAGCAGTCCTTCTTCGTCTTCAGGTTGCAGGAATCTAATTTCCTAGGTTCTGGGGAGCCCCTAAATACTGAATTTAGGGCTGTGTTTAGGTCTGGGAGGGCAGTAGCCAATGGCTACTGTCCTTGAGGGTGGCTACACCCTCTTTGTGCCTCCTCCCTGAGGGGAGGGGGGTACATCCTTATTCCTAGTAGGGGAATCCTCCAAAATCAAGATGGAGGATTTCTAAAGGCAGGGGTCACCTCAGCTCAGGACACCTTAGGGGCTGTCCTGACTGGTGGGTGACTCCTCCGTGTTTTTCTCATTATCTCCCCTGGACTTGCTGCCAAAAGTGGGGGCTGTGTCCAGGGGGCGGGCATTTCCACTAGCTGGAGTGCCCTGGGGCATTGTAACACGAAGCCTGAGCCTTTGAGGCTCACTGCTAGGTGTTACAGTTCCTGGAGGGGGGAGGTGTGAAGCACCTCCACCCAGAGCAGGCTTTTGTTTCTGTCCTTAGAGAGCACAAAGGCCCTCACCACATGGGGTCAGAAACTCGTCTCTCCGCAGCAGGCTGGCACAGACCAGTCAGTCCTGCACTGAATAATTGGATAAAATACAGGGGGCATATCTTGGTGTTTTGCTAGGGGTTTTGTTTTTGGGACAAGAAGTGTCCTTGGTGTGGTGCCCTGTCTGTCTACAGTTTTGGCACCATGCCTTAGTGGCATCCCAGTTCTTACCCTGGTACCCACCTTTGTTTTGGATTGTGTATTGGGGCCCTCCCACCTGGTCTGGTTTTGGGGGGCCTACAGAGGACTCCTTTTCTCTGTTTCTAGTGTCACCCACTTTCTCCTGGGGAGGCTTTGTAACCCCTTTCTTCTGGTCACCCCCAGTGGAAGTTTTGGTTACCCTAGTCTTGACCCAGTGGTCTGCCTTCTTTCCCAATTCTTGGGGAGAAATTGGACCTAAGTCTACCAGATACTGATGCAACTTTTCATTGAAGCAGTTACTTAAAATTTGTTCTTTCATAAACAAATTATAAAGCCCAACATAGTCATGCACCTCATTTACAGTTGCCCAACCATCCAATGTTTTCACTGAGTAGTCTACAAAATCAACCCAGGTCTGTCTCGACGATTTCTGAGCCCCCCTGAACCTAATCCTGTACTCCTCAGTGGAGAATCCAAAGCCCTCAATCAGGGTAGCCTTCATGAGGTCATAGGATTCTGCATCTTTACCAGAGAGTGTGAGAAGTCTATCCCTACACTTTCCAGTGAACATTTCTCAAAGGAGAGCTCCCCAGTGAGACCTGTTTACTTTTCTGGTTGCACGAGCCCTCTCAAAAGCTGTGAACCATTTGGTGATGTCATCAACACCTTCATATTTTGTTACAATCCCTTTGGGGATTTTTAGTATGTCAGGAGTATCTCTGACCCTATTTAAGTTGCTGCCACCATTGATGGGAGCTAAGCCCATCTCTTGTCTTTCCCTTTCTATAGCTAGGAGCTGTCTCTCGAAAGCCAGTCTTTTGGCCATCCTAGCTAACAGGAGGTCATCTTAATTGAGGCTGCCCTCAATGCTTCCAGAGTTGCTGGACTCCCCTGTGGGAGAAGCAGCATCTCTGACTATCACTTGTGGAGTCAGGGTTGGAGGAACCCTGGTCTCCCTAACTAGGAGTGGAGGGGGGAGATTGTCCTCCACTTCACTAGCTTCATCCTCTGTAAGGGTCTCTTCAGAGGGTTTATCTCTAGCAAACTCTGCCAAGAGCTCCTGAAGCTGTACTATGGTAGGGTTTGATCCAGTTTTTATCTTTTTGATTTTGCAGAGAGTCCTTAACTCTGACATCCTAAGATGCAGGTAAGTGGTGAGGTTGAGCTCCACCACCATCTCTTCTGCAATACACATTATTTCTCTAAAAGTTGGGATATTTTTTAAGAATCTAAAACTATCTCTAGAACTTAATCCAAACTTTTACAAAACTTGTAAACTCTAAAAGAAATGCTAACAGGGACTAACACAAGGCCTTAGCAGGACTTTTAAAATTTTAGAAAATTGCTAAAATTTCAAAAATCAGTTTCTAATGACAATTTTTGGAATTTTAGTTGTGTGATCAGGTATTGGCTGAGTAGTCCAGCAAATGCAAAGTCTTGTACCCCACCGCTGATCCACCAATGTAGGAAGTTGGCTCTGTATGTACTATTTCAAAGTAAGAAATAGCATGCACAGAGTCCAAGGGTTCCCCTTGGAGGTAAGATAGTGGCAAAAAGAGATAATTCTAATGCTCTATTTTGTGGTAGTGTGGTCGAGCAGTAGGCTTATCAGAGGGTAGTGTTAAGCATTTGTTGTACACACACAGGCAATAAATGAGGAACACACACTCAGACAATTCCAGGCCAATAGGTTTTTATATAGAAAAATATATTTTCTTAGTTTATTTTAAGAACCACAGGTTCAAGATTTACAAACAATACTTTAAATGAAAGGTATTTCATAGGTACTTTAGGAACTTTGAATAATCACAATAGCATGTACAGTTTTGACAAAAATGGCAAAAAGCTATTTTAAAAGTGGACACAGTGCAAAAATCAACAGTTCCTGGGGGAGATAAGTAAATGTTAAGTTCACAGGTAAGTAAAACACTTACAGGGTTCAAAGTTGGGTCCAAGGTAGCCCACCGTTGGGGGTTCAAGGCAACCCCAAGGTTACCACACCAGCAGCTCAGGGCCGGTCAGGTGCAGAGGTCAAAGTGGTGCCCAAAACACATAGGCTTCAATGGAAATAGTGGTGCCCCGGTTCCAGTCTGCCAGCAGGTAAGTACCCATGACTTCGGAGGGCAGGTCATGGGGGGTTTTGTAGGGCACCGGGGGGGACACAAGCAGGCACAGAAAGTATACCCTCAGCGGCACAGGGGCGGCCGGGTGCAAAGTGCAAACAGGCGTCAGGTTTTCAATAGAGATCAATGGGGAGACCCGGGGGTCTCTTCAACGATGCAGGTAGGCACAGGGGCTCCACGGGGTAGCCACCACCTGGGCTAGGCAGAGGGTCGCCTGGGGGTCGCTCCTGCACTAGAGTTCGGTTCCTTCAGGTCCTAGGGGGTGCAGGTGCAGTGTGGTTTCCAGGCATCGGGTTCCTTGAAGCAGGCAGTCAGGGGGGGGGCTCTGGATTTCCTCTGCAGGCGTCGCTGTGGGAACTCAGGGGGGTCAACTCTGGCCACTCACAGGCTTGCAGTCACTGGGGAGTCCTCCCTGTAGAGTTAGTTTTCCGCATGTCGAGCCGGGGGTGTCGGGTGCAGAGTGGAAAGTCTCACGATTCCGTTGGGAAACGTGTGGTCTTTAAAAGTTGCTTCTTTGTTGCAAAGTTGCATGTGATATCTTAAGAAGTCCTTCCAGATGAAATAAAGATGTTGAAAAGCACATAGTTCACAGAGAGGTTTTATTCCAATAAACAGGAGGTCCCATCCAGCCAAGATCCAACTGCCAGCTCCACTCCTCAGCTCTCTCACAACAGCATGACATCACAAGATTCTAATCCCACTCCTAGGAGTTCCACATTCCTAAGCATACTACACACCTCCCCCCTTTAACCAACAGCAAAACAAAGAGGTTAAAAGGAAAGCAACAACTACAATGGAAAATTTGAAAAAAAAAAAAATTAAAAAAAAAGAACTAATTGAACATTTTACTTTTGAGAACCACCACTCTATTGAGATTCCACATCTTAGAGTCTTCTGTTCTTACAGCATTCTTAAATAACTTCACCACCCTTACGGGCTTAGATTTATGTGTACCTCTGCCTTTGTTGACCGGGCCACGAATAAGTACCCAATCTCCTACTTTAACATCGGTTACTCGTGCTGATTTCTTTGAATCAAAATATCTCTTTCTAGCTTCTACTTTCTTCCGTTCACACTCTCTCCAGTTGTCATCTGACACAATCATTCCTGACCTTGACTCCATGTTGTTCACCCAACTGGGAGCTACTAAGGTATTTGGGTGTCTGGATCGAAGTAATTCAAAAGGCGTTTTTCCCGTGGTGGAGTGCGGGGTAACCCTGTAAGCCTCAATCCTTTTGATAACTTCTTTTTTCCAATCCATACCATTGTGTTTGGCTAACACAATAGTTTCTTTCAACACCCTGTTGAAACGCTCTACCATGCCATTGGTTTCTGGATGGTAAAGAGCACATTTCTTGTGTCGTATGGCACAGTCCGCTAAAAACCGTTCCATTTCTTTAGACACCAACTGTACACCATTATCGGTGAGGATGAATTTTGGAAACCCTTCTCTCCCAAACACCTCCTTCAGAAACTCAATTACATGCCTCGTCTCAATACCTCTGGTAAATTTGATCTCTGGCCACCTTGAAAAAACATCTATCAGCACGAGGAGATAAACGTCTACACCCCCACCACGAATGGGCCCCAGAATGTCTAATGCAACCTCTTCCCAGGGTTGGGAGGGGCGTTCCCTAATTTCCATGGGTTGAACCTTGGGTTTGACTGTTTTCTCACTCATTACACATTGCAAACACTCCCTAATAGTTCTCTCCACCTGCCTGTCCATTCCTGGCCACCAATATGTCAATCGCAAACGCCCTTTGGTTTTGGAAATTCCTTGATGACCCGAGTGGACAAGGGAAATAAGCTCCTGTCTAAGCGTGTTAGGAGGAACTAACCTCGTGCCCCTAAACAGTAGGCCGTCTTTATTTGATAACTCCCCCTTAACATGCCAAAACGTCTGTGTCTCTACACTCCCAAAATTCTTGTTTCGCCAATCTTTCTCTAGCAAGGAAAGCACTTCTACTACTGTACTATCCAAAGAGCATTCTCTCCTCCATCTCTCTTCTGTCACCACATTGTCACTGTCATCAAAACTACTCCCTCCTATTTCACACACTTTTTCACCGTCTGAATCATCATCGCTTCCCTGACCATTACCTATCAACTGCACTAACCTTGATAATGTGTCAGCAACCATGTTCTGCACTCTAGGAATGTATTTCACTTCAAAGTCAAAATCCTGTAACGATATCACCCACTTTGTGATCCTGCTTGATATCGCATCAACCCCTTTTCTCTTATATATTTCACAAAGTGGTTTATGATCAGTCCTGACTTCAAATTTGCTGCCCCACAGTAAGTTTTTAAGTTTCTTCACGGCCCAATGCACTGCCAATGCTTCTTTCTCTATAACAACTTCCCAGTATTCAATGTAGCCATTATGGAGCTGTGGAATTCGTTTTTGCCAAACTCCCAGACCATATATTTAATATAGCCACACTGTACTTACAATGTCTAAGAATAGACTTAGACACTGTAGGGGCATATTTCTCATGCAGCTATGCCCTCACCTGTGGTATAGTGCACCCTGCCTTAGGGCTGTAAGGCCTGCTAGAGGGGTGACTTACCTATGCCACAGGCAGTATTTTGTGTGCATGGCATCCTGAGGGGGATGCCATGTCGACTTTGCCTTTTTCTCCCCACCAACACACACAATCTGCAATGGCAGTGCGCATGTGTTAGGTGAGGGGTCCCTTAGGGTGGCACAACATATGCTGCAGCCCTTAGGGACCTTCCCTGGTCACAGGGCCAGGTGAAAGAACACTGGTGCTGGGGCATGTTAGCAGGGTCCCAGCACACTTCTCAGTCAAGTCAGCATCAGTATCAGGCAAAAAGTGGGGGGTAACTGCAACAGGGAGCCATTTCCTTACAGCCCCTTTTAGCGTTTAATGAAGCCCTCACCGATGTCCTTTTGGGTACATGGTCCAAACCCAACACAGGGGCCCCTGTGAATCGGACTATCGCACGCTGCCATCGGCCCGCTTCGAACGACCCTAAATTCCTGTCCTAACACCCCACGCCTGAGAGTCTTGTTATCCAGGCTTCCTCTTCTTCAGGCGCATTCCCTTCCGCACCCCCAGATAGGGAATCCAAATGACTGGAACAGTTTGGCAAGAAGTTGTTTTCTTCCTCCAGTCTCACGCTGCGGTCTGTGAACACCACATGCCTTTTGGGCTGCTATACCCACTCTTTGTGGGATACAGTTGTGCAAGTCCTGCTGCAGATACCGGAGGAGGCCTGTGCCATCATCTCCCAAGCTGTGAACGATGGGAGAGATGCAGCAAAGTTCACAATCCATTGTGCGCTGGACACAACCGACTCTATGGTCAGATCAGTTGCTACGATGGTAGCCTTACGACGCCACGCCTGGTTATGTACTTCTGGTTTTTCTGGGGATGTCACTCATGGACATGCCCTTTGATGGCTCCCGTCTCTTCGGAGACAAATCAGACTTGGCCTTGGAGAGATTCAAGGATTCCCGGGTTACGACTCGGACCCTCGGTCTTTCCTCTGCCCCTCACCCACCACAGTCCACTTTTTGCCCCTTTCGTGGCCACGGAAGTGGCTCCCTGTTGCGTCCTCAACCCAGCCACCGTGAGACGCACAGTGTTCAGCCTCTGCGTGGCCTGGCACGCGGAATCCCACATGGCCGTGGGACAGGAAACCAGAGGTCTGCCCAGTCCACCTCTGCCCCGCTGCAGCCTCCAAACCCTCCTAGTCCGTCCCCACACTCCCATCCAGTTGGTGGCAGGATACGCCATCACCTGCCCCCTTGGGAAAACATCACCACAGACAGGTGGGTTTTGCAGATCGTTCGAAAGGGCTACTCCCTCCCTTTCGAATCTGCTCCACCACCCATGCCACCTTCCTTCAATCACCTTCCAGAGGATCATTTTACGCTTCTCCGCCAGGAAGTCGCACCTCTCTTGGCCAAGGGAGCTATAGAAAAGGTCCCTGTGCCAGAAGTAGGTCGTGGTTGTTATTCCTGCTACTTTCTGATACCAAAAAAGGACAAGGGCTTACGTCCTATCCTAGACCTTCGGAACTTATCTACTTCCTCAAGAAGGAGAAATTCAAAATGTTCACCCTGGCTCAGGTTCTGTCTGCCTTAGACTCAGGAGACTGGATGGTAGCGTTGGACTTGCAGGATGCTTATTTCCACATCGCCATCCTGCCTGCCCACAGACATTACCTACGATTCGTGGTAGGTCAAGAGCACTTTCAGTTTACCATGCTCCCCTTCGGCCTTACCAGTGCCCCTTGGGTGTTCATGAAAGTGATGGCGGTGGTTGCAGCTCATCTGGGCAGGTTAGGGGTCTCAGTCTTCCCCTACCTCGACGACTGGCTGTTGAAGGACGATTCGCCCCAGAAAGTCGCCTCCCACCTTCAGACTACAGCCAACCTCCTGCACACACTGGGGTTCACTATAAACATGCCGAAGTCACACCTGACTCCCTCTCAGTTGCTCCCTTTCATAGGAGCAGTTCTGGACACAGTGCAGTTTCGGGCTTATCCTCCCGAAAAGCAAGTCCAAGACATTCAGGCTATGATTCCGATCTTTCAGCCTCGGTCTTGGTTTTGGTCAGACTGACTCTGAGGCTGCTGGGCCTCATGGCTTCCTGCATCCTGCTAGTGACACATGCCAGATGACATATGCAGGCTCTGCATGGGACCTGAAGTTCCAGTGGGCGCAGCATCAGGGGAATCTCTCCAACCTAGTCCAGATCTCGGAGGGGACTGCGAAAGACCTGCAGTGGTAGCTTTCGAATCCGCATTGGGTCCATGCAGATCCCTCTCCCTTCCCCAACCAGATCTACCTATAGTGACAGAAGCGTCACTTCTGGGTTGGGGCGGCCACATGGGAGAGGGGGAGATCAGAGGACTCTGGTCTCCGGCGGAGTCTGGGCTCCATATCAATCTGCTGAAGCTCCGGCCGATCAGGCTTGCGTTGAAAGCATTTGTTCCCTCTCTCAAATGGAAAGTGGTGCAGGTGTTCACAGACAATACTACCGCCATGTGGCACTCCAACAAACAGGGCGGGGTAGGGTCCTGGACCCTTTGTCAGGAGGCACTACGCCTGTGGACGTAGCTGGAACAGCACGGCATTTCCCTGATGCTTCAACATCTGGCGGGTTCCCTCATCCCCAGAACGGACGAACTCAGCCGTCAATCGACAGCCGATCACGAATGGTCTCTCCATCTGGAGGTGGCGCAAGGTCTCTTTCAGCAGTGGGAAGAGCCTTGGTTAGATCTGTTTCCAAGGCGCCACTCGATCAGAGACGCTTTTCGTCTCGACTGGAACTCCGGCCTCCTTTACGCCTATACCTCTTCTGCCAAGAGTTCTCAAGACAATCAGCGGGCCTAAGTCATCTTGGTGGCTCCGGACTGGGCATGGAGAGTATGGTACCCAGAGCTATTGAGCATGTCCATCAATCCTGCACTCAGACTGCCGCTTCGGGCAGATCCTCTGTCACAGCAACAGGGGACGGTTCTTCACCCGAACCTGTCCAACCTCCGCCTTCATGCGTGGAGATTGAGCGGTGCCAGTTGAAGGCTTTTGCCCCTCCACCCGAAGTCTGCAATGTTATCTTGGCAGCCAGGCGTCCATCAATTAAAACTGTATACGTCTGTCGTTGGAATCAATTTGTGGCATGGTGTTCCAACAAATCTGTTGATCCCCTTTCCGCCCCTCTATCCGAGGTTCCTTCTGTTCATTCATTCTTTAGCCCAGCAGGGCTCTGCTTTGGGCACCCTTAAAGGGTATTTATCTGCCATTTCGGCCTTTCTTAGGCTACCTGATCAGTCCTCAGTCTTTAAATCACCTATTGTGAGTAGATTCCTAAAAGGGCTCACCCATTTATTTCCTCCCACTCCATTTATCATGCCTCAGTGGACCTTAATCTTGTACTTACTTATTTGATGTGTACCCCCTTTGAGCCAATGCATAATTGTCCCTTGCGGCTCCTCACCTTCAAAACTGTCTTTCTGGTCGCTACCTATGCTCGCAGAGTGAGTGAGCTTCAGGCCCTTTCCTCAAAACCTCCATACTTATCTGTGCACCCTGACTAAGTAGTGTTGCGTACTAGGGCTTCCTTCCTTCCTAAGGTGGTTACACCTTTTCATGTAGGCCAGTCCATCACTCTGCCTACTTTCTATGCACCCCCACATCCTTCCAATGAGGAGGAGAGACTCCACCGTCTAGACCCAACAAGAGCGTTGGCGTTCTACCTCAATCGTACTAAAGATTTCCGGGTGGACGATCAACTCTTCATTGGATATGAGGGTGTGAAAAAAGGGAAGGCAATGCAAAAGCGGACCATCTCTCGATGGGTGCTTCTTTGCATCAAAATGTGCTACGCCTTGGCCAAGAAGCAACCCCCTGAGGACTTGCTTGCTCATTCTAACAGAGCAACTGCTGTTTCCACTGCGTTAGCACGCGGAGTTCCTGACCTGTATATCTGCCAGGCAGCTATGTGGGCGTCCCTGCATATGTTTGCTAAGCACTGCTGACTGGACAGTCAGGTCTGTCGGGACAGCTATTTTGGTTGTTCGGTCCTGCAGGACTTCCTAGTATGATTTTGGTTCGCAGCCCACCACCGACAATGGCATTGCTTGGGTATCTATTCTAAGGTAAGGAATCTGCAACTAGAAGTCTCTATCAGATGTACAAGTTACTTACCTTGGGTAACAAAATATCTAGTTTAGACATATTCTAGTTGCAGATTCCTTACCGCCCACCCATCCTCCCCGCTTGAGAACTGATTTCTAGGGACAGGGATTACCCCTTTCAGGTCCTTAGCTCTAGTGCACCATTCTCTGTGTTCTTGGCGGCTCTGCGCTTTGGCGTGGAAAGTAAGAAACTGACGTCACTGCGCGAGGACGGCGTCTATATACTACTCCCGACCTGATCACGGCGACCACGACGCAAACGACGCCCGTGGAGTTCACCAACGCCACCTGCCGATGCGCAAGGGTATTGCTTCAAGAAAAATCTCCGGATCCAGTCTGACGCCTGGGGGAAATTCTAAGATAAGGAATCTGCAACTAGAATATGTCTCTACCAGATATTTCTTTACCGAAGGTAAGTAACTTGTACTTCTGTTATTGTCTGTTTAGTCAGACCAAATGCACATGTTATATCCTGAATATGTACCTTAGGGCAGCCATGATTTTGAGTTCTCGCCTACAGATAGCTTCTGTGATTGAACACCTATTGTCTGCAGTGTAATAATACATTGAGGCGGTTGGGTCAACCCTTTGCACAAGATTGGATGTCTTTAATAGCTATTTCAGTTCAATGTTCTTTATTTGATCAGTTTCTCCCTTTTACTTATTTTTGTTCCTCTTTTGGAGCATAGCTTCTTTACCATCGTTTGGACTGTAAGACCTGTATCCCTCCACTCCAGACATCAGGGAATTAATTTTTTGTCTGTTAGCACTCCAATGGAACACATGTCTTTCTTCTCTCTCTGCCCCACCTGTTCATCACTCCATATATATATATATAAAAAAAACTACTGGTGATCTCCAGTAGGTAGTTATAGTTGGGACCTAGTTCCCACAGGAAGAATGTTTTTTGTTTTGCCAATAACTTTGGTGCCACTTGACAAATCTTCAGGATATTTTGTAAACTTATACTTTAGTTGGTTCAGCTGCTGTTTTGAAAGTTTCAAAGTGATCGTTCGAGCGAGGCTCAAGGAAAAGGGGGATCCCAAAATACATTTTCCCCATTGATTTTCCTATAGGGACTTTAAACACAACTACAGCCTGAACCGCTGGATGGAATTACACCAAATGTGGCAGAAAGCGAGCTGTTGGTCCAGAAAGCGAGCTTTTTGTGATTTGGTGTAAATCCGTTCAGTAGTTCTTGAGATATTAGAATTTTTAAAAAATATAGCTAACTAGGGATGCAGATCCTCTGCGGATCCAACTGTCCCCGTTCTGATTGATATCTGTTTGGCTGCCAACAGTTCAGTAAGGGTGTTTTGCCAGCCATTTTGGGACTCTGCTTCAGCATGGCGGGGACTGTATTAGAATTCAGAGCAGGGTCCAAAACTCAAGACAGACATCAGCAATTGGGTACACAGAGCAGAGTCATTTATCAGAACCACATGAGTCAGCAGAAAGAGCCCAGTGAGCACAGTGGGGCTGCAGCGTCCACAGTTCTGATGGTATCCAGGGTAATCTTTCCCACCGTTGCCTGGACTACAGTGGCGTAATGCTGCATCTTTCAGTATAACCTGCAGCCTTTTTTGAAGTGTCTGCTGCGCTATTAAAATCTCCCTTAACAAGCAAAATCCCCCTAAATGAAATGCTTTGTATATATGTTTTTAATAAACTGACATGTCACTCAGTTCTAAACTCGTAAAGGTGTGCCAGTGACCATGAGTAAGGGTCCAAATCAGTGTGAAAATCAGTAGGTGAGGGGAAAGTGGTCTGTTAGGAACGACGTTCTGAATCTTTTTTAATTTCACACTAACAGTTCCCATACTACTAGTTACCTTACCTCAGATTCGCTGAGCCCCGCCCCTATTGCACTCATGATAGCTCTAATACTTTTTGAGCACTTCGATCTCTCTTGAAAATATGTGGAAATATTATCAAACTATATGTTGGATAAAAAGGCAGTCTGCAGTAAAAAAAAAAAAAAATGAAGATTAATCCGGAGTACCGATGACGTACAAAGTAAATTAGTACATCTTTGTTGACAAAAAAATCATCACTTGCTGTATTTATTTTTTACAATCCTAAATGTATAGAAGCGAGATGACTGAAATGAGCAGGGTCTCTCTCCCACTCATGCAATTTTTTTCACCCCCTCCCAATATTCTGGTGTTAAAGTGTCTGTAGCTGGGTCCCACTTTTTTCTCTTCAGCCACCGTTCCCTAATGCTGGGGGTCTCACGCCCTGGCGTACCTTACTGCTGCTTACCTTTGCTTGTCTGTCTGTTACGTAGAATCCACATTTGCTTGCAAGTTATAGTTAGCTCAGTAAACTAAAATTGGTGTTTTTTGTATTTTTTTGTACTTAAACCGTAGTTTTTACCCTATTTCAAAACCGAATTATAACATCAATTTAACATGTGATTTTTCCAGTGTATTATTATATTATTATATATATATATATATCTATATAGTGGTCGCCAGTAGGTACATTTAGGGCCTAGTTGACTTAGGGAGAGCATTTTATGTTTTGCCAGTAACTTTGGGGCCGCTTGACAAATCTTCACAGAATTTTCAAAACTTATACTTCAGTCAGTTCAGCTGCTGTTTTGAAAGTTTTGGGGTGATCCATCAAGCTGGAGGCCGAGAAGACGTGGGAGTCGCAAAACACATTTTTCCCACACATATTCCCATAGAGATTTTGAACACAACTACAGCCCGAACTGCTGGACGAAATTACACCAAATTTGGAAGAAAGCTGGCTCTTGGTCCAGAAAGCATGCTTTTTGGAATGTAATGTATGCAGATTTGTAGAGCGCCCTGCCCCTCAGGAGGGTATCCTGGCACAGAGCAGGAGTGAGTCCAGGCCCACGTAGGACCTAGTGGGAATAATTGAAAACCCAGGTCCTCAGTTTCTTTCAGAACTCAAGAAATGAGGAGCAGCAAGTCTTTCCATCCTTTAGGAGTGATGTAGGAGAAGGCTTGACAGCCAGATCCGGTTTTCCATATGCATGGGATTTGTGCAAGTAGGAGTCTGGATGAGCATAGGTCTTAGGAAGTTTTGTGTAAGCAGATATCCTTTTTGAGGTATGCTGAACCAGTGTTAGTGTCTGTAAAGTGTGGGTGAGGAGTTTGAATTTTTGTTTGTGAATGGTGAGCCAGTGGAACTCCTTCAGGTGTGATGTGAACGCAGCATGGAAGATAGAGAGTGATTCTGGCCACCAAGTTCTGAATGCTATGCAGCCTTCAAGTCAGTTTTTTGTTCATGCTGGCATAGGAGGTGTTAACATTGTCCAGCTTACTTGTGACCAGGGCATGCAAGGCGGGTTTCTTGGTGCTGATTGGGAGTCATTTGAAAATATTCCTCCACATGCTTCATGGAAGCATGAGGTGGTGACAGCATCGACTTCGGCAGTCATGTTGAGTTTGCTGTCAGTCATGATCCTAAGGTACTATACGTGGGTGATGGGTGTCAGTCCTAGGTCTGATGTCCACCAGGTAGAGTCCCACAGTGATGTGCTCTTCCCGAAGATTACAATTATGTTTTTGTCGGTGTTCAGCATTAGACAGTTGGTCTTCATCCAATGGCCGATTTCAGTCTTACAGGCATTGAACTTGAACCAGGTACTGGGCGGTTTGTCTGTTGGGAAGATAATGAGTTGCTTGTCATTGGCAAAGGAGAGGATGTTGACATTGTGAGAGTGTATGATGCTGACTAAAGAGATCATGTATGCGTATCAGTAAATTAACCTTTATATAAAAGTGCCAAAATTCCCGCTTTTGCATAAACCAGTGGCTGCGCCTCCATTAGGGCGGAGGAGGGTCATTCCACCCTCCAGCGCCAGCAGCGGCAGCTGCAAACCTTTTACCAAAAAATGATAATAAACTGTGTTGAACTGTTAAACTGTGTTTATTATCATTTTTTGGTAAAAGGGGCGGGGTCACAGGCTGTGATGAGTACTGTGGGGGAGTGCACAATGCGCATGTATGTTTGGCCGGCCATCTTGGGCCAGCCAAAGACACATGCACAGCAGGCTCTCTCCAGCCCAGCAAAACAGTTGCAGGGCTGGAGAGGGCATGCACAGGCTCTCAGTCTGTCTGGGAGCACCGTGGCTGGGCAATTCTGCTTGCCGCGACTGGCATAACCATGCATATACTTTCATAGTTTGGCACGTGCACTTTAAAGGCCAGACCAGTTGGCTGAGCCAATGCTTCTTTCTCTATTAGCTACATTTCACACCTCCCTGAAGAATCCTCTATCTTGGTTTGGAGGACAGGGACCAATGAGGTTAGGAATGTGCGCCCCTCCCCAAAGGGAGTGGGCGCAGGAATGGTGTAGCTACCCTCAGGGATAGTAGCCATTGGCTACTGCCCTCTGACCCCTGTAATGCCCCTAAATCCAGGATTTAAGGTCACCCCTGAACCTAGTTCACCAGATTCATGGTGACCTCAAGACAAGAAGAAAGAATAAGTACTGCTAGGCTGAACCCCCAGCAGTGAAGACTCCAGACAACAACCGACTTGGCCCCAGTCCTACCAGCAGCTTCAAGGACTCTGCTACCAAAAGGCAATGCATCCTGCAGGACCAGTGACCTCTCCAGACCACCAGAGGACTACCTACCCACCAGAGGACCAAGACCTCCTGAGGACAGTGGCCCTGTCCAGAAGAAACCCTCCAAAAGAGCTCCAGAACTGCCCCTGATCAGCGAGTCATGCCCACTCTGCACCTGACACCCATGGCCCGAGTCCAGGTGGCCCACCGGTCCAGAGTGGGTCTCCAGGCAATTCCGACCTTGTGTCCACCCTGGACTGTCCCCTCATGGCCAACACTACGATGCCCGCAGGCTAAATCAGGAGGACTCCCCTGACCGCAAGAGACCTGGGCGAAGATTCCCGTCACCTAAAGGTACCGCTGCACCTGCTGCCCCCTGGCCTTGGGGAATCTGACCCTTCGTCCAGTGACTTTCAGCAGGCAGCCCTCCTCCTTGTCCAGCCTGTGGTTTCCCAAAACCGACCCCCTGGACCCAGCCTGCAGCATCTTTGTGACCCCTGGGGTCACCCTATTGAAAAGCATTGGGAGGCCAACTCTGTGTTTGCACCCTGCACCGGCTGCCGCTGAGAGTGTTTGTTTGGTGCTGACCTGTGCCACCCCTGGTGCTCACCTAAACCCCCAGGCCTGCCCTCCAAAGTCGCAGGTACTTACCTGCTAGCAGATCTGTTTCCCAGTGCCCCCAGTCTCCATAGGATCCCATTCTAAGTCCAACTTCAAGTTTGACCTCTGCACCTGGCCAGCCCTGTGTTGCTGGCGGTGTAAATTTGGGGTGATCCTGGGCCCCGACCAGTGAGCATCCTATTCCCCGAAGTCTGGAACTGTAAGTCGAGTACTTAACACAAAACTGTATGCCAATGTTGTGCAGTCTGTCAGTAAGGCTGTGGTGAGAGACCATGCTGAATGCGGCTGAGAGGTTGAGGAGGATCAGAGCTACAGTTTCTCATTAGTCAAGGAGGGTTTGGATGTCGTTTGTGGCGGCGATCAGTGCAGTCTCCATGCTTTGTTTGGCACGGAATCCTGATTAAGATGTGTAGGAAAGTAGCATCTTTCTGACATAGTTTCCTCCACTTTTTGCCCGTTGTCAGTGTGTTTAGGGTGTAGTACACTGGGATCCTGATAATCAGGACCTCAGTGTCTGTGCCCTTTCCTTTAAATTTGGTTGCTGGTAATCTCTTACACCCCACAATTGGCATACTGGTGCCACACATGTAAGTCCCTAGTATAAGCTACTTGGGTACTCAGGGCATTGGTACACCATGGGTCTCCCATGGGCTGCAGCATGTATTATGCCACCTATGGGAGCCCATGCAAACTGTGTCTGCAGGCCTGCCATTGCAGCCTACGTGAAATAGTGCATGCACCTTTCACTTTAGAGATGAGGCTTGCCTTATATTGCGATCATTGCACTGGACACTGTAAGTCACCCGCTGGTAGGCCCTTCAGCCCAAGGGCAGGGTGCATGTTCCTGAGTGTGAGGGTAGCCGTGCAAAAGCAGAGGTACCCCTACAAACCCCAGACTCCATTCCCTAGGCTTTGTAAGTGCAGGGAAGCCGTCTTAATTTATGTATGGGTCACTGGTGAATACGAGTGGTCCAACTACATAATGTTTCTCCAAACATTGGCATGTTTGGTATCAAACATGTTGGAATCATGCAACAACACTGATTCCAGTGTTAGTTGCATGATACCATGTACTCTGGGGGTTCCTTAGATGATCCCCTAGTTCTGCCTGTACAGCTTTGCTGGGTCTGCCTGACAGACCACGCTGCTGCAGACCCCTAGACACTGTTCTGCCCTCCTGCTGCTGAGCCTAACTCTAGCAGGGGAAGGTGGGACAAAGGATTTCCTGTAGCATAGAGGTGTAACCATCTCTCCCTTTGAAATGTATTTCTCTGGGCTAGATTTGGGTGGCCTCTGAGCACCATCAGACTGCTTTGAAGGGCTTGTTTGGTGCCCTCCTTTCATAAACCAGTTTGCACCAGTGCAGGAACCCCCAGTTACCCACTCTGGTGAGAAACCACACAAAGGTGAGGGGAGTGATCACCCCCTGCCCAGTTCCTCCCCTAGGGAGGTGCACAGAGCTCTGCCAGGTGGCCGGTTGATCCTGCTATTTTGGAAACAAGATAGGTAGAGGCCCCTGGGAGTATCTGTCTGGTTATGCCAGGGCGATTAAGTTATTGACGCCCTCTGATAGGTGGATCACAGCAAATATTGACCAACCCCCTCTTAGGGTTACTTAAGGGCTTCCCCAAGGGTGCTTCCTCAGATTCATCGAGCAAGACTCTCCAAGGAACTCTCTGCAAGACATCTCCTGCTCCTGGGCTCCAGAACTGCTGCTGGTCTGCTTCTGAAGTGATACAAGACTGTATCCAGTTGGGAAGACTGTCACCGGAATATTGGTTCTCCAGCTCCTGCATGATTTCTTCAATATTCATGTCTGTGCATCCTCCAGGGTCACAGGGACTCTGCTTGCATCCAAGAAGCAGGAAAGAAGTTCCCTTGGAGCGAAGGAGCCACTGCCCTGCACCCACATGTATCTCAAGATGACAACGACCAGCTGGTGGATTCTGCTGTCCTATGGCCTGCCCTGACTCCTCTCCAAGAGTGGAGTCACTAGGACCTTGCTGGTCCTCAAAAACCTACAATCTTGCTTGCAACAACTATTTGCATTTGCCAAGGCTTGTTGGTGGTCCTGAGGGCCACTGACCCTCCTGCAGTCCGGTGACAAATGTGGGACAGCTCGTGGGCGACACCAAGGATCTCCTGCATCAGCTGGACTTCTTCCTTCACTGTCCGCAGGAGCTTCACCTCCAAGAGGGTGGGCATTGCCTACCTGCACCACCTGGACATCTCAGAGTGGTCTGGACACTGTCCCCTTCTTTTAAGGTTTTTCTTGTCCGGAACCCACCCTTGGGTTCCACCGACTTGGTCCATAGGTCGCGCCAGCAGCTGGACAAACGAGGCTCCCACTGACTCCAATGAACATTTCTGACGTCACACCGCTATGCACCTGGGCTCCCTGGTGTAGGTACTGCAGTGTTCTGGGTATCTACAGGTGGGGATATTATCCAACCGTCTTTGCGCCAACTGGTTTCCTCGGGGTCCACTGGGAAGGGCCCAGGATCCATAAAAATCCAAACGCAACAGTCCTGTGTTAGCCTATGTGACACCGTGCTCAATAACAATTCTGCACCCAGGCACCTGTGAGATTTCTGGTACTTATCTCTGGAAGTTTCTTACTCCCCTAGCTCCTGGGATTCTAACACACTTAGCTTGGTTGTTCACCTCCATTATTATACCACTTTCTTAGTGTATGGTTTGGCGGTCCCATGTATTTCTGTGCTTTTCCTGCTTGTTGCTGAATGTATATTCTGTGTGTGTATATATCTCTAGGTGGAGCTATACCAATGTTAGCAATAAGTAGTGTTGTAATAAAGAATACTTTATTTTTGCAACACCTGGTGTGGTTCTTTCTAGTGGGACAGTCACTGGCTGACTATTGTGGTATTGCAAGTGCTTTATAGTCCTCCTGAGTATACTTTTGCTGCTCACCACAGCTACCTCTAGAGAGCTTTCAATATCTGGACACCTAAACAATAGCACTAAGGGTTGCTTGGACTCAGTATAGAGTGCCACATCATAGGTGCACAACATAAACTGAGCCAACCTCCTACAAGATACATCGACGAGGTGGTTCAGTTCAAGATGTTTGGTGAGTTGTTGGTTGATGGCCTTCTTGAGTACCTCAGCTGAGTAGGGGAGCAAGGCAATTGGTCTGCAGTTTTTGAGATCATTGGGATCAGCAGAGGGTTTCTTTAGAAGTGGTCTGACCTTGGTGTGTTTCCATTTTTTGGGCATGGTTGATGTGGAGATGGAGGTGTTGAGGATGCTGCTGAGTTCTGTGCTGATTGGGTTGGGTCCGGGGTGGAAGAGACGGTGGTGTCAGGGGTCGGTAGGTCCCCCAGAGTGGATGGAAGTCATGATGGATGCAGTGGCGTGGATGTTACGCAGGGACCATGTGGTGATCATGTGGCTGGTGTACGTTGTTTGGTTGGGGTCGTCAAGGGCGAGAGAAGCGGGTTGGGGGTCGACGTTGTTGTATATGGTGGCGATCATGCTTTGGAAGTAGTCCACGTGGGACTGCTGTTGGAGAATTCCTTGGCTATGTTGAAGAGTTGCTTCATGTGGTTGGCTGCGGCATTGATGCAGGCAGTGATGCCTGTCCTGTTGGCTTCCTTGATGCGTAGGTCATAGTTGTTGAGGGCTGCTGTGAAGATGGTTCCGTCAGAGTGTTTTTTGGTGGTGCGCCATCTTTTCTCAAGATGGTAGCAGTTGCGTTAGATGGTTCTGAGGTGTACCACCTGGTGTGTTTCGAGAATTTGCAGGTTTTTGCTGATTGTCGTGGTGCAACATTGTCGGTGATCAAGCTGAGAAGTTCTGGACTGCTTGGTTCAGGTCTTCTGAGACTTTGGGATGGTTGGAGCTTGAGGGCCTGTATCGACTGGGTCTCGGTTATCCTGCTCCACCAGTGGTGGAGGTAGCTGGTTGCATGGCCATATTCTGTTTGACGTCAAAGATGGTGAAGTAGATGATGGCATGGTCTGTCCAGGTGAGGTCAGCAACGTGGCTGTATTTGACTCTGTCGCTGTAGGAAAAAATGGCATTCAGTGTGTGTCTGTCCTTGTGCGTGCGCTTGGTGACCAGCTGGGTAAGGCCAATGTTGTTTGGGTTCTCCAGAAGGGTGGTGGTGTGGGTGTTGTTGGGGTCCTCAGTGTGGAAGTTGAGATGTAGAGTAGGGTGTAGTAGTTGGAGTCGATGGCTATGGGGGTGATGAGGTTTGGGATGGCTTTGCAGAAGGCTGGTTAGGGTCCTGGGGGTCTGTAGGCAAGGGTGCCTCTTAGCGTGGTCTTGGCTTTGGTCTGTGGTTGGACGTTGAGGTGTTCCATGAGGTCATTGTTGTTTGTGCTGCAATGGATAGTTTCCTTGAAGGTGATGCCTCCATCTGTATTGTTGGCGCATTCTTAGTGTGTCATCTTGTAGCCATCTGGGGTAGCAATGGTGATGTCGGGTTCAAGGAGGCGTTGAGCCATGTTTCTGTAATGAAGGCGACGCCAGGGGAGGGGATGGTGTCCCAGATTTCTGTGGCATGTCTGCAGAGGGAGTTGGTGTTGAGCAGGATACGATCCAGGTTGCACGTAGTCCTGGGGTCGACCATGGGGCGGTGGGTTCCAGTGTGGGCCGGTGGTCCTGTCAGTCAGTGGTGGCAGGTGAAGTTTCCTTTAGTCTGTTCCTTTAGTTGATCCTGAGGTGGATGTGAGGCAGTGGTTGTTTCAGGGTTTGGGTCGAGGGTTCAGCTCCTCGGAGTAGTAGCAGCAGTTGAGAGTAGGACTAGGGGTCCGATGCAGATGGGCTTGCCTTTGGCGCACCAAAGGTGCATGTGTGCATAACGGCCTACATAAGTAGTCCTGGGAGGTGGGAATGGCAAACAGGGAGGCGGGAGGGTGGAGAACGTGAACAGGAGGGTGTGGGATGAAAACAGCGGGAGCAAGTGGGGTGGGAGCAGCGGCAATGAGATATCAAACCAGAAATGAACGCAATAGTAAGCTTAACAGTAACCAAAATAAGATACCAAAATCAGAAATGAAAGCAATAATCAATGTACCAGTAACTAAAATCAGACACCAAAATCAGAAATGAAAGCAATATTAAACGTAACATGAACAATGACAGGTGCTCAAATGGAAAAAGAGACAACACAGTGCTGGACAAAATAAAGATAGAAGGAGTTAAGGCAGGTGGCTCAGGGCGAAGCTAAGCGGATCTACCAGCTGCGGTCTCGAACTGCAGGCACACAGGGCTGGATGTGCAGTCCTAGTCATGAGGAGCGATCTGGCAGCAGGTGAGCTGCGCACAAGATCAGGGGTCAAGGGATACTTAATAATTATAAACATGCCTGGGAAGAGTTTTTGTGACACACACCTAGCATAAAGTGTGTACCCAAGTTCCTACCTTTTTACTCCTTCAATACATAGGCTTGTGTAGAGGTGATGTACACACATTGGGAAACAGTAATGGTCACTTGAAATAAAGTGAATCTTTACTGTTTGTGATATGGCATTATCACCTTTGGGATAAAGTATCTGCATCATAAAGTACATACTTTTAGTTAAGCATGACTCTTCTTTACTGCCTCTCATCGGTGATGCACACATCTTATTTTGCATGTCTAATTGTCACGTGTATTTGGCAATCAGAGAATCTTCATTTATTCCATATCTTGTTTTGTATGTCTGATAGTCAAGTATATATGGCAACTGGAGAATCATCATTTTATTGCAACATTTACTACAAGTCTTTTCCAGGGCAAGAGTTAACTCAAAAACAGTTGGACCTAGTATCCGTTCTTCTTTAGTGGATTGCTGTGGGACGTTTCAGTTGCTTCTGTATCTGTTTATAGTTTACTCACCATTCAGTGGAATGTTGTTCCTCTTCTTCTTTTCTTCCAAATGCTGGTCTCCAAGATGTTAGCTGGGATCAATGGAAGGAAATTTTTGAAGTGTATTTGGATGTCACTGAGGGTGATGTTTTCTTCCAAGAGAAAAAAAGTATGCTTTGTTTCAGCATTGCCTAGGCCCAGAGGCCAGGAAGATTTTCATGCACTTTATACTCGCTATATATAGGAGATCATTCTCCCAGTAAATTAAGTGATCCCCAGAGGATTCACCAACTGCCTGAGCTGAGGCTTGCAGCCTCAAGCCCTCAAGGGTGGAACACTCTTTCTGCACTTTGCAGAATTCCCCCTGGTGTGCCCACTGTCAACTTACCAGCCAGCAAGTTCAGGCAGGTTACCTGGGGTGGCAGTGTCATCCCCAGTTGCCCCGGGGATCACCTCCTCAGGGACCCCATCAACCTCCAGCATGGGAACCTCAGGGACTGGTTTTCACACACCTCTTGCCCCGCTCTGTGGCAGTTGTCTGGGCCATTGTTCGAGGCTCTAGAAGCCCTTGAGTCCCTTCCTGTGCAGCAATGGACCCTGTGGTCATACAGATGCACTCAAGCAATCTAAATCCTAACAATTCCAGGTGAGACACAAGGTCTACCTTCTTCATGGCAGTATACTCCAGTTTGTTGCTTAGCAATCAATCTACAGTCATGGCATGGCTCACAACAACTTTTAGAGAATTTTAGACACTCCTGCCCCCCATAGATGGCTCTCTCAGTTGTCTGCGACTACAACTTGGTGGAAAGTGTTCGGTAGGACCTGCTCTGCAGACACCACCTGACTGTAGTCCCAATGGCTCCTGTGTCTGGGGGTGAATGTTTGACATAGTTCAGCATTCTGATAATCATCTTTTTGTGTTCCTATAATCGCCCTAAGAGGAAAGAGTATGCCTAGATGTGGGTCCCGTGCTCAGTGCGCCACTGGTTTCAAGCTAGCCTGGCTGGTGAGAGTTGATACCCCAAAACCGGACCCAAGATGCTTGTTTCTGGTCCAGGGAGGACCTGGCATGTAAGTTTGAGCTGGCCTATTCTCATGAGGAGCAGGGTCAAGACTGATTTGCATATGGCTGGGGCTAATCTGCAGTTGCATGGTGGGCAAAAAAACATTGGATTGGGATGCAGCCCAAAGCGATTGCTAATGGCTGAGATTAATTCAAGGATTCCATCCATCACCTTGTTACTTTTAAAGTAAGAAAATGCCTAAAAGCAGCATATTCGGAATTGCAATTTAAAATCCAACTTCACCGTAAGTTGTGATTTTAAATTGTGATCCCAGAAACGCCAAACTCGAAAGATTTACCTCTTTCAGATTGCGAATTACACTTATAAGATGTAATAAGGTAATCCTGATCTTATCCTATGGGAGATATAGGCTTTGCTGTAGTAAAAAACGACTTTGGGAGTTTTTCACTAGCAGTACGTGAAAAACTAAATAGTACATGTCCCTTTTTTTAATTCATTGCACCCTGCCTTCTGGGTTGTCCAGGGCCTACTATAGGGATGTCTTATATGTATAAAAAGGAAAGGTTTGGGCCTGTCAAAAGTGTTATTTTGCCAGGTCGACAGGGCAGTGTCAAACCGCACACACAGGCTCATCAGTGGCAGGCCTGAGATATGAATAAAGGGCTACTTAAGTGGGTGGCACAATCAGTTCTGCAGGCCCACAAGTGGCATTTCAGCACATGTAGTGACCTTTATTAGGGACTTATAAGTAAATTAAATATGCCAATTAGGGATAAGCCAATGTTACCATGTTTAAGGGAGAGAGCACATTACCACTGGTTAGCTGTGGTAAAGTGCAGTGAGTTCTAAGAACCAGCAAAAATGAGGTCGGAAAAGTGGAGGAGGTATGCAAAAGGTTGTGGGGAAGACCACCCCAAAGCTGTCAGGTCTAGCACTAAATCATTCTGCATGATCATAGCCGTAATAGCAGCATTTCTTCATTTACCTGCTTCAAAACTCCAGCTGCATCCTCTGAAAGTCTCTGAACTTAAGTGGATAGACATCAGATATTCACATCATTCATTGCCACACCTATAGAAGGAATCATAGCACCTAATATATCTAAAACAACCTTTCCAAACATGCTTATCACTCTATTTAGGTTCACTGCTTCATTGATTTCATTTATAAGATAAACTCTAGGAAACACAAAAGCAAGAAAAGAAGAACCAGTCCAATTTGCAATAAGTTACAATAAGCATTCTTTCTACAAATATTATAAATTCCTCTCAAGATTGGCTCTCCACTAAATAAATAATTTCCACTCACCTTATAGATTCTTTCACACATACTTTCTCCTGCACTTTGTACCTTAACATTTTTCATAGGTCATATACATACCATACACAACTCAACTAAATGCTCCAGCTCCATCCTCAACCTACGATGTATATTCAACAGTCCAAAGTCTTCCTCCTTTATTTGTTCATCTACATCCTTCTGCTCTCTGATTCCTTATGATTTTAACTTCTCTCTCATATTCTCCAATGAACTAATTTCTTCTCTGGTCAAACCACACCCATTCTCCTGGTTAGTAGTTTTAGAGCCATGTTCGGTTTGTGTAATCTCCTTTTAAAATGTACTGTATTTAATACCACAATTATCCTCTCTTATTGGAAGATTTTCCAAAAACACATTGAAATCAGTTATATAAGGGGAAAAAATTCATCATTATTATTATTAAATATAACAACACACACATTACAGGACATAGAATAGGATATCAGAAGCTGCATATTCCCTCACTAACAGAAGTAGAAAATTCCTTTCACTCTATTTGTGTGAGCAACGCAGATCCACAGCAGCACTCCTGTGCACCTAACTGCAGTCATCAATATCACATGGTAAAGTCCCTTCCACCTCTCTTCCACCTCTTTGAATCAATTCTTCCTGATGTGTTTCCAGGAGAGTGTGGTACACGGAACTCTTGGGCACCAGTCTCTGATCAGGCTGTGTCCGGAGGATCTTCTGTTTCAGCAACAGGACAGGATTCTGCACCCAAACCTGCACAGTCTACACTTCCATGCGTGGAGACTGAGGGGCAGCAGTTGACTTTGTTCGATCTACCACCCGAAGGTTGTTGCCACACACACACCCGTCTATGAACTCCATTTACCCAGATTTAATAAAGGTTTGACATATGTTCCCTCCCAAAACGTTTGCAATGCCACAGTGGGACCTTAATTTGGTTCTGAAGTGCCTCATGGGAACCACCTTCAAGCCAATGCACAGCTACTCATCGTGACGGCTGACTAAAAACTGTCTTACAGTGATCACTTCAACTCATTGCATGAGTGAACTCTAGATTCTCTTGGTGCAGCTGCCCTGCACCACATTTAAATGTAGTGTTGAGCATCAGGGCTTCCTTTTTGCCAAAAACCTGACCCCCTTCACTTTCAGGCAATCCATTACAATCTTCCCAGCATTCTTTGCTCTGCCTAACCCCTTGAAGGAGGAGAGAGTACATCGATCAGAAAGAGCTTTCAACTTTTACATTATCAAAGACCATAAGTAACTGACATTGGCTCAGCGGTGACATTTAGTTGCGGCTCTGCTCAGTCACTTTCTGGGCAGAACAGGACCAATGCAATGCCACACTGCACCACCTCAATGCATGTGGGAGCACTGCTGTGAAAACTTCCAGATCTAGTCTGGCACTTGGGGAATATATTCACGATGTGAGGAACCTGCAGTTCGATAGAATATCCACATAATGAGTGTTACTGAAGGTAAGTAACATGTTCTGTAGGTTTAAGCTTAAGCATATAGAAGCATAAGGTGGTCATCCAGGAATGTTGATAGTTTGTTGGAACCAGTGCTTTCCAGGAGTTTTGCTTGGGTGGGTAGGAGTGTGATTGGGCGGTTACTAGGTGCATGATGAGAGCATGGTAGATTTAGGACTATAAAGTATGCTTTGCTGAAACAGAGCTGTCTGTAGAGTTGTTACAGCATCTACTGGTATTCCATTCCACTCCACTGAATGCTTTGTGAATGGCTCAAAATATCCTGCATGCAATTCTTTGATCAGAACAGAGCCATAGAATGAACACATGGCAGTGGAGATGAGCTTCTGCTTTTTCTGCTGTAATGATATACTTGTCCCTTTGATGTGCAACCTCTGCAGTTTATGGTATTAACTTTTGGGGGCACATGACTGAGCAGAGTTTTTGAAGTCTATCCTTCTGGCACGCTTCTGTCTGGCTTTACCTGTACACTGATTCAGCAGCTACAGAAGATTTCTTGGTATGTTCAAGATATAGCAGTTGTCTGTCTATTGTATGTGGTTGACTGATGCAAAACCTCTGTGAAAGGGGATACAGTGTGTTCATTATGATGATCAGGTACTTGACCTTCTCATTTGGGGAGAGGGTGGCAGTCCTTATCTACTATCTCAAGCCATGTGAACACTAGAGTGTGTTGACTTTCCTCAAATTTAGAACCACAGTTTTAGATGCCATAAGGCCCAGGCAGCTTTGATTTATCCATCAAGGCACACCTCCAAAAACGTTTGAAATATGTTGTTTCTGAGAACCGGCTCCCAGATGGAGGTGGTTTTGTGTTTCCTCTTCATGCATCTAGAATTGTAGAGAGTGTAGTTTGAAGAGGTAGTCTGCATTAGAGGGGTCTGCTTCACTTTGAACAGCGGAGCTGATCTAGTGCTGACGCCCTGCAAGTTGCTTGTTACACTTCTTTTGCTTAACTAGGCCTCACCAATAGTGAGATGAAAGTTTCTTTTTTTTTTTTTTTTGGTTGATGATCAAAGATTTGATCAATTTAAGTGTAGTTCCAGATGCTCCCATCCATTTTATACTGTGTTCAGAACTAATTGTGTGAGCACTGTAATGTAGGTGGACAGCAAGTACAGATGGGTTTAAGCTGCTAACTGGTGATCATGCAGTGTTATGAAACGGCAGATGCTTTCAAAGGTGGTCCAGTGATCCAAGAGCTGTTTCCAAATTGTTGAGTGTGGAGAACAAAGCTGGTCTCCATGATATATTTGGTACTTTTATTTTATTAATGCAGTTGTCTGTGAATAATAACCTGTTTCACTTAGGCTTGGTATACACAATTATATTGGTGTTTTGATGGGGGGACATGCCTCAACAGAGAACAAAAGCATTAAAGAGCAATTAAGTAAGGGGGTATTTTAATTAACACAATTCCTATAACAGTGATCTTACTGAGGGTATTAATGGTAATATGTTAACACCTAGATGAGGTTCAAAATATTTCGTGGAAATTACACGTTGTAATCGCTACATCTAGGTTACTGGTTTCTGGGTGACTAGATTCTGTGAACCTTTTCAGCTCCCCATACCAGATAACAGGACAAAACAGAATTATCCGTTTGTAAGTGCCATGTGGCTTCATTTTAAAGAAGTGGAATGGTAAATGCCAGACCAGCTCTATATAACCTTCAACAAGCATTGTAATCTTCACTGTACAACACTGCTGCTGTGAGGCAATTAAGGCCTTTCAGAAAAATATGTATTGAGTTTTAAATATGAAGGTTCTCAATTGTCCTACTTCTCATTTTAGATGCTGAGAACCTGTTCACTTCCAGATCTTAGCAAGCTTTTCAAAACATTTGTGGATGACGCCAATGGTTTGGCAGATGAACAGGAGGATGACAGTCTTGAAATAGATGACTTAGAAGATGAGCCTCTGAAAGAAGAGGAGCACTCAGATTCTGAAGACACGTGAGCATATGTTCTTCATAACAATATTTAGAGCCTTGGCGTACTTTCATTATCTCATCTGACAGAGAGATCTGTCATACAGCACACCAGAGAGAGCAGATACACAGCACATCATATCAGTACTCGATGGCCCCAGATTCCTTACTTTAGAATATTGCCCAGGTGCCAGACTGGATATGAACGTTTTCGAGCAGTACCCCTGCGTGCTCTGCATCAACATCGTTGGCATAGTCTACACAGGAGTTGGCATGCACTGACCTCCATTCTTTCTTTTCTGCACTATTAGAGCAGACATGGATTGAGCTACCTTCAGTAATTTTTTGACTGACTGTTTTTTTAATTTTTGTTGATACTTCCTATCCAGTGTGCCTTCTTTTTCTCTTACTAGAGATGTCACCCAAGAAACCTGTAGGTTTCAGGCTTTGTGGTGCCTTTCACACATATATGTCGGTGACAGACCCCACTTGCTTTGCCTCTGGTGCCTGGAGCTGGACCATGACTCTAAGGCCTGCCCGGATTGTAATGCCATCTATCTGAAGGCTATTTGGGAGCAGGCAATGAAGCTTTTGGCTGCTAGACACCAAACTACTCCACAGAACTCTAGGTCCTGGTTATGAGGGAGGTCTTGTTGGTTGTCGTCTCAGTCCCTGATTTAATCGAGTAAGTCCACAGAAATGAATCAAAAAAAGTCAAAGCGTTCCTCTAATTCCCCGCGCTGGTCCAAGCCATCGGACATGGTATGGGAACAATGTCACTAATTGAGTCACCACTCCCACGATGTCCCGGTGAAGCCTAACCCCGGGTCTGGTCTGCACCTTCCCGAGCTTGCCAAAGAGAACCCTGCTAAACTTAAGGAGTTTTATGAGGCCATCCACCTCATTTATGGGTGAAAGGAGCCATCTAGAGAGCCTTCACGCCCTACAAATCCACCAGGTGCTCCAACTGGGTTTCTGCCGGTGGGTCTCTGTTCAGCGTCAGTAGGACCCTCAGGATCTGTGCCTGGAACCAGACCATTCCTGGTCGTGAATCCATGACCTTCCCGATGGTTCTGTCATGTGTCACCATTCCCAACGCTTTTGCCATTCCGGACACCTATACGGAGCTGTTCATTGTTGCCTTTTGTGAGCTTTGGCACTGGCCAGAACTAGGCCCGCCAATTGAAGACAGTGCCTCCTTTAATTGGTAGGCCCATTTACTCTTCCTAATTCATACCTACTCCTCTGTCCTCTGAAGTATCTAAACGCATGTCCACAAATGTAAATGGGTAGCCAGCAAAACGTGTGGAGTGTGCATCGGCCCCTGATGCGTGTGCCCATTTTTTTCTCTCCACTGTCACAACACCAAACCCAGACCAATGGAAGCATGTCACTTTCAACACAACACTTGCAACATTGTGCCATCCCCACATGCATGAAATGCTCCCATTCCCAGTTCCAAGGCCTAAACTTCCCACATGCTGTCCTTGATCGAACACAACCACCTTAGCAGCAAACACCAATGTATAAGCAACATTTAACTCTTAACACTCTTATCACCACACTTTGCTAAGAGGCCACTCAGAAGGAAGATGAATTATGAAAATTAGTAACACAGAAAGGAAAGGAAATAGAAGGGTGAGATCAGAACAGAGGGGGACAGGTGACAGGGTGACTTTTTTCAGGGAAGGGGGGGGGGGGGGCGTGGAAATGCACTTAAAAGGGCAAAAAGACCAAAGATACTGTGGCATGAAGATCATCTCAGGAGGGTGATTTTTAGCGGTCAGGAGATTACTGTATAGAGTAAATTGAAAATTAAGTGTGTGCAGGAGGATAATTGACTAATGGGAACACTAAAAACTGAGCTCTACTGCAGAACACAAAGCCCAACATTTTACATGGATCGGGGCCTGGATGGCCAGTTACCCACCAACAGCAAGCCCTCACTGTCTTTGAGTGAAGTAATTTACATCACAAAGGTATGTTATTATGTCTCCTTCCTCATTGTTGTGATCCTTCTGAGGAGCCCCTGTTGCACAGCCAACTTCCCAGACTCCGCAAACACTGAGGCGCAACAGCAGCGCATTCTACTTAACTCTACTTGATACTGATTCACTGTGCTGTGAAGCCAGGTAATATGTACTGGTCTGTTACCTGGGCAGGTTTGGCCAATAATGTTTAGAGAGCAAACAAGTAAGCCTACACATAATAATGCCATTAAGATTCTCAGTAGTCATCTTCAGACCAGTCGTGTTGCAAAGTTTCAATAGTAAACAGGATACACAAAATGGAGAGATTAGCAATAGAACCTTCTCCTGTGTTGATTATCGTAGTTGTGTGTGGTTGAGTACCCACAGTTCAACCTTGTGCCTTTGTTACTACTCTGTATAACCCTCATCCTGAGTTACATCTTCCTCCTTCAGCCTAGCCCATTAAATCATAGACTCTGTAGTGCTTTCCACAGTGAAATGTGGATTCAGGCATTCTAGTAAGGGGGCTTAAACTCCCCATCAGTAATTTAAAACTTTATTTTCAACAAGCAGCTCAATAGAAGAGGTCTCAGAGCAGGCAATGGATGCTAAAGTGGATAGAAACAAATCAAAATGTCAAAAAATGTAGATGTAGATATGCTTCCCAGTGGTTTTCAGATGTGAGGAACAACACTAATTTTAAACACTGAAGTCTAGGATGGCAGTTCTTCTTTTGCCTGGTGTCTTTACGTGTAGCATGCAAAATTATTTTTTACAAGCTTTCCATTGCACACATGCTCAAGATGTTTTCATTAAGATGCTGTTTCAGGGAAATGTGTTTTCTGACATCAGTCGCTCAACCTGAGGCTTACAGGTGGGCTGGAATGTGAGGTATGAGGGCCACAGAAATGTGGTTGAGGCAACAGGTGCTCTTAATGGGATGACACCAGGGGTGGGCAAAAGAGTGGGGGTGGGTGCAAGGAAATGCATGCCCACCAACCTCACAGGAATGTGGTCACAATCCTTTAGTCTTTTAATGAGGTAAGGAGCAGTATACAAGGCACTATTCAGAGCAGTTGAGGTGAGTCATAGATTATGGTCTAGGAGTGAACTGCCATCACCAGAAAATGGGATGAAACCAGTGTTTGGACAGTCATTCTAAAGTCTGCAAATAAAAATGTTTTCTTTCCTCTGTGGAAGAGGGAGTAGCAAGGTTCATTGAGTTTTCTTGATAGTAGACATTTTTAAGAGGCTGCTGGTACATGGGAGTGAGTTTACCTATAAAGAGAGGTGAGAAGTTACTAGGTATAGCTTACTGATGGACAGGTGTTGTTGAATTTTAGGTTGTTTGCTGATGCTGGTGATGAGGTCCCTGTGTGCTTTAATCATATCCAGTTTGAGGTAGGCACTTGACCTATAAAACGGCATGGGTGGGAATCTAGTTAGTTATATATCTTGGTATATATTGATACTGTGTTTGAGAGAAGAGCCATTAGAGGCTCCACATTCAAGTTGAAGGTCACAGTAGAGGCAATAGCTCCTCCATAAGCTACTGGTTTTCATTGGTGTCTGGAGGTGTCCATGTGAACAAGTTAGTTGCTTACATAGTTGGAAGCACTCAAGTGCAGTAGACAGGCTTTACATTACATGCATGTTAACAAGATATTGTTCAGGGCTTGATGTTTGACAATAATGAATAAAACCAAAAGATATAGAGCGACCAAAAGAGACAAATATCTGTGGTAAGTGAAGTGTGGGTGATATCCACAGCTTGGACAAGTACTGTTACACAGCTGATTCTAGGTCTGAAACTGAATCTGTAGTGTTGTAGCTGGTAGTTGGCGCGTAACTGTCTTGCTGATAGATGGTGGCAGATGTTTTTAATTATTTCCCAAGGGCTTGGTAGATCAATGATGTGATAGTTGTGACTTAAAAATGTTTTTTATTCAGTGCTGATAGGATCTTTCCTACTAAGTGGTTTGGAGAAAAAAATATGCAGTTCTCTAGAGGATAATTTCACAACGTTGGATGAGAGTTTATATTAGGTGGTGCTCCTGAAGGAGTTCATGATGTCTAGAAGATTTGTGATACTGTTTCTGAAGCAAAGTATTTTCAATTTTCCGAGTCTACCTTGATGTTTGGTAGGGCACAATTTATTTTCTTTCATATACACTACTTACTGTCATCGAGTTTTATTGTATACCATGGTGCAAAGAATTTGGGTTTCATGGATGGCAGCTCCAGAAAGGTGTGAGTATCAACATTGTGGGAGAGCTAGAAAGATGTTAATGTTGGCTGTTTACTAGGTTGTGGTCTGAATACCCAATATAGAATTGATAGTATCCTACATCTTTTGTTGTCTACATTACTCATATCACACTATCCAGAAGACGTTTTGACATGGCACTGACTTAATGTTGGAAATTCATGATATCCTAGCGAAAGAATAAAATATCCCAAAAAATATGTTTTTTTCCTGGGAGAAACTTATGAAATTGTTAAAGTTTCATCTCCACTTGCTATTCCATTGTAAATTAATTTGTGGTCAGGTTTTTGTGATGTTATGCAGCTGCAATGAAAGATGTAAAAACTAAGGAAGTGTGTGGTATGTGTATATATACTCAATAATTCCATCACCTCAGGCATGATGAGGGTAGTACTTGGTGTGAATTTGGGGTCCTTCTTCCAATGCAGTTGTTTAATGTACAATGTTGGTTATCTGTGAAGTAGGTGAATATTTTTGTTAGGACACTGTGGTTACTTGGATAAATGTAGTGACTTTAGAATGATATATAAATTTAGCCACTGTAAACATTAATTACAGAAGAAATTGTTTATTTATGTTAGTTCTAGTGGTGCTTTAAAAAAAAAAACGGGTAAAAAATATCTTGGTATTTCTTTAGTATGAGACATGCAAAACTTTAATGCTAATTTTAAAATGTTTAATATGCTTCCGGTTGAAAGTCATGTGAACTGACATAATCAACACTTCAGGACCAAAACCTTGCTAGTTATATGTTATTTGATTGAAGAAATGATAGACAGGTTCCCTAATTTTATAACAATATTCAAGGACACTTGGAGGAAGAAAGGCCTCAAATGCAGACTTACCTGATCTCATTGATGGGTATGATATTTCATACCAGGAAAGTATGAGTTTAGATGTGGTATAATCCATTATGATCTTTTATTACAGTATGTTTGGAGAAACAGACCGAGATCTTCAGGAGCTGCAGGCATCAATGGAGCAGTTATTACGGGAGCAGCCAAGCGAAGAGTTAAATGAGCAGGAGGAGGCTGGAGCCGATCCAGTGTCTCATGGCACGAACATGGGACCCACAATAGCGAATGACTTGGAATTGGACGAGGAGGAAGAGAATCTTCCCAGCAGTGAAAGTGCACTTAATGAAGAATGGCAGTCAGGTGCGGTTTAAAATACTACTGGTGTCACTTGTGTAGATGATGTAGAGCGAGGGATCACATGTTCTTCTGATAAATATTTCTTCCTACATATTCCTTAGGTTTGAATATTTGTCAGATTCTAGACCAGATCTGGAAACCTTTTCTCACAAGGACATTTGTACCTTGTCCGGTGATCAAGAAAGGTGGCAGAGATCCTGGAACGTTTACTGTGCTTTCTGAGGTCTAGCTGGCATCATGCTTGTTTTACCAGCTTTTTAGGGATGGACAGTATGTGGAAAATTGCTTAGCCTTTTGGGCCTGGCCTCTCTAGTAATTTCATCAGCAATTGTACAGATTTTGCAACCAGATCAGGACCCATTCTTCATGTAGGAGGCAGCAATCTCAACCTGTTCAGCCCTCAGCATATGGTCCACCAGTGTAAAGCAGGACCTTTCAATAGGGTGACAAAACCAATGGCAGCAACGCTCTTCCACTTCTGTGGCTACCCTGTTGAACACTTAAATTTGATATCAATTATGCTTAATCACCTGGTAGGTGGGCATGTGCTGCTATTTGTTAGTCACTGGAGGAACATAACCTCAGACTAATGGTTCCTGCAAATCATTTAGAAATTATTGGTTTTCCATCCTGTACTTAGATAGATCTCTTTGCTACAAGCAGGAAGCAAAAATGCAATCTTTCTTATGGATACATCTACCCACAGATTTCTCACTCTCACCTCATAATTCTACACCTGATAGATCCTCCTAGGTAACCGACTAGATCCAGAAAAAGATTCCATAGTTCCTATACACCTCTATGTGGCTGCATCGGCACTTCTGCCCCCAACATGATGACTTGGAGCCGTATATAGAAGTGACCCCAAAATTTTGACATCACCTCCTTTGTTTTTACACAGTTGGATGTAGATCTGAAGCTCTGCTGTGTTGAATTTTAATATTTTTTCTTGGAATCAGATATTATTTACAGTGAAGCAGGGATATCCCCACTGAAAACTACAGGTTTTAAGCCATATTTTACATCTTGCAAACCGATACTAGTCACAGACCTGCATGAAGTCACTCTGTAGTGTTTGGGGCCTTAAAATGATTCCAAGTTGTGCAAGAAATGTTCTGTTATGCACTTGAAAGCAATCAAGGAGTGGTAGGTCATTTTGTGCATAGCAGAAACACACAAGAAATTAGGTCTGTTCTTGCTTCACATCACCCTCCTTGGATAAGTCAAAAGATGAAATTTTGAGGGAAAGCATTTGAAGCATCACGCACTTTGACTTCCAGATACTATGTTTTTCAGGCTAGGTGGCATAGCTAGTGTCCACATGATCTATATACTGTTCATCTTCCTTCTTCCAGTCCATTCGATCCTAGAATAGATGTTCCTGAAGTTTCCTAAGCTGCTTTTAGACCTGGAACAGGTTATGGCCTTCAAATGCTAATATGTTCAGTAGAGCTTTGCCTCCATCCGTTGCACATTTGGGAGCATTCTCAAATCATGCCTAATCCACCCACCTTGGTTTTACTCCTCTGCCGAAATCCTCGCTGTTTTTCTCACATCAACATTCATTTTGGTTCTAGCAACGTCTGTCCCAACTTCACAGGCCACAGAGTCGGACTGTTCTTCGGTAAGTGTGCATCTGATGTCACATTATACTATAACAAAAGTACAACCCTCTTTTGGGAATTATCTTTTTGTGACTCTACTTCCACGTAGCCAAGTGTTCACCTGATTAGAGCTCACTAATGCCTCTGATTGAGGAGGTGGATAATTTACCCTCCTCCCCTTCCCAATATACTGATGCTGGTTTTTATTTGAATCTGAAAAGTGCAGGTGTTTTCGATACCTCACCTATGTCGCCCTTGGAATCCCCGCATGGACCTCTTTCAGAGTAGAGGGCATCATTTGCTGTGGTCAGTCATTTGCAGAGCTGCAAAGATTCTGGAGCTGACTTTTCCTTCATATGTGGCCAAAGCCAATCTTCTTACAGGTCCACCCTCTTCTGAAACTCCTAACCATTAAACAGCTTGGACCAAACTCTCTTCTGCCTCTACTGTTACCTGCACTATTGACAAGCGTTGTAGATCATTTCCTAAGTTCCTGATGAAGCACCCATCACCAGAATGTTTGTTGGTGCAGCTCCCTCTTACAACCATGCTCCAAATACCTTCTTTTCTATGCCTCTGGGCAAGGAATTGAAGTAGATTGCCCCCAAAAATATTTTCTTTGTACACTTTGGCAATACGCTCCTTGAATGCCTTTTGCCTGTGGGAAATGGTGCAGGTGGTTCTGCTTGCTTTGTCTGAGGATCTAAAGACAGATTTACATATGTTTTATAATACGCAAACCAGTTGCAGCCTGGTTTATGATTTGTAAAACAACATGTTGCGATGTACTGAACCACTAGATTGAGTCAATTGCAGAAATTGCATTAGGATTCTTGCCAGTTTCTTCCAAAAGTGGTGTCACCCTTTCATGTACGGCAGTCCATCACGCTATCCTAGGCTCTCTGCACCTTCACCTCCCTCTGAGGAGGAGGAGCAGTTACATTAATTGGACCCTCGATGTGCACTTAGTTTATTCATTAATAGGACTAAATTCCACTTTCTTGGTAATCATCTCTATATTGGGTACGGTGGAGCAAAAAAGAGCAAAGTCGTCCTGAAGTGGACTTTGTCATGCTAGATTGCCATTTGTATCAAAGTGTACTATTCCTTACCCAAAAGTATTTGCCTGTGGTTCTCGGGTCTCACACGACCAGAGTGAAGGCTGCAACTTTCACACTATGGTTGTTTCTGTTTTCGGCATATGGCAAGCTGCTATGTGGGGTTTCTAACACACTTTCACAGGGCACTGCTACATTGATTCTCAGGTTCACAAGGAAGGTCATTTTGTCTGTTCGGTGCTGTAGGACTTCCTGTCCTGGTGTAGTCCACTATTTAGACCCAGCACTAGTTTTGTGGACTGCCTTGTTGCTTATTGATATTGGTGGATTTTTTTGTCTGAAACATTGTAAGGATACTTTTTGAAGTTTGCACGCAGGCACTGCAGCCATCCATGCCAACATCTTTACACTTTGCTCACAAGAGAGAAAAATAAATACAATAAATACTCTTTATGATGGATACCTCTGTGTTCAGTTACCTCACTCTTAGAACATTACCAGTCTGGATCTGGAGAATTCTCCAGCAGTGCCTGTAGGTGGTGCTGTGGGGTTCTATTCCACCCCAGAAGTGTCTAAGTGAACTGCATAGATGCAGCACCACTACATGCTGACATCAGTTCCTTTATTTTTACTCCCTTCAACACAGATCCGGAGATCCGCTCCCAATTACGTTGCTTTTCCAATAATGGCAGACATTTTTACAGTGTGCTGGAGAACTATGTCTTCACTGAATACGGCAACATTCAAAATGTACGGAAAATGCAGGAAGCAGATGTCAGTCACTGACCCGCACGAGGTTTGTCTTTGGTGCGTGGGCTCTGGCATGACAGAGGTGTGGGACAAACGTGCACCCCAAGGGCAGTTCAGGTCCGAGAGGCAAAACCTTTTTGTTGCAGTTTCCAAGAAAAGGTAACTGTCCAGCCCAAGTCACAGACCTGCTCCAAGCCCTGGTGTCAAGGTCACTCCCATGAGAAACCCACTTCCAGGTCAGAATCTTCCAGTAAGTCCAAATTGAGGTTTAGACACAACCGCAGACCAAACGAGACTTGACCTGATCAAGCCACTCAAAGTCTAGCAAGAAGATGTGGGGGTGCTAGGATAAAGATCACACTCCCCTGATGTCTCCTGAGTCCGAACCAATGCTGCATTTAGTCCTGGCACACGCTGAATTTCTTAGGCTGTTGTCCATCCCACAGCAAATAGCACCATTCGGAGAGGTCATGCTACAGATCTTTGGTGCATTTCCCACTCCTTCTGATGCACCTTTGGGCCCTGTGGAACCGCAGGGTCCTCTAGTCAGTCTTCCGCCAGTGTCTTCTCTTCTCTTCTCCCTTACACCTTATACCCGTGCTCCCCCACTGAGTCCATTCCGACTCCCAAACTGATGTCTAATCAGACTTCGCGGTCGGAGATGGTTCCTTCCATACCAGTGCTGATCGAAGATCCAATCACCACAGTGATCTCTGACCTCTCTGTCTTTGTCATTGTATGAAATTACAAAAGCATAGCCAGATTCCAATCCAGTACCTCTGCATTTGACAGTTACAAGCAAAGGATAAATCCCATTTTTGGTTCCGATTCAAACCCAGTGCAGGACACACTTGATGTCCCTCAAGACAGACGATGACAAGGAAGGGGACAGATTGCTCCCCCCTCATTATGCTGAAGGTTCATTATAAGTTGGCTTACAAAACGTCAGTTGGCTAGATACAGATCCTGAAGTTGAGCTATTCTCACCACCTGGGACACCAATGGAATAAAGCCCCTTCATAACGAGGAAGGGGACAAGTTGCTTCCCCCTCATATATTGACTTACAAAATGCCAGTTTGATAGATTAATCTCTTGAAATGCAGCTAGATGCACCACCAGGGCCACCAATGGGAGAAAGCACCTTGTTTGTAGTGGTGGCTCGGAGGGTAGTTGAAGTACTAGACTAGCAATTGCCCACATTAGAGACAAAAAGAATAAAACAAGCATTTACAATGCAACGGGTCTCGCGTTTGCTCATGTTAGAGCTGATCGCGTTGTAAACTCCTAAGCCGACTTTTCACCTATCGGGCAAAAGTGCATTTATGTACACAACCCGAAAAAGTGAAATTAACAATGTAAAGCGCTCGACTTCTGCCAAGCGAGATCGCTCGTAAATTAGAGAAAAAGAAGTCCACGAGCCCGATGGAAAACAGCGAGCCTTGCATGTTTTCTGTACTTGGTCGATGCGCTCGAGGAGGGCTAGCCACCGGAAAAGGCATGACGTATGCTTGCCTTCGACTAATGAAAGCAAGCAGATTTTATTAGGCAAGCCCATGAACCAATAAAAAACACTGACGTGAAGTTGACAGGGCTCCGAGCCTTTTTCTAAATACAAAAGCGTCTTGCTGCGATACGCATGCGCGAGCACATGCAACGCAGGCTCGACCCTAATGACTGAGATTCTGTAACAAGGGCCAGTATCATCTGTGCCATTATTGCCATTTAATGACGCCCTTACTGATGCCCTTAGGACTATATAGTCTAAGTCTTGGTCATACCCACCAGTAAGTCAACCCGTGGCCACTGAGACTGATTCCAGTAACTCTGTCTTTCTATCCAAGTACCCTTCACCAGAGAGTCTAATTGTCCAAGCCTTGACAAATAAGGTCAAACCAAGTTCCTTTCCATCCTGTTTGCTGGATAGGGAATTGAAAGAGTTGTAAAGGTTGTCTAATATGTGGATCCCTGCTTCGTGCCAGCTCAAGAGTTCTGTCAAGGAGGTGACATTAGATCCTCGCAGCGTCCTTAACAGTGGAATACCCGGCGCCTAGGGAATCGTTGTTCTGGTGAGATATAAACACCTGCAGTAGCTTTTGCATGCCAACCGCAGCAGCAGGGAGTGGGGCGCCAAATGTTTAGCACAGGAGTGAAACAAGTGGAGAAGTTCAGAGTGTGTCCAAGGCTGAGCTGATGTGGCCATGTAAGCTAGATGCCTGGAGGGCAACCATCGTGCCACCCATTGCAGCTGTGCTGCCAGGTAGTAGTGTTTGAGATGCGGGAGTGCCAGTCCTCCCTGATCCGCCGGTCTGTAGAGTTTGGAAAGGGAGATGTTCCACATGAATCTACGCAGTATGCGTTCAGGGGAATGAAAAAACGAGACCGGGATGTACACTAACCAGCAATCCTGATATGGACGCATTAAGTGTTAGTGTTTGCTATGGAGGCAGGGTACTGTGTCAGATCTTTTAGATAAATAAAGAGATCATCAGCTTAAAGGGACACTGAGTGTATCTTGTCTCCCAAGAGTTTACCCCAACTACACCCTTGCCGGCGTAATGTAACGGCTAGTGGCTCCATGGCCAAAATGAAGAGGAGGGGGAGACAGGGCATCCCTGTCTCGTGCCTCTCTCCACTCCGATAGGCCCTGAAAGGAGGGGGGGGGGGCGGTTTACTCTAGCCCAGTGGTTCCCAACCTTTTGATTTCTGTGGACCTCCACTTTAACATTAATAGAACCCAGGGACCCCCACTGAATCATCATTGGAATCCGGGGACCCCCGCCTGAGGTATTACTGGAAGCTGGGGACCTAATTTGTCAATATTTGTTACTATTTTTTAATTTTCTAGGCTCTCGCGGACCCCCTGAGAAGGCTTCGCGGACCCCCAGGGGTCCCCGCACCACAGGTTGGGAAACACTGCTCTAGCCAATCTAGATGCGTACAGTAGCCTGAGCAGTTGGAGGAATCGAGAGCCCAGCACGTATCGCGGTAAGACACTGATTAAAAATGACCACGCCAAAGAATTAAATGCCTTTTCCAAGTCGACGGCTAGAAATGGCACTTTGGGCCAATAGAGTGGTGAATACTTCAGAACTCAGAAAAAACTTATATTAAGGGTCATGTCTCAGGCTGGTACAAATCTGTTTTTGTCGGCATGCACTGAGGCGGGGACCAGAGGAGCCAGACTGTTTGCTGTGATTTTTGCTAATATTTTATAATCTGAGTTTAGCAGTGCTAGTGCTCTGTAGGAATGGATGCTGGCAGGGTTCCTATGTGGTTTAAGCAGTGAAATTAGTGTGGCATCCCGCACCATATTTGGAACTCGTACTGCAGTAAGGGCTTCCTTCTAGAGTTGGTGTGAATGGGGCATGAGGAGCAGGGTAGATGCTTTGTAAAATTCATTTGGCAGCCCATCATGGCCAGGGGTTTTCCCATTTGCCAGGGCATGTATGGCATCCTGGATTTCAGTCAGTGTGATTGGTTCATCCATTCCCATCCTTTGATCTGGTGTAATGCAGGGAAGGGGCGCAGTGGAGAGGAACAAGTCAACGACACATGGAGGGGAGGTTATGGTGGACTGGTAAAGTGCCCCATAATGCAGATGGAATACTCTGTGCATCTCATGTTGCGTGTAAAGTGATTAGACAGTACTTGTATGGAGCACTGCAAAGGGGTGTTGTGGTTGATCCTGATGGATCAGCCAGGCGAGGAGAAGCTCGTTCTGTCCGCTATTGCATGTACTTTGGCCAAGTGTGCTGTGTAGTTTAAGCATCTCAGTCGTTCAAGTAGAGTGCGCCTTAACGTTTTTCGACTAGGAGCGGCAAGGTTGCCATTCCACAGAATGTGTTGCGTTGGAGCCTTTATTTGCGTCAAAGTAGGCATTGATTGCTTCGCCCACAGAAGAATGAAATGCATGGTCTTCGAGCGTCGTGGGTTGCAGCCTCCAGGTGGGGAGAGGGAGGATAGGACCTGTGGTCCAATCTAAGTGCAGATACTGAGGGTCGTGGTCTGAATGCAGCCCACCTAGATAGTCTGCATACCCAGTTGTATGAGTACGGGTTTGCATACAGTCTGCCAACTCGGACATGAAGCCCAAGTGAAGCTGAGTAGAATGAGTACACTGGTGAAATCATTATGAAGTCACCATACGTCCGTTAGGTGCCAATGATGGACCAGTTCAACAGTGTGAGAGTATTGGAGGAGGCAACGGTGCAGGGCAGTGGTGGGAATCTAAGACACTGTTGAAATCGCCCCTAGGTGCCAGGGGAGACCACTCCATTGAGAGAGCACCATTGCTAGTGTTTGTAAGAAGGGGTTTTGGGGGCATAGATGTTGCAAGACTCAACCTCATCCTGCCTATCTTTATCTAAAGAGACGTCACAAGGACATAGGGGGTTATTACAACTTTGGAGGAGGTGTTAATCCGTCCCAAAAGTGACGGTAAAGTGACGGATATACCACCAGCCGTATTACGAGTTCCATAGGATATAATGGACTCGTAATACTGCTGGTGGTATATCCGTCACTTTACCGTCACCTCCTCCAAAGTTGTAATAACCCCCCTAATGTTGCAAATCAATCTTGCTCTCAGTCTTTGAGGAGCCAATTCTGGAGCTGATCCCAATGCGCCCTGACTTTCTCAGCCTTTGGCTACGCTGCAGTAGCAGGAGGCCGTGCTGTATATCTTTTGCACTCTTCAGGGTCCCTCTGGTGCACTTCGGACCCCAAAGATCTGCAGGGAGCTTCAGTCAAGTTACTACCAGTGAATCCATTGTGGCGCAGTCTGAACCCCTTGGATTTGTCTCTTGTTCAGCCCAATTCCGATGCGGACTTCCACACAGGCTCCAAGATCCCTTTTGGTCCTTTCTTCATTTATGCTGCTGACGTCAGAGGAGAATCTGATACCAACATCAATTTCCGTCCCCGAAACCAATGTCTGCTCTACCCCATCCAAGGTTACACGCCAAATCCACAACAGTGCATCTCATCCCCACATTATCTGAGTCACTCTAGGCTTCCATTACTGCATAGGTGCCCTTAGAAACTCCTTTGTCTTTTTAGTTGGGACTTTGACCAGAGCTTGCTACACCTCTGAGATGACAATTTTGGTGATGGGGATGGTTTACCAACCGCTACGATGGTGACAGTCTTTACATGAATTTACAGGAGGCCAATGGGCTTGATACTTCCCTTGATATAGAGTTGAATTTGCCACTTGGGCCACCAGTGGAAGAGAGTAACTTGTTTGCTGTGGTAATTTAACAAGCGGCTGAGGTCTCGGACCTATAGCTGCCTTCAGTTGAAGTCAAGACAAATGTCCTCACAGATGTTTTGCAACTTGGACCAGCCTGATCTGATAATTTCCTTCTGTTTAATGAAGCCCTCACTGACAACTTGATGGGCACTTGGTTTAAACCCTGTCCTTGCCTGCTGGTGAATAGGCAGGTGGGCAGACACCATTAATCAGCTCCTGGTGTTCCAGATTTCATTAGATAGGATCTGGCTCCATAGAGTCTTCGGGTTCAGACTTCCACCAGCAAGATGATCCCCAGTACATTATTATGTTTAGTTCAGTATATGTTGGATTATTATACCAACTCAACTCAGAGTATATATAAGTAACTCCTTCAGGAACCTGTTGTTTTACAAGTTAGTTCATAGCCAGTCTCCTGGGGGAATAATGGGTAGCCAGTGTGTTTGATATTAAGGAGAGTATGGCCACAGCCGGCTCACTGGGTCTTTCAGCCCCTGCCACAGGCCTCACCAGTTCAGGAAATCCGAGGCCACTTCAGGGGGTTGGCATACACATAAGTGCTTCTGTTGCCCGGGGGCATGGAACTGGTAGACAACACACTGTTCACCACAGGAACAGTCCTTCCAGTTCCCTTTCCCTGTGGCAACAGCATCTAAGCCACTTTACCTTGCAACTAGTGATGCACAACTACCCCATGAGAGGCAGGATCCAGCACTTCCTTCCAGGGTGGTGATTTGTCACATCCATCAGATTATTCCTCCAAATAGTGCAGCATGGATAAGCCCAAACCTTTCTACTCCACCGCACCTTCCTCCCCCATCTGAATGGCTCTTGAAGGAGCACCTGGCCATTCTAATGCAAAAGATGTGAGCTTTACTTTCCAAAGAAGCCATCGAGACAGTTCCAGACCCAGAAATAGAGGTGTTTTTTTTCTACTTATTTCATTGTGGCAAAGCATGATGGAGGGCTTCAGCTATTACATCTTCGTCCTCTGAATGCCTTTCTAATAAATGACATTCAAAATGTTCACATTCAGGTTTTTGTCTGCAATGGATCTGCATGAATGGATGGCGGTATTGGGCATGCTGAGTCTTATTTTCATATACCCATTTTGTCCCACAAATGTTACCTGCAGTTCAAGGTAGTCCCAGAGAATTTTCAGTTTGCCAAGCTCACCTTTGGCCTCACCACTGCCCTTCGGATTTTGACAGAAGTGATAGTGGTGATCACCACCTATCTTTAGAGGTTGGGGATACCAGTTATTCCCCACTCCAACGACTGGCTGTTGAATGCGGGCTCACCACAGTCAGTCAGGGACTACCTCCAGTCGATGGTGAACCACCTGATATTCCTTGGGTTCTTGAGGAACTAATCAAAGTCATACCAGACTGCTTTGCAGAGGCTTCCTTTTTAATAGGTGTTATCTTGGTTACAGTGCAGTACGTTCAGGACCCTACCTCAGTTGCAACAAGTCCCTCAGCAAGTTTCAAGCGGTGGTCCTGATGATTCAGCTTCAGTTCTGTAGCTCGATGAGAGCAGCTCTGATGCTTTTTGGCCTCTTAGTCTCCTGCATCTCACTCGTCGACTATGCTAGATGAAGGTGAGGAATCTACAGTTAGGTAGAGTATCTACCACAAAGAGCCTAAGTCACTTGGTCATTACTAACACATTTCCCCAAACATTTTGTTATGCACCAATGGGATCTGAACGTGATCTCTGTATTTCTTATGTGCATGCTGTCCAAGCCTATCCACAGGTACTGTTTGTGGCTCTTGACTCTAAAGACCGATTCCTCATTGCTATTTCATTAGCATGCCACATGATAAACTGCAGGCGCTTTTGATCCAACCACCCTACACCACCTTCTTTCCAGGCAAAGTAGTTCTGAGGACCAGGGTGGCATTCCTATTAAAGGTTATCTCTCTCTTCTACTTTGGCTGATTGATTACTCTGATGGCGTGTTTTTCCACCCCATCAAAAGAAGAGAGGTTCCATTGTTTTTACCTGAAGAAGGTCATAAGTTCTTTCATCGCTGCACAAATTATCGCCACATGGATGATTAGCTCTTTGTGGATTTCTCAAGGCAAAGAAAGGAATGGCAATACAAAAGAGGACACTTTTGAAGCAGATAGTTCTTTGTATTAAAATCTGTTTGCACTGGCAAAAAAACAGCCAGATTAGGACCAGCAGGCTCATTCCACCAGGGCCAAGGCCACTACGACAGTTTGGCCCTGAAGCAAGCATGTTCTAGAAATCTGCCAGGCTGTGACGTGAACATTGGTACCTATTGTAGGAAAGTAGCACCTTTCTGACATAGTTAACCAGTCTTTTTGCCTGGTGTCGGTAGCACACTAGAATCCTGCTAACCAGGACCCCAGTGTCAGTGTTCTCTCCCCTAAATTTAGTTGGTAAGTAACTTTTCCAACCCATGTAAGTTCCTAGTATGTGGTACTTGGTTACTCAGGGCATTGGTACACCAAGGGTTACCCCATGGGCTGCAGCATGTATTGTGCCACCCATGGGGGACCATGCAAACTGAGATTGCAGGCCTGCCATTGCAGCCTGTGTGAAATGGTGAATGCATCTTTCACCCCAGAAAAAAGGTTTGCCTTATTTCATGGTCACTGCACTCTGCCCCTATAAGCCACCCCTAAGGTAGGCCCTTCAGCCCAAGGGCAGGGTGCCCCTACAAACCCCAGACCCTATTTTCTGGGCTTTGTAAGTGCCTGGAAGCCATCTTAAGGTACTACATAATGGCTTCACAGGCATGTTTGGCATCAAACATGTTGGAATCATGAAACTACACCGATTCCAGTGCTAGTTGCATGATACCATGTACTATGGGGGGTTCCCTAGGGGATCCCCCATGTCTGCCTGTACGGTCTTGCCGGGTCTGCCCCAGGCACTGTTCTACCCTCCTGCTGCTGAGCCTGACTCGGGCAGGGGAATGCAGAACAAAGAATTTCCTGTAAAGGGGAGGTGTGACAACCGCCCCATGTGTATTAGGTGTCACTGGGCTGGGGTGCCTCTGAGCACCACCAGACTGCTTTGAAGGGCACATTTGGTACCCTCCTTGCATAAATCAGTCTACTCCAGTGCAGGAGCCCCCGGCACCCCTCTGGAACGAAACCAGACAAAGGATAGGGGAGTGACCACCCTGCCAGGTGGCCATTTCATTCTGCCATCTTGTAAATAAGAGAATCTGATAGAGACTTCTAGCTGCAGCTTCCTTACCTTAGAATTCCCTGGTATCAGCTTCGAATCCGGAGTTTTTTGTGAGCAGTACCCTGCGCGCGCGCCGTCGGACGGCGTCGTTCGGATCCGCGTGTGTCGACCAGCTCCGCGTGCGTCGCCAGCGTCGTTGGAGTCGTCTATGACATCACGGTTATCTATATAGACGCAGTCTCGGCGCGCGTACGTCAGTTCTTTTCCTTCCGCGCCGGTTAAGCGCAGTTTCGGAAAGAGCTACCCTGCTTCGACGGTTTGTCGACGCTTTTTTGACTGTTTGGAGTCATGTCTTCAAGAAAGACAGGATTCAAGCCGTGTGGTGCGTGTCATCGCACCATGTCGGTGACGGATCCGCACCGAGTTTGTCTTTGGTGCTTGGACAAGGACCACGATTCCACCTCGTGCTCCGATTGTCGTGCCATGGCGCCGAAGGCCTTGAGGGAGAGATCCCTTAAGCTTCTTGCGGCCCGACATTCGTCTTCGGTCGGCACAACTCCGCGTAGGAGGAGGTCGCGGCACCGATCCCGGAGCCCCAAGTCCTCTTCCTCGCACTCGAGGTCATCGGAAGGTAAGAGGCACAAGAAGAAGAAGAAGTCCAAGCGGACTTCGTCTTCGCCACGCCCGTCGACCGACGAGGCGTCTAGGGAACGTCGACGTTCCGAGCGCGGTTCTACCGGATCGACCCCCGCTCAAATTAAAGAATTTTACGAGGCCATGCGTCTCGTTTTTGAGCGGGCTGTGCCCTCGGGTGGGTCTTCGGGCCCCGCGGGGTCAGCAGGGGCCCCTTGGGATTCGACGCCGGCGGCTTCAGCCTCGGCGCCGTTGGGGACCTCAGGATCCGATAACGGATCCGGACCGGCGCCGGTTTCACTCAGTCGACCTCCTTCGGCGCCGGGTCCGACGACGACGATTCCGCCACCGGTGGCAGCCCCATCCTTATTCCGGATGATCCAGAGCCGGAGCGACGTCGACTCCGACTTCGACGGAGCCGATTCGGCCCAGATCATTGTCTGAGCATTATTTGGAACAGCCAGACGCAGGAGAGGAATGGGAGGGGTCTGAGGACCCTTTAGAATCAGGTTTGCAACAGGACTGGTATGTGGATCTAGGGGAGGCCAGTGGACTGGACACATCTCCAGATACTGGTATGCTCTCTCCTCCTAATGTGGCTACGGAGGAGGGGGCTTCTTTCGCTATGGTGGTGCGTAGGGGAGCTGAGGTCTTGGACCTAGATTTGCCTACGGTGCCAGTCAGGACAAATATCCTGACAGAAGTGCTTCAGCCGGGGGTGTCAACATCGGAACCGTTGTTGCCCTTCAATGAGGCTCTCACAGACGTCCTTCTGGGTATGTGGTCCAAACCCAGCACAGGGGCTCCTGTGAATAGGACGGTCGGTCGCCGCCATAGACCCGCTCCTAGCGACCCTAGTTTCCTAACACAACACCTCACTCCTGAGAGCTTGGTTGTCCAAGCCTCTACTTCACGTGGTGCCTTCCCTTCCGCTCCCCCGGATAGGGAATCCAAGAGGTTGGATCAGCTTGGGAAGAAGATGTTTTCTTCCTCCAGCCTGGCATTGAGGTCTGTAAACACCTCTTGCCTATTGGGCCGTTATTCCCATACTTTATGGGATACGGTGGCGCAAGTGCTGCCCCAGGTCCCGGAGGGCGTGCGGGACACTCCCACCCAGGCTGTAAAGGATGGGAGAGATGCAGCCAAGTTTGCAATCCGGTGTGGCTTGGATACGACCGACTCGCTGGGCAGAGCGATTTCATCGTCAGTGGCCCTTCGTCGCCACGCCTGGCTACGTTCCACTGGTTTTTCAGGGGATGTTCAGTCCAGCTTGATGGACATGCCCTTTGATGGCTCTCGCCTTTTTGGCGAAAAGGCAGACTCCGTGCTTGAGAGGTTCAAGGATTCTCGAGCCACGGCCAGATCCTTGGGCCTTTCAACACCGGCAAGACAGCAGTCTGTTTTTCGACCCTTCCGAGGCTTCGGGAGGGGCGTGGTACCACGCCAGCCACAGTTTAGCCACCGTCCTCAGGCTTCACAGCATCTCGGAAGAGGACGTGGTCGTGGTACCATCAGACCCAGAGGGTCTGGCCAGAGGTCGGCCGCCACACAGCACCCCTCCACTGCGCCCAAGCCCTCCTAGTGTGGTTCTGCGGGATCACGTCCGTCCAGTTGGAGGGAGGATTCGTTTTCATCTCCCTCACTGGCTTTCTATCACCACGGACAAGTGGGTCCTGCAGATCATACGGAAGGGCTACTCCCTTCCCTTCCAGTCTTTCCCTCCTTCTATCCCTCCGACAAAGGAATGGCTGATGGAGGACCATTTAGCTTTGCTCCGTGAGGAAGTTTCGGCTCTTTTGGCCAAGGGAGCCATAGAAAGAGTCCTGATATCAGAAGTAGGCAGTGGTTGTTATTCCTGCTACTTTCTGATTCCCAAAAAGAAAAAAGGCCTTCGCCCTATTTTGGATTTAAGGGATGTCAATCTCTTCCTCAAGAAGGAGAAATTCAAGATGCTCACTCTTGCTCAGGTTTTGTCTGCCCTAGACCAAGGAGACTGGATGGTAGCGTTGGATTTGCAGGATGCGTATTTCCATATTCCCATCCTGCCAAGCCACAGGCGTTACCTGCGGTTCAAGGTGGGCCACGAGCACTTTCAGTTTACCGTGCTTCCTTTCAGTCTCACCAGTGCCCCTCGGGTGTTCACAAAGGTGACGGCGGTGGTGGCAGCTCATTTGCGCAGGTCAGGGATTTCAGTCTTCCCCTACCTGGACGATTGGCGTTGAAGGCTCCTACGCCCCAGGCTCTCGTCACCCACCTCCAGGCGACGGCGGACCTCTTGCATTCGCTGGGGTTCACTATAAATGTGCCGAAGTCACACCTGACTCCCTCTCAGAAGCTCTCTTTCATCGGAGCTGTTCTGGACACAGTGCAGTATCGGGCTTATCCTCCCGATCAGCAGGTTCAGGATATTCAGGTTATCATTCCGATGTTTCGAACTCTATCCTGGATCTCGGTGAGACAGACTCTGAGGCTGCGGGGACTCATGGCTTCCTGCATCCTGTTGGTCAAGCATGCCAGATGGCGCATGAGGGCTCTGCAGTGGGACCTGAAGTTCCAATGGGCACAGCATCAGGGAAATCTTACCGACGTAGTTCAGATCTCGGAGAGGACTGCGGAAGATCTGCAGTAGTGGTTAGTGAACTGCGAGTGGGTCAAGGGCAGACCCCTCTCCCTTCCCCACCCAGATCTAACGGTAGTGACAGATGCGTCACTTCTGGGATGGGGCAGCCATCTAGGGGAGGTGGAGATCAGAGGTCACTGGTCTCCGGCGGAATCCAGGCTCCACATCAATTTGTTGGAGCTTCGGGCGATCCGGCTAGCATTAAAAGCATTTCTTCCTGTTGTGAAAGGGAAGGTGGTGCAGGTGTTCACAGACAGCACTACCGCAATGTGGTACTGCAACAAGCAGGGCGGTGTGGGGTCGTGGACCCTTTGTCAAGAGGCTTTACGTCTCTGGACATGGCTGGAACAGCAGGGCATGACCCTGGTGGTTCAACACCTGGCAGGTTCTCTGAACGCCAGAGCAGACGAACTCAGCCGAAAATGCTTAGAGGATCACAAATGGTGTCTCCATACGGAGGTGGCGCAAGGACTCTTTCAGCAGTGGGGAGAACCTTGGTTAGATCTGTTCGCCTCTGCAGAGAACGCGCAATGTCAGCAGTTTTGCGCGTTGGAGTTTCCAAGGGGGCTATCGCTAGGCGACGCTTTCCGTCGCGAGTGGAGTTCAGGCCTCCTGTACGCCTTTCCGCCTATACCACTTCTGCCCAGAGTTCTCAAGAAAATCAAGAACAACCGGGCCCAATTAATCCTTGTGGCTCCGGATTGGGCACGGAGAGTTTGGTATCCAGAGCTTCTCAAAATGAGCATCGGTCCTCCAATCAGGCTGCCTCTTCGGGAGGATCTTCTGTCGCAGCAGCAGGGGAAGGTTCTCCACCCGAACCTGTCAACTCTGCGCCTTCATGCGTGGAGATTGAGCGGCGACAGTTGATGGTTCATGACCTCCCTCCCGAGGTCTGTGATGTCATTCTGGCAGCCAGGCGTCCCTCTACTAAGTCGATCTACGCCTGCCGTTGGAAACGTTTTGTTTCTTATTGTTCAGAGAGGTCGATTGATCCTCTTTCTTCTTCTCTGTCTAACATCCTTTTGTTTATTTTGTCTCTTGCCCAGCAGGGTTCCTCCTTGGGGACTCTCAAGGGCTATCTTGCAGCCTTATCAGCTTTTCTTCAGTTGCCTGATCAACCATCTCTGTTTAAATCACCTATACAGGGAGTGCAGAATTATTAGGCAAGTTGTATTTTTGAGGATTAATTTTATTATTGAACAACAACCATGTTCTCAATGAACCCAAAAAACTCATTAATATCAAAACTGAATATTTTTGGAAGTAGTTTTTAGTTTGTTTTTAGTTTTAGCTATGTTAGGGGGATATCTGTGTGTGCAGGTGACTATCACTGTGCATAATTATTAGGCAACTTAACAAAAAAAAATATATACCCATTTCAATTATTTATCATTACAGTGAAACCAATATAACATCTCAACATTCACAAATATACATTTCTGACATTCAAAAACAAAACAAAAACAAATCAGTGACCAATATAGCCACCTTTCTTTGCAAGGACACTCAAAAGCCTGCCATCCATGGATTCTGTCAGTGTTTTGATCTGTTCACCATCAACATTGCGTGCAGCAGCAACCACAGCCTCCCAGACACTGTTCAGAGAGGTGTACTGTTTTCCCTCCTTGTAAATCTCACATTTGATGATGGACCACAGGTTCTCAATGGGGTTCAGATCAGGTGAACAAGGAGGCCATGTCATTAGATTTCCTTCTTTTATACCCTTTCTTGCCAGCCACGCTGTGGAGTACTTGGACGTGTGTGATGGAGCATTGTCCTGCATGAAAATCATGTTTTTCTTGAAGGATGCAGACTTCTTCCTGTACCACTGCTTGAAGAAGGTGTCTTCCAGGAACTGGCAGTAGGACTGGGAGTTGAGCTTGACTCCATCCTCAACCCGAAAAGGCCCCACAAGCTCATCTTTGATGATACCAGCCCAAACCAGTACTCCACCTCCACCTTGCTGGCGTCTGAGTCGGACTGGAGCTCTCTGCCCTTTACCAATCCAGCCACGGGCCCATCCATCTGGCCCATCAAGACTCACTCTCATTTCATCAGTCCATAAAACCTTAGAAAAATCAGTCTTGAGATATTTCTTGGCCCAGTCTTCACGTTTCAGCTTGTGTGTCTTGTTCAGTGGTGGTCGTCTTTCAGCCTTTCTTACCTTGGCCATGTCTCTGAGTATTGCACACCTTGTGCTTTTGGGCACTCCAGTGATGTTGCAGCTCTGAAATATGGCCAAACTGGTGGCAAGTGGCATCGTGGCAGCTGCACGCTTGACTTTTCTCAGTTCATGGGCAGTTATTTTGCGCCTTGGTTTTTCCACACGCTTCTTGTGACCCTGTTGACTATTTTGAATGAAACGCTTGATTGTTCGATGATCACGCTTCAGAAGCTTTGCAATTTTAAGAGTGCTGCATCCCTCTGCAAGATATCTCACTATTTTTGACTTTTCTGAGCCTGTCAAGTCCTTCTTTTGACCCATTTTGCCTTAGGAAAGGAAGTTGCCTAATAATTATGCACACCTGATATAGGGTGTTGATGTCATTAGACCACACCCCTTCTCATTACAGAGATGCACATCACCTAATATGCTTAATTGGTAGTAGGCTTTCGAGCCTATACAGCTTGGAGTAAGACAACATGCATAAAGAGGATGATGTGGTCAAAATACTCATTTGCCTAATAATTCTGCACTCCCTGTAGTACCGAGGTTTTTGAAAGGGCTCGTACATCTGTTTCTGCCTGTGCCTTTCGTTATGCCCCAGTGGGATCTTAATCTGGTTCTTACCTTCCTTATGTGTGCTCCTTTCAAGCCTTTGCATAACTGTCCTCTCCGGCTGCTCACTATTAAGACAGCCTTTTTGGTGGCAATTACATCTGCCAGGAGAGTAAGTGAGCTGCAGGCTTTATCTTATAAACCTCCTTATCTCATGATATATCCTGACAAGGTGGTGTTGAGAACTCGTGCCTCTTTCCTCCCCAAGGTGGTGACCCCTTTCCATCTGGGTCAAAATATCACCCTGCCCACTTTCTTTGCACCACCGTATCCCTCTAAGGAAGAGGAGCGTCTCCATCGACTGGACCCAAAAACAGCGTTATCGTTCTACCTTGACCGCACTAAAGAGTTCCGGGTGGACGACCAACTCTTTGTGGGGTACGTTGGTGCAAAGAAGGGTCGGGCAGTACAGAAGCAATCCATTTCGCGCTGGGTCGTTCTCTGTATAAAAATATGCTACGCTTTGGCGAAGAAGCAGCCTCCCGAGGGCTTGAGAGCTCATTCCACTAGGGAGAAAGCTGCTACCACTGTGTTGGCACGTGGCGTACCGGTGGTGGACATATGTCAGGCCGCAACGTGGGCTTCCTTACACACGTTTGCGAAGCACTACTGCCTGGACAGTCAGGTGAGGAGAGAGGGGCATTTTGCCCGTTCTGTCTTACAGGACTTCCTTGTATAAAAAAAAAATAATAATAATCTCCTTCAGACCCACCACCATGGGTTATAGCTTGGGTATCTATTGTAAGGTAAGGAAGCTGCAGCTAGAAGTCTCTATCAGATGAACAAGTTACTTACCTTCGGTAACGAGGTATCTGGTAGAGACTCTATCTAGCTGCAGATTCCTTACACCCACCCAAGCCTCCCGCTCTGGGGAATTTTTTCTCATGTACATATGTGTTTATATGTGTATATATATATATATATATATATATATGTTTCATTTTGGCAACTTTTTGCCTTTCTTACAGACATGATAGTGTTTTTCTCCAAACAGTCAGAGAGGTTAAAAGTGTATTGGTTGGTTCTTCCATGACTCTGTGCTTCTGGCGCGGGAAGTTGTGGAAAAGAACTGACGTACGCGCGCCGAGACGGCGTCTATATAGACAACCGTGATGTCATAGACGACTCCAACGACGCTGGTGATGCACGCGGAGCTGGTCGACGCACGCCGATCCGAACAACGCCGTCCGACGGCGTGCGCGCAGGGTACTGCTCACAAAAAACCCCGGATTCGAAGCTGACGCCAGGGAATTCTAAGGTAAGGAATCTGCAGCTAGATAGAGTCTCTACCAGATACCTTGTTACCGAAGATAAGTAACTTGTTCATCAGAGGCCCCTGGGAGCATCCGACTGGTTATTCCAGCTGAGTGACACCCCCGACACCCCCTGTATAAGTGGATCACTGCAGAAAGTGCCCAGCCCGCTCCATGGGTTACTTAAGGACTCCCCTGAGGCGTGGGACTCCACGGCTGCATTTATTCGACCACCGTCCAACAGGAAAGCATCCCCAAGAAGGGTGGGCATTGCCCTCCTGCACCGCCTGGATCCCTCTGGGTGGTCTGGACTCTGTCCCCTCTTTTCTTATGTCCGTTTCTACAGGAATCCATGCCTGGGTTCCACCGACCTGGTCACAGGTTATGACACCAGGTGGACAACAGATTTCCCCATTGATGTCAATGGGAGGTTCCAACACAGCTTCACCTCTATGTACCTGGGCTCCCTGAAGTAGGTACTCTACTATTTTGGGTATCCACGTTTGGGGGCCCTATCTAACCTCCCTTGTCCCAACTGCATCCTCTGTGTCCTTTTAGAAGGGTCACAAATCCCCAAAAGTCTAACTGCGACTTACCCTCTTTATCCTATGGACATCTAATCCTGGGTGACACCACTGCACACAGGCACCTGGGGAATCCTATTTACTTACCTTGGGTGTTCCCATGCTTCCGCAGTCCTAAGGGTCCTTGGGTAGTAGTTTGTGCAACACTCTCATTCCATTTACTTAGTATATCGTTTGCTACCCCCATCCCCCGCCCCCCCAATTGGGGCACCTGTTATTATATGCATGTACGTATCTTTTTCTTTCTAAATATATTTTTGTATGATCAGATCTCCAGTTTGGAGATATACTAGAGTTAGTTCTAGTGTGTGTTACAATAAATATTAAATATTTTTCCAACCCTGGTGTGGTTCTTTCTCGTGTGAACATCACTGACTGACCTGTAACCACTTTACACCCTCCTCGATATGCCTTAGCTGCTCTCCACAGCTACCCCTTTGGAGGCTCTGGTAATCTAGAACCTCCTACACTGTCACTAAGGGTTGCCTGGACTCAGTACAGGATTCCTCACCTATAGATGTACATCATATACTGAGCCACCCTCCTACACGCATGATCACCAAAATAGACCATTAGTGCATCAGTATTAAATCAGAAGTTCTAATTTTAAGTTTGAAAGAGACTGCATTTTAAATGTTAAATTTTGAAAATAAAACGACTGAGCCCAAAGACGAGTTACAAAACTGTTATGCCAAGTATGTTGAATTTCACAAAATTTTAATTAGCAGGAAATGTTGGTTACTAGTAAAGGCTAATGAGTGCTTTATAGCTGGACTACTTTACTTTTGAATACCTTTGAATATGATGCTTGTTTCACTACTATAATATATAGGAGCTGGGTGTGGCCAACCGAGATAGCTGACCTTACATCTTGAGCGAATGCTCTGCTGGGCACCCTGCCTTCCCCTGTGGAATCCTATGCTTCCCCCTCAGAGACAGGGGTTGGATTGCATGCCCCTTAATGGAGCAACATCAGTGGAGCACCCCGATTGGTAGTAGGGGCTCCTGCTGACTCTGCTGCGAGCAACCTCGCTGCGGCCTGCGGGTGAACTGGGAGCCAAGATATGGTGGTTTTGTGAACACGCAGCAGGCCTGTTTCTGGTGAACGTGAGAGACTTGCAGATTTCAAAGCCCTATGGAAACAGGTTTAGAAGTGAATAGACACCTGCAAGAGGCTAACTGAGAAGCACTGGTGGAGTCAGGCGCTCAGTAATAGAGTGGATGCATCAAACACAAAATGGCAGCGTAGCCGCACTGAGAAATGCCGATTGGACCCAGTGAATATGCAACCTAGTGGGCCCTGGAATATCAGCGAGCATACAAGAAGAGCATAATCCATAACCGGGGAAGCCCCCCTACATCACCACCTGCTGAGGTAGAGAGACGCCACAACGCAGCATACCTAGCTGATGAGACAGAGTGCTGGACCCCACATGCTGCCTTCAGCCCGACCTACAGATACCAATTCTTCCCCCACCTGGTGTGAGCATTGAGAGAGGACTACGCTCCAGTACAACTGAACCTATAGCTTGGGGACAGGGTACAGCCTATTCAGGTGCAAGTTGGGCTGTGCTCAGCTCTGCTCCTCCCCTCCTGCCCATTCAGGTTCTGCTAATCCCACTATTGTGTGATTGTCTGGAGTGAATCCACAAAGTCTCAACTGTCAGTTACACCCAGTGATGTGACCTACGGCACGCTGCAGGCATAGAAAAGCTAAGGGCAGGAAAATTACAACTTTTTAAAAGTTGCATATTCAAACTTGTATGGATAAATTCGACTTTACCATTAGAGAGTGTTTATCATTACAAGTTTATAGATACCGAGCATGCCATATCTCCCTCCCTTCTCTCCTTAAGGTATTACAGCTTACTAAATGTTATAAGGAATCCCCAGTATTATCCTGTGGGGTAGGTCTCACAGTAGTGAAAAACGCATTTTAGGAGTTTTTCACTACTCGGACATGTAAAACTTAAAAGTACATGTCCCTATCTTTTAATTAGACAGCACCCTGCCCTATGGGCTACCTAGGGCCTTAGATGTGACTTATATGTAATAAAAGGGAGTATCTGATAGAGACATTTAGCCGCAGATTCCTTACTTTAGAATCCTCCTCAGGCACAAGACTGGATCTGGAATTTTGTTCCATAGCATGTCTGCACGCCGGAAGAGGGTGTTGCGCGACTCCGTATCAATGTCATCTCCAGATGTGATATCAGTGGAGTCCATATAACACCCTTGCTGACGCAGCATTTTATCAAGAAAACAGCGTGCGTTTTCGCAATGTCTTTGGGGTTTAAGCCCTGTGGATCTTGTGGCAGACAGATGTTGGTCATAGTTCCTCATACCATCTGTATGTGGTGCCTTGGAGAACACCATGATTCTGAAGATTGTGCCTCCTGACGCTGTCTTTGGCGCAACTATCGGAGGCATCGTGGCTGCATCAGTCCCCATCAAAACTCCAGAGACCGATGGAAGAACTGTCCGCACGGGGGCCATCACTGTCGACGTCAGAGCAGGCTTCTATCTAGAAACGGTCAAAACTGCCATGTAAGTAAGGCGTCCCCGATGCTGTCCCCCCGACCTTCGGTTGCGGAGCTTTCGCTGGGGTCCACCCTGGGCCTCCCTACATTTCCTGGAGCCGGGGCAACTCTATCCCAAATACAGGAGTGTTATAATTCCCTGCATGAAGTCTGTGGGCGTCAGCTTGCTAGCCCCAAGGGGGTGAGAGGTGCCCTGACTGGATCCATGCCAGTGGGTTTGCCCTCAGTCTCTGAATCCGTTGTCGGATTCAGGCCGGTGCACAGCTCTTTGGGGTTCTCACCTTCGACATCAGAATCTGGTCAGCCAATGACGTTGGCAGTGCCGATTATGCTGAGCCCATTACTCTTTCCAACGTTGATACGACGTTGCAACAGAGCCAGGCAGTGTTGGATGCAGCACCAATGGAGCCGTCTGCTTTGGACGGCTTTGCATCTATCCCTATACAACTTGTTACTGTTTTTCCTATGGAAACACAGTTTTGAAGGGGAAGGAGAGAATATGGGGGTGTCAAACCCCTTTGGACAGCACGGTTCAGCCTCCTTGAGAGGACAGTTGGATGACAGAACTGGGTGAGGCTAGTGGACTTGAGTCATCTCTAGTTTGACTTACTTTCTCCTCCTGGTATGGCAACAGAGGTGAGTTCCTCTTATACTGAAGTATTGAGGAGAGCAGCTATAGTCTTAGAATGGTAGCTTCCCTCAGTGGAAATTATCCACAGACCCTTTAGTGGATGTACTTCACCTGGGTGAAAGGGGAGGAAGCCTTTACTCCCTTATAATGAGTTTCCTTCTGTTAGGAGCTTGGGTGAAACCAGTACCTGGTGGACTGGCCTATAACCCAAAGGCATAACCTGCCCCTGGGGACCCAGTTTGTCTTTTAAGACATCCCACCACAAAAGGTCTGGTAGTGCAGGCTGCTACAACTTCGGCGGACCCTAGAGTTCCTTGCAAGTAATCCTTTGTTCTGGTCCTCCTGCCTTTGCCTGGCTCATCAGCAGGATGGCAGAACAGTGTCTGGGGCCAGCAGCAGCGCAGGCTGGCAGCTGGACCCCGTAAGGCTGCACAGCCAGAAATGGGGGATCCCATAGGGAACCCCCAGAGTACATGGTATCATGCAAGACTGGAATCGGTGTAATTGCATGATTCCAACATGTTTGATACCAAACATGCCTAGGTTCGGAGGAGCCATTATGTAGCACATACAGAATCCAGGAATTGGCCTGAGGTCTGTAGGGGTACCGTGCTTTTGCAGGGGTACCCTCACACCTAGAGACTTGCACCCTGCCCTTGAGCTGAAGGGCCTACCAGAGGGGCGACTTACAGGGTCTAAGTGCAGTGGTTAGGTATGGCAGTGAAAGGGTGCATGCACCCTTTCAAGCAGGCTGCAATGGCAGGCCTGCAGTCACAGTTTGCATGGGATCCTATTTGTGGCATAATACATGCTGCAGCCCATATGGGGGACCCATGTTGTACCAATGCCCTGGGTACATAGGTGAAATATACTAGGAACTTACATGGGTGAACCAGTATGCCAATTGTGGGTGTGAAAGGTAACCAACAATTAAATGTAGGTTAGAGAGCACTGTCACTGGGGTCGTGGTTAGCAGGATCCCAGTGAACTACGGTGCAAGCACACTGACATCAGGCAAAAAGTGGCGGTAACTTGCCAGGAAGACGGTACTTTCCTACACCACATATAAGCACCATCCCTTGGCGTCGACATCAGTTCCTCTCTTTTGCCACCTTCATATGCATATCCAGAGTTGCTCCCACTTTTTGTCTGTTGATAAGTGTTTTTTCTCAAGATACTCTTTTTTTCTCCAACTAGCAAGGAAACAATGTCCTTCCTAAAACAAAATTCAAACTCTGTAGGGACTGTCACAAACAAATGTTTGTGACACACACCCTCGAGGAATGCTTCTGATGTTTTGGTGGGTACACAACGCAGTCATGTGAAAATCATGCCCTTATGAATATGAAGTTGATCTGGGGATGTGAAGTGAAGCGGTCCACTCCTGAACAATGAAAAAAAGCCACACAAGTCCCGCTCTACATCGGGGGCTCAGATCCATTATGCTCCCTGGACTGTTCGGTGACAGGTCCTCGACATAGTCCAAGTCTTCCAGTAAGTCAAAGTGAAAGCAAAAAAAGGCCAGAGGGGACTGTCCCTCTCATGCATTCTGCTAAAGAAGTTGTCAGAAAGTGAGGGTGCCTCGAGTTCTCCCTCCTGTTCTCCAATAGAATAAATTATTCCGTAACTGATTCTGATGCACCCTGGATTTTCTGGGCCTTCAGTGACATTGCAACATATTGAGGCTTTTAAGAGGCCATGTTGAGAATCTTTCGCACTCCTTCTTGTCAGGCCCCAATGATTTACAGAGGCCTCCAGTGAGGTTACTGCTGGCAGATTCATCATTGGCCCCATTAGTGCCTCCTGAATGCTGCCTATGCCAGAAGAGGACTCCACTCCGGTAGTCACGTCTGACTCTGAGGCAAACTTGTCTCTGCCTCCACCGAGGTTGTATACCGACGAACCAGTCCCAGTTCAGTCTGAATCAGATAGATCCATGCCTTTACCGCGTAGCCATCTTCCAGTGCTCCAACAACATTTTTGTTTTAACTCTTAGGGTCAACCAGCTTTCGGATATGACAGTGGAGACGATGGGGATGATTTGCCCTTTCAGTATGATCATGACAGTCTGTACATGGATTTGCAGGAGGCCAGTGGGTTGGGCCCTTGCCCTGATATTGATATGGATTCTCCCCCTGATAATGCGTTGGATTCTTCCCTTAGTCTGCCAGTGGAAGAGAGTGCTTTTTTTTTGCAGACATGCAGCTGAGGTAGTGGACTTACAGCTATCATTTATTTAAGTTGAAAGTAACGTTCTAACACTTTTTACAGCCTGGGCATACTTCCATGGAGTCTTTACTTCCTTTCAATGAAGCCCTGACTGACACATTAATGGGTACCTGGTTCTTTCCCACCGGTGGACAGGCAGATAGCTAGGTGCCACGGGCCAGGATCAAATGACCCTGACTTCTTGGCGCAACACTCTACGCCAGAAAGTCTGACGATCCAGGCTTCCACCAGCAAGGTGAACTCCAATGCATTTCCTATAACGCCCCTCCTGACTCCCCAAGCAGAGGAAAAGGGAATTCAGTAAATGGATTTTTTCATTGGCCAACATAGCCCTCAAGTCAGTCAGTGCCAGCTGCTTGGTAGATAGCTAGTCCCACTCTTTATGGGACATTGTCAGTCAGGTCTTGTCAGCAGTCCCCGAGGAGTTTTGGGCCACCTGAGCTCAAACCATTAAGGCCAGGATGCAGCCAAATATATATTATGATCTGAACTGGGCACTATCAATTGTTTAAGCAGAGCACTCAGCAGTAGTGTGGTGCTTTGGTGTCACACATGGATGAAATCCATGGGTTTCTCGGGTGACCGGCAGACCTCACTTATGATAAGTCTGTCAATAAATCTCGACAGTGACGAGAAGGCCAATTCCACACTAGAACGCTTCAAAGCAAGCTGGACCACGGTGTGTTCCTAGGGCCCTCTTGACGCCCTCTGGCAGAAGGGCAGATTCAAGATGCTCTCTTTGGCGGAGGTTCTATCTGTCCTGGATCCAGGTGACTGGATAGAGGCTTATGACCTGCAGGACACCAATTTTCGTCTACCCTTCTTACAGTTCTGTAGACGCTTGGTGCAGTTCAAGGTAGACCAGGAGCTTTTTCAGTTTGCCGTGCTCCCTTTTAGCCTTTCCAGTGCTCCTCGGGTGTTTAGGTGGTTGGGCATTCCAGGATCCCTATCTTGATGACTGGTTGGTGAATGCAGGCTTGCCACAGTCAGTCATAGACCACCCTGAAATAAAGGTGAGCCTTGCAGTTCACTATCAACCCTTTCATTAGATCCATTCTGGGTTCGGTGCAGGTCAGGGCATTCCCTCCAAAACGAGTAGAGGACAATCATATTATGATCTGATGCTTCAGGGTCAGTCCTGGGTCTCAGTAAGAGTGACTCATAGGCTTCTGGGTCTTTTGGCCTCCCATATTCTGTTCATTGACTGTGTCCAATGGCATATGTGGGCTCTGGGGTGGAACATGACATCCAAGTGTGTCCAGCACCAGAGGAATCTGTCAGATTTTATCCTGGTTTAGGAGGACACTGTAAAAATATCTGCAGTGGTGGCTGCTCAACTGCATTTGGACCAGTGGCAGACCACTCTCTCTGCCCCACCCAGAGCTGACGGTGGTGACTGAGGAGTTGCTGCTGGGGTGGAGAGGTCTACTAGGAGAGGCAGACAACAGTGAAAGATGGACTCTGGCAGAGACCTGACTGTACATTAGCCGGTTGGAGTTCCGAGCCATTCTCCTGACATCGAAAGCCGCCTTGCCGTCCACCAAGGGGAGGCTGGTTCAGGTTGTCCCAGACAACACAAATCCCATACGGTGCTACAACAAGCAGGGAGGCGTGAGGTTCTGGATCCTGGGCCAGGATGCTTTTTTTCTCTGGAGCTGGCTGAAGCATCCTGGCATTTCCCTGGCCATGAATGACCTGGCAGGATCTTTGAACTTGTGGGCAGACAAACTCAGTCTGCGGGTGATTAAATTCCGATGAGGCACAAGGTGTCTTTCAGCAATGGTTACAACTCTGGCTAGAGTGGAGCATGGGATTTCTGTGTGTCTTTCTGCTCCTGCCTTGGGTTCTGAGAAAGATTAAGAGATACCAGGACCAAGTCATTTCGGTGGCTCCAGATTGGGCAGAAGAGTGTGGTACTTGAAACTTCTGGGCCTCAGACTAGACTACCACTTTGAGGGGATCTTCTGCTGCAGCAGTAGGGCAGGCTTCTGCAATCAGGATTGCTCAATGTGCCCTTCCATGCCTGGAGATTGAGCGCCAGCAGCTGACTACATTCTGTCTCACTCTCTAAGTTATGGATGTCATCTTTTCTGCCAGGTATTCCTTTACAAAGTCTGTGTATTCTAGCCACTGAATTTGTGGCCTGGTGTGGCATCTGCAGTATAGACCTGGTACAAGCCAAACTGTTGGATGTCTGCCTTTTTTTCATATTTCTGGACCCGCAAGAACTTGTAGTGGCCTCTATTAAAGGTTATTTGCTGGCCTTTTTGTCTTTTTTGCCTTTGCAGGACCAACCGTTCAGGTTTAATTCACCTGTTGTGATGATTTTTCCAAAAGGTTTTACACATGTGTCCTTCCAAACACTTTGTGGTAACACAGCGGGGATCTTAGTTTGGTCTGCGCTCTCCCCATGCACTCCCTTCTGGGCGATGCACAGCTGCCCTTCTGACTCCGAAAACTATTCTTTGTCACTGTAGGGAGCTGGGTTCTGGTTGCAGTACCTCCCCACTTTATTGCCTGTTGTTTAGATGCAACTTTGACTGAAGTGCTCTGGGTTCCTGCTGACCAGGTGCTTCAGCCTCCTATGAGTCCCAGGTAAATGGTACCCCTGGAACCTAGGGCATGGCTACTGAAGAAGGCCCCTCAGAGCTGCAGCACAACTTGTGCAACTCTGAAGGACCCAGCACCAACCTTATGCAGACTGCCATTTCAGGCTGTGTGGAAGGTACTCCCAAAATCGAAAACATGACATGGCACACACTTGTTGCTATGTCCCCTAAAAACACTGCTTGTAATATATGTGTGTGTCTCCCCTACAGCAGGCCTTCAGTCCTAAGGCAGGGAGCATTATATTACACATGAGGGCATATGTGCATGAGCAAATACCCTACAATTTCTTTGTTGATTCTTTGACATAGTACGTGTGCAGGGAAGCCATTTTAAATACATAAGCTGGACACTGGTCAATAGGGGTTCTCCAGCCACATGATGGTTTCTCTGAACCTAGGGATGTTGGTATCAAACACCTTGTATTAATAAACCCTCACTGACTCAAGTGATGGATTTTTTAAAATCATGCACCGAGATGGCTTCTTAGAGGTGCCCCGTGAAAAACCTACCAACTGCTGGTGAGCTCACTGACCGGTTCAGGTCAGCCTGCCACCAACAGAGGATAATCTGACCTCCCAGGGCCTCCGCTCTTGAGAGGCCAGAAACAAAAGCATGTCCAGGCTGGGGTGTTACCCACCCCTCCCTATAGGATGACTTGGATTTCAAGGCAGGAGCATCAAAGAACCCCAACGCCTTTGGTATGCAGATCTGGCCTTCCTGAGAGAAAGATGCCAACCCCCCTGCCCGACGGCCTATCTGGCATATGGACAGGCAGGAAAATTAGCCATGCAGAAAGCGTATCACACTTCCAGACTGGGAAAAACCCCTAGGGTGGCCAGCCTGAAGTGGACACGAGTTAGAAAATTGCACCATCTTGCGTGTGGTGGAATTTAGAAACTCTGGACAGGGTGATGCCCACTCCCCACTGGAAGTAGTCATCAAGGGGGGTGTAGTGACCTCAAGGGTAAGTAGCCCATTGGCTACTACCCTTTACTCCCCTAAATGCCCCTTTAATTGAGTATTTAGGGGACTCACAGAAACCAGATGCTCGGATCTTAGTTGGACACAAAAGAAGGAGTGGACAAGAAGGCTGCTGAACCTGAAAGCCGAGGAGCACGACTGACTTAGCGCCAACCCTGTCAGCCTGTCTGCTGCACCCAACCCTCGAGGAGTAACTGACCTGTCATGCCACTGCAGCCCCCAAGAAACTAGGAGAGCTGCCAGGGCTTTGCCAGTCGCCAGGAGGAACTCCCTTGGAGTAGGGAATCTGCTCCTCTGCATCCGCAGGCACCCAAGAAAGACCTGAGAGGACTGGGACTGCCAGAAACCTGACACCAGACATCATCACTGGTCCCCAGGCCCTCCAGAAACTAAGCCAACCCTGTGCTCTCCCACTGTGTACTTTCCAACAGCATCTTCAGACTGTTTGTGCATGCACCCCCAACCCCGCAACTCCAAGTGGCAAAGAACCAACGCCCTAGGACATCTCTGCACCCGTCGGCCTTGGACCCAGGAGAGGATAACCAAGGGTGTCCCCCACTTTTCCCTACCTCATGAAACCTGAGCCTACTAGTTGGCTTGGTCAGACTGGACCCCAAGTCCACGCCTGCAGAATGTTTCGGTGACACTCCCCACCTTCCCCCCCCCCTGCAACTACCCCCACCTCCACCCCTGCAACTACCCCCACCTCCACCCCTGCAACCGCTAGGAACTCCAGTGATGGACCAGATGCCAGAAGAAACCCCTGCACTCGCATCCTACAGCCTGAGGAGGAGTGGACTGACAATGTCACCACATGCCTGAGGACCACATGGGTCGAGCCCCTGCGGATTTCCCCGGGCTGTCTTTCCAGTCCATCCCTGCAGAAACTTTGTAATCTGACTGATCCCCATAGAATTGAATGGGACACCTGATGTCATAACACACCTCTGCACCTGGAAGGAACAGAGCTCCCCAAGGGTGATCTGTTGGTGTGGCCTTGGAACTTGCCCCAAACTCACGTTAAGTCCAGGCGACTGGTCCCATAAGTTGCTGTACTCTACCTTGTTTGCCATCTTTGTTTTCCTCCATAGTATTGCATTGCAGCTTCCTGAAAAATGCAGTGTCGACTTTTGAAAACTCTAAAAATTCATAACTCGAAAAGTACTCGCCTGAGTCCGGTGATCTCGGTTTCAAAGTTTAATAAAAGTATGTGTTATTTTTATAAATTGGTGTCTGATTTCTTTTTCTGAGTGTGTCTCTCACTGCAGGAGTGTGTGCCTTTCATGCGTAGCACTACCCTCTGATATGCCTAACTGCTCTACCACACTTCCCAAAAAGAGAGAATTAGGGATGTCATTTGTGCCTCTGTGATACCTCTGGGGATTGCTTGGACTCTTTGCACAGTGTACCTCGTTTTGGTCCACTGTATAAAAAGCCAGCTTCCTACAGTCGCAATAACTTTGCCGCATGAGTGAGCTTCAGGCTTTGTCAATGCACCCTCACTACTCTGCCTTTTTTTAGACAAACTTGTGTTAAGGAACAGTACAGCTTCTTTGCCTAAAGTTGACTCCTTTTCACGTCTGACAATCCATTACCCTTCCAATGATGAGGATAGACCCCATCAGCTGGACTCTAAGAGAGACTTGAGTGCTTATATCGATTGCGCCAAAGATCATCAGATGGACAAGCAGCTCTCTGTGGTACCCTCTTAGGCACAGAGCAAGGCATTGCAGAAAAGAACTCTGTCAAGGTGGATAGTCCTCTACATTAAGGTGTGCTACGCATGTTGCCTCAAGAAGGTCTCATCCCCTGGGGCCAAGATTGCTACCCCTGCATTAGCACATGCAGTGCTTGTTATCAGTATCGGTCAGCTCCAAACTTGGGCATCAGTACACATGTTTATGAACTACTGCTGCCCTGACAGCCAGGTTTGATGGCAAGTCATGCAGGATTTCCTGTTCTGAGCGATTCACACCACCTGCTTTGGTATCTATTCTAATGATGAGGAATCTGTGGATAGAAAAATCATTCAGAAGAACAATTTACTTACTTTCAGTTAAACATCTTTCTGATGGATACTTTACCTAACCACAGATTCCTCACTGCTCTCCTGCCTCCTTGTTCAGTAGAATTATCTTGTTTTACATCTAAAAAGGTCTCAAATTAGAGATCTGCACACTGATACCGCCGATTATTGTTGGGTCCAAGGGCAGAGTTTAAGAAAGTAACTGACGTCAGTGTGCAAGGGTGGCGCCTATATGTGGTTCCATCATCACTCCTGGGACAGAATGAAGTCAGCAAGGAGCTGCACAGCGCCATCTTCTGGCACATGGAAAAATGATTTTTTAAATCTTCCTGATCTGGTCTGGCACCTAATAAAATTCTAAAGGTGAGGTTTCTGCTATTAGATAACGTATTTACCTGAAAGTTTGTTATTGAAGATAAGTCTCTTGTTCATTTGCCCAGACCTGCATCTAAGGCAGTCTACAACAATAAGCATTCTAGGAGGTTCATTTAATGATGTCAGCTGGGGTTTTGAGATCTATTGTGGCATAATTTGCCAGATCGTCCTTTTAACACATTTTGTAACTCCTCAAATCATTGGAAAACGTTTGCATAGACTCCCTAAAGAGACTTAGCAATGAGGCAGCACTGAAGCCTATGGGTCTGTGGCAGATCTCCTAAATGCTTTCTTTTTCACATATAGCAGAATGTAATGGGGTGGAGGAGTACCTTTTATGCACGGCGATTATGACGGGTGAGCTTAGTTGACAATCTACCATCAATAAAGAAGACTTTTTAGGTTGTTTTTTTTAACCTTTCAGAATGTCTCTTAGCAGTGTTTTCAGCATTAAGGAATTCTAAATTATTAGTTCTATGGACCCTGAAACCAGTGATAGAATTAATTTGATTGAATTGGAAGGGGTAAAGGGTGTTTCTCATCTGCAATTTTCTTACTGCTTGCCTCATAGTTTCATACATCCTTAACTTGGGGGGTTGGGGGGAAAGGGTTCTTGACCTATTTAGACAAAACTTGCCTTTAGGCGCATTGTAGGCGTAAGGGTCTTTATATACCGTTTTCTCCCAGGAGGGGCAGTTAACAAAAAGGGAAGTAAGTTGTCCTGTGAGAAAATAGTAACAAAAAGATAAATAAATAAAATATCAGTAAAGAATTGTTAATACTTGCACATTCTATAAATACATCAACGAAACTAAATACATTTTTGTAACAAGGAAAAGTGAAAATAGTAGAATCCAGTGCTCAGGGATGCTGCCACAGGAGCCAGAAAAAAAATGCAATTGGCATTATAGGGTGTTATAGGATATGGGAGCTCCTAGCTCCTACTGTAAAGTTACAGTATCATATTTATGCTTTGGAAAGCTGCTACCAATCTGGTTCTCTTTTCCTCATTTTCTCTACTTTCTTCCTTCAAAGTAGGTACAGGAAATATATACTCCCTGCGACCAAGTTTTACTCTAGTGCCTTTATTAATGTTAATTAACTTTTTTTACATGACATTCTGTTATTATAACTTGCATTTTAGGTTCTGTATAGTTAATTTGTTAACAGTTGTTTCTAGCTCTGTGTTTTTTTCTTAAAGGTATTTAGGCGTAGCTAACAGTACCCTCATGGACCAGATGCATTGCTTCTGGCCTGTATTGCCCTTTAGCCCTGTCACTATAGGAACTCTGGTGCTCATTTATGAAAGTGGCTTTTTAACCTGCTTTAAACATATTATATTATTGTTTAAAGTGTTTTGAAATAATGGTAGGCGCATGGGAATATGCCAAGAACATCCCAATATGTCTCACTGTAACAAAGATACTTATGATATAAAAGCATTATGACTGGTAAGTAACTTTACATTTTCAAAGACACCCTGTAAGTTGTGGAGTGGAGTACTTTCCAAGGCACTGAAAAGTTTCCTATTTACATTTGTGAATTATTTCTTGGAGTTCAATAAATACAGCATTTGTTCAGTGTGACTATACAGTTGCTCATTGGAAGAGTTTCCAGGTTTACTATCTTCTGTTAGGCTTGCACAGTGAAATTATTTCAGTTTATGCATTTTTCATGTTGTTATATATCACTGCGCTTACGGTCCCTTCTAACCACATAAACGTGTTCTCCTTATATAAAAAGTTGTGATTTTCAGACATCTTTTATTTCTACTGATTTGCATCTTGTGCTCCGTCTTGCTTTCCTTCTAGATGACAGTGATGGTGATGCTACCAGTCATTGTGATGAAGGTGACAGCGTATTTTGTCATCTAGAAGAGCTGAGATATAACCTGGAACAGGAAATAGGCTTCGATAAATTTATTGAGGTGTACAATAAAATAAAGGTCTGTGGTTTTGTTCTAGTTTTTTTTTTCAAAGAGTCATTTGGTCTTGCACTATGGTGTTTCTTTTTGTGTGTATCAGTTATTTTATTTAATAAAAGTAAGAACTGAGAAATTACAGTAATAACCAAGTCCAGCTGATACCCATCTAGAGATACAAATGTTGAATATGATACATGCACCAATAGCAAACAAAACGTATGTATAATTTTTAAGGGAGGCAGAAAAAGGAAGAGAGGGATGAGAGATTAGGCTATGAAAGGAAGAAGGTAAAGAAAAAAATGGAAGAATGACAGTGAAAAAGAAGGGAAGAAAGACTGAATGGTGTTCTGACATATTTCATAAGGTATTAAAAGTGATTGTTATATTATGATAGTTGATAATTGTGTTCTATGAATATGATCATCATATTAAAAAGGACAGTGACCCCAATAACAACTATAGCAAGGTTTGAAACCAAATGATGTATTTCATCAATGGACAAAATGAAAAAAATGAAAAAAACAGTGACTAGGTTGGTGCTAATTCCAAACACGATCAGTGCTCTTATATGTGGTAAACAGAAGTGATGAAACTTGGTCACTGTGTATCAAAAAAACAAGAAGCATGGATGTAGTATCGGGGTAAAGATTAATAATAATGCTGGAAAGAATCTTCGTAAAGTTGAAAGATTTTTTTTCTGAATCCAAAAGTAGAGACCCACTGCAAAATGCTGGCTGCCAAGTTGAAAGATCAGGACTGCTGACTTTCACTTGGCAAACAGATATTCTAAATGAGAACAAAGAACAATACATACACAAACGTTCCAGTACCTGAAGAAATATAAAAGATACTTAAGTATTACACTGCAATGGCCCCTCAATATAATAAGCAAAATGTTAACATTTTGTTTTTATTGTTTTTTTGTTCTTTGATTAAGTATTCCATTTGATTACACATGTTGTAATTATTTTTACGGACGACTGACTTTTTGGGGTCCCTAGTGATTCTTGTGTTCTTGTTCATTTGGTACTATGAAAATTATCCTCTTCTGCTGTGATGATGGCTCACATACACAGTACCCAGTGTTGTCATTGTTTTTCCTCAAATAATTAACACTATCATCCTGCTTCAACCAATCAAAGATCTTTAATATAGGAGGAGTTGAGTGTGTTTTGGAAAGGAGTTAACTATAGAGCCAAACTTCCCTGTGTGGAGCACAATCAAGATGGCTCAGACTACTAGAATCCAGCAAGTGCCCAAGTGTATTGGAAGTGAACAATTGTTGAAGAATGCAGGCACTATTTATATTTACATAATGCATGCAGCCATGGAGAATTGCTTCCTTAACTAATTGTGCAGATGTTATGTGTGGTGCTTTACAAATATTGTTTAAATCCAGAATGTTATGCATAGGAACATACTGAGTTTCTCTTTTTGTTCTAGGCGATACATGAGGATGAAGATGAGAGCATCGATATTTGTTCCTCAATAGTGGAGAGAATTTTAGGGAGTGAACATCAGCATTTGTATCCTAAAATCCTCCACTTGGTAATGGCTGATGGAGCTTATCAAGAAGGTAGCAATTCTTTGTTTTAGAAGCATTTCCATCTTTTTGTCTGAATAACCCTCTAGAATTCATGCATTTAAAAGAGACACACTGAAAGCTACTTAAAAAAATTATCTGCTGGTAATAATAAACCGAGATAGTGCAAGAAAGGTTGAGGGGAAGAAGATGCTATTCCACTTGAGTATCTTTATTGAGTATGAGTATTACATGTCCTGTGGCAGTATTACCTATTTATCCTTTTCGCTTCCTACCTTCACTACACTTCCATATTTAGTTTTAAAGTAAGATCCTTTTCTGATGGATACGTCTACCTGCAGACTCCTCACCTTTTGAGTGCTCCTCGGTGCCAGACAGGATCCAGAAAAGGCTTCCATAGTTTCTTTGCGCCAATTTGTAAAACCGTAGGCCTCCATTGTTCTCTGCCGTACTCTAAGCATGTCAACATGGAGCCACATATAAGTGAAGCCTCAGTGCACTGATTTACGTTAGAATTGGAACACTTCTTTGTGTCTTCAATAAAATGGCAATGTTGCAGGGGCATCACCACCATAATGTACAAGTTTTGAACCATGTTGAACATGGACTTATGGTTGACAGACCAGCACATTGCGTATCTGTGGTATCCAGTGCCTAAACACCTCTCCAAATTGTGGGACAAATGGTCCCTTATGCACCAGAAGCCAATCAGGGGGTGGCAGGCCTTACTGTGGAAGGCACACATAAAAAGATCTGCCCCATGTTTCACAGGTAGTCTTGGGATACACAGCAGGTTGAGGCTTTCAGAGAAGCCATGCTGCAAAGCTTTGATACAATGGCACAACCCTCTTGCATGCCTTCCTGCCTCAAAGAGCCTTCTAGACCCCAACAGTGGAAAGTTCAGACCAAGGAACTGAATAAATGTTTAGAGTCTACCTTCTGCACTGTATGAAGACTCTACTCCTTTGCCTATTGTGAAGTTGGATGCTTCTTCTGAAAATGTCCATCTAAAGATGTGCTACTGTATAATGAAAGTGCAGACTCTTTATGAAGATCAACCCTGTCAGCTCCACTGCCACAAAGTGTACTGTTTACCAGAATTTAAGCCATTCTCAGATCTGATATCAATTTAATTCACATGCCTCACATTCACATGATAAGCATTATAATGAAGAGGTGGAACGTTTACTTCTCCAGTATTGGATCTTTCATTTATTCACATGGTTGAATCATTCCCCGTCGTCGAAGTGGGAGTCCCAGGGTAACTTAATAAAGCAGTATATACATCACTATCATAGGCTATAGTGGCAATGAGAAAGTCAGTTTAATAGCCTATCCATGTCCCTTTTTTTTTTTTTTTTTAAAGACCAAACTTGAACCATAACCAATCAGACGACAGCACCCCCTAGAACACTCCCAACAGAGGCTAAGTCCCTCAGATTTCTACTGCACGTTGTGTGAAGGGAGTCTCCTTGAGCTCTGCTCAGTTCTTCAGCTTTTCCTTCTTTTAGGATCATCCAAGATATTTCACTATCCTTGGCACTAATATGTCAGAATAGTAGAAAACAAGGTAAAGGACTAGAAAAATATGTCTAACCTTTTCCTCAAAAACTCTCATGTTTTGAGAGGTAAGGCTATTATTGGGACTATAGAATCTTAAATCTGTCACTAATGATGAGGACAGTGAGGATTCCTTCACATCAAAAGAGAGGTTAGAGGAAGTTGTCGCTCCCAGGCTCACCAGAAGACGCGCAGAAAAGCCATAAAAAGATTTGCCATGATTCTTCATAAGGCACTTCACACAGAGAGAGGAAATAAAATAAAATAAAAAATAGACCCTCAACTCCTTCTTCAACTCCGGCAATACATCAGAGAGATCCTTATAACCTGACTATGGGGCGTATAAAAATTGCCTGTAAAATCATCAATAACAAGAATTACTATGACATTGTAGATGACTATTTTGACTATTATTACCTGTCTGTGATGGCCTCGTCTGTGATGGCCTCATGTACGAAGGGCCTCATCTATGATGGTTCTCATCTACAATGGCCTCATCTACGAATGGCCTTATCTATGATGCTCTCATCTACGACGCCCTCAGCTATGGCGATGGTCTATGACGGTCATTTACAGTGGTCGTCGATGACTGTCATTTACAGTGGTCGTCGATGACGGTCATTTACAGTGGTCGTCGATGACGGTCATTTACAGTGGTCGTCGATGACGGTCATTTACAGTGGTCGATGATGATGGTCATCTACAGTGGTCGTCGACGACAGTCATCTACAGTGGTCGTCTACGACAGTCATCTACAGTGGTCGTCGACGAAGGTCGACTACAGTGGTCGTCGATGGTCATTGACGACAGCCTCATCTATGATGGTCATTGACGACAGCCTTATCTATGATGGTCAGCTATGACAACCTCATCTATGATGGTTGTTTACGAACCTCATCTACGATGGTTGTTTACGAACCTCATCTACGATGGTCGTCTACGACCCTCTCATCTATCATGGTCTTCTATGATGGTCTCATCTATGATGGTCTTCTATGACTGCCTCATCTACGATAGTCTTCTATGATGGTCATCTACGACGGCCTCATCTATGATGGTCTACGATAGCCTCATTTATGATGATCGTCTATGCCACCCTCCTTTATGATGGTCATTTACGGCAGCCTTATCTATGACGATCGTCCGACAGCATCATCTGCGACAATCATCTACGATGGCCTAATCTACGATAAACGTCTGTGACAGCCTCACTTACGATGGTCTGTGACGGTCATCTACGACGCCCTCCTCTATGATAGTCACCAATGACAGTCTCATCTACGATGGTCTGTGACAGTCATCTACAACACCTTCATCTATGACAGTCTCATCTACGATGTTCATCTGCAACAGCCTCATCTATGACGGTTGTCTACTACGATGGCCTCGTCTCCATCTGCATTGTCGACGATGGCCTTGTCTTTGACTGCATCCTCTGCGGAGGCCTCATCAACATTAAACATTGTTTACGTCAGCCTAGTCGTTTGCATCTTCCTCATCAAGCTTGATGACAATACAAATTAAGACAAAGGCACGTAATTGTGAACAAAAATAAAACACATAATCCAGGATAATTCAGTGTCAAGAATTAAGGTACTACAACAGTTAACAATAAATGGAGGGGCAATATATGGAGCAATTATACCACTCCGTCAGGTCCATGTAGCTCTAGTACTAGACCTACAGGCATATTACACCCACAACTGGTGGATTCCCCAACTAGATGAATTTTGGTGGTTTCCATACCCTTCGGAGAGAGTGACCAAACACTTCCAGCTTCCTGTAGCAAACAAGAAATTAGTTTGCTTTTTCTACGAAGGACCTCATCTACGATGATCATCTACGATGCCCTCATCTATGACGGTCATCTACAGTGGTGGTCGACGACGGTCATCTACAGTGGTGGTCGACGACGGTCATCTACAGTGGTTGTCGACGACGGTCATTGACAATGATCGTCTATGACAGCCTCATCTATGATTGTCATCGAAGACATCCTCATCTATGATGGTCGGCAACGACATCCTCATCTATGATGGTTGTCTGCGACACCCTCATCTATGATGATCTTCTGCAACCGTCTCAACTATAATGATCTTCTGTGACAGCCTCATCTATGATGGTCGTCTACGACAGCCTCATCTATAACGGACGTCTACGACAGTATCATCTACGACAGTCATCTACTATGGCCTCACCTCCGATCGTTGTCTACGACAGCCTGAGCTACAATGGTCTGTGATGGTTATCTATGACTCCTTCATCTACGATATTCCCCTATGACAGTCTTATCTACGATGTTCGTGTGCGACAGCCTTGTCTATGCCGGTTGTCTACTACGATGGCCTTTTCTACAGTGAACTAGTCTACGTAACCACGTCTACGATGGCTCTTGTCTGTCTGCATTGTCGGCAATGGCCTTGTCTATTACTGCATCCTATATGGAGATCTCGTCTACGATGAAGGCAATAAACATTGTCTATGTCGGCCTAGTCGTTTACATCTGCCTCATCAAGCTTAATGGCAATACAAATTAAGATGAAAGCACGTATTTGTCAACAAAAACAAAAGACGCATAAAATAATTTAGTGGCAAGAATTAAGGTACTACAACAGTTAGCAATAAATGGAGGGGCAATATATGGACCAATTATACCACTCTGCTTCCAACTGCAGATCATGGATCAGGTCCATGTAGCTCTAGTACTAGACCTACAGGACATATTACACCCACAACTGGTGGATTCCCCCACCAGATGAATTTTGGTGGTTTCCATACCCTTCGGAGAGAGCTGCCAAACACTTCCAGATTCCTGTAGCAAACAAGAAATTTGTTTGTTTTTTATTTATGATTTTAAATAGAAAAGCTGTAAAACTTATTCCAATTGTTGGTATATCCAGGAGGAATTACAATCATGGAAAACCCTGTGATTCATAATCCTGCCTAACCAGCAATGAGACGTTCTCACCTATGTCCAATGCTATTGTACGGGCTGCATATTCTCTGGCAATACGGGGCAGGTATAGCCACCAGGTGTGGTCAGACATGGCCACATAAATAAAATGTTTGCCGGAAGATTAAAAAAAAACAACAAAAAAAACGCTGCTCTGGAGGGGCGAAATGTCCTCATCTCGCAACATAGATTGTGCTACAGATAAAGCTTCAATAGGATTCCCACAACGGGCAGGGTCAGTGGTCCTTCGATGCTAAGGTCCAAGGCCAAAACATTTATAATTTGAGGTTCAAATATACCTGCTATTTATATTGTACCATGCAGACGCTCTGTTTGGCAAGCACGTTGACAACTCCTTGCAAGCAGTCAAGGCTGACACTGCACAATCTTTTGGAGCATTACAATTTCGAAAGAAACAATCTTTAGAGGGACCCACGAAAGACAATTATCTGTTGGTAAGTATCTGTCTTATCAACCCTCTCAATATCCCTTAGACTAGCTTACCTAAAGTGACAATATTCTGGTGCTGATTACACCAGTGGGAAAAACAGTTCCAAAAATGTCATATATGGCGAAAAATAGCATTGGACAAATAACTCCTGGATCTCGTCATATATGGAGAGATGTTACAGTTCACCCAGATTCTGCCCACTACCCCACCAAAACGAGGACTCGCACCTCATCTCCATCTCCTTTGGAAGGAAGTGCTAGCTACACTAACCAAAGGTTCCATAGAGAAAGGCCCACATTCTCAGTAAGGAATAGGCTTCTATTCTCGGTTTTGCCTCATAAACCAGAAAACAGGGGAGTGTCCATCCATCATAGACCTCCAGAAATTAAACAAGTATTTCTGCATACAATCCTTTTATGTGGTCACTCTCTCCCTCAGCGCATGACAGCTCTAAATTTACAGGATTTATACTTTCACGTTTCATCAGACTTCCTCCATTTAGCTTCAAATCAGCTTTTTTTTTTTTCCAGGAAGGGCTTCCACAACTTCGACAGCTCGTTGTTAAATCACCAACAGCATTTCAAGCGTCCAAGGCCACAGAGGCTTGCCTAAAATTGTTTCACAAGCTAAGTCTCCCTGTGAATCATCAAAGATAATCAACTGCTCCATCCAAGTAGATACTGTTGCTGGGTCTCAACACTAGATGCTGTGTAAAAACAAAGACTGATCCAAAGACAAGCTCTAGGAACTGGCTCACAAAAACAAAAATCAGTGCGTCTGTTCAATTAGCTTTTGGGCATCATGTCGTCAGCAATCAATATGATTCCTCTTGTCCTCCTAAAATTAATGCCTTACAGGTGCAGCTACAAAAACAATAGATTCAATCAAACAATCATTTGAGGGCCTAGTGAATTTCACATAGGTATGATGGAAGCTCTAGCCTGGTGGTCTTAGACTACAAATGCTTCCCTGGAAAGCTGGGGCAGTCATGTACAGAACCTCTAATTCGAGAAAAGTGGTCTCTGCTCCAGAAGAGCATACATATCACTCACCTAGCTCTCAAAGCCATCTGCTCAGTCTCCAAACCTTCCTGCTAATGTCTTTGTTGTTAGTTTTCATGGACAATACCACAAGCATGCAATACATGAATAAACAAAGGGGCACAAAATCGTTCACCCTGTCCAAGGAAGGTCGGGAAATCTGGAGCCGGCTACCAACACACAGAATAACTCTTAGGGCCAAACATGTTCCCTGGACTAGAAATCTCATAGCAGACATCCTAAACAAAACTGGAAACAGCCTCCACGAAGGGGGGTTTAATCATTTAGCTCTAAGTATGATCTTCTTATTCTGGGGCAAACCGGCTCTGCATCCCTTTGTAACAAACAAAACCTGCAAATGCCAGTTCTATGCAAGTTGCCATCCACATCCAGGATCTTGGAGGAATGCCTTACGACAGATTGCCCAGGATTTAACTGATACCTTTAATACCAAGATTCTCACCAAGAGGAAATCAAAGCAGTGTTGTCTCATCCTGATAACCCCCAGGTGGCTAGCGCAGCATTGGTTCACAGAGCTTCTCCTGCTATCAGAATACAACTACATTCACCTACCAACATTCTGTAACCTTTTGATGATAAAATAATGCCAGGCACTTCATCCTGACCTGACTTGTCTCCTCCTATGCACACATCTCCTAAATTCCATCAATTCAAAGATCTCAATATTCTTCAGGTTTGCATGTGTATTCTATCTGAGTCAAAGCGAAAGCCACTATAAAGACATGTAAACATTAATGGAAATGTTTCTGCCTATGGCATCAGAAAATCAAACCTACATCCTCTACTAGCATAACCTGGCAAATAAATATCCTATCTCCTCTCATTAGCTCAGTCACAGTTGGTATGTGCGTCCGTTAAGGTACGGCTTACAACAATGTCAAGATAAAGATGTTTATCATATTTTCTCTTTCTATTCTTGCAGAATCATCAAACAGTTCATAAAATAATTAATCAGAATGTTTTCCTACAGTAAGGGCTTCCTCAGACTGGCACATGAACATAGTTCTGTTTCAACTCATGATGAGTTAATTTGAACCCATTCACACAGCACACCTCATATTTCTTACATGGAAGATCGTCTTGTTACTAGCTTTCACCCTGACAAGTAGGGTAGAGAACATCAGGCTTTCTCAACTCAAGAGCTTTCTTGCATCTCACAGGCGATTGAGTACTTCTCTGAACCAATCCAAAGATTTATTCCTTTGGTTCCTTCAGATTGTGCCTAAATGAACCTATCATATTTCTGACTTTTCTCCCAAATTCAACATCACCAGTTGAGAGGTCTATTCATACTCTAGGTTTCAAGTGATATCTAAAAGTTCTACTTACATCGCACTGAACAACTTATGTACACTGACCAACTGTTGGGCTCAGATAGACACACTCGTAAGGGTGCCCCAGTCACAATGGCAACCATCGCTGAATGAATTTCAAATGCAGTCCAGTTTTGCCACTAAAAGACTAGCAAGCCCCTCACAGAGAAAACTAGGGTGCATTCAACTGGGGCAGTTTCCACCTCAACTACTTTGTTTGCATAAGTACCTCTGGAGAAGATATGTTGTGCTGCGACTCGGAAAAGTGTGCATATAATTCACACAGCAATATTACCTGGAATTGGCACAGTGCAGTGATACAGTGGTTGGACAGGTTTTACTACACCACGTATTTCAATAAGGGAAGCCTCATTTGGTTCCATGTATTTATGTATTCATGCAGATTTTAATGTACTGTGTGTGTGTGTATATATATATGTTCGATGGCATGTGTAGCTGCAGATACACATGCTGTGAATTATCCTGCCATCTAGTGTTGGGCACGGAGTGTTACAAGTTGTTTTTCTTTGAAGAAGACTTTTCGAGTCACGAGACCGAGGGACTCCTCCCTTTCGGCTCCATTGCGCATGGGCGTCGACTCCATCTTAAATTGTTTTCTTTCTGCCATCGGGTTCGGACGTGTTCCTCTTCGCTCCGTATTTGGAATCGGGAAAGTTAGCTAAATATCGAAAATTCGACGGTATTGTTCGCGCTCGGTACCGGTTTAGTGTTAGCGTATCGACACCGATAGTAGAAGCGCTACTGCGGCCCTTCGGGGCTTCCGCTCTTCAGCAGGGCCTGGTCAGCCCGACCGCATCCATCGACAAAACTAATGGACCGGACCCCCTTCCGCTTCTGTCTGAAGTGCCACTCTAAGTATCTTTATACAGACCAACACTTGGTCTGTAATCTGTGTCTATCACCAGAACACAGGGAGGATACTTGTGAGGCCTGTCGGGCGTTTCGATCTAAAAAGACCCTACGTGATCGAAGAGCCAGAAGACTACAAATGGCGTCGACACCGAGAGAACAACTCGACGTCGAAGAGGAGGAAAGAATTTCCATCCAGGGGACGGACTCAGACGATTCCGAAAGTGAGCGACCCACGACGATGCAGAAAACAGTGAGTAAAACTGCCCCGTCCAAGACTCACACAAAGATCGTTAAGGCCAAGGGGATGCCACCGCCAGGAGGCCATGGCTTAACCCATCGAAAAGAAGGTGACCAAACATCAGCACCGAAAAAGGCCAAAGAATTGCCGAAGACATCCGACTCCAGTAGAGATTCAGGCTCCGAACGATCTCGGCATCGAGAGTTCGACTCACCCAAGGTGAGAAAAGTAACGTCGGAACCGAAAAAGACTTTATCGGAAGCATCAGTACCGAAAAAGGCGGCTTCGAAGCCGAAAAGAAGCTCTTACACAGAAGAGCAAGGACTTTCCAGTCAAATGCATAAAAACAGATTTGAGCAGGAAATAAGTATGGGGGAACCAGACCATACCCAAAGGAGGTTGCATATCCAGAAAGAGACTGGAAAAATACAAACTCTTCCTCCAATTAAAACCAAAAGAAAGCTGGCATTTCATGAGTCAGAAATGCAGGCGAAGGCAAAGGTGGCAAGAGATAAAACCCCACCACCAAGGTTTTCGCCACAATCTTCCCCACTACACTCACCACAGTTGTCCCCGGTAACAACACCTCCAATGCAGTCACCTACTCATACAGGGATGACACAGGATGATCCGGATGCATGGGACTTATATGATGCTCCAGTATCAGACAACAGCCCAGATTGTTACCCAACAAGGCTGTCACCTCCAGAGGACAGTACTGCATATAGGCAGGTACTATCAAGGGCAGCTACGTTCCACAATGTAGCAATGCATTCAGAGCCAATAGAGGATGATTTCCTATTCAACACCTTGGCATCCACCCACACTTCATACCAGAGTCTGCCAATGCTCCCGGGCATGCTCAAGCACGCAAAACAGGTCTTCCAAGACCCAGTTAAAGGAAGGGCTATCACGCTTAGGGTGGAGAAAAAATACAAGCCTCCCCCAACGGACCCTGTGTTTATAACACAGCAACTTACACCAGACTCAGTGGTTGTAGGAGCAGCAAGAAAGAGGACAAACTTTCAATCGTCAGGAGACGCACCACCGCCTGACAAAGAGAGTAGGAAGTTTGATGCAGCAGGCAAACGTGTGGCAGCACAGGCAGCCAATCAATGGCGGATCACATACTCACAAGCCCTGCTGGCTCGCTACGACAGGGCACACTGGGACGAGATGCAACACATTATACAGCACTTGCCCAAAGAACACCAAAAACGTGCCAAACAGGTTGTGGAAGAAGGACAAGCAATATCCAACAATCAAATAAGGTCCGCATTAGACTCGGCAGACACATCAGCACGAACAGTCAACACTGCGGTAACCATTCGCAGGCATGCATGGTTACGAAGCTCGGGCTTCAAACCAGAAATCCAACCAGCTGTGTTAAACATGCCTTTTAACCAGGAACAATTGTTTGGTCCGGAAGTGGACACAGCAATTGAAAAATTAAAGAAGGACACGGACACGGCCAAAGCCATGGACGCGCTCTACTCCCCACAGAGCAGAGGCCCATTTAGAAAGCCACAATTTAGAGGGGGTTTCGAATGCAAACACAAGAGCCTTCCACCTCGTAAACCAGACCTACCTATCAGGGACAATACCAGAGAGGAGGGTTTCGTGGCTCATACAGATGTGGACAATTCCCAAGAGGAAGGGGAAAATTCCAAACACCAAAGACAAGTCAAAACAAACAGTGACTTCAATGTCACAAAACCCCAACACTTAACAACAGTGGGGGGGAGACTTACCACATACTACCAAAACTGGACACACATAACTAAGGACGCATGGGTCCAAGCCATTATCCAACATGGTTATTGCATAGAATTAATAAATTTCCCGCCAGATGTGCCCCCAAGGGCACACAATATGTCCAAACAACACTTAGACCTATTACAACTAGAGCTTCAAGCATTATTACAAAAACAAGCAATAGAGTTAGTACCCAAACATCAGAAAGGAACAGGTGTCTACTCACTATATTTCCTAATTCCAAAAAAGGACAAAACGTTAAGACCTATATTAGACCTCAGAACACTGAATCTCTTCATCAAGTCAGATCACTTTCACATGGTAACACTTCAAGACGTGGTTCCCTTATTTAAAAAAAGAGGACTACATGTCAACGTTAGATCTCAAGGATGCCTACTTTCACATACCCATACATCCTTCCCACAGAAAATACTTAAGGATTGTAATACACGGCGTACACTATCAATTCAAAGTGTTACAGTTCGGGATAACAACAGCCCCAAGGGTATTCACAAAATGCCTCGCAGTAGTAGCCGCTCACATAAGGAGACAGCACATGCACGTAGTCCCATACTTAAACGACTGGCTAATAAAAACCAGCACTCAACAGTGTCTTCTTCACACGCAATACGTTATAGAAACTCTACACAAACTAGGATTTTCTATAAATTACCAGAAATCACATCTGCAGCCATCCCAAATACAGCAATACTTGGGAGCAACACTCAACACACAAAAAGCGATTGCCACTCCAAGTCCACAAAGGGTACAAGCGTTCCAAAATATAACATCAAACATACAGCCAAACCAACACTGCCAGTAAGGTTTGTAATGAAACTTCTAGGCATGATGTCTTCATGCATAGCCATTGTCCCAAACGCGAGATTACACATGCGGCCTTTACAACAGTGCCTAGCAAAACAATGGACACAGGCACAGGGTCAACTCCAAGATCTAGTGTTGATAGACCGCCAGACACACTTCTCGCTTCAATGGTGGAACCCTATAAATTTAAACAAAGGGCGGCCATTCCAGGACCCAGTGCCTCAAGATGTGATCACAACAGATGCTTCCATGATGGGGAGCACACCTCAACAAGCACAGCATACAGGGACAATGGGACAATCAACAAAAACAACTCCACAGAAATCATTTGGAACTGTTGGCAGTGTTTCTAGCATTAAAAGCATTTCAACCACTAACAGCCCACAAACACATTCTTGCCAAAAACGACAACATGACAACAATGTATTATCTCAACAAACAAGGAGGGACACACTCGTCACAACTGTGTCTCTTAGCCCAAAGAATTTGGCATTGGGCAATTTACAATCACATTTGCCTAATAGAACAATACATCCCAGGCATTCAGAACCAGTTGGCCGACAATCTCAGTCGAGATCACCAGCAAACACACAAATGGGAAATTCATCCTCAGATCCTACAGAATTACTTCCTACGCTGGGGAACACCAAAAATAGACCTATTTGCAACAAAGAAAATGCAAAATCCCAAAACTTTGTGTCCAGGTACCCACACCCTCAATCCAAGGGCAATGCGTTATGGATCAGTTGGTCAGGGATATTTGCTTACGCTTTTCCCCCTCTCCCACTCATTCCTTATCTGGTAAACAAACTAAGTCAAAACAGACTCAAGCTAATTCTCATAGCACCAACCTGGGCTCGCCAACCGTGGTACACAACACTGCTGGACCTATCTGTAGTACCTCACATCAAATTACCAAACAGGCCAGGTCTGTTAACTCAACACAAAAAACAGATCAGACACCCGAATCCAGCATCGCTCAATCTAGCAATCTGGCTCCTGAAGTCTTAGAATTTGGGCACTTAGACCTTACACAAGAATGTATGGAGGTCATTAAACAAGCTACAAAATCTACTACAAGACATTATTACGCAAACAAATGGAAAAGATTTGTTCATTACTGCCACAATAATCAAATTCAACCACTACATGCTTCCGCAAAGGACATTGTAAGCTACTTATTACACTTACAAAAGTCTAAGCTAGCATTCTCTTCAATTAAAATACATCTAACAGCAATGTCTGCCTATGTGCAGATTACACATTCAACATCGCTTTTTAGAATCCCAGTCATCAAAGCATTTATGGAGGGATTAAAAAGAATCACACCCCGAGAACACCACCAGTACCTTCGTGGAACCTTAATATTGTATTAACACGACTAATGGGACCACCATTTGAACCCATGCACTCTTGTGAAATGTAATACTTAACTTGGAAAGTAGCCTTTCTAATAGCTATCACATCACTTACAAGAGTAAGTGAGATACAAGCATTTACTATACAAGAACCCTTTATACAAATACATAAACATAAAGTGGTTCTCTGTACAAATCCCAAATTCCTACCAAAGGTTATATCACCATTCCACCTAAACCAAACAGTGGAACTCCCAGTCTTCTTTCCACAGCCAGACTCAGTAGCCGAAAGAGCCTTACATACATTAGACATAAAAAGAGCACTACATTGACAGAACAAAACAATTTCGTAAAACTAAACAATTGTTCGTAGCCTTCCAAAAACCTCATGCAGGTAATCCTATATCCAAACAAGGCATTGCAAGATGGATAGTTAAATGTATTCAAACTTGCTATATTAAAGCAAAAAGAGATATACCTATTCCACCAAGAGCACATTCCACTAGGAAAAAAGGCACCACAATGGGAAGTATACCTATGACAGAAATTTGTAAGGCAGCCACCTGGTCTACGCCTCATACATTCATGAAGCATTGCTGTGTAGATGTGTTAACAACACAACAAGCCACAGTAGGACAAGCTGTATTAAGAACATTATTTCAGACAACTTCAACTCCTACAGGCTAAGCCACTGCTTTTGGGGAGATTACTGCTTTTTAGTCTATGCACAGCATGTGTATCTGCAGCTACACATGGCATTGAACGGAAAATGTCACTTACCCAGTGTACATCTGTTTGTGGCATGAGACGCTGCAGATTTACATGCGCCTTCCCACCTCCCCGGGAACCTGTAACCGTTAGAAGTTGGATAAAAACTGTAAATTTGTAAATAAATATTATTTTAATACACATTATGTACATACATACCTACTCCATTGCATGGGCACATTTAGTATATTCACAACTCCTACCTCACCCTCTGCGGGGAAAACAATCTAAGATGGAGTCGACGCCCATGCCCAATGGAGTCGAAAGGGAGGAGTCCCTCGGTCTCGTGACTCGAAAAGACTTCTTCGAAGAAAAACAACTTGTAATACTCCGAGCCCAACACTAGATGGCAGGATAATGCACAGCATGTGAATCTGCAGCGTCTCATGCCACAAACAGATGTACACTGGGTAAGTGACATTTCCCATATATATATATATGTGTGTGTGTGCGTGTGTGTATATATATATATATATATATATATATATATATATATATATATCCACACTTGAATTTGGCAATACCCTCGTTGCTCCTGACCACCAATGGTGCCCGGTAGACGCGCGCCACCACGTCTGTAATACAAACACTTCCTTATGCGTAAATAAGGCCACCGGCACTCCGTGAAGGTATAAATAGGACTTAATTCAATCCACACAGGAACGCGTTTCGGCGTCAACGCCTTTCTCAACCTGTGGGGCCGCCATTTTGGCCCCCTTTAAATAACATGTTAGACAAGTCACATGCACCAAATTTAAAGCAACGCTGTCAATAAAATATAATACATCTGTTTATGCTTGTACTACATAAATTCCAAGTCTACTAACTATTTTTTCATCTACTACAACCACCCACTTTCAAAATTCAGAAAACTAACAATAGTGACTATATACAATAATATTAAGAAATGTGAACAATGAAAAATTAATAAATGTTGTATAATGTTGCCAAAATGTATACAATTACCAGAAACACAAGAACTCATCTTGAGTCTCAAGATTAACTTGAAAATTAAATTACACATCTCAATGATTCCAAAACGGGGAGCACTATACCTAATTGTATCTACAGTTCTCATAGAAGGAAAAATTCATAAATACATGTGATCTACTATACATGCATTGATTTAGGTATGCATTGTATGGAAAGGGGGAACCTGGACTGGCAGAGTAGGTAAGTAACTCACTTAAGAGGAAAAATAACTACTACATTTATTAACTCAGATGGATATATAATTCCTCACTGGAATTCAATCCAGCTGGTTCCCTAGAATCTAGTGTGAGAATATATCTGGACTCCAACTTCCTCAAGTTCTTCTCTCTATCTCCTCCACGGACATCTTTTCTAACCCAGTCAATAACGCTGTATTTGACTTCTTCTATTCTGCCACTGTGGACCTCATGTACATGTCTAGCGACTGGGTAGGAATTGTCTCTGTTAGCTATGGCTCTGAAATGTTGAAGGATTCTTTTATGTACCTGTAGCTTAGTGCTTCCTACATATATCTTGGGACATCTACATTTCAAAATGTAGATGACATATTCACTTTTGCAGTCATATCTGCCTTTTATTGTGTGTATCGTTCTGTCCCCTTGTCTGATGGTTTTGATATTCTCCCCATTTTTGCAAGCTTTACATTTGGCACATTTAAAGAATCCATTTAACGATGTAAGCCAACTACTTTGGGCAATCTTATCTTGACGCACGTCACTTTTCACCAGGGCATTTCTCATGGATTTCCCTTTTCTATACGTTATCATAGGTCTTTTATTTAAGTTCATGCCAATAACTGGATCACTTTTTAACATGTGCCAATGTCTCTGTAATGTCTTTCTGATAGATTCATGTTCCGTATTAAAAGTAGTTATGTATCTCACATTGGTGTTATCCTTGTGGGTATCCCTATTCTTATTCAGGTCTTTACCCCTATGTCCTGAAGTGAAAAGCAACTAGTCCCTAGACCGAGATTTATCTCTCACGACGCTTTGTTGTAATGTATCACTGGTATATCCTCTCTGTTTTAATCTCTCAATCATATCTGATTGGACATTAAGATAATCATCCTCTTTACTGCAAATCCTTTTAGCTCTCAAGAACTCACCAAATGGAATGTTGTTTATCAAAGGTTGGGGATGATCACTTTTGGCATGAAGAATGCTATTCCCTGCTGTACCTTTTCTAAACAATGTAGTCTCTATTTTGTTATTTTCAATCTTTACTTTGATGTCAATAAATTCAACTTCTGACTTATCGATTTTACCAATAAACCTCAGGTTGCACTCATTCATGTTTATCTCTTTGATGAAATTGCTGGCAGAACTGTAATCACCTTTCCAAATTACAAAAATGTCATCAATATATCTGAGCCACAAGATGATGTTATTGCTCCATTTCTCTAAGGGGACATTGTTTAATATCTGTTCTTCCCACCAACCCATAAATAAGTTTGCATAGCTGGGAGCAAAGCAGGTTCCCATTGCTGTGCCGCATACCTGCTCAAATATCTCATTGTTGAAAAAGAACATATTGTGTTGTAAACACCATCGTATCATCTGGCTCAGCATTTTACTGTGTTGATAAAAATTGATGGATCTCATTTTTAGAAAATACTCTACCGCCTGAATCCCCAATTCATGTGGTATACTTGTGTACAATGCTGTTACATCCAGCGTCATTAACAGAAAATCACTTTCCCAGCCTATATCAAAGATCCTTCTTAAGAAATCACAACTGTCTTGCAAATAAGAAGATAAATTCCTAACTAACGGCTGTAAAAACGTATCTATGTACTGTGACACAAATTCAAACAGACTGCCTTGAATAGAAACTATTGGTCTGCCGGGGGGTTTATGTATGTCCTTTATACTCTTGTTGGTTAATGAGCCCTCTTTCACACCATTGTATCAATTTTAGATCAAATTGTTTTTTGATATTCTCAACATACTCTAAATCAATTCTTTGGTAACATTTTATATCATTCAACTGTTTATATGCCTCTTCCATATATTGCTTAGTTGACCAAATTACAATATTGCCTCCTTTGTCATCACCTCTCACTACAATTTCTGGATTGTTAGAAAGTTTGTTCAATGTTTTGTAATATCCCCTGTTCTTATTTTTCAATTTATTTACCGTGCATGCTCTCAAGATTTTAAATTCCTTGATCAATGTTTCTGAGAATTGATCAATCATATCTCCACTAGGTGATGGGGCAGTTCTAGATTTGGGTTTAAGGCCCGACGCCCCTTCCTTATCTGTACACACACCTTCTGACTCTAGTTTTCTGATAAGTTGTTCTTCATTGATTTCTTCCATTGAACTGTCTTCAAGTTCCCATAGGTCTCTCATCAACGCCACATCTTCAACTAATAAATTCTGACATATAGTTCTTTCCAAGTTCGTATCAATTCCTTCAGTTGGTTCCCCTATTTTAACTGTCCTTTTACTTTTGGCTGCATGTATTTTTAACAATTTTAATTTGCGTATGAACAGAAATAAATCTATACGACTTTGTACATAGTCAAAATCACTGGGTTGACAATACGAGAGACCTAGCGATAGATTGGCTTTATCTTCCTCATCTAATGAAATATCTGATAAGTTAACCACAGTTTTTTCATCAATTAATATTGTTTGTTGCTTCAAGTCATCTTGTTTCCTTCGTCGGTGTGGGTTATTTTTACCTCCTCTCCTTGTCTGCCTCTGCCTCTTTTTCTTGTTCGGGTTCCTCCTCTCCAAGGTCTGTGATTTGTTCTGCGATCCTTCCTTAAAAAAATCTAACTCCTCTTGTAGTGTGGGACTTTGTTCTTGATGATTCCTCAAAATCAGTATCAGAACTCTCGCTTATCCCTACATTAGATGTCCTTCTCACAATACTTGGAATTTGACTCACTGATTCCTTCACTTTTAATTGTCTCCAATAATCAAATTTCCTGGCAAATGTGTAAATTTGACCTGTCTCATAATCAGATGTATCTCTATTGAATTTCCGTGATTTCTTTGAAATGATTTCTTCCTCAACTTTGGTCAATCGTTCTTCCATAGAATTGCTCAATGACTCCACTAACTTTCTATCAGAGACCGCTTCTATTTGTTTGGTGATTTCATCTATTTTCTCTAATACTTTCTCTCTCTCAATTTGGGCATACTTAATCAATATTCTCATCATTCCTGCGGAACTAGCTGCATTATGTGCTGCCCATTCTTTTAAAAGTTCAGGATTGGGGTCGTCATATGTGGGCATAATAAAAATCCTTAAACCTCTAGGTACTCTGTCCACTTCCAAATATTTGTTGAGTGATTCACATTCCCACCATTTGTTGAGTTCTTCCTTTTTTAATCTTTCTAATTCTTTGAATAAGCCATAAATATCAGTACTCCCTACTGAGGATTCCCCCCTCGTTGTTAGATCATTATCATTCAAAGTACCTTTGGCAAAGGCTAACTCCGCTCTTAATTTTCTATTTTCATAAACATTCGTATTTTTATTAGCCATTTTGTATACGTTTTCAGTTTGCACCGTCTCTGAATGTTTTTAATGAATTACTTCACAGTTCAGTTCACTTGTATAATTTACTAGAACGTCTCATCGATGAAACTGTGGGAGAAGCTCCTAACTGCAATGGTTTTCTCGTGGATATGTCATTTTTAATTTCCCATGAATGAAAGGGACAGACTTGTCTAACATGTTATTTAAAGGGGGCCAAAATGGCGGCCCCACAGGTTGAGAAAGGCAGAGACGCCGAAACGCGTTCCTGTGTGAATTGAATTCAATCCTATTTATACCTTCACGGAGTGCCGGTGGCCTTATTTACGCATATGGAAGTGTTTATATATATATATATATATATATATATATATATATAATAATAATAATGTGTGTCTATATATTAATTCACTATATTGCATATGAATGTTACGTTTATATGTTCTACCCACCATCGGCTGTTTGCGCTAATACTATAAGATATGCAAAAACAGTAACTGCTTGCTATTCTGATTCAAGCATGTGAATCTATGAAAGATCCACTACTGGAGAGGAAAATAAGTTACTTACCTGTAACTGCAGTTCTCCAGTATTGGTATCTTTCATAGATTAACATGCAACCCACCCTCCTCCCCAGAGAGGCTCCCCTTATAGCTCGGGATTATCTTTTCCCACTTGTGCTTCAAAATCTGAGGGACTCAGCCTCTGTTGGGCGTGTTCTTAGTGCTGTCGCCTGATTGGTTATGGTTCAAGTTTGGTCCTTTTTTAAAAAGGACATGGATAGGCTATTAGACTGACTTTTTCGTTGCCATTATAGCCTATGATAGTGATACATGTACTGCTTTATTAATTTACCCTGGGACTCCCACTTCAACAACGGGGAATGATTCAAGCATGTGAATCTATAAAAGATACCAATACTGGAGAACTGCAGTTACAGGTAAGTAACTTATTTTCTTTGCTCTCACTACACTGGTACTAATCTTTACTTAGATTACAAAAAGCTAATGACCTTGAAAACTCACCCAGATCTGGACTGAGCTCCCCAAATGGCCCTGCAATGGAGAAGAGAGCATAATTTGCGATAGTAACTCACCAAGTTGCAAAAGTCTTGGAATGTCCGTTTCCACCTGAGGAGTCTAAAGCCAGTTTGCTTATGGAATCCTAGGTGTACTAAGCTGGCTCTGCATATACTATACCAAAGTAAGGTATAGTGTGTACAGAGTTCAGTGGATCCCCAGAGGCTTTACAGAGGCCAGTGTAGATAATACTAATGCTCTCTTTTGTGGTAGTGTGGGCGAGCAGTTAGGCTTATCAGAGGCTAGTGTTAAGCATGTGTTGCACACCCACAGTCAAGGAATGAGGCACACTCTCAGTGACTAACTCCAGTCCAATGTTTATGTATCAAAAAATATACTTTGTTACTTTATTTCCAGAACCACAGGGATGTTTGTTGCAGGTAAGTACAGTTTCCAGAATGTATCACTTTCAAGTATCTATTGCACTTTGGTTATAAATCGACAGTAAATATATGTTTAAGTAAGCAATACTTTTCAGTAGCAAAAGTAGACAGTGTAAAAAACACTGAAGGCAATGCACTCTTAGGGGAGGAAAAGAACAGTTTGAAGGTAAGTGCTCAACTTACGGTACCAGTCTTCTGGAGTTTAGGTGTCCACGGGGCAGGGTTCAAAAGGACATCAAAAGTGCACCCCCAGCAACACAGGGCCAGCCGGGTGCAGAGGACAAAGGTGGTGTTGGATGCCCAATGGAGACTGGGGGGCACTTAAAAAGAAACAGTTTGCAGGTAAATACATGTGGCTTCAGGGCTCAGATCCCAGGGGGTTTAGATCAGCACTGAGGGGGGGAGGGGAGGGTTTGCATGTCAGCTGCAAACATACATCCTCAGCGGCACAGTGGCAGCAGGGTGCAAACACAGCATTGGGCACCCAATGCAATTCAATGAGGATCTCTGGGTTCACAGAGGGGCTGCAGGCATGGTCCAGGGAGTCGGATGAAGGAGACCAGTGGCATGGCAGGTAAGTTGGGATGCCACTGGACGTCAGTGGATCGTCGGCTGGGTTCCCCAAGGGCAGGGGGCTCTGGTTGCAGGGGTACCTTTTGGTGTCGGGAAATCTTCAACCGAGTCGAATGCGGTTGGGGGGGGTCCTCTGGATTCAGGCGGCAGGCGGCTTTATGTTGGCCAGGAGGGGTCAACGCACGGTGGATTCGAGGTTGAAGTCGCCGGGGGGGCCCTTCTCTGGACCACTGGACCACCTGGACTCAGGCCGTGGGCATCGTGTGCAGGACTCACGGATCCGGAGGGCACTGGAGTTCTTGTTGGAGGTTTCTTTGTGGACAGGGCTGCTATCCTCAGGAGTTCTTGGTCCTTAGGGAAGACAGGCAGTCCTCTGAGGGTTTGTAGAGGTCGCTGGTCCTGCAGGATGAGTCTTCTTTTGTAGCAGGAGTCTTAAAGCTGCAGACAAGCCGGTAAAGCTGAGGCTAAGTCACTTGTCACCTTGAGTCTTCACTGCTGGTGAGGCTCTTCAGTCCTTTTTCTTTAGGTAACCTGGAATCTGAAAATCAAGTTTCAGGGGTGCCCCTAAATACTAGATTTAGGGGTATTACAGGGGACAGAGAGCAGTAGCCAATGGCTACTAAACCTGAGGGTGGTTATACCCTTCCTGAGCCCACTCCCTATGGGAAGGGGAGCACATTCCTAACCCTATTGGCTAACATCCTCCAAAACAAGATGGAGGATTCTGAAGAGGGAGGTTCACCCCAGCTAAGGGCACCCTAGGGGTGGTCCCAGATGGGGTGGACACTCCTCTTATTTGCAAATGTTCCCACCAGACCTGCCACCAAAACGTGGGGCTTAGTACAGGCATCTCCACTGGCTGGAGGGCCCTGGGTCAGCATAACAAAAGGCAGGAGCCTTTGAGGCCAACCGCCAATTGTTGCTATTCCTGCATGGAGGTGGTGTGAAGCACCTCCACCCAGAGCAGGCTTTGTCTCTGACTCCCAAGAGCACAAAGGCTCTCACCTCATGGGGCCAGAAACGTGTCTGGTGGTGGCAGGCTGTCAGAGACCAGTCAGCTTTGCACTAGAGAGTTGGTTGAATTTCAGGGGCACTTCTAAGATGCCCTCTGTGTGCATTTCTCAATAAATCCAACGTTGGCATCAGTGCGGGTTTATTGAGCTCAGAATTTTGATACCAAACTTCCCAGTCTTCAGTAAAGCCATCATAGAGCTGTGGAGTTCGTAGTGATAGACTCCCAGCTCATGGTCTCAGTGTGACTTTACTGCACTTACAGTGTCTTAAGAATGGACTTAGATACCATAGATGCACATTTCTCATGCAGCTGTGCCCTAACAGTGGTGTTGTTCACCTTGCTTAGGGCTTTAAGGCTTGCTAGAGGGGTGACTTACCTATGCCACAGGCAGTGTTTTGTAGGCATGGCACCCGGGGGTGGGGTGCCATGTCATCTTTACCTTTTTTTCTACACTAACACAATCTGCAATGGCATGTGTTTAGTGAGGGGTCCTTTGAGGTGGCATAATACATGCTGCAGCCCACAGGGCCCTTGATACCACTGGTACCTTTTGCGAGGGACATAGCTGTGTGCCAGAGGTGTGCCAATTGTGGAAGCAATGGTACAGTTTAGGGAAAGAACGCAGGATCTCATCACACACTCAGTTAAGTTAGCAACAGAGATCAGGCAAAACGTGGGGGGTGGGAGTGACTATGCCAAAAGGGGCACTTTCCTACACTGGGCTTTTTACTTCTGTGCCTCGTTTACCATTTAACGAGGCACTAGTGAATCCCCACAAAGGCAGTGGAAAGAGAAGAGGTCAGCAGCCTCAGCAATTTCCCTCTTTCTTCTTCACTTGGCGGTGCACTAAAACCTCCTTAGTTCACTCTCTGGTAAAAACAAGCATGCAATGTGGGACTGAATCTGCCATTTGTTTAGCTCACTTGTGTTGTTACCTAGGAACAATGTGTCCTGCAAATTGTCCAGGTTGGCTGCACTCTATCATTCATGTGAGGAGGATTCTCCTCACATTGACACATGGTAGTGGTTAATCCAGACCTCCCTTGGTAGATTTCCTTTCACCATCAGATAAGGTTAGGTATATCAACTTACTACTCAGAATGTTGAATTATACATGTGGTGTCCAATGGTTCTCTACTGAATTTAATCAGAGAAACTTTGCATTTGGAATTTAACATTGATACAAAAGCACCTGTTCTTGCAGCAGGCCATTTTCAGGCTTCAGTTAAGGGCTTTCATGCAAAGAATGTCAGCAGGGAGGCAGACTCCCTTCATTTTTTTAAGGCACTGATGTACTAAGGGTGTACTTAATTATCCCCGACAGTCCCTTTAGGGGAATTTCTTTCTTTTAAGTACATTTTAAGCAAAGCATCTGAGGTCGTTGAATTACCTTTGCTAGTTGCTAAGATTAAGGCATGCATATTGACGGAAATCCTTCAGTAAGGTTCCCCATAATCAAACTCCCTGCTCCCTTTTAACTTTTTTTAAAAACTTTATTTTGATTTTTGTCAACAGTTACATTTGCAAAGATCAGAAAATTCTCATTCTTGAGATATATACAGGGAGTGCAGAATTATTAGGCAAATTAGTATTTTGACCACATCATCCTCTTTATGCATGTTGTCTTACTCCAAGCTGTATAGGCTCGAAAGCCTACTACCAATTAAGCATATTAGGTGATGTGCATCTCTGTAATGAGAAGGGGTGTGGTCTAATGACATCAACACCCTATATCAGGTGTGCATAATTATTAGGCAACTTCCTTTCCTTTGGCAAAATGGGTCAAAAGAAGGACTTGACAGGCTCAGAAAAGTAAAAAATAGTGAGATATCTTGCAGAGGGATGCAGCACTCTTAAAATTGCAAAGCTTCTGAAGCGTGATCATCGAACAATCAAGCGTTTCATTCAAAATAGTCAACAGGGTCGCAAGAAGCGTGTGGAAAAACCAAGGCGCAAAATAACTGCCCATGAACTGAGAAAAGTCAAGCGTGCAGCTGCCACGATGCCACTTGCCACCAGTTTGGCCATATTTCAGAGCTGCAACATCACTGGAGTGCCCAAAAGCACAAGGTGTGCAATACTCAGAGACATGGCCAAGGTAAGAAAGGCTGAAAGACGACCACCACTGAACAAGACACACAAGCTGAAACGTCAAGACTGGGTCAAGAAATATCTCAAGACTGATTTTTCTAAGGTTTTATGGACTGATGAAATGAGAGTGAGTCTTGATGGGCCAGATGGATGGGCCCGTGGCTGGATTGGTAAAGGGCAGAGAGCTCCAGTCCGACTCAGACGCCAGCAAGGTGGAGGTGGAGTACTGGTTTGGGCTGGTATCATCAAAGATGAGCTTGTGGGGCCTTTTCGGGTTGAGGATGGAGTCAAGCTCAACTCCCAGTCCTACTGCCAGTTCCTGGAAGACACCTTCTTCAAGCAGTGGTACAGGAAGAAGTCTGCATCCTTCAAGAAAAACATGATTTTCATGCAGGGCAATGCTCCATCACACGCGTCCAAGTACTCCACAGCGTGGCTGGCAAGAAAGGGTATAAAAGAAGGAAATCTAATGACATGGCCTCCTTGTTCACCTGATCTGAACCCCATTGAGAACCTGTGGTCCATCATCAAATGTGAGATTTACAAGGAGGGAAAACAGTACACCTCTCTGAACAGTGTCTGGGAGGCTGTGGTTGCTGCTGCATGCATTGTTGATGGTGAACAGATCAAAACACTGACAGAATCCATGGATGGCAGGCTTTTGAGTGTCCTTGCAAAGAAAGGTGGCTATATTGGTCACTGATTTGTTTTTGTTTTGTTTTTGAATGTCAGAAATGTATATTTGTGAATGTTGAGATGTTATATTGGTTTCACTGGTAATAATAAATAATTGAAATGGGTATATATTTTTTTTTTGTTAAGTTGCCTAATAATTATGCACAGTAATAGTCACCTGCACACACAGATATCCCCCTAACATAGCTAAAACTAAAAACAAACTAAAAACTACTTCCAAAAATATTCAGCTTTGATATTAATGAGTTTTTTGGGTTCATTGAGAACATGGTTGTTGTTCAATAATAAAATTAATCCTCAAAAATACAACTTGCCTAATAATTCTGCACTCCCTGTATGTGTATATACATGACATTCACATAGCATTTAGTTTTAGAAATAGACACATTTACATGTTCTCTGACACTAGAAGTTCAGTTCCAAATACTGTGTATATCGTACCCTCTAACATACCGATCTCAGACATCGTACATTAACACACTAAGTTTGGTGTTTTCATGTGGTTATATGGTATTTATTTCCTCCAGGTAGTGGCAAAGCTGTTTCTAAATGTCTTTGAGTCAGGACATACTTGGCAAAAGTGTACTATATAGTTTATAATGAGTGTAACATTTGTCACCAAGTCTCTCAGACACTCATCTGCCTTACATGCTTTGCCTCTCCCTCGGCCCATAGCGAAGCTATGTTTCCCCAACAGCAGGACCAGACCAGCATATTTCCTTTTTGTGGGCATCCTTCACATATCCCAGGAGTTCAGTCAGTGGCAACATCTCCAGCTGTAGTCCTATCATTTCTCTTATACTCCTTAATATCTGATTGCAATATTCCGCAATGGGAGGACTTTCACACAGCAGAAAGAAACCCACATTGGGAGTTGAACATTTCTTGCATGTTCTCTGTCAGTCCAAACTCAACCATGCCAGTAGATTATGCCCTGTGCTGGAATTTATGATAAGCAAGTTTATGCCTGCATTCATTGAGACGTCCTTAGTGTGTTGACAGCAGTGTTTCCATTGAGCATCTGTTATATCTATGCCTAGGTCCTTTCTCTGTCTTGGAACGGTCCCAATTTAGACATCTGCACAGTGGCCAGTCTAGAGTCCTAGTGGAGTCTTGCACGACGAATCTGTGGACCCACCCCCAAGGGAGTCCCTAAATGCTCTCACACAGAGTCCAATGGCGTAGACAGAGTTCAGAAAGAAACTGATGTCAGTGCACTGGGGTAACTGTTGTATGTGGCTCCATCATCACTTCCAGGGCGGGACAGAGTAAAAGCAGAGCATCATGACAGAAAATACCAGTGCGCAAACAAATTAGTGGTAAAATTCTTCAAATACAGTCTGGTGGTATTCACAGGCTCAGGAATCTACAGTTGGAGACCAGAAACCGTGATATCGAAGGTAAGCAACTTGTTTGTTGTGGTGGATAAACCTCTTCATTAAATTCTGCTACACATTGGCCAAAAGCATCCTCCAGAAGTTGTGAGAGTCCATTTCACCATGGATAAGGCAGCCACTGTGTTGGCACTCAGAGTGCCTGTCCTTAATATCTGGCAGGCTGTAACATGGGTGTGCGTGCACACGCTTATGAAGCACTACTGCCTTGAGAGCCAGGTTCGAAAGGGCATTTTGCCCATTCAGTCCTGACGGATGATATGGTTTAAGCCCATTCAAAAGAACTTCCACCTTTAGGAGGTACTGCTTTGGTATCTGTTCTGGAGGTGAGGACTCTGCAGGTAGAACCATCCATCAGAAGAACAAGTTACTTACATTTTCTAGCATTCTGTCTGTTTGATACCATAACAGCAGATTCCTCACTGCACTCTCACCTCCCCATTCTCTGGAGTGATATCTTTTACCATCTAAAAAAATCCCATTCTAGACATCTGCACACTGGTACTGCCACCTATTTTATGCTTCGTGTCAGAGAGCACAGAAAGACTCAAGAAAGAACTTGAAGTCTGCACACAGCGATGTCGCTTATATGTAGCTTTGCCCCGTCACTTCCAGGGCGGGACAATGCCAATGCGCTCTTCATGGTTCCAGGTTGTAGGCTTGTGACCAATCCTATTAAAAAATGTCCTGGTCCAGTCTGGGACCTGAGGAATATTCTAAAGGTGAGGAATTTAGATTTACATAGTATCCACCAAAATGACCTTACCGAATGTAAGTCACTTGTTGGTTTATGTGTGTGATAGGAGTGAAATACTTTTAACAGAACAAGCATTAGCTGGACATTGAATTATTATCTGGATTGCATCCGTCCTTAGTGGTAGAAGAAAGGGGGTGTGGGTCTTTTCTTTCTCTTCAAAGTCCCGGGAACTGGCAGTTGGGGGTCTCTCAGGGGTCTGCCCTGAGTGACACATTGTTCAACATTTATCTCACACCTCTAGCACAGGTGGCGGAATCCTGGGGGGCAAAATTGATCTCCTGTGCAGGTGATAGAAGAGATTGCAGGAGAATCACATAAATTTTGTCTAGCAGCTGTATTTTACTGGATGATCATCAATAATTTGAAGTGTAATGCAGACCAACCAAAATTTTGTTTTTCGGTCAAAATTCCCAGGCAAATGGGCAGATCGTTATTTGACATGCCGGCTTTCTTGCCAACCACAAATTAAATATTTGGTATGCTCTTGCTTTGGTCTGCTTCACATTCTGAAGACATTTCTGTATTTTATCTCTTTTTCTGCCAGAAAATCTTTTGCCCAGGCATTTATCACATTGAGGCTGGACTATGCAACTGCATTGCATCTGGGACTACCTAATTACCTGGTTAGTAGTTTCCAGGTGGTCTAAAATAAGGCAACCCGCATTCACTTCAGCCGACCATTGGGAGTGTATGTGCCCTGTCATCTTCGTGCCCTCCATTGGCTCCTAGTGAGGAAGAGGATCATGTTTAAAGCACTGGTGTAAATTTACAAACCACTCCATCACACAGGAGCAGGCTACCTGGGTGCCAGAATCAGCTTCTATATCCTCACCAGGAACCTGCGATCCACAAACATCTTAGGGGCAAGGATTCTCAAGATTCACCATGCTAGAGCAGGAGGGCTGGCTTTTTCCTATCCGGGGCCGTCAGCAGGGAATAAGCTCCACTTTTTAGAATCAATTACTATGTTAAAAAACAAAACGACTGAAAACATGGCTGTTTGTACTAGAATAGAGGTCTTGTCAAGACTTGTGATTCTACCTAGGAACAGAGCACTGGGATACTGCTAGGAGTAGCTGTGCACAATATGTCTTGTTTCATTCACTTGATTTGTATGTAGTTGTGTGTCTCTAACCCCCACACCACCCCCCAGAATAAGCCTCGCCAACCTAACAGTGACGTGCTGAAGGGAGTGTGTTTGATGCTCAATATTGAGCTCAACACTAAGATAAAAGCCCAGGACACCAATGGTAAAAGCCTCTGACAAGCACAGTCTGAGCCTAGTAATCAATGACTGCCCTGGGACTCATAAAAAATACTGTTCGAGGCATGTGTGCCTGTAAGATACACTTGCTTTGCATACTCCTGCCATCTAGTGTTGGGTCCAGATGTGTGCAAGTTATTTTTCTTCAAAGAAGTCTTTCTACTTATGAGCTACAGTGACTCCTCCTCTCGGTGATAATACACATGAACATCGGCTCCATTAGATTGTTTTCTTACCGCCGTCGGATTTGGAAGTGTGTCTTTGCTCCATTTCATCTCTGTCACGGTTCGGCTTTCAGGTCGTGTAACCCATTCCCTTCATCAGTATTGCCTCAATCGTGTTTCCCATCAGCAAACAAGTTACATCTCCTCTGGTTCGACTGCAGCCCCTGCAGTGCCTTGCTCTTCGAGCCCACCTTCAGACTCCATCACAGTCTTCTGAGAATGCCCACCTGGGAATGGAATGGACTTCCTTCTGTTACTGCCCGCGTTGCCATCTCTACACCAACCAACACTTGGTCTGTAACATGTGTTTGTCACCTGAGCACAGGGAAGCGGATTGTGATACCTGCAAATCCTTCCGCTCAAGGAAAACTCTTCTGGATCATTGACCTCGTTGTCTGGAAATGTCATGCAGAACCATCAACAACACTATGGACATCTGTGGTCAGGAATACGCCAAAAAAGAGTAAAGCCACCCTCAACTGTTGGCTGCAGAGGAAGAGGCGTTTTGCCATTGATGGCAGTGCCAGCTTTGACCTCGAACTCGATCTGGAAATAGAAGACTTTACTCTGGCTCAGCAACCCCCTGAGTACGGTATTCCCTGCCCCCCCTACATCCTACAGATCCCTCATAGAGACTTTCGGCCCTTCTTGATCCACACTCGGAGGCCCTCGGTCTGCCATTGCCTTCCGACCGTGGTCGACACCAAGCAACTTGTTTGGACACCCTACCTTCTGGCTCGATGCCGAAACCTCCATTGAAGCCGAAGCCTTTGGCATTGAATACTTCGGCCCCAGAACAACAGTCAGCACCTACTCGACCTTTGGTGCTTCCCCGTTGCAGTTTGTCGACTGCCTTGACGCGAGCAGAGCTTTGGTGCCTTAGCCAAAATCTTTTACAGCGCCGAAACCTTCGAAGCCAAGCTCAAAAGTCCGGTTGTGACACATCTGTGGAGCCATTCCTTCATAATCCCCAAGAACAGCTGGATGTTAAACAAAAAGATCCACATCCAGCCCCACACTGAACATATCCTCGCTAAAGTTCGACTCTGACTCCTACACCACCACCTAAAAGGAGGCTAATTTTTTATGGGGCTCTAGGCATGCTGGAGCGCAGAAGAGAATGGACAAGGCCACCAGCCCTTTGCCTCTTCCACCAGCCTCACCAGCTGTACCACCACCAGCTTCACCTTCACCACCATAGTCTGCAGGAGATCAATTGTACATCTCACCTGAAGGGTCTCCTCAATCAGATACTACTGGGTATGGTGGGGCATAAGATTCATTTGGGTCACCAGCACAAGATGAACTCTGGGATGGCTATGAAGCTGATCCCCCAGCGGACACAGATCCGAACTTATATTCTGCCTGGCTGCCCCTCTTCTCCTGATGATGCTAACTCCTACCAGGAGGTCATACCCAAAGCTGCTGCGTGATACAAGGTGGAATTACATAAAGAGCCTCTAGAGGAGGATTTCGTCTTTGATACACTCTCAAGCACACATAGAGCTTCACAATATCTCCCTATGTTAAATGGCATGCTACGACACACAGCAGATATATTTAAGGATCCTATTAGGGCTAGTGTCATAATGCCCAATGTTGATTTAAAAAAAATACATGCCCTCCCCATCTGATCCCATATACATTACCAACAGACTCCCTTAGTCACTACCACTGCTCACAAACATGCCAACTCACAGGCAAGTGTGGAACACCCCACCTCCTGATATGGAGAGTAGGCATATCAATGCTGCGGGGAAGAGATTGACATTGGAAGCGACTAATCATTGGCACATCACCAACCCTCAGGGCCTTATGGTGCATTATGACCGCACCCATGGGGAGGAAATGGAGGATCTCCTCCAGTATTTCCCGGATGAGCATAAGAAACCCGGGCAAGAACTTGTTGCAGAGGGCAAACTTATATCCAACACCTCTGTACCCTGTGTATTAGATGCTGCTGTCAGCTCTGCTAGTGGGATTAATACCAGCATCTTACTCAGGCACCATGCTTGGCTTTAAATTTCTGAATTTAAACCAGGACTACAACAAAACGTATTTAATATGCCCTTTGACCAGGAACATCTCTTTGGGCCTCAAGTAGATGCAACATTAGAGATGATCAAAAAAGATATGGAGACAGCGAAGGAAATGGGCAGCAAACATTATCAGTTCAAAGTACTTCCTTTCGGGGTTTCTACTGTACCTTGAGTTTTCACCAAGTGTCTAGTGGTGGTAGCAGTTTATCTATGCATACAAAAAGCCCACGTGTTTTCATATCTGGACTATTGGCTTATCAAAGCCAACACTCACTAACAGTGTCAACAACACACTCAGATTACAATAGATCTGCTCCACTGCTTGGGATTCACCATCAACGTTCCCAGGTCTCACCTACATCCTCTACAGGTTTAGCCATATTTAGGGGCAATTCTAAACACACACATAGAGTTAGCCTATCCCAATTCTGCAAGAGTTCAGAATTTTCAGACACTGTTACCTCAGTTTAGCCAAATCAACAATTTGCAGCGAGGACAGTCATGTGCCTACTAGGGATGATGTCCTCCTGCATTGCCTTAATACCCCATGCAGACAATGCATGCATCCATTACAGGAATGTTTAGCCCAACAGCAATCTCAGCACAGGGTCGGTTGCAGTATCTAGTGTTGATACACTACCAAACTTATCACTCTCTTCAATGGTGGAATACCTAAAACCTGTTGAAAGGGCAGCCTTTTCACGACCCTGTTCACCACCTCATTTTCACCACGGATGCATTACTCATGGGATGGGGTGCACATTTGAAGGATCTCACAGTGCAGGGTCTCTGGGAAACTAAAACACTGGGGTCTCCACATTAACTACCTAGAGCTTCAAGTTGTTCACCTAGTATTAAAAGCATTACTATCTCACCTCATTCACAAGGTTGCCCTAGTCTGGACGGACAATGATAACCATGTACTATCTAAAACAGCAGGGGGGACACACGGTCTCCACAATTATCTTGTCTATTACAGACCATTTGGAGATGGGCGCTACATCACAACATTCACCTGTTAGCAGAAAATCTCCTGGGCACAGACAGCGGTTTTGCAGACCTCTTCAGCAGTTTGCAGCAACAGGTCCATGAGTGGGAACACAACCCACAAGTCCTCCTCCCATTCTGCCACAGATGTGGGTTCCCTCAAATAGACCATTTTGCAACCGCAGAAAACACAAGATGCCCAAACTTCGCCTCCAGGTTACCACACCCACTATCCAAGGGCAACACACTATGGATGAGTTTGTCTGGGATATTTGCTTACGCTTTTCCTTCTCTCCCTTGGCGTCCATTTCCGGTTCAGAAGTTCAAGCAAATATCTCTCACACTGATACAAGTGGATCCCACTTGGGCTCGTCAGCCTTGGTTCACAACATTACTAGACCTCTCTGTAGTTCCCTACAGGAATCCTCCCAACAAGCCGGACCTTCACTGTCAGAACCATGAAGAAATCGTTCACCCAGATCCCAAAACTCTCAGCTTAGCGATCTGGCTCATGAGGTCATAGAGTTTGGTTACCTCAGTCTACCACTTGAATATATGATCATTCTAAAGAATCCTGTAGGCCTACCACCTGAGCATGCTTCGTGGAAAAATGGAAAAGGTTTGTCTGTTATTGTCATTTGAATGCTACGTGCTTCATTTACAAAGCGCTGGGCTGGCATTCACATCCATAAGATTACAGCTCGCTGCAGTGCCTGCCTTTCTACAGAGTAGAAAGCACATCCTCTTATTCAAACTACTAATCATTAAAGCCTTCATGAAGGGGCTCAAGAGAGTTATTCCACCACAGGCTCCACCTGCATCCTCATGGAACCTTAAGGCTGTCCTTACACGACCTAGAGGCCCTCCATTTGAGCCCCTGCATACATGGCCCCTTCAGTTCCCCTCATGGAAAGTGACATTTTTAGTTGCTATTACTTCACTTAGACATGTTAGTGAGCTCCGGGCTTTAACCTTGGAAGATCCTTTATTCCAGCTCCACGGAGACCGGGTGGTTCTTCGCACCACCCCAAATTTCTCCCTAAAGTTCTTTCTCATTTTCACCTCTGTCAATCAATTGTGTTGCAGTTTTTTCGCCACAGCCAGAATCCGTTGCCGAAGATGTTAAAAGGGCCCTTATGCTCTACATGGATTGAACTAAAGCATTCAGGAAAACTAAACTATTTGTTGCTTTTTCCTACCCCATAAAGGAAAGCCAATATCCAAATCAGGTATAGCCAGATGGATAGTTAAGTACATTCAAACATGTTAAGATAAAGCCAAAGATCTCTACCTACACCTCCTGAGCGCACTACTTGGAAGAAAGGAGCATCCATGATGTTCCTAGGAAATATTCTGATATGTGATAATGGAAAGCAGCTACATGGTTTACATCATGAACACTGAACAATATTGTGTGGATGTTCTAGCATGCCAACAAGCCAATGGAGGTCAGATGGTGCTATGTGCACTTTTTCAGACAATTGCAACACCCACAGGTTAGCCACCGCTTCTATATGTGCTTCACCTCTGCTACTTTACAGTCTATGCAGAGCATGTTAATCTACAGCCACACATGCCTCATACAGAATATGTTACATACCCTGTAAGCATCTGTTCACGGCATGTGTAGATTCACATGTGCCAACTCTCCTCCCCGGACATGTGACCGTTGCAGTTCATTACTTACACTCACTCCATTCTCACCTGCCTGAGGGAAAACAATCTAACAATGGAGTTGATGCCCATGCACATTATCACCGAGAGGAAGAGTCACTCTACCTTGTGACCCAAATACTTTGAAGAAAAACAACTTGCACATATCCTGACCCAACACCAGATGGCAGGAGTATGCAAAGCATGTGAATCTACAGCACTACATGCCTCGAACAGTTGCTTATAGCGTAAGTAACATATTCCTTTCTGTTTTTTATCTTCTATGTTGATGCTTACGGATTGTTTATAGATAACCTGTTAGGCGAGTTAGGCTTTTTACACAAAATCTTCATTTCTGTGTTTCTAATATAGACTTCTGATTGCAAATTGTTCACCTTGTGAATTCCCCCAGGCTCCAGACAAGTTCTGGAGAATTTTGATAGCAATTCCCTTGCACATTGGTAGGTGGCATTCTGTGGCCCCGCATCGCATGCATCCACTCCCGATGTGGCATCAGAGCAACAATATGTGCTTCACCTCTGCACGCTGTCAAAAGTTCCTTTCTTTCTGCGCCTCCCAATTCGGATCTGAAGCTCCATCCAGTCCTGTCAGTCTGATAGTTTTCTATCCCTCAGACTTAACCAGTGTGCAAGGGACTTGTCCCCACCAAAAACCACCGGGTTTAACCCATGCAAGGACTGCAACCATCATATTGATATAGCAGACAACCATAATGTCTGTCACTTGTACATCTGCTACAGGTAGCACTGTGCTTCGTGTGAATGCTGCACAAAGGTGAATAAGAAGACCGCCCTCATCGCTTTTACTGACGACATAAGAACCAGAGTCGACAAGGTCAAAACCGTTGCACTCATCCTCCTGGACCTCTCCGCTGCCTTCGATACCGTCTGCCACCAAATACTCTACACACGCCTCCACAACGCAAGGATTCAACACAAGACCCTAGACTGGCTTGCCTCCTTCCTCACCGAAAGAACCAAGAAAGTCTGCCTCCCTCCCTTCCACTCCACAGCCTCCAAGATCATCTGCGGAGTCCCCCAACGGTCCTCCCTCACCCACCCTTTTCAACATTTACATGGCCCCGCTCGCCAACATCCTCCGACCACACGGAATCACCATCGTATCCTACGCAGACAACACCCAGCTCGTCATCTCCCTCACCCTAAACCCTACCACCGCCAAAACCAACCTCCACGCTGGACTCATTGACACCACTAAATGGATGACAGCAAATCACCTCAAGCTAAACTCCAACAAGACCGAAATCATCATCTTCGGCCCCAACAAAACTATATGGAATGATTCCTGGTGGCCCACCGCCCTAGGATCCCCACCAATGCCCACAAACCACACACTCAACCTCGGCATAATCCTAGACCCTTCCCTCTCCATGACCCAGCAAATCAACGCCATCACCGCCTCCAGTTTCAACACCCTCCGGATGCTACGAAAAAACTTCCCATAGAGACCAGAAAGACCGTCACCCATGCACTCATCAACAGCAGGCTAGGCTACGGAAACGCCCTCTACACCAGCACCACACTCAAGCTCAAGTGAAAACTCCAGAGGATCCAGAACGCAGCCGTCCGCCTCTTCCTGAACCTCCCACGCCATGAACACATCTCCTCACACCTCAGAACCCTTCACTGGCTTCCAATCGACAAGAGGATCACCTTCAAAATCCTCATCCACGCACACAAATCCCTGCACAACACTGGACCAATCTACCTCAATGAAAGAGTGAACTTCCACACCCCCACTCGCCACCTCCGCTCCGCCGACTTCGCACTCACCACAGTCCCCCGCATCCAACGCGCCACCACCGGAGGCAGATCCTTCTCCTACCTCGCCCCCAAAACCTGGAATTCCCTCCCCACCAACCTCTGCAAGACTCAGAACCTCCTGCTCTTCAGAAAACACCTCAAGACATGGCTTTTCGAACAGTAATCGCCCTCCCCCCGATCCTTGCACCCCCCCCAGCGCCTTGAGACCCTTATGGGTGAGTAGCGCGCTCTATAAAGTTTTTTGATTGATTGATTGATCCACAAACACAAAGCCAAACTTGCCATTGTAGAACTTCGGAGGCAGTCGAAGTAGTCCTGGACGAGATCAAAGATGCAGACCTGTTCTTGTTCTCAGGCCCAATCTTAGAGGTGTTTGTCTACATAGTCAATGAGCTCAGGATGACATACGGCCAACCCTGCAACACCTCATCCCAGATGGCTTGGATACTAGTAGTTGGGAAAAGCGTGGTGCTTCGGGGCTTCACCTGTATGCGCTTCATGGGCTTCTCTTCTGGCGTTGAACAATCCATGATGGACATGATCGTTGATGGCTCTAGGCTGTTTGGAGTGAAGGCAGACTCTACCTTGAAAAGATTTATGGAGAGCAAAGCCACTGCTCGCTCTCTAGACCTAATTTCCAACTGTTTGGCATTTGCTACAAGAAACTCACCTCTTGAAAGGCTTCAGCAGGGGATACCAGTAGAGGCAACGCCAGTACATGTCTCAGTGCCACAGCAGCAGCAGGCTTCCTAGTTTACCCTAAAATATGCTTCCCTCATTGTAGGCCTGTAGCAACAAGTCTTGCTGTTAAGAGCAGGTAGGTCCACCACATCCGAGCAGGCCATTGTGCCCCTCAGCAATTGCACCAGCCACTTGCCCCTTCACACCAGGAGTCTGCAGCGCCACCAAATGCAACTGGTTAGGCAAACTGTACCGAGTCCGCTGGGTGGATGGTACACTCCTCCTTTTCCCACCCACCCTGCTCTCCTTGCTGACTGCCACCAAGACCAAGGATTGTTTTTCTCAGCCATGTCTCCTGCCATGTCCTGGTCCTCTGCAAGGGGTAGGCAGGATGCTGCTCCACCACGCCTGCTTCTCTTGCATGCCACACTTATCCCAGCCAAACTGGGCCATTGGTTTGGCCTAGGTCCATCTCCAGCCTCTGGGCCTTCATATGGGAGCTCTAGCTTGCGCTGCCAGGCTGCGCCTTGCTCCAGCATCCCCATTCTGTCAAAGCGAGCACGGAGTGGGGGAGGGATGTATGTTGGAACGACGCCTGCCGGAACAACGAGTGCCTGAACAACGAGGTCGGAACAACAACCTCGTTGTTACCACTAATGCCTTTACCACGAATGCCTTAACAACGATTTTTCGTTGTAAAGGCA